>NC_143486.1:34205920-35405920 GCF_027475165.1 Benincasa hispida | reverse complement strand
TGTATCCTTATAAAGTATTTATAAATATAATAGGATATACTATTTAATAACGTAAATATGCATCTAAAATATTATTAAATCTTATAAATGTAATAATGTAATAATGACTTTTTGTAGTAAAATTGTAATAATCAAGCGTGTAACTATACTATAATCAATGTGACTTTTTGTAGTAAAGGCCACATTAAAATATGAGGGAAAAAAAAAGGTCCGCAGCCAGGATTTGAACCCGGATTTCAACCATTTGAAATTGCCATTTGAAATGAAAATGGAATCTTTTTATATATATCTATTTTTGTTTTATAATATTTTTTAGGGCTATTAGTTTTTAGGGCCAATATAAATTTAAACTCCTAAATAAAATTTAGATCATTGGCTAGGATTTCTATATATTTTTTTTTACATGATTCTATTTAAAATCCACTGAAAATTACATAAATAAAATTATTCATCTTTAGAAGTCCCACCAAAGTAGCAAGAAAAATTTTCACCTAATTTTTTTCTAAATAAGTAGATAAAAATCAAGGAAGACAATGAGATGAAAATTAATATTTCCATCTCTTGTTTTATGTTTTATGTTTCTTGTTTTTAAAGAACTAGAAATAAGAATATGTTGATGTCTAATTCTTGTTTTATGTTTCTCTTTTCCCACTTTTAAAGTTTAAATGTAATTTTATTATATAATATATAAATGCATTATATATACCCAAAAGTATTAAAAAGAAATTATCAGAAGTTTACATTTTCTAATACAAATTAGTTTCGCAAAATTAACAAGATTAATGAAAATTTTTATATCATTCGAATGTTGTCCTAATTTGATCTATAAATTTTCTTTCACTTGAGGCTTTTGTTTAAAACGATGTTGACTCAGAGCCACCTCAATTATATTGTTATATAAATGTTTCGGTAGAAAATACTAAAGTAAAAGTCAAAATGAGCATAGTTTAATTATCATAAACTTGTACAATCGACAGATTAGAGGTTCGGTACTTCTCTTACCCCTCTACTGTCAAGTAAAATTTAAACTAAAATGATATACACACACATATATATACATACATATCTATATATATACATACACATATATATATACATACATATATATACATATACATACATACACATACATACATATATATATATCGATATATGTACACACATATACACACACACACACACACATATATATATACATATGCATTTATATTTAAAAAATAACATGTTTCAGTCAAGACTCATACCCTAGTTTTTAAATTTCAAGTAGAAGAACAAGCACCCTCATGCTAACTTTGATGTTTATTATATTTATAATAATTAGACACAAAATTGAAAGTTCAAAAACCTATTATACATAAGCTTGAAAGTTTAAGAGCAATAGTTCCTGTCATAACAATATCTTATATATGAATATTATTGTGATTTGGACTAATCATTAAATAATTTGACGTAATGCGGTACATAAGAGTAGATGAACTATAGTTTAAAAAATTGACCAAACAAAAGGTATGACTAGCAAAGAATTTGATAGAAGAGAAACAAAAGTAAGTAGAATACATATAAAAACCAAATTGTTAAGACCCCATATGACAACCAATTTCAATTTTTGTTTTTTGTTTTTTGAAAAAAAAAATCATTTACTTTTTGTAATTATTTTTTTCTATTTTTTTTAAAAAAAATTAATTGTTTGATAACTGTTATTTATTTTCAATTTTTTTTAAAAAAAAATATGGGAGACATATAGATATTTTAGAGAGTGAAAAATGTGTGAAGATATATAGATATTTCAGGTTTCAGCTTCCTAATTTGTGAAACCGCCACATAGGCTAAATAAGCTTCACATCCCTTACTCAACAATTTCTGAGCCTTCACTGCTGATATTAAAGTTCCTGGAAGTATTCTTTTACTTCCCACAAGTGTTATCTCTTGTTCACCTGGCTTCCTAAACACTATCTCTTTCTTAAAGCAATCCACAGTGACATAATGTTTACTTAGGAAATCCATGCCTTAACATCAAACTCTAGCAACTCTAGTGGAATCAAGTCAACCCATAAACTCTGATTCCTAATAACTATTTCACAACTCCTGTAATACTCATGCACAACTAGAGTATCTCCTACAGACGTAGAAATAAACAAGTCCTCATTCATACGCTCAAGCACTCTATCTATATGCAGTGCAAACATGCTAGATATGAATGAGTGTGTACCACCAGGATCAAATAACACATAAGAAGACTGATTACATAAAGTTATCGTACCAGTTACGACATCTGGAGACTCTTCCGCTTCCTGGTGTGTCACAGCGTATACTCTACCCTGCTGCTGCTGCTGCTGTTGGGGTCATCCTGCAACCCCCTTCTGCTTAGTTGCACCGGATCCCTCACCTCTAGCTCCGGTTGCTCTAGATTGATCTACAACCTGGGTAATTACTCTCTGTTCACCCTGTGCTCCACTAGCTGGGGACAATCTTTCTTGAAGTGCCCTGTTTGTCTGCACTGGAAACAAACATTTCTTTCGCCATAACATACTCCTGCATGGTGCTTACCACAGTTTGCACACAGTGGCTTCCTTTCTATACTAGTTATTGACTCGCTAGCACGACCTATTACTTATCTACTACTCGGTCCAACTGCAGGTCTTGACCTCTTTTGACTCGCACCTTGTTGTCTCACACCTCTATGACTCCTCATATCTGACTGTCTAGAGAACGAGGGTCTAGAACTCTTACCTCTCGTCTCTATTGGAGTCCTGTGCTGCTCAATGCCTGTCTATAGTACGTCTACCCCCTACACTACGCTCAACTTTGATAGCGGTCTCAACTAACTGAGTGAAATTCACCAATTAGCTGTAGAGGTAACGGGAGTACGTATCCTCCTTCTTAGGCCATTCTCAAGTCTTCTACATCTCTCTTTCTCTTCCGCAATGATCGGAAGGGCATATTGAGATTAATCTGAAAATCTCTGCTCGTACTTAGCGATCGTCATCGATCCCTGAGTTAGCCTAAGAAACTCATCCCTCTTTGCTTCTCTAAAAGCACTAGGGTAGTATTTGTCCTCAAATATTTTTCTAAACTCAGGCCAAGACATAGCTTCTAAATTGCTTCTCCTGACCTCTATCACTTTTCACCATTTCTCAGCACCTTTCTGCAGCAAGAACATCGCTAACTCGACCTTACGGTCCTCAGGGCATCTCATAACACTAAAGCATTTCTCAATCAAGTCTAACCAGACCTCAACATCTTCTGGATCTGTGGCTCCATCAAACGTCATGGCACCTAAAGCTTTCAGCCTCTCGACGCCGAATTTCTTATCTGGATATGTCTGAATCGATCCTACACTCACTGTCAATCTCTGGGTGATTCTAGAGACTTGTATCTGGGTACTCGATCCACTCTCACCCATACTCGATCCTCCATCCATACTAGAGAATTTCTTATCTGGATATGTCTGAATCGATCCTACACTCACTGTCAACCTAATAGGGCAAACGTCACGTCATTGATACTAGAGACTTGTATCTCACCTAAACGATCGTAGGTGACACGACCTCAATCTTGAGTGTTTTGTGAACTTCTGCCTTTGAACGATCCTTTGATTAGTATGGGTGAGAGTGGCTAGATTACCAACTCAATATGCCTACCTTTTTGGGGACTTATCTGATCTGGAAGCTGGGAACTCAATCCACAATATGGAATTCACTTCTTTCCCGAAGTAGGGATAAGTAGAGAGATTGCTCCCTTAAAGGTTGATTTTGGGGCTTGAACATAGTGGCCACGATTTCTCTTTGGAAGAGAAGACTCAGCCATAGTAAGACTATGATTTATGTTCATTAGAGGGATCAGTGGTACTTAAGGAGACAGACGTAACTACAGGGGCATAACAATTATTGGCCCAGCTGTATTTACGAGTGATCTGTGAAGAGTTGTTGCACTACTGATTGGTTAAGATGGACACATAATATATCTGTAGTGAGGAAAGTTCAACTGTCGGTCTTTAGTGGAGTACCTGGCAGTTAATGGATGGTGAATCCCATGACTAAAGAGTTTAGTCAGTTATTCATGTACCGTTGGAGCTTCAGATCTACAGGTCCATGAGGCCCCCTTGGTAGCTTGGATTCATGTTGAAGGATCAGTTCTTGGTGTTGATTTGAAATGTTCAAATTGACAAGAGGTATTTTGATTATATGTGATATAATCAGTATGATGTATGAAATATATCTAGTGGAGGATTTATGTAAATGAGATTTACATTAAGTACCATGGAATAGGAAAAGAACTATGATTTATATGTTTCATGAGATGAAATATTAAAACTATAGGTTATAAATATAGTATGATAAGTTGGTTATCATTTATATTTATAATATATCAATTATTAGATAATTAATACTTTTTCTTTTAAATAACCAAATGTAGTGGGTGGTTATTGATCATGGTAACTGTGAGTTTAAAAGAAAATCGGTTTCTTGTTTTGAGAAAAGGGGTTTTTACAAAAGTTTGAAAAAGTTTTTTGAGTTTTCTCTCTGGCGGAAAGAAACCCGAGAAGTCGTCAAGTAAATATGATTTACTAAACGACGGTTGGACGAGCTAAACGATCATGCAGGTGCTAGCTAAACGATTGTGCAGTGTTTACTAAACGATCGCATAGTTTTGTTAGACGATCGCTGGCCCAAGGTAAACGATCGTGTAGAATCAACCGAGCTAAATGATAGAGCTAAACGATCGCATAGCTTTTGCTAGCCGATCGTATAGTTTTATCTAAACGATTGGGCATCGACCTATATGATAGGTCTTCGACTTATCCCACTTACCCAGTCGTGTACGCGATTGTTCTTTCCTCCGTTTGTCTGCCTCACACCAAGTCTGAACAGAGCCCACCCTCTGGATTCTCACACCGAGAATACCAAGATCGCCTTATTGGTGGTGTCAGACTCAACTCGACACTGTCGAGGTTTTTCGGAGGTCGTTCGTGGTGCTGTGGAGGTCGTTCGTTGTTGCAGAGGAGTTCATGACCGAGGAGATCGTTGAGGACAAGCGTGAAGTATTCGTGCTGTGTTCGTGTGGTGTTGCGGTCATGTAAATCGAGCGCTCGTGGTTGCTGTTGTTCGATCAAAGGGCACATCGGAGCGTGGAGACGCTTTTTCGTTGTTAGTACAGTTTCTCCCTATGTACATTTGTTGTTCATGCTGTAATTTCTCTGTAAATTGTATAACCGCTTGTATTGAAGTCGACTGTAAATGATTTGTAGATTCATGATTGTAATTTGGAATAGTCTTGCTTCCGCTGCTCATGGAAATTGGGATTCTGATTTCCTTCAGAAAGGACATGACTGCAGCAGTTATCAACCCTTTTGCTGACATTTACTGCCTATTAACTCTAGTGAAAATAATCTGATACCAATATGCAATCTCAACACAGCGGCTTCCTCTATGGCCAAACAATATTAAGTAATAAACACAAGATATTTACAGATATTACAATACAAGTCTCATAAGTCTCGACACCCAAAATCTTAGTCCCTACATGAACAACCATAACATGTGTACAATATTTACAGTAACCACCTAGCTGACTGGTTACAATAACTCTTGTCTTTGAGTGGCAGAGCAGATGCAGAGCTACCTTCTGAGGATTTGACTGCTACCTGGGGGAAAGAAAAACATTTGAAAATAGGGTGAGCTTGCTAGCCCAGTGAGTGACGTAAGAAAGAAAACTGATTCTCATGCATAAGTCTCAATAAAGAGATCATACTGAAATATAAATCTTTACAGTAACCTTGTACTGCAATATAAACATTTTCCAAGCATAAAACATGTAAAGTTGTTTTCATCATAAAACATTAAATTGTTACTTAGTTGAGAATAACCCTGCTGAGGTTAAATCCCTATTTCAACTGCTTAGTCAAGAGAGAACTCTTTTACTCAATCTTTGACTTTAAACTATCTACGTGCACATGATTATAACTAAGTACCGTCATACCTTAGGTACTCCTGCTCAGATACCTTCTCAATGTCCCTCAGTATCGAGCTGCTCGGATACCTTCTCAAATATCCCTCAGTATCGAACTGCTCGGATACCTTCTCAAATGTCCCTCAGTATCGAGCTTTAAGTAATACTAGTCATACTATGACTTTCTCTTTAAAGCGTGTAAAGCAAAATGCATAGAAAACATATCTTTAAAGGTACTAATGCATGCTTTGTGTATTTAAACACGCATAAATAGTTTTTCAATAACTTTCCTACATGGCATGCGTTAAAACATAACGCATAGTTTGCTTGGAACTACTTTGTAATACTTGCTAGCATGAGAATAATCTTTCTTAAAACATGGTCTCTTTAAAATATTGTAAATATTTAGTCACTCACAACTTTTAGGATTATTCCTCAAAGGTTGATATGTTTCTAACATTGGTGTCAATCCTTGCTGCAGGTTTAGTACTTAGAAATTTTCTTGAGACATTGGCTCTTGCAATGTTTCCAACCGCACCTCACAAATGCATCCCATTTGTGCAACCAACACTTGCTCTAAGTGTTCCTTCAGCTGCACATGGCTGTCCACAAGGTTGTTATGCGTCCTAGCCTTCAGTGCAAGCTTTCCTCAGTCCAACGCATAGGAATGCTTAGCCCTTGGTCTGTCCGAGCGTTTACTTCGAGCTGCCAGCTTACTCAACCCAAGCAGCTGTTTGCTTGTTCATGAAATTCTAGATTCAACTTATAGAACTAATAACACAAATTCTAGAGCTCATCTCAAGAAATTTCCTTCTACAAACTTGTTTAGAATTGTCTTAGGAAGCTTACCTTAAATTTTATCTTCAAACTCTTCGTGGTTTGTCCTGGAGACAAAATTCTTCATCGACGGCTCGGATTCACTCGTGAACTGGACCTCTGGTCCCTTTTTCCCTTCTCTGGCCTTATTTTGGTGAGACTTTCTTTTGACAGTGTCACCTCTGAAACTAGACTCTCTTAATTTGCTTGGACGAATTGATCAAACTGATCTTTTGAAGTTCAGCCTCCCTTTTTATACTGCTTCCCACCGCTTACCATTAAAGCCTAGCATGACACCTTCAGCTTAAATGGAGTTAAATCTAGTGCTTAGAACAGTTGTTGGCCTTAATTGGTGGTTAAGATTGATCAATGCATGCTTCAATTTTTTAGCTCACCGCCCATCGTATAGCTCATCATTTAGTGATTCTCTTGTTGTCGCCTATCACCCAACGATCTCGCTATCGCTCATCATCTAACACATAGCCTATCGCATAACTCTCGCTGTCACTCATCGTGTAGTGCTCACGCCCATCGTGTAGTACCATTGTAACGACCAGATCCTTACATATTATGGTCCGACTGCTACGACATGCATACTTAGACTTTTCTATCATGAGATGATTTTTGGTAAAAATTTCAAAAGAACATATCTAAAATTTTATTAATTAGGTAGAAAACTATATAAAAAGTTTATTTTACAAAACACCAGGATCCATAAAACACAAGCGTAGTGATACAAAATGCATATATGCCCATAATAGTGAGTTTGATTGTTGGCCCTTTAAACGACGTCTAGTTTTGCCACCTACGTTGTGTCCTTACCTACAAAGTCTGTAAAATAGGATGGGTATATAATATACCCAATAAGTAGTTCTTAGTTAAGGTAGTGACCAAATGGACAGTCACATGCAACATATCATGAAAACATATGATTGGTACCCAAAACATAAAATTATAATAGCATGAGGTGGTCGGTTATGCTTCCAACGTAAGTTCCTCCACCCTGGTAGGAAGATGAGGACTTAAGCGAAAACTAACCCATCTGATGATTAGAGGGTCATGCAGTCAGTAGGGCCAGAGTCGCATCCCACATCAACCATTAGCATAAATGTAAGGTTGGACTAGAGGGGTGTAACCATACATACCCTGCTAGTCCCTAGCATAAACATAATGTAAGATTGGGCCTAGAAGGGTGTAACCATACATGCCCTATTAGCCCTGGAAGCATAACCTATACCTAATTAAAACTTGATATTAATATAATCATGAACAAACATAATGCATAGGGTCCCTTGTCGAGAAACATGTTTTAAACATGTAATGCAACATAACAATAATAATAATGCAACATAACAAAGGTACACTACCATAAGCACTTAAAGAGAGGGTGAGATAAACTACTTACCTCGACTGCGCTCCTAATTATTCCTTCTGATTTGGTCCTATAGATTTTATAAAGAACACTTATGATTAAATCTAGTTTTAAGAAGGAATTTGATGAACATAACTTATTTATTTACAAAATTATGATTGTTAAATATTGAGAGTATTAGTGTAATTATGTTGAATTATTTAATGATGATGATGATGATGATGATAAAAATAATAATAATATTATTAATATAATAAGAATTGTAATAGTATTATAATAATAATAACAACAACAAGAATAGTGATAATGACAATAATCATAATAATAATAGTAGTAGTACTAGTAGTTGTATACTACTACTACTATTACTACTAATAATAATAGCAATAATAATATTATTATTAATAATAATATTAGTAATAATAATAAGAGTAATAATAATAGTACCAGAATAATAATAATAATAACAATAATAATAGAAATAATAAGAATAATACTAATAACAACAATAATAGTAATAATAGCAGTAATAGTGAAATGATAATAACAATAATAGTAGTAGTCATAGTAGTAGTAGTAGTAATAATCATAATAATATTATTATTATTCTTAATAATAATATTAAGAGGAAGAAGGAAGAAGAAGAAGAGAGATGGAGAATGAAAAGTTAATATTTAGCGCTGTATTAGTAATAATATTATTAGTAGTAGTAATACTATGTAATAATAATGATAATGACAATAATATTAATAAAATTGGAAATCAATAATACTATAATTAAATTAATATTGTTAATAACAATAGTAATACCAACAATAAGAATTTTAATAATAGTAGTAATTTTAGTGAAACTTCAAATTTTACTAGGTAAAGAATATGAAAGTTTAATATCAACCTTTCAATTACTAAGGTCACTTTCATATGTTGACTGTAGTTTTAAATTATGTTGAGTTTAAACTTGATACTCAACTATGTGTCTAAAAGATCTGAAGAGAAAGAAACAAAACCTCAAAAAGTAAGGAAGCTTGTATGAATCCCAAAATTCAAGAAATGCTTCAAAAGGATTTTGATCCTTCCATTTTCTTGTTGCAAAACAACACACCAACCCTATTTATAGCCATCTCCCCATCGTCTTTCATTTTATTATTATTGTTATTATTTTTTTAACCGACTTACATATCTTTCTTCTTTATTTATTTATTTTTTTCTCACTTATTAACCGACTTTATTACTTGTTGTTTTTTTTTTGTTTTGTTTTTTTTCTATTCCTTTTCTAACCAACTCAATTCAACTTTTATTATTTATTATTATTTTAACTTATCTAGATATTTCTCAAATGTTCTTAGTTATTTTATTTATTTATTTTGTTCTTAAACTTACTAGATTTTTCTACTTAAAAATCATTCCATATCATCATGATTTTATTTCTTAGAAATTTTATTACTTTGTTATTTGTTTAATTACCAAACTAATGTTGTGTGTTCTCTTTATTATTTATGTACCACTTTTAATCTTAACGTATGAAATTTAAAATTGGTCTTCTCCAACTAGTCTTAGAATTAATTTTAAAATTAAAACTTATAATTTTCCATAATATTTATATACATATTTGGGTTGTTACAACCATCGTCTAGTGCATCATGCCCATCGTCTAGCGCTCACGCCCATCGTGTAGTGCTATCGTCTAACGTCATCATCTAGCGCTTATGCTGATCGTGTAGTGCCATCGTCTATCGTGTAGCGCTATCGTCCAACACATCACTTTGCATCGTTTAGCGTCGCACGTAGCTACACGATCGTCTAGCGCATTGCTTAGAACTGCACGTAGCTACAAGATCGTCCGCGAGCGCCACTCCAATGCCTAGCGCCCACGCTCGCGCACACTTGATGCTGCCGCATGCATGCTAACCTCTCAAAACTTGATTGCCACATGCCTTGTCCACACATAACTTTTCTTCTCTTGGCCACTCCCTTAAATTCCCAACTAACCTCTCAAATGAGTAAAGCAAATGCATAGGCAAACACTTACCCAATTTTCTAGCTTCCAATGCATGGGTTACACTCAGCCAATTTTTCTAGCTTCACCCAAGAGTCAAGCATTCAAACTTAAAACATTTATTTTAACTTCTTACCCTTTTACCTACAATTAAACATTAATTCTTACCTTAACCTACTCACCATAATGGTCTCAGTAGGGAACATACACAAGTAGAGAAATTAGGGCTCAGGGTTTACAAAAGGACCCTTCATGACTTATCAAACAATTTTAAACTTTAGAAATTTATTAAACACAAAATTAAAAGTTCAAGTACCTATCATCAAACATAAGCTTGAAAGTTCAAGCACAATGGTGGTTGCCATAACACTATTCTTTAAGGGGTCGTTTGTTTTGTGGGAATCTAAGAGTGGGCATCCAGATTACCACGTTTAATTTGTGGTAATGTAAGATGCATGGGCATATGGAGATTTTCGAGTATTCCAGGATGCATATATAGAGGGCATCTCGGGAGTTTCGGATGCCCTATGAAAACATGGGTTTTCTAGATTCCCATATTGAGGACATCTTGCTTTAACCCTTCTTTTCTTTCATATTATATATATATATATATATATATATATATATCACTCTTCTTTATTTTCTTTTTATAATTAGTATAAATATCGTGAACTATGTATTTTTATCTTTAGTTTTTTTAGAAAGATAATAAATTCAAATTCAAATTAATATTTATTTTATAAAAAATCTTAAATTAATATATATTATTTTGTTGAGATAAATAACAAATAAAACAATAAAACTATGTTAATTTTAAAAGAAATCCAAAATAATAAAAACAACGGAAGAAATACCTTTTTGATCTCTTAGTTTTTAGAAACAGGTGTTTTTGGTCCCTAATGTTTCAACTTAGCCATTTTAGTCCCTAAGTTTTTAAGAATAGGTTTAAAAGATTTCTCAATTAATAAATATATTAGATTTGAATATAAAATTAATGAAAAATATGATGTAACAAGATGATCTGGAAAAAAATTATTTTTTTAATATTTCCTAGTTCTATCTCTTCTCTCTCTATTCTTTCTTTTTCTCTCTTCTTTCTTCTCTCCTCTCTCTTGTCCTCTTTTCTCCATCTTCATGTCTATTTGTCTGTCATTTTGATGAAATTTGTTCACTTCTCTCTCTTTTTTCTCTCACAAGAAAATGAATTGAATGTATAGCATATATGGATAAAAATATTTTGATGACAAAAATGGTTTTTTTTTTGTAAGAAAAAATAGAGACCAAAACAAAATTAAAAAACAAACAACAAAACTTAAAGAAAAGCTTCAAATTGTAGTTTTCGTGACTTCTAAAACACAAATCAATAGAAAAGAATGCAATTTTACATAAGAAAAGTACAAAAATCTCAAATGGATTTTTCTTCTCTTCTATTTTTTTTGTGGAGTTTTGTCTCTTTGATTTTAGATGTTGAAAAAATGGAGAGTTGCGGGTGATAGCGACAAGAACTTTTCTGGCGAGGAGGAAATTCGTTGAGATATCTAGACGAAGAAGATGACCAATCGACATAGATAGGGAGATGAAGAATTTGAAGACTTTTCTTTTCTTTTTGAAACTTTTTCTCTAGATTCTGATTTGGAATCTCTCTCTCAACTTGTTTGTTCCTAATCCACGTGAGAGAAAGAAGAGTGAGAAGTGAGCAAATTTCATCATGTTCTCCAATTGAAATAATAACAAAAAAAAAGACATGTAAATGGAGAAGAGAGGACAAGAAAGAGGAGAGAAGAGAGAAGAAAAAAGAGGAGAGAGAAGAGAGAGACGTGTGAAACATTAAAAAAAAAAATATATTTTTTCTAAGTCATCTTGCCACATCATATTTTTAATTAATTTTGTATTTAAATTTAATATATTTATCCATTGAAGGACCTTTTAAACCTATTTTAAAAAATTCAGGGATTAAAATGACTAATTTGAAACATTAGGAACCAAATGCACCTATTCCTAAAAATTTAGGGACCAAAAAGATATTTTCCCTGAAAACAAATATGTTATATAAGTACAAATTATATTAAATTAATTATAAATTAATAAATAGTCATTAGGGCATTTTTGGAACATAATTTAAATTTAACACATTTTCGAGTAGAAATCCTACCAAACAAACACAGATATCCAAGTATTTTTGGATATCTTAAAAAATACTTTTAAACAACAAACATGGTTATTTAAGGATGTTAAACATCTATAATTTTGAACATCTATAATTATGGATATCTAAGAGTATATTTGATTCATAATCTAGATTTTATTTTATATTTTCAAATTTACTGATGCGAATATATGTGTAGCCACCTACTGTTGTCTGACCTAATTTAATTACTTATTTAATTTGAGGTTAGTTTTAAAAAATAAAACAACATAATAATAGTTATTAATTAACATTTAAATATTTTTTCTATTTTAATTAGAAAATGATGAAACAAAATGTTTTTTTATAGGGAGAGAATAAGATTTGAATGGTGAGATCTTTTATCAATTTTAGGAAAAATCAATCACATATTTTTTTAAAAAAAAAAAATCAATCACATCATCAATCGCACAACATTTTGTTAAAAAAATCAATCATATGATTAATTTTATTTTTTTTTTCATTTTGAATGTAATTTGGTCGATTCATTTCCTAATTGAAAGGAATTTGAATGGTCTATAAATTGGGTGTCCTTTGGTCATTTGGGGGAGATACAACCACCAAAAAAAAACAAAAACCTTAGCCATTTTTCTTTTCCTCTCTCACTCACATACACGTTTTCTCTCATGCACTATTTTCATTTTTTTCTCAAAGTGTTTTTGTCTTTCTCACAATTCATTCACCAAAAGCCCCAAAGCTCTCCTACCTCTCTCTTTTTCCCCCCTTTCTCTTTCTTTTTCTCCTCCAACCGTCCTTCCACCTCCAAATTTCTCTCCAGCTTTTCTTTTCTTTTTCAGGATCTTCTCTCCCTCTCTCCACTTTTCTTTCCATAAACCAAATCTCTCCCATTTTTTTTTCTCCTCCATATTTTCTCATCCATGTAAGTCGTGAAAAGTTGTTTTTTTCTCTTTTATGTTTTCTTGTATATTAATATGCTAGGATGTCTATGTCTACATTAATGTGCTTGTTCATCTTTTCTTTCTTTCTTCTTTTTTTAATTCTCGAGTAATATGATATTTATGGATCATAAAACACTTTTGTATGTATTAAGTTTTTTCAAGTTTCGTACATATTTGATATATGTATTCGTTGTATGTTAAATTATTAGATTATGTTATTGTTTTTTTAATGTTATTTTCATATTATTATTGTTTAATATTCTTTGAAAAATTACCATCTTTTGATTCTTTACAAATATCTAGGTTTGATTCTTTAAATATGCTTTATATATTGTGATATTCTATCTATGATATGCACTTAGATTTATTTTTAATATTTTATTCAACAATTTCTAAAAAGTAAACTTCTCCAATGACTGAATCTTAAATACTTGGGATGCCGATACTTGGATTCTTGGAAAAATGTCTTGAGATGACCAGGCTTGAGGTTAGTTAATATGTCTTATTTTAGACCAAGTTTTAAAAAGAATCATTTTTACATATGTATTTTATTCTCTGTTCTTGTATAATAAAATATATTTGTTGAAAATATGCATTATTGAAAAAAAATCATAAAAGGAATTTATCTCCTTTAAAAAGAATGAATTTTAAATACTTATAAAATCATTCATAAATATTTTCTTAAAAAAACTAACAAACCTAAAAGAAAATTCCATAATTTTTTCCTTAAAACATAGTTTTCCTTAAAAAAAAAAACAAAAAGGTTTTCTTTCCCCAATTATTTAAAATAAATAAACCAAATTAAATTGATTTCGTGAATAATCATTTCCTTAAAAAAAAAATTTCAAAAGGTTTATTTTCACACTTTCTAAATATATAAATCAAAATACTTTTCCAAAAAAAATCTTTTAAAAACTTTCATATAACAAAAATTGAGGAGGTTAAGATGTTGACTTTCTAATTTTCTCAAGGGAATATATAAAAAAATCTTTTAAAAAATTTTCCTATGATGAATTTGAGGAAATGATAATATTTCCTCATATTCTTGAGGTGATGAGTCGACTTTTTAGGAGTTCGAGGTCGAATCTCCAATATTTTTTTTTAAAAAAAATTTAGCACGGTTCTTTTATAACTTCTTATTACGCTCTTTAAATTATTTGCATGATTATTGTTTAATTGCCATTTTCATCCTTGTTTGATCTTGTAATGCTCCCGTTAAAGCAAAGTTAGCAGTAGGATGAAAATTGATGTCAAGTCAATGTTTTTCCTTATGTTCATACTTTATTTCAAGAATTTGAGAGCCAATAGAGAATAAAATCCTAATGATCAAATGCCTTACATTCAACAAATTGTTGTTGGTAGATGAGCAAATATGCACCCTCCTTTTGGAAGGTATTTGTATCGGTCAATATTAAGGTGAATGAAGAAAGTGTTTATAGTAAGTGGGAGAAGACGTGTGACAACATATGCTGCAGTCTCATTTGTTAGTTTGTAATGTTTCCTTCATGCTCGACCTTATGGTTCCCTAGGTGCACCATTTCCTTAGGAAGGTATTTGCATGGGGAAGAGCATTACAAACTTCATAAATGAATAAGACCGCTATAACCAATTGCACCAACTATGTTCTTCTCTGAGGCAGACTGGTTGGAGTGGTTGTTATAAGGTTGAAAATGAAGGGTTACACTTATGATAAAGAATTAAGGCAGTTAATGATTTATTGATCGAATGGATGGTAATTAAGTATTATATTAGTAAGGAGTTATTCTAGGATAATATTTGATTAAGAGTGTCTCACTTTAGGAACAGTTGTATATCCTGAGGTGGCATTTATTCCAATCACTGAATGTATCATTGCAAAATTTAATGATGTTGGGGTTCATTAATTTTTGTTAAATTGTTTGGGTTAAAATGAAAAATGAATTTTTGCACAAGTGTCTAATATAAGTAATTTGTTTTTGCATCAGCATGTCTAGCTCAATCGTTACTTTACTTGGCGTCAAAGAATTAACTAGAGAAAATTATACAACTTAAAAAAAATACGATGAATACGATTTTGGTAGTGGATGACCTCAAATTCGTTCTCATGGAGGAATGTCCTCCAACCCTTACACACAATGCATCACGGAGTGTTCGTGATGCTTATGAGAAGTGGACCAAGGTTAATGATCAGGCAAAGGTCTATATTTTGGCAGGCTTATTTGAAATCCTGACCAAAAAGCATGAGATCATATTTTATTTTAGAAATCCAATTTAAAAGAAAATGGTTAATTAATACTTAAATGTCAAAATTTAAGTTGAACAATATCTCACTAAAGCTCACTCTTGCTTCAAGAATAAAATTGAGTTGCATTTTGTGAGCGGCAAATGTCCATCAATTTATCACGTTAATGTTTGAAATATCTAATTGGAGAAAATATTTATCTTAAGAATTTGAGACATTATTGACAACCTCATCCCATCATAGGATTAACATGATATTTATAAGAAAATGTCTCATTCGAATTAAATCACATTTTAGAAATAAAACGTAAATTAAATCTCTATGAATGGTGTATGCCCTTAAGAAGATTGAAATTTATTTTATAAATCAAGGTAAAATCAAATTAAAATTTTATTTAGAAAATTCAAATTTGAATGAAATTGAAATTCATTTGAATACTTTAAATCAAAACCAAGTAAAAAAATCATTTATGAAAAATTTGAATTTAGATTGAAATAGAAATTGTTATTGTTTTTAGAAATTTTGAATTTAAAATGATTTGAAATTCAATTAAATTTTATTTAGTGAATTCAGATTAAAACAAATTTAAAATAATTTGGAAATTTAACTAATGAAATTGAAACTCGATTAGAAATTTGAATTAAAATAAAGTAAAAAAAAATCGTTTATGAAAATATTAAATGAAGGTTGAAACTGAGATGTATTATAAATTCAAAATTGACATGATTCAAAATTAATTTAAATTCAATTGAATGTTACTTAGAGAATTTTGTTCACACGAGGTTTCTGGAGAAACGTGTTTCGTGGAGTTGGACTTGAGTTGGTGTTGATGCGATGTGGTTCGATCTCTAATACTTGATCCTCTGATTCTCTCTCAGTTGGTTGGGTGAATATGCTTGACTTGAAGGAAAAAAGCACCAAACATTCTCGACAAGTTTGCTTGTTGATGGCTTCTCTCTGGGCTCTTTGAATGTAGAAAAATCTACCTTCACAAATGAAGAGAACTTCTGAGTTCTCAAGTTGGTTTCGTGGGCTTGGGCTTGGTTGGTCCATGGGCCTGGCCCTTAGGCCCAATTAGTTGGTTTTGGGCCTGATTTGAAATTTGGGTCCAATTCAGCCTACTTTTTTGCTTAGTTGGACTTTAACCCCAAATAACAATATCAAATTAGGTCAAATTAATCTCATATAATTTAACGGTCATGATAAAATCGCGTGGCGTCATCGAAATGTAACGACCGGATCCTTACACATTATGATCCGACCGCTACGACATGCGTACTTAGACTTTTCTATCATGAGATGAGTTTTGGTGAAAATTTCAAAGAACATATCTAAATTTTATTAATTAGATAGAAAAACTATATAAAAAGTTTATTTATCAAAACACCAAGATCCATAAAACATTAGCGTGGTGGTACAAAATGCATGTGCCTATAATAGTGAGTTTGATGGTTGGCCATTTGAGCGACGTCCAATTCTGCCATCTACGCTGTGTCCTTACCTACAAAGTCTGTAAAAATATAGGATGAGTATATAATATACCCAGTAAGTAGTTCTCACGTAGGGTAGTGACCAAATGCACAATCACAAGCAACATGTCATGAAAACATATGGTTGGGACCGAAAACGTATAATAACATGTAGTGGTCGGTTATGATTCCAACATAAATCCCTCTGCCCTGATAGAAAGATGAGGACCTAAGCGAAAACTAACCCATCTGATGATTAGCGGGTCATGCAGTCAGTAGGGCCAAAGTCGCATCCAACATCAACCATTAGCATAAACGTAATATTGGACTAGAGGGGTGCAACCATACATACCCTGCTAGTCCCTAGCGTAAACATAACGTAAGATTAGGTCTGGAGGGATGCAACCATACATGCCCTGCCAGCCCTAGAAGCATGAATTTCTCCGTCCTAATAAGAAAATGAGGACTTAAGCGGAAACTAACCCATCTGATAATTAGCGGGTCATGCAGTTAGTAGGGCCAGAGTCGCATCCAACATCAACCATTAACATAAACGTAAGATTAGACTGAAAGCATAACTTACACCTAATTAAAACTTGATTTTAACGTAATCATGAACAAACATAATGCATGGGGTCCCTTGTAGAGAAACGTGTACTAAACATGTAATGCAATATAACAATTAACATAATCATGCAACATAATAAAGATACACTACCATAGAACATTTAAAGAGAGGGTGAGATAAACTACTTACAGTGATCTAGTTATTCCTTATTATTCTTTATGATTTGATCAGTAGAGCTTTCCCTTTTTAAACTAGAAGGGAATTTGGGCAGAATTTGGGCAGCACCTTACCCGAGCTTTTCTCTTTTAGCCTCACAGAACATCCTCACTCACACTTACTTTTTCACACGATTCTTTGTTACTGAGATTTGTTTTGAGAATGGGTTAAATCTTCAGGCAAAGGGTCCTATTTATAGTAGTTTTCAGCTCTTCTTAGTGTGACAAATCATTCCACAGGTGGCTTCTTTAAAATTACTTCGGGTTTAAGGATTCCTCTCAATAAGACACCTAATCTTGGCTAACGTTTTCCCTTACGTCATCATTCTTTGTTTGTATTCAATTTTAGGATTTTTTCATGTATAATCTATAAGATCGTGGCCAAATTCAACGCATAATCCATGCTTCTATCCAAATCTCGCTCTCTTTGTTCTTAGAATCTCGCTCTCTTCAGCTTTCTCGTTGGTTTGGCTCTCGTGACTCTCGCTCTCGTTCTCGCTGGTCTTGCTCTCGCTCCCGCTCCCGCTCTCGCTTTCGTGCTCGCTCCCACTCCCATTCTCTCCCATTGTCTCACTGAAAATCTCGCTCTCTTTACTCTCGCTCTCTCCAATTTTCTCTCCAATCTCGCTAGTTTTCACGCGTGGTTGCCTTCACTCCTCTTTTTAAACTCTTTCAAATTTTAGGAGTATATGGGCAATTAATTCACCTCCAATTCTTCCAATGAGCAGTGCCCAAACAAAAAGTTATCTACTGCCTGTTGTCTCCTGAATTAGCTAGCGTCCAACTTCTAATTAATCCTCCTTGATTTTTCTCCCTTATTCATTATTTTTGGATAATGAATAAATTTCCTATTTTTCCCCTTCTAAAATTTCACCCGATTTTCCTATTAAATTTATATATTTTTCATTCTTAATTATATATTTTATTTTTTTTCCTGCTTTCTAAATTAGGGTTAGGGTATTACATTTACCACCCCTTTAAACAAAATTTCGTCCTGCTTAATATTTGATATTTAATTTATTGTATGCGTACAAATCTGGGTCGTTACACGAAATTTGTGTTCAATTCAATTTGGGACAAACGTTAACTTCTAATTGTACCCAAATTTAATGATTTAGAGTTTCTTCATTAATTTAGTAAATGACGTGGCTGGTCCAAAATTCCTCATTCAACAAATACCCCCTTTCGAGATTTATGCATATATATGAGTGGATGAATCTCGAAAAATATAAAATTGGATCAAAATCCAAATACATTTATTTTTCAATTTGACCTCAATTGATGTACTATGAATTTAGTACATAAGTCTAACTTGAGTTTGGTATCAAATTTGAGATATAGCCGAATTTACAAAAAAAAAAAATTGAGCTTTGTCCCACTTTAATTTGATTTTGGGATAAACTCAGAGATCTGAAATTCAAAAATAAAGGATTCACCCCTAATTTAATGTAATTTGGGGCTAAAAATGCAATTAACAAAAGGTTCGGTGCATGGCCAAAAATTGTAGAAAATGAGGGACGGAGAAAGAATCAAAGATAAGATTTGAGTGGTAAATTTTTTTATTATTTTATTATCATTTTTTAATTAATAGAATCTAGATTTAACCGATAAAATCTAAATTTAACAAAATCTAAGATTTCCAGATTGGATTCTGGATTAAGTGGAGTCCCTAGACTCAAAGCCCTTTTGGCAATCAAAGGTAGGAAAAAAAAACTTCCTTTTTTTTTTTTTACTTCGAGGCGCCGAGCCGCCATCAAGAAGCCGAGATGATCCGCGTGCGGTAGCCCCAGTTCTTCACGCAGCCACCAAGCCGAGCCAAGCCGGGACGCGTTCAGCCTTCTTCCTTGCGTCTTCACCCGATTGCGCGCCCGCCACTGTCTTGCCAAAGTCGCGCCTGCCGTTCGATCGCCAGAGGCCACCGCCCGCTCGCCGCTGTCTTTCCGAAGCCGTGCCTGCCATCTGATCGTTGAAGGCCACCGTTTGCTCATCCGTTGAGGGAATCGGAGAAGGCTGCACCTATTCGACGTCCGAGGCTCGCTAGGGCTCACCATCGTCGCTACTCACCACTGTTGTCGCTTGCGCTACCGCCGCTCGCCGCTCACGTACTCCGACGGCCGAAGGGGGCGCGCCCTAGGGTTCCGACGCCCCTCCGTTTCTTTTTTTTTGTTTTCTTCTTTTTTTTTCTCTTTTTTTCTTCTTCTTCTTTCTTCTTCTTTCTTTTTCATTATTTATTTTTAAATTTTATTTCCCCTCTTTTTTTTTCTTTCTTTTTCTTTTTCTCTTTCTTTTTCTCTCTTTTTTTTTTAAGAAAATTCCATTTTTTTCTTCTTTTTTTCTTCTTTCTTTTCCTTTTTTTTTTCATTATTTATTTTCTTTCCCCTCTTTTTTATTTCTTTTTCTTTTTCTCTTTCTTTCTCTCTCTTTTTTACTTGCCCTCTTACTTTTTTTGCATAAGTTTATTAACTTGTCCCCCTTACTCTTTTGTACAACCGCCTTTTTTTCTTGGCTAGCCGACCCGTCAATAATCTCGAAGGGTGGATTTCTCCTCTCATAAGCTTGGTTTTATAACAACAATTTTTTTCTCTATCTTTTTGTTGTAGAAATGTCCGGCCGCGTGATCGAATCTTTGGTGCACATAAGGATGACCTTGGTATGGTCTATCTACTGTATGCCTATTTGTGCTTCCTGATCGTCATGAGGGACCTGCAAAGGCTTACGACCCCCTCATTCGCTCCCTGACTACCTTGCAGTGTCGTTCGTTCATCCTGCCATGCTATCACCCTAGGGAGAATCCCGAAAAGGTCTACCTTCTGCACCGTATCCTGATCGTCGTGGGAGGGGCCCCGCCAAGGCTTACAGCTCTCCCATGTTATCACCCTTGGGAGGATCCCGAAAAAGTCTACCTTGTAGCACCGTTCGCATATCCTAATCATCGTAGGAGGGGCCCCGCCAAGGTTTACAGCTTTCCCATGCTATCACCCTCGAGAGGATCCCAAAAAAGTCTACCTTGTAGCACCGTTCGCATATCCTAATCGTCGTGGGAGGGGCCCCGCCAAGGCTTATAGCTCTCCCATGCTATCACCCTCAGGAGGATCCCAAAAAAGTCTACCTTGTAGCACCGTTCGCATATCCTAATCGTCTTGGGAGGGCCCCTCCGCTAAGGCTTATAGCTTTCCCATGCTATCACCCTAGGGAGGATCCTGATAAGATCTACCTTGTAGCACCGTTCGCATATTCTGATCGTCATGGGAAGGGTCCCGCCAAGGCTTACAGCTCTCCCATGTTATCACCCTAGGGAAGATCCCGATAAGGTCTACCTTATAGCACCATTCGCATATCCTGATCGTCGTGGGAGAGGACCCGCCAAGGCTTACAGCACTCCTATGCTATCACCCTAGGGAGGATCTCGATAAGGTCTACCTTGTAGCTCCGTTCGCATATCCTATCACCCTAGGGAGGATCCCGATAAGGTCTACCTTGTAGCACCGTTTGTATATCCTGATCGTCGTGGGAGGAGCCCCGCCAAGGCTTATAGCTCTTCCATGCTATCACCCAAGGGAGGATCCTGAAAAGGTTTGTTTTGTGGCACCGTTCGTGGATCCTGAACATCATAGGAGCATCCCAATTGCCCTAGGGATAATTTGATTTATTTTTCTTTGTTTTTTGAACCCTATGGTTGAAGCTCATTCCCACCTTTTTTTTTCTTTTGTAGAACAATGGTTTATTTCACCGAGCACGTCTCATCTGATCAGAGGCACCTCGCGATTCTTAAAAACCGGAGTCAGCCTATGAAGGAAGGACTCAACCTTCCTGTGGCAAAATCTTTAGCCAGTCCTTTCGCTGATCAGTGACCAAGTTTAAATGACAACATGTTCCTTTCCAAATTATCAACGGAAATACCTTGACCCGAGGAGAGTGTGCATGGATCCTGCGATCTTCTATTCATGAGGAAACCTCTAACCCAGATCGAGTACTAACTCTCGGACGTCGCATAATTGAGGGTCAGGTCCGCTGGAACATTGTGACAAAAGTCCTTGGAGAATTCGGCTTCGTTGACTGTTACTGGGAGTGTCTTGAGTTATAGTAGGTCGAAATGAGCGATTCTTTCATGATAATAATTTGCTTGGCGCAGTGATGGCCTCCCTGTACACATATGATCGCAATGGTGACATAGTTCGAGCTTTTTGTGAAGCCTGGTGCCCTTCAACCAGCACTCTTTATACTACAGCGGGCAAAGCGTCAATTTCCTTATGGGACCTCTGGTTGTTCGACGGCCTTCCGATCAAAGGAAGCTTTTATGAAGAAGTGATTCCTTCCCTCAAAGAGCTAATGGTCATCGTGACAAAGAGAAGTACTTGCCGAAAACGTGCGAACACCTTTTTCAGGCGTATTTTTTTATAGTGTGCTCGCAGAGAGAAAATCACTTGACTCCCATGAAGCATGATTCCTTAGTGTCTATTAGCTCATGGATCTCTTTTTCGTTCCTGGGGGCTCGCAAGTATGACAAGCCCGTTACACGGAAGTAAAAGAAAGCCTCTCGGTCCCAATCCATACAAAATCCTGACGGTACGCAGATCGTGTTTCGAGATTAGACGAGCAGGGAGAACATGCTATTCACAGAGCTAAATGTAGAAGACGAGTTGAAGGACAAGACCTATCTGGCCGCCTTTCTATCCTGCTAGCTATGCCTTTTTGTATTTCCTCAGAAGGGAGGTTACCTTCGCCCTAGGGTCTTTAGAATGGCTTGCTTAATGGCTCACGGAACTATTTATAGTCTCGTTGTTCCGATCCTGGCCAACATCTATCACGGTCTAGGGTTGATAGCAGAGGCTTCGAACCCCATCAGGCGTATAAAATTTCACTTCCCCATGCATTATGAGCATGGTTGGCTAGCCCATTACTTCGACACACATTACCTCGTTCCTACAGATGTTCGAGGTCCCAAGATGGCTCACTTTTCTGATGAAGGTGGCTCGATTTACTTCGACGAGTACAAGGCACGGGAATTGATCTATAGTGGTGCAAGTATTTAGTGGCATACAAGCATTCACAACAACAGCAGCCATGAACACCTAACTGATAGTAGAGACTTACCTTTCCTAAAGTCTAGTTATTTTTCCAGCATGCGATCAGGTTAATTATCCTCCTAGTGTAGGGATGTCCGAATTATAGAGTCGTATAGTCCCTTTCGCTTCGGGCGACAATTTGGCTTCCATCAGGACATTCCGAATGATATAGGGGGAGTACCTCCCGCCTCTATGCCGAAGAACGTTTTATATTACTAGAGAGTGTGTATGAGACACAAGCCCTTGTCTCAGGTATTCCTACCAACCCGTATATTGGATCTGCACATCCATGTTACCCCGCGATTCAAGGATTGGTGGTTAACGAAGCATGGGAACTAATTCGAAGAGAATCGTCATCTGTTAGTGACCAGTGTTATCCCTCCCCCAGAGCCACCAAGACTACCCAAAGGTAAAGGAATCAACCATGGAGGGAAGCACCTTCGCCTGACTGAGGGTGCGGCAGCGGTCGCACAAAAAGACGCTTCCAAACCGATTGAGGACGACAGTCGAAGTAGTACCGGTGACCATTATTGGAAGCGATGCTCCAAAAAACACAGGGCATCGGATGCCAATTTTTTTGAGTGGGCTCAGAATGATCCAGTGGCTCCTAACACTCTCAACTCACTGGTACGTCGTTTTTTTTATTTTATTTTTTTGTACAGTTTACATTTAGTCTCCTTTTTTTGTAGTCGCCTCTGAACCTCTCTTTCCAAGGACATGAAGCATTACGAAGCGAAGAATCTTTAGTGGGCCCTTTTGTCGTTGACTCAGTCATCAAGGGAGTTGGTACATCCGAAGCGCTGCCAGTGGATCCCGTGCCAAGGTCCTGTCAAGCGCATGCTATCCCTAGAGACATCCCTCATGCCAAGGAGGCGGTGGTTGTCGGGAACATCGAAATGTCAAATTTAGTACCCAAGGAAACTAGTTGCCCTTTGGCGCTTACGGCAGGAAGGGTTCTCCAACCTGGAGAAACATTGAGGGTCTTGGCAAGTCCAAGGGACAGTGAGCTCCCGAGGTAAGCAAATAGGGCACCACCTCCGACCGTTCCCGAGATTTTCGAATTATGTGTTGCCATTGTGGTTTCCGACGTCCGACGCCACACAGCCTCGACCATGTGGAAGACTATACACAAGAAGATCATGTGTACTCCTTTCGAGAAGGTTCTTAGTTTAGAGAAAGAAACACATGAGATATTCCGAGCCATTTTCGACATTTGTGGTGCCAACCTCCCTTCTCTAAAAAAACTTGTAGATGAGTACTTCCGAAATGTGGAGAAGTATAATTAGTTCTAGTTATCCTATTCCTCTCAGTTGACTCAGACAAGTAAGAAGCAACGTTTGGAGGAGGCCAAGTCTGATCTGGAGAAGATACTATACGATGAGAGTAGTGCTTTTGCTAAACGAAAGGCGCTCCTTGAACGCGACTCTTGAGCCTTACAAGAAGAAGAGAAACTGTTAGCCAAGCTAGAGACCATCAGGGCTGAACGGGTTGAAATATCGCGGCTGATTTCCGAGAGTGAAGGCCTTTTGACTCAGCATAAGCTTGAGGCCTCAGAGATGCGAGGGGTGATAAATGAGATCGAGACCACCCCAATCCTTTTTTACCAGGACGTCAAAGCTTTGGATGCCCTACGTCATGTGTTAGAAGCCATGCAGTAGGAACTGGGGGAGCTACAACTGGGTACCCTGACTTGACGTTGTTTGTCCTATTGGACTAGGCGTACCTCAGTAGGTAGTGGCCTTGGAGTTTTTTTTTTTTAACTATTGGAGTCGACTATTGTAGCACTAAGTCTTGATGATAAAAATTAGTGAACGCAATATACAATGCATGTCTTAAATTATGCGTTGATTCTCATGCGTCGGCGGTCATGCGTTTGAATGAAACTATGCATTTACGAATGTATGCGATGACCATGTGTTCCTGTCACAAGTTTTCTTGCGCTCATGCCAAGTATAACGCAAACATAAGTATCTCAGGTGATTCGAGGTCGAACTTAGGAACTTATAACTAAATGTATGCGGTAATATGTTTACGGCGGATAAATAAAAGAATGATGGAGGGTATTAAGCTACAAACTACTCTTACTTCTATCTAAGAGATTAAGCGGTGAGAATATTATCGAGAGGTAGAGATACAACAACTGTTGATGCGTAGTAAATGCATGGAAAAATAGATAAAATGTGAGGATGTCTTCATTGCAACCCTAGCTTGATCGCAAGGGTAACCCCAGCCAACGCCAACTAATGCATTCATGTCATACACGCCCGCCGCAAATGCTCATGATTTGTATTAGAAAATGGAACTTATTCCTAAGTCTCCATTCTTGCTTATGCGATCTTAGTCTAGCTCTCCCGATCATCGATTCTAACCTAGCTCTCTCAAGTCTTAGGTTCTTTCTTTAGACTCTCTCTCGAGTAACTCTAAAGGTGTGATGGACGCATACATAAGACAAGGTAACTGCAAAAACCTGGTTGACGTAATATTATTCCTCTCTCTAGTGAACACTTGCTTACATTGCTTAATGCGACCAACCACTTACCTTCCCAGGCAGTTAGTTGTTGCTGATTTTACTCATAGACAAGAATTGTGTCCGCTTATAGATAAGCATTCCTACAGCTTCACATTAAGCAAATAAGGTTTTCTCACACACTCATGCAATGTGCACCTCCAGGTGGTTTGCTACATGCTTCATACTATGCCGCATGACTGAGTATGTGATACTCTAACAGTTTCACTAAGTGATGTGATGAAAGTTAAGGATGCTAAGTAAAGGAAGATGGAGATGGAATCGAAGGAAATATAGAAATGCATTGAACACACAATGTATTAATTTCTTAATCCAAAATGTAATGCAATATAATGTAAGAGAAGAAGAGAAAATGAAAGGACCAGTTGGAAGCAATGTCTTGCTTATAGCAGATGTGTGTCAAGGCTGTCGATGGTGCCTTGGATGGGTGGTGGAGCTGACTCTCTCGAGATCTAACTCCGTCGAAGGCTTCGGTCGTCACTTGGAATGGATGAAGGAGATGAAGAACTCTCAAGCTTTCTTCTTATGTGTTAGTCTGGATCACAAGGATCCACCCGAGGGTAGAAACTTAGATAAAATGAAATTCTACTCATCGGCTTCTATTTATAGAGCTGGATCACCAACAGCATTAATGGACCTACTTTGATTCTGACATTCACGACGCGTTGGTCCTCTTCTGAATACTCTGCTGCTAACGGCGTGGTAGGTGAAATGTCAATATCATCTTTTGATTTTCCCGAGATATGCGTTGATGCTTCCATTCCACCAACCTTGCTTTCATCCCTCTATTATGGTTATCATCGTATAGTCGCAATCTTGCAATGACCATATTCGCTTGATTACTGCAACTTTTACACGATGATCGTAATCGCTTGACGATCGCAACTCCTATGCGATGGACGCATGCGGTCGATTACTGTAACACCCATGCGTTGAACGTATGTGTTTGCCTTTGCGATGGAGAATTTATCCACATGCGGTCGTCTATGCAATAGCTCAGCTTCCGCATCTACGTTCTCTTTCTGCGTTAACTACAAAGATAGACAATTGAACGCATAATAATGCATAATAGTGGGTTAGCCGAGATTCTTGATGCTGAACGAGGCAAACTCATTTTTTCATGAATTCCTAACATAATTGTCGTATATTCTGCTTAACAACCCTCATAATTTTAAATAAAAGGCCTAAGATGACATGCATTTCTACCCGTCATCAAATCTCTTATATGAAAGTTTTTTTTTTGTTATTTCCTCTGCGATGTTTTCTGACGTCTTGTAGCCTTCTTTTCTTAAGAAACTTGCCGTTGATTGGGCCAATTCTTAGCCCATCTTGATCAACTATCTTGTACGCTCCATTTGTGTAGACTTCTTTGATGACGTAGCGCCCATCCCATTTAGGTGTAAACTTATTCCCTGTGTGTCTTATCGTGATAATTGGTCTTCCTACGACGAGCACTAGATCACCGACTTGAAAGGACCGAGGCTTTACATGCTTATCGAAGGCTTTAGACATTCGCGCCTGGTAACATTTCAACGCTTGTTGAGCTTCTAATCGTTTTTCATCCATTGCTTCCAACTCTTGGAGCCGCATTTTGGCGTTGTCCTCTGTAGTCAGCGCTTCTTGCACCGCCATTCTTAGCGATGGAATTTCTCTTTCCAAAGGAAGGACAGCTTCTACCCCATAAACGAGAGAGTACAGGGTGACTTCTGTAAGGGTATGGTGAGGGGTGTGATAAGCCCAAAACGCTTTACCGATCTTCTCCTGCCAATCTCTCTTCGACTTGGAAACAATTTTCTTTAACAGGTTGCACAATGTCTTGTTAAATGCCTCAGCCAACCCATTTACGGCAGCGTTATATATGGATGACTTGTACTGCTTGAATTTGAATTTTTCACACAACATGTCCATCAAACTGTTGGAGAATTGTCTCCCGTTATCTTTCACAATCTGATGAGGAATACCGTACCGATAAATGATATGAGTGCAAATAAAATCCACCACGTTTTCTTTCTTAGCTTCCTTTAGAGCGTCAGCCTCAGCCCATCTTGAAAAGTAGTCAGTGGCTGCGAGGATGTAGAAGTGCCCTGTTGACGACTTAGGTGTTATAACACCAACCAGATCAAGCCCTCATGCTTCGAAAGGCCACGAGGCTATGGTTAGATGCAGAGGCTCGGGCGGTTGATGAATGAAATTTGCGTGATATTGACAGGCTTCACAGTTCTTTGCATAATCCATCGAGTCCTGGATCATTCTCGACCAATAGTAACCCAAATTTTTCAGCTGGAATTGTAGCTTTGGTCCAGCTTGATGCACGCCGCATACGCCTGAGTGTGCTTCCTCCAAAGCCTTTATTGACTCTTCTTTACTGAGGCATCGAAGGAAAAGTCCTTCAAGGGATCGACGGTATAGGACCCCTTTGTAGTAAATGAATTGTGCGGTCCTCCTTCGAACCTCGATTTTACAATGGGGGTCATCTGGGAGCGTTCCATGCTCAAGGTAATCTATGATGAGCTGCCACTAGTCTTCCTCGTCAGTTAGGTAGACTGATATCACATTTGTTTCCCCTTATGCAGTTTCGATTGGAGGTACAACCCATCTCCACCAAAACGATATATTAAGGGGCACATTATCCAGGATCATCAAGGCAATGGCTAGGTTTGCCAAGGCATCCGCTTTCTTATTCTCTGTCCTCAGGACATATTCCAATGTCACGCTTTCGAACTTTTCCATGAACTGGCGAGTCATGCTTCACCTCGTACTGGCATATGAGTTGATTGATTATCAACTTTGAGTCATCGAAGATCTCTATACAAGCTACTCCAATCTCTAAGGCCATTTGGAGACCAATTATCAAGGCTTGGTATTCAGCCACATTGTTTGAGCATAACTCGGCAAATGCGAAGCTATAAGGCAACATGTGCTTTTCTGGCAAAATGAGAACGATACCTGCCCCTGCACCACTTTTCCGTGCCGCACCGTCGAAGAACATGACCCACAACCCTGAGGTTTCTGTGAAGAACTTCGTCATCAGGCAAGTCTTCACTTAACTCTCAATCCGACGGAACTGGGTGATCTGCCAGGAAGTCGGCCAATGCCTACTCTTTAACTGCCCTTTGCGGTACATAAACAATGTCGTACTGTTAAAGCATGACTTCCCACTTGGCTAAATGTCCCGAGATGATCGGCCTAGACAAGACGTACTTAATGGGATCAACTTTCACAATTAAGTGGACCGTGAAGGCCTGCATGTAGTGCCTCATCTTACCTATGGTGAAGAAAAGAGCAAGGCATATCTTCTCTATAGGGGAATAATTGATCTCGGCTCCATTCAAGGTCCTACTCAAGTAATAGAGAGCACATTCTTTTACCTTTTCTCTTTCTTGTGCCTGTAGTGCCCCCAATGATCTCTCTTGCGCTACAATGTACAGTATCAATGGCTTGCCCGCTACTGGGGCTCCTAAGACAGGAGGGCTGATCGGGTACCTCTTTATGCTATCGAAATCATTTTGGCAGACCTCATCCCATTCAAATTTCTCTCCCTTTCTCATCAGTCTTTGAAAGGGTTGACACCGTCTTTCCATGTTAGAAATAAACCTTCGGATGTAGCCAGATGTCCCTGCAAACTTCTCAACTTATGTAGATTCCTTGGTCTTGGCATCTTCTGGATGGCATCAATCATGGATTAGTCTATCTCTATCCCTCGATGTCTCACAAAAAAGCCCAGAAACTTTCCTGAAGTTATGCCGAACGCGCATTTGAGGGGGTTCATCTTTACCTGTACTTTTGCAGTCGATCAAACACGGTTCTTAGATCTTTCACATGGTCCTAGTGTCGCTTGGTCTTGACCACAAGGTCATCCATATAGCACTCCACATGTTTGTGCAACATATCGTCAAACACCTTCTGCATGGCACGTTGATAAGTAGCGTCGGTGTTCTTCAACCCGAAAGGCATTACCTTGTAGCAATTTATTCTTTTTGGGGTTCGAAATGCCGTCATTTCCTCATCTGCGAGGGCCATTCATATCTGTTATACCCGAAAGATCCGTCCATGAAGGATAAGGCCTCATGTCCTGTTGTCGCATCGACCATGATCTCTGTGATGGGCAATGGAAAATCGTCTTTTGGGCATGCGTTGTTTAGGTCGCAAAAGTCTACGCAAACACGAAGTTGTCCATTCTTTTTTCTAACCGGGACAATGTAATGACCGGATCCTTACATATTATGGTCTGACCGCTACGACATGCATACTTAGACTTTTCTATCATGAGATGAGTTTTAGTAAAAATCTCAAAAGAACATATCTAAGATTTTATTAACTAGGTAGAAAACTATATAAAAAGTTTATTTTACAAAACACCAAGATCCATAAAACATTAGCGTAGTGATACAAAAATGCATATGCCTATAATAGTGAGCTTGATGGTTGGCCATTTGAGCGACGTCCAGTTCTGCCACCAACGATGTGTCCTTACCTACAAAGTCTGTAAAATAAGATGAGTATATAATATACCCAGTAAGTAGTTCTCACATAGGGTAGTGACCAAATGCATAATCACATGCAACATGTCCTAAAAACATATGATTGGGACCGAAAACATATAATAACATGTGGTGGTCGGTTATGCTTCTAATGTAAATTTCTCCGCCCTGGTAGGAAGATGAGGACTTAAGCGGAAACTAACCCATCTGATGATTAGCGGGTTATGCAGTCAGTAGGGCCAGAGTCGCATCCAACATCAACCATTAGCATAAACGTAAGATTGGACTAGAGGGGTGCAACCATACATACCCTGTTAGTCCCTAGCATAAACTTGACATAGAATTGGGTCTAGAAGGGTGCAACCATACATGCCCTGCTAGCCCTAGAAGCATAACCTTTATCTAATTAAAATTCAATCTTATTTCATCGTTGTGAACAAACATAATGCATGGGGTCCCTTGTCGATAAACGTATTTTAAACATGTAATGCAACATAACAATAACATAATTATGCAACATATTAAAGGTACATTACCATGAAACACTTAAAGAGAGGGTGAGATAAACGACTTACCTTGATTGCAATCCTAGTTATTCCTTATTATTCCTTATGGTTTAATCAGTAGAGCTTTCCCTCTTAAACTAAAAAGAAATTTGGGCAGCACTTCCCTCGCGTTTCCTTCTTCTAACTAACAAAATTACTTCACCCTTTCCACACGATTTTTACTACTGAGTTTTGTTTCAGAATGAGTTTAACTTCTAGCCCAAAGCCTTCTATTTATAGCCGTTTCCAGCTCTTCTCTGTGTGACAACTCATCCTACAAATGGCTTCTTTAAAATTACTTAGGTTTAAGAATTTCTCTTAATAAGAAACCTAATTTTGGCTAACATTTGCCCTCACGTCATCAACCTTTGTTTGTATTCAATTTTAAGGTTCTCCATGTATAATCTATAAGATTGTGGCCAAATTTAACGCATAATCCACGCTTCTGTCCAAATCTTGGTCTCTCTAGCTTTCTCGTTGGTTTGGCTCTCGTGGCTCTCGCTCTCTCTAGCTTTCTCGCTGGTTTTACTCTCGTGGCTCTCGCTCTCTCCCACTTTCTCACTGAGAATCTCGCTCTTTCCACTCTCGCTCTCTCAAATTTTCTCTCCAATCTCATCAGAGTGGCTCTCTTCTTCTTTCTCTCCATCTTTTCTCTCCAACTTTGCTCTCTCCCAGTTTTCTCTCCAATATTTCTCTTCAATCTCGCCAGTGTGGCTCTCTCTTTCTTTCTCTCCATCTTTTCTCTCCAACTTTGCTCTCTACCAGTTTTCTCTCCAATCTCGCCAATGTGGCTCTCTCCTTCTTTCTCTCCATCTTTTCTCTCCAACTTTTCTCTCTCCCAATTTTCTCTCTCCAATATTTCTTTTCAATCTCACTCTCTCCAGGTTTCTCTCCACCAATCTCGCTAGTTTTTCACGCATGGGTTGCCTTCACTGCTTGTGACACATGGATTCCGCTTCCCCTTTTTAACTTTTTCAAATTTTAACCGTATATGGGCAATTAATTCACCTCCAATTCTTCCAATGAGCAGTGCCCAAACAGAAAGTTATCTACTGCTCTTTGTCTCTCGAATTAGCTAGCATTCAACTTCTAATTAATCCCTCCTGATTCTGCCCCCTTATTCATTATTTTTGGATAATTAATAAATTTCTTGTTTTTTTTTTCTAATTCTAAATTTCCACCCGATTTTCCTCTTAAATTTATATATTTTTCATTCTTAATTATATATTTTATTTGTTTTCCTGCTTTCTAAATTAGGGTTGGGGTATTACATTTACCACCCCCTTAAATAAAATTTATCCTGCTTAACATTTGACATTTAATTTCCTGTAGTGTATGTGTACAAATTTGGGTTGTTACAGACAATGTTGGCTATCCATGTTGGGGGATTATTTTTTCGAATGAACCTAGCCTCGATAAGCTTATTGACCTCAACCTCAATCTGGGGGATAAGTTCTGGCCAAAAGCGTCGTTGAGCCTGCTTAATGGGTCGACACCCCGTTTGATCACGAGATGGTGCAGTGCTACTTTTGGATCTAGTCCCAGTATCTCTTTGTACGACCAGGCGAAAACATCCCTATATTCGGTAAGCAAACTCATGTATTTGTCCTCTTCCCTTTCCGAGAGGGACACACTAATGAAAGTGGACGTGGTTCTTCTATGGTGCCCATATTCACCTATTTTAGCTCATCCACCATGGATTGACCACCGTCCTCTAGACCTTGCAGAGCGTCCTCCACTTCCTCTTCGGTCATACCTTCTTTGGATTCTTCGATGATAGTGATGTGGTGGCACAAAGTGTCGCCTTCTTCCTGCTCTAAATTTTCATTATGAGGATTGGTGAAAATGATGTCGCGTCTCTTTACTTTGAGCATGCCCTCACTTGTGTTTAGAGTAATGAAGCACTTTCTCTTCATGCGTGAGGGGATGGTACTACGGATTTCTCCATCACTTCTTGCCTCTCCTGATGGCTTCTGGTCCGATGACCCTTCAGCGTTTTTAAGGTCGATTCGTCTCCAGATGGATGCTCGGGGTATCGACCCCCTCTTTCTTATAGTCATTTCGGGGGTGTTAGCGCAGGCTTTTCCCTTCCCCTTTGTTTTACTAGGGACATATTGGTCGAGGGGATCTTCAACGCTCTCGTGCTTTAGAACTGTGCCTAGTCTCTCGAAGGCTGAGGTCACTTCACCACTGGCAGTTGACAGATGATTTCCTCATTTCCTTCATTCGACAAGGTCAACCTTCGAAAGACTGAGCATCAAGTAGCTTTGGGAATAGTATGTGGGCTTCCCCTTTCTGCTTCTGTCATGCTTAACCTCTCGAAGACCAAGGCGCGTGCAGCAGACAGTCTAATATGGTCGAAGGCTGAGGCTCTTTTATCTTTGTCCTTCTTTTCTCCTGTATCATCGACTTCTTCTGTAGTGATATGATTGTTGTTGGCCACTTTCCCCTTCGCCTTTCTGCTTATGAGAATTGGCTCTGACGGCTCATATCCGAGTCCTGCCCTCGACGTGGGTATAGCGTGTCCTTTTTGCAAAAGCTTCTTTTGGGTCAGCGAGAGTCAGGGTTGCTCATAAATCTTCAAACCCTTGAACTCAGTGTGGGTTGTGAAGTCATAACCCGCCTTTGCCAATAGCTTGTAATCCTTGGGATCGAATCCGTCTTCAGTTCGCCTCTCAGGCAGCTTTAACCCCGTCACTTTCGCCTTTGGCTTGTGGACTTTCTACTTCGTTATCGGTGTGAGGGGTGTGACAAAACTCTCCTTTAGAATTTTTATGTCGTCGATCTATAAACTTTTTTAGCATTCTGTAAAAGCTGAATCACACTTTTTCCGTCTCGACAAAGGGACATAGCGCAGAATTGGAGGTTTTAAGGCTTTTTTGCCCCCTACCACAGGTGTTTCTCCAACGTCGAGGGATGTCCTACTCTCTTTTGGGCTGGAGGCTTGTACCTTGCTACCCGCCACTTTCTCTGTGTCTATTGACAACCTCGACCGGGATCCACCTACTTCCTTAGCCAGCAAGTTCTCTGTTGGCATAGTCTCACTGAAATTCTCGCCCTTTAGGTAAAACTTTGCATCTGGGAAGTGAGGCTCGGCCTCGAAAAACAGATTAGAATCTGCTTCAACCTTCTTAATCCCATCTTGGTAAAAATTGAAACACTGATGTAGTGTCGATGTAATCACACCATTCCCATGAATCCAAGGGCGTCCCAATAACAGCTTGTAAGTGTTCCTTAAGTCTATCACATGAAATAGCGCGTCAGCCTTCAGATCGCCAATGAAGAGCTCCAAACATATCATGCCTATTGCCCTTTGGCTGCCTTGATTTAAACCCTGAATTACTAATTTGTTGTTCGATAGCTCTTCCATGAGTATGCCCAACTATTTCATAGTCGTCTTAGGCATTATATTGACGGCAGATCCGTTATCGATGAGGATTCGAGCTACTCTCTGTTCTCGAATGTATCCAAAGACGTACAAAGGCCTGTTATGCAATTTGGATCCTAGTGGCAGATCTTCGTCCGAAACGCATAATGTCTTTCATTGGTGCTACCTTTAGAAATACGTGATCTCCTACCTTGAATTCCAACTCTTTTCGACGGTTATCAGCATAACTCTTTTGTCTTCTTTGAGTTGTTCGCATTCTTTCCCGAATTAGCTTAATTGACTCTGATGTTTGCTGCACCAATTTAGGCCCTACTAGTGTTCGCTCCCTAACTTCATCCCAGTGTACAGAAGATCTGCATTTCTTTCCGTATAAGGCTTAGGGAGCCATACTAATTGTCGCCCGATAACTATTATTATAAGCAAATTCTATAAGGTGTATCTACGAATCCCATGCTCTAGTAAAATCCAAAGCATATGCCCTAAACATGTCTTCTAGGATTTGATTAACTCGTTCTGTTTGGCCATCAGTTTGTGGATGGAAGGCTGTGCTGAAATTTAGCTGTGTGCCCATTGCTTTCTGCAAACTTTTCCAGAACTTGGAGATGAAATAAGGGTCTCGATTTGAAACAATTGATACTAGGACTCCATGTAATCGGATGACTTCTTTTAAGTACATTTGAGCTAGTGCTTCCATAGTGTGAGTAGTCTTGCATGGTAGGAAGTGGGCCGATTTGGTGAGTCGATCAATAATCACCCAAATCATGTTGTGGCCTTTAACAGTTCTCGAGAGTCTTGAGATGAAGTCCATAGAAATATGCTCCCGTTTCTATTCTGGAACATTTAGAGGCTGGAAGAGTCCTTATGGTCGTTGCCGTAGAGCTTTCACCTGTTGACAAACCAAACATTTACTTACATAGTCGGCTATATCCTTTTTCATGTTACACCACCAGTAATGTGCTTTCAAGTCTCGATACATTTTGGTACTCCCAGGATGTATTGAAAAGCATGATTCATGAGCTTTCTTCAGTAGTTCTTTCTTGATTTCTTCATCATCTGGTACACATAGACGTCCACGGTAGAGAAGTGCAGAGTCTGGGGCTGTAGAGAATTGACTGGTTTCTCCATTCTCTGACTACCGTTGTTTGTTTAGGTATTTATCTATTTGTTGTGCATCATTATCCTTTGCCTTAATGCAGGTCTTACAATTAATTGTGCTATTCGAGTTGTGAAGGTTTCTGGTATTAGTGATATCTCAGTTCTTTCAAGGTCATCCATTATGTGTTTGGAGATGGTACTTATGGCTGCTGTATGAGCTGACTTTCTGCTAAGAGCATCAGCAACAATGTTAGCTTTTCCTAGATGATAGAGGATCTCACAGTCATAATCTTTGACTAATTCTAACCATCTTCATTGCCTCATATTTAACTCTTTCTGGGTAAATAAGTACTTAAGGCTTTTATGATCTGTATAAATTTGGATCTTTTCCCCATATAAGTAATGTCTCCATATCTTTAAGGCAAAGACTACGGCAGCTAACTCCAAGTCATGAACATGATAGTTTTGTTCATAAGGTTTTAGTTGTCTTGAAGCATATGCTATTACCTTTCCGTGTTGCATCAATACACAACCAAGCCCCTTCTTCGATGCGTCACTGTACACAGTTAAACCCCCTGATTTGTCAGGTATAGTGAGAATAGGGGTTGTGGTCAACTTTTCTTTTAGTTCCTGGAAGCTTTACTCACATGCTTGATTCCAGACAAAAGGATTATTATTCTTGGTAAGGTTGGTTAAGGGTAATGCTATACTTGAGAAATTCTTCACAAATCGTTTATAATATCCTGCTAATCTAAGGAAGCTTCGCACTTCGCTGACTGTTGTTGGGCGAGGCCACTTGCTAACTGTTTCAATCTTAGCAGGATCCATTGAGATCCCTTCTTGCTTTACAACTTGCCCTAGGTAGGCAACTTTTCTTTTAGTTCTTGGAAACTTTGCTGACATGCTTGATTCCAGACAAAAGGATTATTCTTCTTGGTGAGGTTAGTTAAGGGTAATGCTATACTTGAGAAATTCTTCACAAATCGTCTATAATATCCTGCTAATCCAAGGAAGCTTCGTACTTCACTGACTGTTGTTGGGCGAGGCCACTTGCTAACTGTTTCAATCTTAGCAAAATCCACTGAGATTCCTTCTTGCTTTACAATATGCCCTAGGTAGGCAACTTGTCGCGTCCAAAACTCACACTTGGAGAATTTGGCATACAACTTTTCATTTCTTAATATAGAAAGGACGTCCCTAAGATGTTTTTCATGTACTGCCTCAGACTTGGAATAGACCAAAATATCATCTATAAATACGATCACGAAGTTATCAAGATAGTCCTTAAAAATTCTATTCATCAAGTCTATGAAGGCTGCTGGGGAATTCGTTAATCCAAAGGGCATCACAACGAATTCATAATGCCCATATCTTGTTTGGAAAGTTGTCTTGGGTATATCAGACTCCTTGATTCATAGTTGATGATATCCAGATCATAAGTCTATTTTGGAGAATACTGAGGCTTCTTGTAATTGGTCAAATAGGTCATCAATACGTGGGAGTGGGTACTTATTCTTTATTGTCAACTTATTCAACTCCCAATAATCTATACATAAACGCATTGATCCATCCTTTTTCTTAACAAATAAGACAGGCGCTCTCCATAGAGACACGCTAGGGCGTATAAATCCCTTATCTAACAATTTTTGTAATTGTATTTTGAGTTCTTTTAATTCCGTAGGTGCCATTCTATATGGTGCTTTAGATATTGGTTCAGCTTCGGGAATTAGATCTATATAAAATTCTATTTCTCGACTAGGTGGTAAACCTGGTAGTTTTTCTAGGAATACATCTTCAAATTCTCTTATTACAGGAATGGCCTTAATTTCATCCTTTTGGTTTCGTAAATCCACTACACTTGCTAAATATGCCCAAGCCCCATGGTTGAGCAAATGTCTAGTTTTTAAGGCTGAAATTATTCTTGGGGCTGATTATGTATTAGAACTCTTAAACTTAAACTTGGTTCCTGTTGGAAAGGTGAATATGACCTCTTTATTATGGCAATCTATGCTTGCATAGTTTGCTGCTAACTAGTCCATACCTAGTATTATGTCAAATTCACTTATGTCTAGGATGATAAGGGTCATCCATAGTTTATATCCTGATACTGACAATTCACAGTTTTCCACTACTAAGTTGGCCAACATAGATACTTTAGCAGGAGTAGCTACGGATAGAATGTAGCCTAAGGGTTTTTGATGTTAATTGAGCATGTTGTGCAAATGTTGTAGAGATGAATGAATGACTAGAGCCCGAATCAAATAAAGTGAAGGCATAATACCCGAGGATGGGTAATGTACCTGTAACAACTGCATCTTGATCCTCTGCCTCTTGACGTGTAATAGCAAACACCCGTCCTTTCTGTTGTTGGGTAACCTTGTTACTAGTAGGCTGGGTGGTCTAGGCAGTTGATACTTGGTTGATGAGCTTTAGGCAAGCCTTTACATAGTGACCCATCTGGCCGCAGTTGAAACACACCCCTAAGTTTCGAAGACATTGCCCCTGATGGTGTTTTCCACAATTTCTGCACTTAGGATATGTGAATGTTTGACTCTTCTGTTGTGATTGTACACCCTGAGTGCTTTGGAAAATTTTTGCTTGCCGTTGTGAACGTTGGAAGCTTTGTTGGATGAATTTCCTTTTTTGATTTGGCATGAATCCTCGTTCAGAAGTTGAGGTTTTGAAATCAAGATCTACTTCCATGAGTAAGGCCGACTCAAGGGCAAGAGCATACTCTTTGTGTCGGAAAGCAGTAACAATGCCTCGAATGCCTTCTCTTAATCCCCAAATAAACCTTTCCACCTTCTTCACTTCTGTATCCACTAGTTGAGGGACAAAGTGGGACAAGCGATCAAATTTTCGTTCATACTCTGCCACTGACATGTTCTCTTGATGAAGATTAAGAAATTCCACTTCCTTTTGATATCTCACTGTCAAAGGGAAATACTTGTTGTAAAAAGCCTAATTGAATTGCTACCATGAGACTGAAACTTTGATTGTTCTTTGTGTGGATTCCCACCAGAACTTTTCATCGCCTCTTAACATGAGGGTGACACAATTTACTTTCTGTTCTTCTGGGATGTTCATGTGGCGGAAAATAGTTTCTATTTCTGTTATCCAATTCTCTGCTATAGTTGGATTCACAGATGATCCATTAAATGTTGAAGGATTGAACTTCCTGAATTCTCGAATGATCTTCGAGTCATTTGTATCATTGGTTATTGGTGTGGTGGACGAAGTTGTGTTTCCATTACTCATATTTTGTATTAGTATTTGTAGCACATCTGGTGTAAGTAACACGTAAGGCGTCTGTCCATGTCCTTGATTTTGATCCCTTGCGGATTCACTTCGAGGTCTGCCTCGTCGTGTTGGAGCCCTTTGTGGTGGCATCTGGTACACATATTTTATTTTCATAGTAAGGAAGCAATCTAATTTTAATTTTAATTTTTTTAACTCATACCTATGTTTACTAAATTATTTACTAAATTACTTGTTTGAAAATTTCACTTACCAGCGTATTTGACATAACTGTGGGCATCACTTAACAAGTCGAACCATCAAACACCACGACTCTTCTAATTAGTATAGCCTAATTAGCTCAAATGCTCTGATAATAAACTGTAACGACCGGATTCTTACATATTATGGTCTGACTACTACGACATGCATACTTAGACTTTTCTATCATGAGATGAGTTTTAGTAAAAATCTCAAAAGAACATATCTAAGATTTTATTAATTAGGTAGAAAACTATATAAAAAGTTTATTTTACAAAACACCAGGATCTATAAAACATTAGCGTAGTGAAACAAAAATGCATATGCCTATAATAGTGAGCTTGATCGTTGGCCATTTGAGCGACGTCCAGTTCTGCCACCTACGTTGTGTCCTTACCTACAAAGTCTGTAAAATAGGATGAGTATATAATATACCCAGTAAGTAATTCTCACATAGGGTAGTGACCAAATGCACAATCACATGCAACATGTCCTGAAAACATATGATTGGGACCGAAAACATATAATAACATGTGGTGGTCGGTTATGCTTCTAACGTAAATTTCTCCGCCCTGGTAGGAAGATGGGGACTTAAGCGGAAACTAACCCATCTGATGATTAGCGGGTCATGCAGTCAATAGGGCCAGAGTCACATCCAACATCAACCATTAGCATAAACGTAAAATTAGACTAGAGAGGTGCAACCATACATATCCTGTTAGTCCCTAGCATAAACTTGACATAGAATTGGGTCTAGAGGGGTGCAACCATACATGCCCTGCTAGCCCTAGAAGCATAACCTTTATCTAATTAAAATTTAATCTTATTTCATCGTTGTGAACAAACATAATGCATGGGGTCCCTTGTCGATAAATGTATTTTAAACATCTAATGCAACATAACAATAACATAATTATGCAACATATTAAAGGTACACTACCATGAAACACTTAAAGAGAGGGTGAGATAAACTACTTACCTTGACTGCGATCCTAGTTATTCCTTATTATTCCTTATGGTTTAATCAGTAGAGCTTTCCCTCTTAAACTAGAAGGAAATTTGGGCAGCACTTCCCTCGCATTTCCTCCTTCTAACTAACAGAATTACTTCACCCTTTCCACACGATTTTTACTACTAAGTTTTTTTTTTTTTTTAGAATGAGTTTAACTTCCAGCCCAAAGCCTCCTATTTATAGCTGTTTCCAGCTCTTCTTTGTGTGAAAACTAATCCTATAAATGGCTTCTTTAAAATTACTTAGGTTTAAGAATTTCTCTTAATAAGACACCTAATTTTGGCTAATGTTTGCCCTTACATCATCACCCTTTGTTTGTATTCAATTTTAGGGTTCTCCATGAATAATCTATAAGATCGTGGCCAAATTCAACGCATAATCCACGCTTCTGTCCAAATCTCTCTCTCTATTCTCAGAATCTTGCTCTCTCTAGCTTTCTCGTTGGTTTGGCTATCGTGGCTCTCGCTCTCTCCCACTTTCTCACTTAGAATCTCGCTCTCTCCAATTTTCTCTCCAATCTCACTCTCTCCAATCTCGCCAGTATGGCTCTCTCCATCTTTTCTCTCCAACTTTGCTCTCTCCCAATATTCTCTCCAATATTTCTCTCCAATCTCGCCAGTGTGGCTCTCTCCTTCTTTCTCTCCATCTTTTCTCTCCAACTTTACTCTCTCCCAATTTTCTCTCCAATATTTCTCTCCAATCTCGCCAGTGTGGCTCTCTCCTTTTTTTTCTCCATCTTTTCTCTCCAACTTTGCTCTCTCCCAGTTTTCTCTCCAATCTCGCCAGTGTGGCTCTCTCCTTCTTTTTCTCCATCTTTTCTCTCGAACTTTGCTCTCTCCCAGTTTTCTCTCCAATATTTCTCTCCAATCTCGCTCTCTCCAAGTTTCTCTCCACCAATCTCGCTAGTTTTTCATGTGTGGGTTGCCTTCACCACTTTGACACGTAGATTCCACTTCCCCTTTCAAATTTTAACCGTATTTGGGCAATTAATTCACCTCCAATTCTTCCAATGAGCAGTGCCCAAACAGAAAGTTATCTACTGCCCTTTGTCTCTCGAATTAGCTAGCATTCAACTTCTATTTAATCCTCCTTGATTCTGCCCCCTTATTCATTATTTTTAGATAATTAATAAATTTCTTATTTTTTTCCAATTCTAAATTTCAACCCAATTTTCCTATTAAATTTATATATTTTTCATTCTTAATTATATATTTTATTTGTTTTCCTGCATTCTAAATTAGGGAGGGCAAACGTTAGCCAAAATTAGGTGTCTTATTAAGAGAAATTCTTAAACCTAAGTAATTTTAAAGAAGCCATTTGTAGGATGAGTTGTCACACAGAGAAGAGCTGGAAAGGGCTATAAATAGGAGGCTTTGGGCTAGAAGTTAAACTCATTCTCAAACAAAACTCAGTAGTAAAAAAATCGTGTGAAAAGGGTGAAGTAATTCTGTTAGTTAGAAGGAGGAATCGCGAGGGAAGTGCTGCCCAAATTTCCTTCTAGTTTAAGAGGGAAAGCTCTACTGATTAAACCATAAGGAATAATAAGGAATAACTAGGATCGCAATCAAGGTAAGTAGTTTATCTCACCCTCTCTTTAAGTGGTTCATGGTAGTATACCTTTAATATGTTGCATAATTATTTTATTGTTATGTTGCATTACATGTTTAAAATACATTTATCGACAAGGGACCCCATGAATTATGTTTGTTCATAAGATTAAATTTTAATTAGATAAAGGTTATGCTTCTAGGGCTAGCAGGCATGTATGGTTACACCTCTCTAGACCCAATTCTATGTCAAGATTATGCTAGGGACTAACAGGGTATGTATGGTTGCACCCCTCTAGTCCAATCTTACATTTATGTTAATGGTTGATGTTGGATGCGACTCTGGCCCTACTGACTGCATAACCCGCTAATCATCAGATGGGTTAGTTTCCGCCTAAGTCCTCATCTTCCTATTAGGGCGGAGAAATTTACGTTAGAAGCATAACCAACCACCACATATTATTATATATTTTCGGTCCCAATCATATGTTTTCAGAACATGTTGCATGTGATTGTGCATTTGGTCACTACCCCATGTGAGAACTACTTACTGGGTATATTATATACTCATCCAATTTTTACAGACCTTGTAGGTAAGGACACAGCATAACAGCATAGGTGGCAGAACTGGATGTCGCTCAAATGGCCAACCATCAAACTCACTATTATAGGCATATGCATTTTTGTATCACTACGCTAATGTTTTATGGGTCCTGGTGTTTTGTAAAATAAACTTTTTATATAGTTTCTACCTAATTAATAAAATCTTAGATATGTTCTTTTGAGATTTTTTCCAAAACTCATCTCATGATAGAAAAGTCTAAGTATGCATGACGTAGCGATCGGACCATAGTATGTAAGGATCCAGTCGTTACAGTTGGTTTTGGGTCTGATCTAAATTTGGGTCCAATTCAGCATACTTTTGGGCTTAGTTGGACTTTGACCCCAAATAACAATATCAAATTGGCTCAAATTAATCTCATCTGATTTAACGGTCATGATAAAATCGGGTGACGTCATCAAAATTTGTCTTCAATTCAATTTTGGACATACGTCAATTTCTAATTGTACCCAAATTTAATGATTTAGAATTTCGTCATTGGCAACTTGTGATTGGTCCAAAATTCCTCATTCAACAAATTCAAATTAAAACAAATTTGAAATATTTTAGAAATTAAACTTGAATAAAGTTTAAATTCAACTAGCAAACTTGAATTAGAATCGATTTAGAATTCATTTATGAAATTTGTGAACTAAAGTTGAAATGAAAATTTGCTTTTTTTTTTCTTCTATAGAAATTTCAAATCGAGCAAATTTTTTTCAAAAAATCATTAAAACAAAATAAGGGCTTACACTATATTAATATTGGACTTCTATTAGAACTCCTGAGCTAGGACAATATAATTAAATTTATTTTAAAGTCAATGAAGAAATAAAATTGAAGTTTTTGCTTGAAATCTCAATCAATATTCATTCAAACTATATTAAATAATTCTTTTATAAATTTTTAAAAAAATGAAATTGAAGTTTTAATATAGAAAATTTGAAACTAAACTAAATTAGAAAAAAAAAACTCCAAATCAAAGATAAACTAGATTATACTTAAAAATTTCAAAAGATAAATCAAATTGGGATTCATTTACAAAAATAAAATTGAAACTAAATTTTTTAAAAAAAAATTGGAATCTAGTTACAAACATTTGGAATTCAACTTAAAAACAAAAAGATCCAAAAAAATGGAATTGATAACAAAAGATAAAATATAAATCAATAGTAAAAAGAAAAGTATAAAGTAAAAAGAAAAGTGGGTGGGATCCACCACTTTAACTTTACCAAATTTTTACTCCCAATTTCTCTTTCCTCTTTCCTCTTTTTCTTCTTCCTAGGGGTGTTTAAAAAACTTGATGACCCGAAAAACCCGAAAAATCTGATCAACCCAACCCAACCCGTGTGGTTTGGGTTGGGTTATCAACTCATTTGGGTTGGGTTGAGTTGGGTTCAAATAAATGAAAATTTTATGGATTGGATTGGTTCATGGGTTCATTTAATATAACCCGAACCAACCCGAATTTATTATTAATTTTAAAAAATATTTTTTGGGTTACTTATAATACAATTATTTATACATATATTGATTTTAGTTTTATTTAATTTCATTATTTTTTTAATAATTTATTCTTCAACAACTCTTAAAAATAGTTTCTTTGCAGTTTAGAAAGAAAATTTGCACTATATAAATTGAAGTTAAGTAATTAATCTTAATTCAATAAATGAAAATAATTAAATTAGATTTTTACATATTTATGTTTTGTTTCTTTTTAGAACAAAATTTTAAATAAATGACCTGATTAATCCGAACCAACCTAACCTAAATATTTCATGATTGGGTTGGGTTGGGTTCATTTTTTTAATAAGGGTTATTTGGGTTCAAAAAATTTACAACCCGAACAATTGAGTTGGATCTAAAAAGTCTTTCAACCCAACCCAACCCAACCCATGAACAATCTTACTTCTTCCCTTTTCTTTAATAGGTTTCTTTCTCTCTCTTCTTCTTTTATTTCTTCATCTCAAGTGTCATTATTTTTCTCTATTCTCTATTTGTGCTCTTAAGCGCCCCTTCTCCATTTCATGAAGGTTCAAAATTATAGGAGAGATGTAGATATTGGAATTGAGTCTTTCAAGGGAATGGAGGAAATTGTGGGAAACAAGTTGCAGAGGATGAAGAACGAGGAAGAACGGGGAACCGAGAGAATTGAAAATTTTTATTTATTTTACTTTTCTATTCTTTTTAATTTTTAATTTCATTTTTTAAAGAAAACCAAAAGAAAAAGGTCTTTTTTCTTTTTTCTTTTTTTTTTTAATATTAACAAAATAAAGAGAAAATAAAGAAGCCCTTAACATTGAGCCAGACCAAATACGGTATCTACAATATATAGTTGCATAGTTTGCCAGACATAGATCTTCATTCCTCATTTTTTTAGTCATTCAACATATAAAAATTATTCATGATTCTTCATTAAACAAAATATTACATTAAGATAAACAAAACTTGAAATACAAAAGTTTAAACTAAAAAAACATGAATGGTAGGAAAAAAAACATTAATCCTAGATATTCTCGAAATCAAAATAAGCACTTGTTGTTCCATCGATGGTGCCAATTTTCTCTTCAGAAGATACTAAAAAGTCTGTCAGAACCAAATTTCTTATATTGGATGGGTCAAACATTATCCTAGTATGCAAAATTTGCTTCCAAATTTCCCCCTTTTTCCTTCAGGGAGGCTTGATACATATCAACTAAGTATTTTGATGTACGACAAATACGTGACCAAGACCTAGTAATATCACATTGGAAGCATTTTTGCTCATCACCTTTTGAATTCCTATTTTGTGGAGCTTTTCCTTTATAATTATCACTTCGTATGTTTCTTTTGAAATTTAGATTATTAGAACAACCACCACGAAAATAAGAATTATTTCTTCCTCTGCCACGGTCACGATCTTGACCACAACCTCAATCATGATTATTGTTAAAATTCACAATATTCACTTAGGGAATAGGGAATGGTGTTGCTTCAGTTGGTCGAGATTCATGGTTTTTCATTAATGACTCATTACTTTTTGTTTAGCCATAAGAAGAGATGAGATGAGTTTAGAATATTTTTTAAAACCTTTCTCTCGATATTTTTGCTGCAAGAGCATATTCGAGACATGAAAAGTAGAACACACTAACTGATTTAAATAATGTGGAGTTGTAATCACTTACTGATTTAAATTCCTGAAGCCTCAAATGCATCCATTCATAACGAGCTTTAGGAAGAATAACTGTTTTCTGATGGATGATGAAGAAAAATCATGGTTTTCTTCTTTTTTTTTGACTAGTCGTTGTATTTTCTTCTTTAAATATTACTCCAAGATTTTCTTCTTTTTCTTAACTAGTCATTGTATTTTCTTCTCTAATAGCATTTAATTTATTAATTACATTAAAAAGGGAAAAACTGACCTATAATTATGTAGATAAAAATATATGGAGAGAAAGAAGAATAAAAAATTATATTGAGACAAAAAAATTTATAGAGAGAGAGAGAAAAATATTTAAAGAGAAAAAAGGTACAGGCCAAATATATGCTAGAGATAGAATAAGCTTAAATACTATTTTAGTCCATATACTTTCGGTTTTGGTTTATTTTGGTTCTTAACCTAAATGTTTATTTTGTTTGGTTCTTATAGTTTAAAAAAGTGACTATTGTGGTCACTTCATCTATAATTTCTTACATTATAACATACTTTTTGAAGAACACACTAACTTATAGAAACTGAAAGGAATTAATTTTCAAATTTTCGCTTTTATTTCTTAAAATTTGACTTAGAATTTAAATGTGATAAAAATAACTTTGTTCGTTGCTATCGTGATTCGAGCTAGGAGTGTATTGTATAAAATAATTTTAAAAGGATAAGTTCTAAGTATGAATGATGTGTTGATGCTTTGATGCGTTGATGTATTCTTAACACGGTGATGCGTTAGAGATGTGCAACAGAACGCATGACACTCCTCTATTGACGTTCAAGTTTTCCTAAATCAGACCAAGGTATAAATTCAATATAGGTTCCTGGTAAGTCCAGGGTCGAACTCAGGGATTCAGATTAAACTAACGCAGACCTTGCGTTATAACTGTTGTAGGGATATCCTAAATGTATGGAGAAATGTGTTGTGTATACTAAGGTGTTGTGTGTCTGCAAAAAGATACAAAATGGTTGAGTAAGAATGATGGGTCATGTGAAAATAGATTTTGATGCGAGTATATGCGTTGATCTAAGTTGAATGTACACGAATTAGAATGTGATGTGAATGAGATTGCTTACTTATCTTTGTTATGCGTTAGACTCTTATTCAACACTTCTCAATGCGAATAACATACAAAACCTATCTCTAGGATGCATGCGTCAAACACAGGATGCAGTAAAACACCAGTCGGTCTATCTCTAGATGTACTATGAGTTCTAACTTGATGCTGGCTTATTTATTCTCTTGAACAGTCTAAGCTAAAGATGCTTTTACCAATTTTAGTTGGCTTAAGCATTTGAAATGGAATTTTGCATGAAGTATAGATGCATCCAACATAAACAAGAAATAAACAATGATAAAGTGTGATAGATCAAATATATGAATTTATAAAGAAGCAGATTATCTTTACAAAAGAAATACTTAATCAGATGAAAGGATGAAAGAGATAAATAAGATGAAAGGAACTGAGTCAAGCCACAGAGTACAATCTCTTGTCCTCTTTGGCTCAATTCTAGTTGTGTACAATCACTTGTATAAGAATTGGACGAAGTGTCTCTCTCAAGCTCGGCTTCCTCCGCTCCTTGATCGGCGGTGGTGGTGGTTCTCTTCCCTTCTGCTCTTCTTGGCACCACAGCACAGCTCTAAAGATCTAAAACTACGACTAAGCTAATACTGAGAGTGAGAACTTGAAATTTTCTGAACTTCGAACTCTGAAGGGATTTCTTCTATTTATAGGCGTTGGTCTTCTCCAGCTTGATGATGGGCAGCATTAAAGTCCATGTCCTGGTCAGCCGCCTGATACTCAGATGCTTTTCAGACGCCGCCTGCTACAGGTGCCCATGCTTGCAAGTGGTGATTTGATACAAACAGCCTGAATCAATGAATCTTCTTTGCGTTGATTCCCTCCGACGTATGGCCCATGCGTTAGAACTTGCCTGCGACACTTTCTTAATCATGTGTTAGCCTCTTGTTGAAATCCTACAATATAATGCGTTAGTGCCGCAGTACTTTAGTAATAAACATTCTTTTGCATGAGTTTGCTAATGTTTGAGTAATTCCATGCGTTTCTTCTAAAAATGAGGAGAATTTATCATTAAAAACCTTAATTGTTCCAACTTAAGAGCCACAATAACTTGTATTTCTACAAGTTATCAAACTTATTGAAAATATTAGAAGGAAACAACAATAATTTTATAAAATAAAAATTCAATAAGAAATTATTATCATGAAGAGTCTAAAATAGTAAACGACACAAGTTGACACAAATTATATTATACCATATTCATAATTAGAAAAAGTGGAGATTATTTTGTAATACAATAATTGTAGGGGTGGGAGGATTGAACCTCCGACCTCTTTGATCAGAGCACGTGCATATATTACTAAATAAAGTTCACTTTGACAAAAAAAAAAACATAGAGATTTATGTTAGAAGATATGAGTAACTTTTTTCTACCGAGTGAATTTGAGTAACTTAACATATGTATCCTTATAAAGTATTTATAAATATAATATACTATTTAAATAACATAAATATGCCTCTAAAATATTATTAATGAATAATATTCTGGTGGTTGGTGCGATTGACCTAGGTGGGCCACCACTTTCAGCAATCGTTGGTCGTCTTCGCCGCTCTGGTCGTCCAGTCATCGTTGGTTCGTTCACTGCTCCGCTCCAATCAGCTGCTGATTCAAAGCTGCGCGTTCATTCCTTGGTTCACTAGTTCGTTCGCTTTTGACCGGTTTCGTACACTACTGATTCGTTCGTTCTCCGTGGATTTCAATCGCTGGTATTTCATGTTTCGTTCGCGGGTTCGCTAAGGTGTTTGCTGTTGGTATGATTAACTTAGGGGTGTTGGTACAATGAGTAGTGACGGTGGGGTGTTGGTATTCTTGTTGCCTTTGATCTGGGGTTGCGTTATGTTTGTTCTCCATTGTTGGTGACGATAGTGCATAAGCAGTTGCCTTTAAGACTGAAGAAGAAGAATGGAGGCCGAGTTGCTCGACAACTCTTTCGACTGCTTAGACCGGAGATCGATTTGGGATTGGGTGCTCGTTCTTCAGAGATGAAGAATTTAGGGTTGTCTGACGGTCGTTCTAAGGAGGGGGAAGGGTCTGGTATGAGGAGTGTTGCCAAAGTAGGGTTGGAGAGGTTGAGGTGGATGTTACGAAAGAAAGTCGGGTTGTGAGGGATGATCTGGGTGGGCTGGGTATTGGGTTAGTTTATGGGTAGGGGAGTTTGGGCTCGTGTGGAGTTTGGGCCCAGGATGTGAAAGGTGTGTCTGGGAGCCTTGAGGGTGTTGAGCGCCCAGATAAAAACTGGGTTGTGAGGGGTGTTAGGTTAGGCCTTGAGGGAACTGGGGTGAGCAAGCTTGTTGGGAGTGGGTTGAGGCTAAGTGAAGGGAGTGGCCTGGTGTAGGGGGAGCTGGGAAAGGGTCAAAAGGCATGAGGGCTTTGGTGGATGGGCCGCGTGGTGTTGGGTCAGAGTTGGGAAGCTCGAAGGGCAGAAGTCAGGCAGTGAGGAGGTTTCACGGGCTGGCCTTTTTGGAAGTGAGGGTCGATCGGTGGACACACGGAATCTTCGTGAGCGAGAGGAGCCGATTCCCAAAACCAATTTAGCTAGGGGTTTGGTCCAAAGTCGGACCGGTTGGAGGAGGGGGGTGGTTCTGGTGGTTCTAGTTACGACGTGAAAAGGTAAAATTCGTGGGCGTCCTTTTTTGAGTCTAAGTTGGGGGGAAATTTAGAGTTCATTCCTCCATTGGTTGAAAATGATAAAGTTATTGAACCCTGTGAGGAGATTATTGATGAGAGTGTTTGTCTGTGGGAGAAATCTTTGGTTGGTCAGTTTGTGGATGCCAAACTCCCGTATTCTGTTATTTGTCAACTTATTCAGAGAATTTAGGGGTGCGTAGAGATGTCAACTATTACCTTTTTGGAGAACGGTTTGATTATCTTTAAATTTCAGACGGTAGAGTCACGAGATTAGGTGCTGGAGAATGATCCGTGGCACTTGGGTGGCAAGCCCATTTTATTACGACAGTGGTCCCCAGGTATTGTTTTTTATTCTATTCCTATATGGATTAAACTGGAGCGTGTTCCCCTGGAGTTCTGGACAGATAGGGGTTTAGTAGTGTTAACTAGTGTCTTGGTAAACCTGTCTCTTTTGATGTTGCAACAAGAAAGCAGGGTCGGTTATCATATGCGATGGTTTGTGTTCAAGTGGATGGTGATTCGTTAATACCTTCAGTCACTGTTAGAATGCGGGGTCAGGAGTTTATTATTCCAGTAGTATATGAGTGGAAACCTCGTAGGTGTGTTTATTGTGGTTCCTTTGGGCATACTGGGGTTGTGTGTGAGAAACAGGGTGTGGGAAAGGGTTAAGAGTTGTGTATTGTAGCGGTTAATGAGGGGTGTTTGGGGGAGAATAGGGGAATTGAGAGTGTGAGGAAGGGGCAGGACTTGGGTATTAGTGCGATGGGAGTTAGCCCAGTGGATGGGAGTAAGGGTGCAGGGAGTGATGACGAGTTTACTATGGTCAGTCGTCATAGGCATGATAGAGGAGGTGTAAGGTATAGGGGTGGCAGTGGGTCACCGGGTTCGGCGCCCTTCAGAAGCAGAGCAGTTTATGGGTCCCTTGAAATTACGGGGTTTGTAAAGCATGTTAATGATCGTAATCAGTTTGATGTTTTGTGTGATGAGCGGGGAGACTCGTCGGCATTGGCACTAGTGCAGGCAGATCTTGATTCGTTGTTTGTCATGGATGGGATGTTCGGGAGTTCGGGAAAAGGCCTAGTGGGAGGTGGTAGGTGTGATTTCTTGCAAGATTCATGATTTGGTGTTCCTAGAATATTAGGGGGTTGAATGACCTGTCAAGTGTAGGGTGGTGGCAGACTTTCTGGCTTCCTCCTCTATTATTTTTTACTGCTTGCTTGAAACGAGGGTTCGTCGCGAGAATTTTGGTATGGTGATGGGTAGGTTTGGTGATGCATGGAATTGTGTGTGTAGTTATAGTGTGCGGGGAGTTGGGAGAACCTGGGTGATGTGGCGGAAGAGTGTCTATGAGTTTTCTATTGATGTAAGTGGGATCAGTTCATTTCTGGAACCTTAGTGGATATTGTATCTAGTGCTAGGGTACATATTGGTGTTGTGTATGCCTCTAATCACGTGAGCGAAAGGAGAAACTTGTGGTCTCAGTTGATTGATGTGTGTGTCTCGTGGCAGCTTCTTGGAGTTGTTTTGGGGGATTTTAGTGCTATTCGTAGTAATTCGGAGGATTTAGGTGGTTGCCCTAGCTTGAGGGAGAAAGAGGAGTTTGATGGGGCATTTCTGGAGGAGGATCTGGTTGAGTTGGGTGTGAAAGGTAACTGGTTTACTTGGACTAGTAAATTCAGGGGAATGGTATCTTTCGTCGGTTCGATCAATGCTTGTCTAATGCAGCGTGGTACGTAGATTTTCCGTATTCAGAGGTTAAGGTTTATCAGTGGGGGATTTTTTATCATAGTCGTCTTCTGGTTTCTACAGGGAGACGAAGAGTAAACCGCCTCCTACATTTCATTATTTTTTCTAATTGGAAAGAGGCTGAGAGTTTTATTGATACTATTAGATAAGTGTGGAGAAGGTCTGAGGACATGTCTCCTATGGTTAGCTTTGTGCGAAATTTGAAGGCAGTGAAGCGGGTTTTACGTGCTTCGTTTAATAGGCGTATCTCTGTGTTAGCTGATGAGGTGAGGGCGGCTAGGCAAGTTATGGAGGCTGCTCAGGCTGAGGTAGAAAAGGATCCTGCTTCGGAGTCAGTGTGTGGAGGCAGCTTGAGCCACTGAGGTGTTCTGGTTAGTGGCGAGATTGGAGGAGGCGTTGCTCTAGTAGAAGGCCAGGGTGAAGTGGCTAGAGTTAGGTGATATGAACACAGCTTTTTTTCATCGTTGTGTTCGTTCTCATCACAGTTGCAGTGGTTTATTTACAATCGTGGATGTTGAGGTACTCGCCAGATGATGCATGACAGGGTGGCAGGGTGGCGGTAGATTTCTTTCGGGGTTGTTTAGGGCCTCAGCCTGTGGGGTATAGGGATCTTACTGCCCGAATTGGGGATATTGTGCAATTCAACTGGTCCGAGGAAGGGGTGGAGGCGCTTGGTCGCCAAATGAGTCGAGATGAGATTTAGAAGGCTTTATTCTCGATGAAGTTTGGGAAGGCTCTTGGGCTTAATGGGTTTTCGATGGATTTTTACAGAGCTGCTTGGAGTGTGGTTGGGGATGATTTCTGATGCCGTGCTGAATTTTTTTAAGTCCTGTTACTTGCCTGGTGGAGTTAATTCTACTGCTATTACTCTTATCCCAAAAAGGCGGGGAGCTGAACATATGGAGGAGTTTCTTCCTATTTCTTATTGCAATATTGTGTATAAGTATATCTTGGGAATCTTAGCTGAGAGATTGCGGTTGTGGTTGCCTGCTTTCATCAGTGGTAACCAGTCTGCGTTTGTTCCGGATAGGTCAATTTTCGATAACATTTTATTGTGTCAGGAGCTTGTGGGGGGCTATAAGGAGGGCAAAAGGAAGTTGCATTGTGTGTTGAGGGTAGACCTTCAGAAGGCATATGATTCGGTCAATTGAGATTTCTTGTTTGGTGTATTGCTGGCTATAGGTACGTCCCTTCAGTTTGTTAGTTGGGTGAGGGCTTATGTTACTTCGTCTAAGTTCTCTGTGATGATTAATGGTTCCCTTGAAGGGTTTTTTCCTGGTAGAAAAGGGTTGAGGCAGGGGGATCCATTATCCCCTTTTTTGTTTGTGATGGTGATGGAGGTCTTGTCTAGGTTGTTGAATAAACCTCTTGTGTGGTTTAGGTTCCATGATCGGTGTGAGCATATGAACCTGACTCATTTGGTTTTTGTAGACAATTTGATGATTTTCTGTACAACTGAGAGAGATTCTTTGGAGTTTATGAGGTAGGTCCTGACAGATTTTGCAGGGCTGTCTGGGTTAGTTGTTAATGTTGGGAAGAGTTACATGTTTGTTATGGGTGTGGAGTCTGGGGAGGCAGAGGAACTAGCTGCGTTTATGGGTTTCTCTCTTTATTCGCTGCCTGTTAGGTACCTGGGTTTACCTTTATTGGCGAGTCGATTGAGAGCTGTGGATTGTGTGCATTTGATTCAGAGGATTACAGCTCGTATTAAAACCTGGGCAGCGCGGTCCCTCTCCTTTGCTGGGAGGTTGCAGCTTGTTAGGTCTATTTTACAATCCTTTCAGGTGTTTTGGTGTAGCATCTTTGTGTTGCCTGCGTATGTAACTCATGAGGTTGATCGTTTGTTACGTAGTTGTTTATGGAAGGGCAGTGCGGTGAGTCAAGATGGTGAATAGGGGTGGCGTGGGATGAAGTGTGTTTGTCGTTGGGAGAGGGGGGGTTAGGTGTGAAGCATGTAGCCTCTTAGAACTAGGCTGCTATTATGAAGCTGCTCTGGCTTCTTTTAATTACATCAGAATCATTATAGGTGGCGTGGATGGAGCCGTATGTTTTGTGTGAGCGGTCTTTGTGGGTTGTTCGGAGTGAGGTTGGGAGGTCTTGGTGCTTGAGGGCTATCTTGTGAAGTAGAGAAATATTCAAGCATCTGGTTTGTTTGATTGACGGCGATGGACGGTCTTGTTTTGTTTGGTGGGATCCTTGGCTGCCGAGGGGTGCGATTTTGGATTCATATGGGTCTACGGTGGTTTATGATGCAAGGAGTAGTTTGGAGGCGCAGTTGTCGGAGTTCATGGATGGTGAGGGAGGTTGGAGGTGGCCTACAGTGTCTTGGGAGCTACTTGAGATCTGGGGTCTTATTCAAGCAGTGAGGCCTAGGGTGAGGGGGAAGATTATTGGGTTTGGGTGTCGGATGCTAGTGGTCGGTTTTCTATCGCTAGTGCGTAGGAGAGTTTGCGTCCTCATCGTCCTAGGGTATCTTGGGCTAGTATTTTGTGGGCGGGGGGTAGTATTCCGCGTCACTCCTTCTGTGCGTGATTAGCTGTGAAGGACAGGTTGGGTAAGCGAGATTGGTTGAGGAGTTGGAGTGTGTTGTCAGAGGGGGGGTGTCTTCTGTGTGGGAGAGGTGTGGAGTCATGGGATCATTTATTTTTTGAGTGTGGGTTTGGGAGAGAGGTGTGGTCTGGTGTGTTGCATCAGTTGGATTCGTCACATCGAGTGGCGGGTTGGGATGTGGAGTTGAGTTAGTTGTGCCGAGTGGGGTCGGGTAAGAGGGTGTGTAGTAAGTTGTTCCGTGTATTCTGGTGTGTTTCCATATAATACATCTGACAGGAGCGTAATCGACGGCTGGATGGAAGTCGGTTCACCTTATGGTCTCTACAGTTCATGCTCGTGCTTCTTCCTAGCGGGTTGATCCTCTTGGTCTTATATTTTTTCGGTTTTGGTTTCTTTTCTATGGCTTTCTCCCGAGTAGCTTGCAAGTTTTGCGTTTATGTATTGGTTTTGTTGTCTTGTCTTTGTTTGTGTTTCGTTGCTTTGATGCCTTAATCCCGGGTTGTGGAATTTCCCTTGTAGTTATATAATAATATCACTTATTCTAAAAAAAAATCTTATAAATGTAATAAATGACTTTTTGGATTAAAATTGTAATTATACTATACTTTCTTAAAACTTGGGCCTTTCTTGCCTTTTTTAGGCCTTTCTTGCCTTTTTCGAGCCCAAAACCCACATTAAAATATTTTTCTATTTAAAAAAAAAAAAAATTGTGGAATGGCCTTCTCAAGCTATTTTAAAAACTCAAAGTAAAATATTACATTTTGAAAACTTAGAGACTGGACACATATATCCTTCAATACTCAGACTAAAAAAGTAATTTTTCCTTAAAAAAAAAAACAAATTGACTCAAACAGCATTTTTCAAACTAAAATCTAAGATCCTATTTGGTAACCATTTTATTTTTTATTTTTTATTAAAAAAAAAAAACTAATGGTCTCAAACAACATTTTTCAGACTAAAATCTAAGATCCCAATTTTTTATTTTTTATTTTTAAAAATAAGTATATTTCCTTTTTTCTTTTTTTTACAATGATCTTTCTTGTAAGATGGTTGAATTCTTAACTAAATTCTCAAAATAAAAGCAAGTTTTTAAAAGCTACTTTTTTTTTTAATTTTTAAAATTTGACTTGATTTTTTAAACCATAAGTAAAAAATAGATAATAAAGGAAGAAATTTAAAAGTAGAAGTGGTGACTATAGATTCAATTTCAAAAATAAAAACAAAATGATTACCAAACAAGGCATAACTTATGAAATTCTAGAGTTTAATTTGATACAATCCTTAAAGTCCAAGAGTGTAAAAATTGAATTCTTTACAAAACTAAAATTAAAAATTTGTTTTAAATAAACTCACTCCCTTGACCCCTCTCCAGCGAAAGAGACTACAAAATTTATCACGGGAAAATCAGGCCTCTGCTCTGTTATCACAAGGCACAAACAACCCTTTGGAAGCCCTACTACAAAAATAAATAAATATCCTTCAAAAACTGTGACATGAGAGAGAAGGAAAAGAATATCTTTTAGCAGAACATTCAACATCTCAAATAAATCCGAACAATTCCAGTTAAGAATTTTGATGAACTCCAACAAACTAACTCAACCTCCAAAGGAGGTATAGAAAAATCTCTTTAATACTTCTCCGACCTTCTACGATTACTGAACCATCAAAAGCTTTGATCAACTATTTCCTAAGCACTACCGAAACCAACCCCCAACAAGAGCCCCACAAAAGTCTCGAAAAATCCACTTAAGGGCTCCTTTTCCCTTCAAATTCGCTCCAAGATGCATCAGTGTTAAGCATTCAACAGCCAATGAGAGGAGTCCACTTTTCCCAACTCTTGCCAGCCACTCTCCTATCTTTCCCGTCAACTCTAAGGAAGGGAACACTGAACCTAATAGACCCCAATTCTTAGAAGGTATAAGAGAGGGAAAAGAAAGAGCAAAAAAGGTAGGAAATAAATGTAAATATGTAAGGAATGAAAAACGTAGTTGGTGAGGAGGGTTCGTTAGATTTTGGCTATTTAGCTTCTTAACTTTTCTTTTCTTTTCTTTTTTCTTTTTCTTTTTTTCTTTTTCTTTTTTTCTTTTTTTCCATTTTCTTTTTTTTTTTTTTTTTTTGGTGGGGAAGGGGGTGGGGGTGGGGAGGTTGTTTTTCATCTTTTGGCTTAGCTGAATTTTATAGATCTTTGAGCATTGAGACGAGGTGGGAGATCTCCAACTCCCTTGCCCGATGCCTACATAGTAAATATATAATTTCAGGTGCTATCTGAACCCTTCTCTTGCTATCCAGGGAGCTTGGTGAATAAAAAATTTTCCTTCTGTTACCAAATTTCCACCTAAAGCCTTTGACAATGAGATCTCTACCCAACACAATGTTCCTCCATGTGAAAGAAGGATGCTTACTTAAGGGGGCTAGGGAAGTCCCCAACCTTGAAATACTTACCCTTCAAGGCAATTGTGCTCTCTCGAAATACTCAAAGCTATGCATAGCTAAAAAGACTTGGTTAAAAAGAGAGCTTCCTTCTATTCTAGTCAATCTACTATTAAGTGTCCACTTTTAATCTTTATACTTTTGACAAATCAATAGTTGTTAGTTGATTTCTTATGAAGTTAGTCTCTACTAACCTTGTTAATGAGATTATTCAAAAGTGAATTGAAGAGCATATGCATAACAATATTTTTGTCATCGTGAAGGCCACAACCCTTGGTTGCACTATTACCTGCTGAATAGAAGAATCTCTTTGGATTCTTTGCTCCAGAATACTTGAGCAGAATGTACAAGCTTCTAGTTGTCTCACATTGCATTATGCTAAAAAGTGCACTCTAATAATTTCCATGCTATTCAATACAAACTTCCAAACAAAGTGACATTAGCCTCCCCGAGCCTCACGTCTCGTGGCATCATGCAACAGCTCAATATCAACACCATCTGGTGGAAGTTGAACGTATCTCACCACCGATCCCCTAATAAAACAGTTTCTCACAGAAAGCTGAAAAGAGAAAATTTGAACACCATTAGTCTAATGACACCATAAATTACATGTTCAGATTGCAAAATGGGTGGATGGATTGGTGTATGGAGGGGGCTCAGTAACTTTAAGAAGGCTGGACAGTTCATCGTGAAATAATTTATTTAACAGATGTTCTTGATCATGCAAAAACAAGAGTTTATACCAATCCTAAAGAATCAGCAACCAACAATGTCTTTCTACTATCATCATCTTCATAAAGTAGTTTTTAGAAAAATTGTTCTTAGTTTTTGAATTTAACTAAGAATTCATGGACATGGTAAGAATACTTTTAAAAAATAGAAACATGAGTATAACTCGAATAGAAAACCCTTTTACCCTCCCCTCCAAATCATCGGATAATAACAACATTGATGTCAATGGTTAAGGCATCTTTATTTCTCCTAGAAGATTGTAAGGTTCAAATTTTGTAATATACGAAAAAGAAAATCAAGAAATAAAGGAATAGTACAGCTAGGAACCTAACCAATCTACAAGATAACCTAAAAATTTTACCAATTTTGGGAACCACTGACAATATCTTTTTAATAGAATCAATTGCTTTCATTGAGAAAAAATGAAAAAAAAAAAAAAAAAAATACAAGGACACACAAATATGACCAAGCCCACAAAACCCCCTAGAGAAAGTGTTTCCAACCGGATAAAATATTGTCTAGTGAACAATTACAAAAAGTCTTCGAAACTGAAGCCCAAAGAGAAACATGAAACCTCATCAAGAAGGTGAGGACTCTCAACCTCACTAGGGTCTCTCTCCACACCATAAAACACTCTATTGTTCCTCCCCCCAAAGATCCCACAATAACAACCAACAAAATACCTTGAAACTTTTCCCCCAAGGAAAATCCAGGAGCAAAGGATGAAAAGAATATCGACATTTTCAATTCAAACAATATATTTTTTAGGGTGACAAAAACAAATGATGGTACAAATAATCTATGAACCATAACCACACACCATACATCTCTCCAGAGAACCTTCCAATTATTAGAATCAAAGGGACATTAGAATAGAAGAAGCAGAAATGAGAAGGGGTGCCTATGAAAAATGGTCAAGATTAAAGAAAGATAAACAATAGTGAAGTTACCCTTGCCACAAGTGCAGCACATCAGAATGTGTGAGCGCATAAAGTAATCAATCAAACATATCGCATAAATATAATACATAAAAAAATGGATACCATGTGAGGGTATTTGTCTTGATCAACAACCCTCGTGTTTTCCAGTTTGATGTTGAGATACTGATCAACAGAATGCAGAGTTCCTCTAATTGCTAGGTCGTTCTTCAACTCAACTGTCACCTCTCTGCCCACCAAATCCTTGAAGTACGAGAAAAATAACTGCCAAACAAAACCAAATCAAAGTCCAAACATATATAAACGAAATATTGTAGAAATCGTGAAGTATCTGAGATACGAGAAGAAAAAACCAAAAAAAGAAGCAACAGCTTGAGTCCTGAAGTAAGATTAACAGTAACGAAAACCTTAAACTAACAGAAACCAGTACTTAAATGAAAGAGAGGAATTACCATTTTCACTAGAGATTTGAGGTGCCAATCTTCAGTCTATCTACGCCTGACGTTCAACAGCTGGTAAAGGTTGAAAAGCCATCAAACACACCTAGGGCTTAGATTATAAAAGAAAATTGCTCCAACTTGCCCAAAAATAAAAATACTAACCTACTCCCTTCAGGGTAATCCATATCTATATCCATATCTATTTTAAAAAACAAGGATCTTTGAAAAACATTTTAAGTCTATTTTACCCTTTTAAATTTTAATGAATTTCAAATGCCAAATATGTCTGCTATCTCACCTCAATTATGTTTTAGGGTCGGGTTGGGTTAGGGGTATATTTTGGACCAACCCAAAATTATGTTTTAGGGTCGGGTTGGGTTAAGGGGTATATTTTGGACCAACCCGAAATTATGTTTTAGGGTCAGGTTGGGTTAGGGGTATACTTTGGATCAACCCGAAATTTTGAGTTGATCAGCTTCCCAACCCGATCGACAATCCAACCATATATTAACGGGTTAGAACCGTCAGGTTGCCCCCACAAAAAAAATAATAATAACTTTGTCATAAAATTTGGCCCCTTTGTCTTCTCACAACCTCTCCTCAGCCCCGCAATCCCTCACGAATTAAACTAGCAATATCCATATCTCATCTCATTCATCAAATTTCACAGATGCAAAACAAAATAATTTCAGCAATCGCATATGAGAATGAACAAATGTTAAAGAAATCAACACATCCTGCAGAACTCCAAAATTGGCCCGTAGAAATAAAAAGAAAGAAGATTCCAAAAGCCCTAAACTCTCCATTCAAAAGAACAAAATGGCAAAAAGATGCAGATTTAGATTTAGACCATGAACCCATCAAGAATCGCAATCATTACCGTAGCAAGTCAACATTACAATTCAACTTCCCATCAGATGCAAGAACCTTTATGAAAAATAAAATAAAGCATGTAGTTTTAGAGGTACCCAACGAAAGACGATAAAAAGGCGGTGGCTGCGACGACGGCCGGCAGCGAAACTCGCGCTCCACCTGCAGCGACGTTCGGCGGCTCTCAGAATCACGGACGGCGGCTGGAACCCTGCAGATCGAGAGAGAGACTAACGAGAAGAAGAGAGAGGAAGAAGACGGTAGGAGAGATAAAGGAGAGCCGTGGGTACCTACCAATGATAACCTCCCCGACGGCGACGAATGGCGGTCCCGGCGCTCAGCAGTGGCTGGGAAGTCGAAGGTGTATGTGCGCGCTGGGTGCTACGCGATGGGGGTATGCGGCTGACCTAAAGGACAAAGAATGGTAGAGTTTCTTTCATTTCTCTCTTTTTTTTCTTTTTTTTTTCTTTTTTAAATAATAAAAAATAAAAAATAAAAAGGCAACCCTAACCCAAGTTGAACTTTTAGCCCAAATCAATCCCAAAATCTCTTGCAAGACCAAATTTCTTCCAAGTTGTTTCATCTTCAATCTAGAAAAATGGTAATAAATGGCTCAAACTCGAAACACAATTTGAAAAAGGGAAATTCTTTGTAAAATTATTGAAAATATTTACAAGATATAGCATACTGATAGATATTGATAGATACTGATAGTCATCTATAATTGATAATTCTAAAATTTTGCTATCTTTTGTAAATATTTCGATTCATTTTTTTATATTTAAAAATAGTCCAATGGAAAAAGTCTAATTTTATATTATACTGAAAAATGGCTAAAGTGTGAAAAAAATTTGCGAGTGTTTTCCACTTCTACCCTCCCCATACCACGTACGCAATTTGCAACCAATATCTACTCAAATATTTGGTTGGAGATAAATATTGTTTTTTAACAGATTTGAAAACTAAAGGTCCTATCATTTTAATGGATTAAAATAAGATGATTAAGTTATATTTATTATTATATTTCTATAACTTAAATTTGTTTTGATACTTTGTGGGAGGGCGAATCGAGCAGAGAGAGAGAAGTGGGAGAGCACGAATTCCCCCTACTGTTATATTCTTCGCATCCACAAAATCCAAATGGGAGTTTGATGTAGTGATTTTCAGATTCTTAATAGCTAATTTTAGAGTAAATTCAACCTTCAATTTGAATATTTGGATTTTGTGTTGCTTTTGTGACAGAACAACAACATGCATTTAGCTGATGACAAGGAAAACCCACGACTGATAAGTGAAAAGCTCTCGACAAGTGTTTTCTTAGGATTATAATTTCGTTAGCTTTATTGCATATTTGTGTTCATTGATGTTTTGTTATGTCTAAGTTGTAGGAATTAAGCATTTGAATCGAAACGGGCTAATTAGAGGTTAAAATGACAAAAATACCCATAAGGAAAGTTAAAGTTTGACCTAGGGCAAACGAAGGGTTCAAAAAAAGCTTAAAAAGGTGTGGATAGTGATCGATCAGATGTATGAGCAACAAAATGTTATAGATAAATGAGGTGTCAATGCAAACATACACTATCAATGAAGTAATGAACTTTGAGTACTCCAAGTATCGAATCCCACAGGACTAGGTTGGTTTTTAATTCAATTATGACTATGAATCAATGAAACCAAGGTAGCCAAGGAAGAGTTTGCATTGGGATGAATGAGAGAAAGCTTTAAAAAACAGTAAACAATGATAATCGAACAGGACAAACAATGTTTCAACATTTTAAGTGCTATATCTTAAGTGATGCAGTCGCATCATACCTTAACAGTGAATCATATAAACATAAAACTACACCTATGTCCTATGTCAAGTTCGTTTAGGAGGTTTAAGCAGTTAATATCTAATGTTTCCATGGTTAACAAGATCTTAGATTGAATCAAATTCAGTTTATTTATCCTATGACGTCCTTTTATTTTTAAGGTGACATGACAATCCTATTTCTAGGCTCTAAATCCAATTTCCCTTTGTGATATATGCTAACATCGTAACTTTATCAGCATTAGAGCTCCGCCAGATCATTAAATTAAGTGGCCAGTTTAACTTACCGATTTTATCTTCAAACTCAACAAAGAGAATGTGTAAATAAAGTAGTATGAAGTGCAACATAACTTAAGTCATAACAACCCTAGGATATCCACATTGTTGGACCCCTAGGAAGATTTAGCCTATGACTAATGATTAGAGATGTTTGTGGGTTGGGTTGGGTTAGATTTAGGGATATTTTAGGCCCAACCTTATGCTTCAGTTTGTGTATTTTTCTAACCCAAACTAACTCTTATTAAATTATGAACTCAAACCAAACCAACCTGTAAAAAATAGGTTGGGTTGGTTCAATTCCATCAGTTCTCTTTAAAAAAAGCTTGAGTACCCAAATAATGTTCAAAAATGTGAATCAACTATATGATATTCATTTAAATAAAAGAAACATACATGTAATAAAATTAAAATACGATTCACCAATAAAAATGCTAACACATAAGATTCCATAATAACAATATCCAAGATCTATGATAACAAAACAAGTCTACAAAATTCAAAATAAAGACAACAATATTTTCAACTGTCCATAAGTAAGACTATAATGTCTACAAAAGTCTTCAAAATCCATAAATACGACTTTACTATCCACAAAATCCACTGAAAAGAGCAGTCCATTGAATTTTTAAATAGCAACCAATAGACTTGAACGATCCATTCATGATCCTGATAAAACTTGCTCCTTGAACCCTAAACAAGATTTAAAAATAAATTATGTAAGAATGTTATCATACTTTTAATATATTAATATAGAGTAAATATATAAAAGATAACACTACCTGATAAAACTTGTTTACAAGTTTCCAATTCTTCAGTTTGTAAAGTAAGATCTAATATTATCGACTTCGCAGGTAGCCAAAGTTGAGTACATATTAAAGCCTCCACCATTTTAGGACTTAAAGAACTTCTAAAAGAGTCAAGTATTCTACTCCTGTACCAATGTTAATTCAGAAGCAATTGTTGACACTGGTACGGCTAAGACATCTCGAGCAACATGTGATAAAACTTTGTATTTAGGAGCATTTAATTTCTACCAATTCAAAATATCAAAAAATTCGGTCATATCCTCATTAGGTTCTGACAAATATCTCCCCACATAATTTCTTATTTCATTCAATTCTCTTTTCTTCTTTGTCTACATTTTAACTGTAAATTAATTTGCATATCATCACAATCCTCACTTATTTCAACTATGTGACATGGTTGTTCAAAAGCATTACCACTTGAATTACTTGTCTTATAAAACTCTTATAATTGCATCAAACTAACTTTTACCTCATCAATCATTGTACTAACAACTCCATCCCCATAGATACTTATGAAACAAAAGGACACATAATCCAACATATATCGTGGATCAAGCACAATAGCTAGAAACAATACTTTGTTCATCTTGTCAAGAGATCTCCAATATTTATCAACTTTCAATCTCATATTGGAAGTCATAGTATATATCACACAATTTACATTTTGCCTCCAACCTATTGAGCGTCGTTGAATCCCACAAAGTTCATGAAAAATGTATTAAAAGTGACATAAATTGAAACACTAACCTTCAATGTAAGATCATAGAACATCTTCAAAAATTTGACAAATGTTTTAACATGGTTCCAATCGGCTAAGATCAGATACCCCTTTCTTTTCTTTTCATTCTCAGCTTCAGTAAAGTGATGTACAAAATCTTCATCCTCTTCTTCTAAGCATTGAAAAGTCTTTTCAAATTTTAAAACATGATCAAGCATCAAATATGTTGAATTCCATCTTGTAGACACATCCGGACAAACAAAGGCTTTAGAATCAATCTTTTCATGTCCAACACACTATAAAAAAAATCAATTGCTTAAGAGAATATCTAACATATCTTACAAAATTTCGCACACTAGCTATTGGATCATGGAATTCTTTCAATTCCTCATTGACAATCAAGTTCATAATATGAGCACAACATTTTATGTGCAGTAATTCACCATACAAAATAAGAGACTTCCAAATCTTTAGTTTTCTCTTCATATATGAGATTGCGGAATCATTTGAAGTTGCATTATTAATGGTAATTGAAAAAAAAAATTATCAATACCCCAATCCAATAAACACCGTTCAATTACTTTACCAATTGTCTCTCCCTTACGATTAGGCACTTGACAAAAATTTAATATTCTTTTCTGGAAATTCCATTTAGAATCAACAAAATGTGTTGTAAGAACCATGTAATTGATGTTTTGTAAGGAAGTCCGAGTATCTATTGTTAGACTCACTCTTTGACCACTTTTGATTAAAGTTGATTTCAATAATTTTTTTCATCCACATATAGCTAATAAATATCCCTAACAATTGTGATTCTAAGGAATATCAAACTTAGGACATGCAACATTACAAAATTCTTTTAACCCCTCTGTCTCTACAAATCTAAATGGTTCTCAGACAATACTAGCATCTTATCACATGCATTTCTAATTCTTTATTGACTAAAGGTAGTAGAAAAAATATTCATATTGATAGCATCTTTAACATCAATTTTAAATTCATTTGGAGATGGAAGATCGAGAAACACAAACGACGGAGATGTGAAGAGAAGAAGACGATGAAAAGATGGAGATAGAAGATGGAGACGATGGGAATATAAAACGTAAACAACTGTGAACAATGAAGCATGAAGAGAAGAAGATGGAGATGAATGTGGGACATTCCTCACGAACGCTCGCTAAGCATCCGAAACGTGAAACCTTAAAAAAATGGGTTGGGTCTTGGGCTATTTAGGTTGGTTCGATTCAACCCGACTTTTTACCCTCTAAATCCGCGAATTGAACCGACCTACTCAATTTTATTAGAAAAACCCCAAACCAAACCAATTTTTTTTAGAACCAAACCAAACGAGGTGGGTTGGGTTGGATTGCTCGGTTTTTTTGGGTCTTCGATTTTTTTTGACACCTCTATTAATGATAAAATAATGAACTTTATTGAATCATAAATCATAGCTAAAATATGGAGTTTGATGTTCAAAGAAAGTAAAAATAATCACAAGAAATAAATGAATAGAAATGGTGGAAAATATAACTTAAGAGATCTTGGGACAAGTCCTCAATTCCTTAGTCTTTCCCCAGGTGGATTCCCCTTTTTCAAGGAAGAATCATTTCTCACCACACGCTTTCACAAGATGAGATGACCTAGAGCCACTATGCCTTAGAGGAACTTCTGTTATTAATACTACTAACTTAAGAAGAGAAAATGTCCAAGAGGATTGACAAAAATGACACAATCTGTGGGAATGAAGTGATGAATTTAGAGGTGGAGTGTTGTATGTTGAAATGGATGGCTTCTCCTCTTTATATAGGCTCTAAATAAGTTAGGGAGGGCCAAAATCCATGTTTTGAAGGTTTACCAGTTGAAGTTGGGGCTGCGCTACAACTTGGAGCATGAAAATTGTAACCAACTTTGATTGGGTTAAGTTTTGGAAAATTATGACTTACTGATGCGCCCACATTGAATCTAGTGATGCACCCGCATCAGCCAAAAATCTACAATATAGCCTAAATAACATGTAAAAATCCACAAAATCAACTCCAAATAAATAAATAACTTCTTTTAAGCTCAATCAAATCCTCATAAGCTCATTTTAACTAACTTAGACTAAATTTAGGGGAAAACACTGAAGAAACTCATTTGAGAAGATCCTTGAACGGAAGTGGATCATCCAAATTCCATTAATTATTGAAAACATAATTTACAGTAAACATACAACTCGAGCAATCATGAACTCAGCAACTTCTTGAAGACCTTTTCAAGAATCCTCGAACAGTAACTCGGACACTACCACAAAGAGTCATTGGTATTCTCGGGATGAGAACCCAAGAGTGGTGGACTCTGACTATTCTGGTTAGAGGGAAGGTATAAGTGTGGAGGAAGAAGATTGAGAGTTCTCTCACAAACAAGAACACAGAACCTTTCTGTCACTCAATCGTTCAGCAAAAGCCAAGCATTCAAGGAAGAAGAAAAATAAAATTTTCTTTTATTTCTTTTACCATAAAATAATAACTACCCATTAAGATGGTTGGAGAGAAAAATAAGGAAAGTTATTATTCAAAAATAATAAAATAATATAAATAAATATGATAACTAACTTATCATATAATATTTATATTAAATTATATGTTATATCAAATATAACATATAACTTATAGTTTTAATATTGTATCACATATAATATAAACTATATTTTCTTTTCTCTATTTTATAGTATTTAATATAAATCATATTTATATTAAATTTAACAACTATGAATCACATTCATAGAAAATATATTTAAATCTCATTCAAATATTTATTTCCTCCCTTTAAACTATAATGTATCAAATACATTATGATAATTATATCATATATAATTGAAACAATTTAATTATATCATACATAATTAAATCCCTCTTATTAATTTGAACCATTCAAATTAACCCAAAAACTTATTCTCAATTAAATCCTTTTGAGATACCAAGGGGACCTTATGGGTCTGTAGCTTGAAAACTCCAACGGTGCATAAATAATTAATTAAACTCTTTAATTACATTATTCACCATCCGTTAACTATCGGGTACTCTACTAAAGACCAAAAGCTACACTCTTCGTACTACAGATATATTTCTGTGTCTATTGGATATAACCAATCAATAGTACGATGACCCTTCACAAATTGCTCATACGTACAACTAGGTCAAATTACCATTTTGCCCCTGTAGTTACATCTAACTCCTTAAGTACCATTAATCCCTCTAATGAATAATAGATCATAGTCCCACTATACTAAACCCCTCTTGGGCCAGGAGGGTGTGACACCATATTATTTAAGACCCAGAATCAACCCTTAAAGGAGCAATTTATCTATTTACCCTTGCTTCGGGGAAGGAGTGGATTCCATCTTGTATAGCTATGTTCCAAGCTCCACAATCAGACAAATCCCCAAAATGGTAAGCTTGTTGAGTCGATGATCTGGCCACTCTCACCCATACAAATCAAAGGACCGCCTTCATAGGTAGGAGTTCACAACTCATTCAGGATTCATGTTATATTACCTATGGTCATCCTAGTGAAATGTAAGTCTCTATTATCAACGGTGTTATATAATGAGACTAAATATTTCATGGTTCAATCTTATACAAACTCCTTTGTATAGAATATCCCCGCTCGCATGTCTAATATATGAATAATCAGGATCAGATTATTTGTAGCACTTTACAACAATTGTAACTCCTACAAAGTAGGTCATACTTGTAATGTCACCAGGATAAGGTACCCAGCCTTATCCATCTATTACATACCATTTAGGTTAGCCTTGGATGTTAGTTTATTGGTTTGTGGTTAATGCAACTAAAATATCACATATTTTATAGACAAAATGAATAAAATATCATATATATTATTAATCACATAAGAGTTTGTTTATACAATGTTTATAAACTATAGGACCTACGAGATTTAGGGCATTAACCCCAACAATCTCCCACTTGACCTAAAGCTAGTGAAGTGTACAATATAATAAAATACAAGTATACAAACAATAAACTAGGGCATAACAAGCCCAGTACAATATCTCCCACTTGCCCTAGTCCAGCCGTGGTCTATCCCATAGACCCATACACTGCAGGTGACTCTCAAACACTGTAGCCGTGAGAGCCTTCATAAACGAATCAGCAACGTTGTACTCTGAAGCTATCTTCGTGACAATCACATCCTCTTGATGCATAATCTCTCAGATGAGATAATATTTCTACTCAATGTGCTTGCCACACTTATGACTCCTAGTCTCTCGGGAATTAGCTACAACACCATGGCGAAGTCCGCGATGCACCCCTGCTTGGTGTTTCGCCATACTACTGCCCCTCCGTTAAGAGTGAACACTGATCATGATATGGATTTCCTAGAATCCCTATCAGTCTGAAAACCAGAGTCTGTGTATCCTGTAAGGATCAAATCCTTAGAACCATACACAAACATGTAGTCCCTCGTTCTCCGTTGATACTTGAGGATGTTTTTAACGGTTGTCAAATGATCTAATCTCAAATTAGATTAATATTTATTGACTATCCCTACTGCATAGCAAATGTTAGGTCTAGTACATAATATCACATATATCAAACTACCCACGACAGATGCATAGGGGATCTGTCTCATATCCTCAACCTCTTGAGGTGTCTTAGGACACTGTTCCTTAGACAAAGTAACTTCATGCCTGAAAGGTAATAAGCCCCTCTTGGAGTTCAACATCAAATATTTGACAAGCATCTTGTCAATATACGATGCCTAAGACAGTGCTACCATTTTGTTCTTTCGATCTCGAAAGATCTGAATACCCAGAACAAACTGAGCCTCTCCCAAATCTTTCATTTGGAATTGAGTAGTTAGTCAGTTCTTAACTGTAGTCAATAAACCTACATCATTCCCAATGAGTAGGATATCATTTACATGCAACACTAGAAAAACTATTGAACTGTTAGTGATCTTCTTGTATACACAAGGCTCATCAATGCTTTGATCAAAATCATAAGATTTAATAGTAGTATCAAATCTTATGTTCCAAGATCGAGTTGCCTATTTCAGTCTATAAATGGACCGATTAAGCTTGCAAATCTTTTGCTTTTGACCTTGGATTATGAATCCTTCGGGCTACACCACATAAATGGTCTCCTCAAGAATGCCATTCAGCAAAGCAGTCTTGATATCCATTTGCCATATCTCATAGTGATAATATGAGGCAATGGATAGGAGGATCCGGATAGACTTCAGCATGGCAACAGGCGAGAAAGTCTCCTCATAGTCGACTCCCTGTACCTGGGTATAACCCTTTGCCACCAGTCTAGCCTTGATGATTTGCACCTTTTCATTAAAACCCCGTGTCCTCTTGTAGATCCATTTACAACCTATAGGTTTAACCCCATCAGGTTGATATACAAGATTTCATACTGAATTGAAGTACATAGACTCCATTTCGAGATCCATAGCTTTGATCCATTCATTTCTGTCAACATCCTCCATTGCCTTCTTATAAGACAATGGATCCTCAACTTTGCCATCAACTACCATAGCTAGGATTTCAGTTAAATTCATATAGCGAATAGGTGGGTTCGCAAGCCTCCTACTACGTCAAGGTTCTCTCAACACTTGAGGTGGATTTGACCTACTAGATGAATCTACTTCAACAACTCTTGTTGAGATTGTTGGGATTGATGCTTTAAAGTCTCGTGTCCTGTAGTTTGTAAATAGTTTGTATGAACACTTGTGTGTAAAATATGTGATATTTTACTTCACATCTTGATTTTGCTCAGTTATATATTTTATTTGTTTTACCACAAACCAATAAACATAAAATCTCTGGTTATCTATATGTAACTTAAGCATGTATGTGGTGACATACAAGTGGATCATGTCTTAAGTGATAACTAAAATGGTCTGTAGCATATGGATATAAGAGGTAAACCTTATCCTGGTAACACTATGGATGCGACCAGCTTTGTGGAATGATCAAAAGTGTTGTGACTGATCACCGATGGTCTGATTCTGATCATTCGTGTAGGGGACATGTGAGCGGGGGCGTCCTATACAAAGAGTTTGTATAAGACCTGATCACGAAGTGTTAACGTCTCATTATATAACACCGTTCATGACAGAGACTTCATTTCACTAGGATGATCATAGGTAACATGACCTCAATCCTGAGTGAGTTGGGAACTCCTACCATTGAGGGCGGTCCTTTGATTTGTATGGGTGCAATGGCCAGGTTGTCAATTCAAACCTACCATTTTGGGGATTCGTTTAATTTGGGAGCTGGGAACTCAGCAACACAAGATGGAATTCACTCATTCCCCGAATCAGGGGCAAGTAGATAGATATCTCCCTTAAGAGCTAATTCCAAGGCTTGAACGATGTGGTGCCACACACCTTCTCTTGGCCCAAAAGGTGTTCACACAGAGTTGGACTATGTTGTATTGTTCATTAGAGGAATCAGTGGTACTTAAGGAGTGAGATGTAACTATATGGGAAAAACGGTAAATTGGCCCAACTTACGAGCATCTGTGAAGGGTCATCGTACTCATGATTGGTTATATCCGGTGGACACAGAAATATATTTGTAGTAAGAAGAGTTCAACTATTGGTTTTTAGTGGAATGCCTGCAGTTAACGGATGGTGGTCAGTTATTCATGTACCATTGGAGCTTCGAGCCACAGGTCCATAAGGTCCCTTAGATAGCTTGGATAAAGTCGAGAATCAGTTTTTTGGTCAGTTTGAAATGTTCAAATCGATAAGAAAGAGTTTGGTTATATATGATATAATTGGCTAAATGTATGAGATACATTATTTTGGAGGAAACTAGATATAAATATTATTTATATCAAGTGGGGGAGAAATTACTATAGTAGATATATGTTATCAAACTATAGGGTAAGAATATGATATGATTCATTTATTAATTAAATTGATTAATTATATGATAATTGGCCGAATACCTCTCCTCGGTCGAGAATCCGTATTCGGTTATTGTAACTAAAGAATAAAATGAAAATTTGTTTCATTTTGCAAAGAGTTCGTAAAAATCACAAAAGGTGTGAAAAAGTATTAGTTGCTAGCTAAGAGCCTATATGATAGAGCTTCATTGCTTAAACGATCGCACACCGTGCGGCTAACGATCGCCTAGCGTGCCATGTTTTCTAAACGATCATTTACCTAATACTAGACGATCACTTAGCAAAACCTACACGATCGTGTAGCTTTATCTAAAGTATAAACATTCTCGCTATACGATAGCCTTCTCTCCCACTTGCTTATCGTCTACATGATCAGCCCATTTCTCCTACCTCTACCAAATTCAACAAATACCACGCTTTGGATTCTCACTCCAAGAATACCAAGGGCTCTAAGTGATGGTGTCATCCCTGCTTGTGCTTGCTTGTGCTTGTTCATGTTGCTGTCATTCGTGTAGATGATTGTGCTACCGTAGCTGACTGTTTTGTTGGATGATAAAGATCATAGAGGTTGTTTCGCTGTGTTGAGTTCGAAATTGAAGAGAGTCTTCAGCTGGTATGTGAACTCAATCCCTTGTTTTTATTTATCAAAGCATGCCGTTAATTAGTGTTAAATTGCATAACTGTTTGACAGAATGTGTGTGGTATTTTGATCACAATGAAATCGAAAAGATCCGAACGCACTCATGGATGCTCTTCGTTAAGAGTTCCTTCAGTTGAAGTACCAGGCTCTTCAATGACTCTTGTTGAAGATTCAGTAGTTTCTTTGGAAATTTCGTTCAACACAATTTTACTTCTGAACTTGTGCTCCCTTATATGCTCTTCCTCAAGAAAAATAGTATTTACCGATACAAACACTTTGTTTTCTTTAGGATCAAAGAAATAACTATTGGGTTTTATGTCCTAAAACTCGTGGTATGTAAATAATGAAACTTATTCTGATAATTCAATAAAGGTGTTATTGAATAGATCTATTGCTTGAATAGAAATCCAATAAACCTGAAAGTCCCTTGACTATTGGATGAGTACTTGAACTTTATGTAGAGACATAAAGGTGAATTAGGTTCGAGTAAATAGTCAAAATGATCTATAGTACATGGATAAGATTGGGTATCTTATTCTGGTAATACTATTGGATACGACCTGCTCTGTAGTTGTTACAAGGAGTTGTAAAGTGCTACAAACGACGTGATCCTAATTCGTTCATGTTGGACATGAGAAGTGGGAGCGTCCTTATGCAAAAGAGTTTGTACAAGATCGGACTACGAAATGAGTCATTCTTACTTTATAACACTGTTTACTATTTAAGATCGACTATTTCAGATGACCTAGGTAACTTGACCTTAATCCTAAGCTAATTATGAACTCCTGTTTATTCGGGATTGCCCTTAGATTTGCATAAGTGAAGGTTGGCTCAACAGCGCTGGCTCAATATGACTGGATAGATAGCTAGAGACATAGGGTGCAAGAGGGAATTCACTCCTACCCGCTTTAGGGATAGTAGAGAGGTTGTTCCCTTAAGTGCTATTCTGGGGCTTGAACAAGGGATCCCGCCCTCTCATTTGGCATGAGAGGGACTCGGTTTTGTGATTGGATCACAAAACAATTGTTCATTAAGGGATCAGTGGGGACTTAAAGAAGAAAAGGTAATTTCGGGGGTAAAATAGAGATTTGACCCAACCGTTATTACGAACAACCTGTGAAGGGTTAACTTACTAATCATGGTTAGGACATAATATATCTACAGTGAGGGGCGTTCAACTATGGGCTTTAGTAGAGTGACCCATTAGTTAACGAATGGGTTAGATAGGCCTAATGAGTTTAACCGATTAATCTCGGATCGTTGGAGCCCATGATCTGTAGGTCCATGAGGTCCCCCTACTAGCTCGGAAATGGGTTAGGTCTAGAATAGTATGATAAGTTAATTTGAAACGTTCAAATTATAATCAAACGGAAATTGGAGAAAATATATTTAAATATGATTTAAATATATGAAGATGAATTTGTATAAATTTTAATTTAATATTAGATATTAAATTAATTAGAATTATTTAAATTATTTAAATAATTATTTATTAATTTTATTAGAAAATTAATTTTTGAAATTAATTAGTAAAATTAATAAATTTTTATTTTAGAAATAAAATATGATTTTAAAATCAAAGTGGATTTTGGAAATTGAAAATTACACAAAACTTGAAAATGGGTTTTTCAAAGCTCATCTTCAAGTAGCTTATAAGGAACTCACCTTCGCCTTTGGTTTACTCCAAGCATGAGCTGCATCCCATGCAACATATCTTTTTGCATGATAGTTTGCAATATATTGAAGAGATTGGAGTGAAGAAAGTGTGTAGAACCGACTGAATTTTTGTTGAAAAATTCGGATGAAGAAGGTATTCTTCAATGGGTTCTGTTCAGTGAGCTTTCTCCATATTCCCTTTGATTCCAGCTTATTTTGAGTCTCAACTCAATCTAGACCTCTAAGAGGATAGTAGGGAAGATCTTGTGGTGGTCTACATAAGGATTCGGAGGATTTTACAGCTGAAAATGGAGATTTCGTTGGTTCTGCCAAGGTATGTTCATGAAACCCATTATACTCTGTTTTTAGCATGTTTCTTTTCAACCAAACTTAATGAATTAGAATCTTATGGATCTTGATTCCCTTCCACTACTGCTGGTGTCCATCTAACAATAACCACCTCTCGTTCCCTTGGGGTAGCCTACAAATAGGCATAATCTCGAATGTGGTTCCAATTTCTTAGGATTAGCCTCAAGCACATGTGCTGGGTAACCCTAGATTCTAAAATAACATAAACTAGCTTTACGACCATTCCATAACTCCAAAAGTGTTTTGGCAACACTCTTGAAAGGAAGGCAGTTCAGGATATACGTTGCAATCTCTACTGCATAACCCCAAAACGAGTCAGGTAAGGAAGCGTAACTCATCATATGCTGGACCATGTCCAACAGGGTCCGATTTCTTCTTTTTGATACACCATTTTGTTGAGGTGTATCAGGTGCTGAGAGTTGGAATACTATTCCATGTTCTATCATATAATTCTGAAAATTTAAATCCATAAACTTTCCACCTCGATCAGATCGAAATGTTTTAATCATTCTATTTAATGCATTTTCAACTTCAACGTTAAATTCTTTGAACTTTTCAAAAGATTCAGACTTATGTTGCATTAAATAAACATACTCATATCTTGAATAATCATTGGTAAAAGTGATGAAATATTCATAACTTCCCCTAGGTTTTACATTCATCTAACCACAAACATCTGAATACACTAGCTCTAGAGGTTCTTTAGCCTATGACCTTTTCCAGTAAAAGGCCTTTTAGTCATCTTGCCTTCAAGGTATGGTTCATACACAGGTAAAGAATTTTCTTCTAACTCGCTTAGAAGTCCATTCTTCACAACCTCTCAATCCTATTGAGATTGATGTGTCCTAATCTTAGGTGTCAAAGTTGGGCATTTTCCTTAAGAGAAATTCTAGGTCTTTTATTTTGAATTACAACAGCTTTAAACATCACTATGTTATAGAGGGCATTTGTTTCTAACGGCCTTAACACATACAAATTATTTTCTAGTTTAGCAGAACATATATCAACACCATTCTTTGTAATAAACACTTTATTAAAAGAAAAGTTCAATTGATAATTGTGTTCTAACAGACACTTTACAGAAACTAAGTTCCTTTTTAAATCAAGAACTACAAATACATCATTCAAAATAAGAAATTTGTTATGTAAAGATAACCAGGGACCTCCCACTGCCATAGTTAAGACGATGTGCCCGATTTTAACTTGCATCGTCATCTCACCAGCATCAAGTTGCCCCTAGAAACTAATTCCCTGAAAGAAGAACAAACATGGTTAGTAACCGTAGAGTCAATAATCCAGGCAGAATCATCATTCTCCACTAAACAAGTTTCCAAGACAAGCAAATCACATTTATCTTGTTTGGTCTTTTTCTTTTCTTCCAAATATCTGGGGCAGTTTCTTTTCTAGTGCCCATCCTGGTTGTAATGGAAACATTTTCCATCGTCAACCCTGACAGGTTGTCTACCCCTTGGAGCAACAACTTCTAGGTTAGCAGCAGCCTTCTCCTTTCCACCCTTATTCTTCTTCCACTTTTTGGTGTTGGAGGAAAAAGGTATAGACTTAGTTCTAGAGGTCGAACCTTTGTGGAACTTTTTAGAAGATGAAACAACATTTGTTTCACCCTTCTTCTCCCTGCTTTTTAACAAGGATTGGAAAGTTTGTAGCTCATTGAGCAAGATAGTCAGGTTATAGTTAATCCTGTTCAGAACAACATTACTACGGAAGTGCAGGAAACTTTCAGGTAAAGATTCTAATATAATGCTAACCTAGATGGCCTCATCGATGCTTGACCCGTTCATCTCTGACACATTGAAATGGATCATCATGTTGAGAACATGTTCTTAAACATATGCCCCCTCTGGCATACGGGCATTGAAGATGTACTTTAGAGCATTATGCCTGAGTTGTGCGAACGATTGTCCGAACATTTCCCACAAGGACTCCATGATCTCACGGGCAGTGAGCATGGACTCATGCTTCTTGGCCAAGACTTCGTTAAGGCTTGCCAAGATATACGCTCGGGCCATCTCGTTTGCCCTTGTTCAGCGCTCATATGCTTCCCAAACATTTCGAGGAGCAGTAGGAGGTGGAATGGGAGGACACTTCTCCATTAGGACAAAATGTAGGTCATTGATGATTAAAATCATGTTGATCGTATTTTTCCAACTAGCGTAATTCTTTCCAGTTAATTTGGCAGCAACAAGTAAACTAAGAGTTGCAGTAGCCATTTTAAATTGCTGAAAAAGAAAAACTTAATTAATCTACTTGCATTAAACCACTTTTAGAAAACCAATCAAGATTTTAGCAAAATAAGGGACATCTATTTTGCAATGATGTTTCAATGAGGCAGAACAACAGTCACTATAGGGTGATCAAGTGCCCCTTCACTGAAATGAGACATTCTCTACCATTAGACAGAAACAACTCCTTGTATGTAACTGTAACTAATAGTCACCATTGTTTGGTCCAGAATTTGTTAACATCCTTAACAATTATGTGTAAGTGTAACCCCTCATTTTAGGTTCTAGAGTCCCACGCCAATGAACCAACCTTAGGGAAAAGCCGCTTGGAACAAGAGACTAAAGCAACTCTATCCATTTATGGAGATCAAATAAAGCGTCATGCAATACTGCCATCATTTAGGGGGACAATCACGATGCCTCGAGGCAATGCATGAAACTTTATCCAACCTAATGAGAGAGACCAAGGGATATGTTGTCACACGTCCTACTCCCACTTACTATAAACACTCTCTTCATTCACCTTGGTATTGACCTACCCAAATGTCATCCATAGGGGGACACCCATGGTGCCTCGAGGCCAAAAGTAGATCTCATGGTGTGAACTTTTAGGGAGAAACATGTAGAGGTAAAATTGAAGTATCATATACTCATTTTCCTTCCACTAGGTGTTCTACCTAGGGTTAATTAACTTATGAAAATTCGGCTACTGATTTTATCTAAGTGTTTGTTTAATTTGCTAAAAAACAACTCTTGTCTTTGATGATTAAACAATTTTGATTCAAGTCTCATTATACTCTTTAATAGACTTTCATAGAACTTGCATGCATATAACAAATCTATCTAATTCACCTTTCCAGGTAGGTTCCCAGGTAGGGGTGCGATATTTCCATCGACTTAAGTACCCTAGCCTAGCCAGAACCAGCCTTAGACAAAAGGTCCCTTATAAATACATTTGTTACATATTAAATCTTTTATTAAGAATCAATTTAATCCTATTAAACCGATTTAAAAGATTAAACTTAGATTTCTAATCTCATTAGAAACATGATCTTAGGTCTATCTCAATCAAATTTTAAAACAATTTAAAAAATGATTAAAGCCTAAGGTTTGTATGCAACTCTTTATTATTGATTTTAATTCCAATTTCATTTATTATAACAATTATAAGTAAATGAAACAATTAAAACCAATCATTACATGAAAGGCATACATAAGTTAATTATTACATTTATAATTTAACCTAAGGTAGTGTCATGCTTCATGCAATGTTCATTCATTACTAATATATAACTTTTATATAAATAAGTAATGAACTATGCTATAGCATACATTCCATACAACCATTCAACCTTATATTATAACATTTATTATATAAATGATGCATGGAAATGCTATAATGCATGTATACATATACTATAACTCTTATATTATATGATGCATGAGCATACTTTATGTAATTTAAATCATGCATACTAATATATTATAACACTTATAATATAAAATGTTGCATGAAAATAAATGCATAACCTATGGTGGGTTTTAAAACTATATGATATACATTATGGCATATAATAAAAACAAAAATCACATGTATATTTATACAAAAAGTTGATGGATCGGGATAGAAACTCTCTAAAACGGAAATTAAAAGGCTAACTGTTACAAATTTGAGTCCACCAGTTCGGAATAAGTGAACCAGGTCTTGAACCGCTTGCCTCGAATCGCTCCACAAAGAATCCTTGCAGCTGATCGTGTAGCAAATGCCTAATCGTCAAGCAACGAGGCGTCGAGTATATACGATCGTTTATATACGATCGTGTAGCTTATGATTGTGCGATGAGCATGAAAGTCTACTCGATCGTATAGTAAACATCCATGCGTTGAGTATCATATAATATGCGATCGTGTAGCTAATGACTATGCGATGAGCATGATAGTCTACACGATCGTGTAGCACACAAAGATGCATCGAGTATCAAATACCACGTGATCATCCAGCAAGCGAGCACCTACACAATCATGCAGCCAACACAACACGATCGTGTAACAAAACCTACACGATCGCATAGCATTAGCTATGCAATTGTTTAGCAAATGCTACACGATCGTGTAGCAAACTCTACACGATTGCATACCAAAAGCTATCCGATCATTTAGCTCTAGGTACACAATGCGACAACCTTCGTTTTGTCTTTTCCATCGAAATGCACTGCAAACCTTCTTCTGAAGATTCATGAGACTCAAAACTAAACAAATTTACAAACTCGATTGTAATTTATTGCCCAAAAACGTAGGGGCCCGTGGTGCCTCGACAATACATCCATAATACATCCACAAAAATTTATCATATAAACGCAATGCAGATTGTAAAACCCCACCAATACTGTAAACAATTTAATACTTTAATAAAATCTGGAATCAGAAACCAACAACCTAGCTTTGATACCTATTGAAAGAACTCGTTTTAGGAGATCGTTGAGTAGAAGCAGATCGTCCAAACTCCATTAATTATTGAAAACATAATTTACAGTAAACATACAAGAGATCTGCATTTACATTAAACTACAACATGCTTTTTCAAGAAAAAGGTTCAAGATACATTACCTTTGAAGAACCTTATTCTTCACGTATCCCTCAAGTAATCACGAACTTAGCAACTTCTTGAAGACCTTCTTCAAGAATCCTCGAATAGTAACCTAGACACTACCACAAAGAGTCCTTAGTATTCTCGGGGTGAGAACCTAGAAGTGGTGGGCTCTTACTATTTTGGTTAGAGGGAGAGTTTGGGTGTGGAGGAAGAAGATTGTGAGTTCTCTCACAAACAAGAACACAAAACCTTTATGTCACTCAATCGTTCAGCAAAAGCCAATCATTCAAGGAAGAAGAAAAACAAAATTTTCTTTTATTCCTTTTACCATAGAATAATAACTACCCACTAAGGTGGTTGGAGAGAAAAGATAGGGAAGTTATTATTCAAATAATAATAAAATAATATAAATAAATATGATAACTAACTTATCATATTATATCTATATTAAATTATATGTTATATCAAATATAAAATTTAACCTATAGTTTTAATATTGTATCACATATAATATAAACTATAGTTTATTTTCTCTATTTTACGGCATTTAATATAAATTATATTTATATTAAATTTAACAACTATCTATCACATTCATAAAAAAATAGATTTGAATCTCATTCAAATATTTATTTCCTCCCTTTAAACTATAATGTATCGAATACATTATGACAATTATATCATATATAATTGAAACAATTTAATTATATCATATATAATTAAATCCATCTCATTAGTTTGAACAATTCAAATTAATCCAAAAATTGATTCTCAACTAAATCCTTTTGAGCTACCAAGGGGACCTTATGGACCTGTAGCTTGAAGCTCCAATGGTACATGAATAATTAATTAAGCTCTTTAATTACATTATTCATCATCCGTTAACTGTCGGGCACTCCACTAAAGACCGAAAGTTGCACTCTTCGCACTACAGATATATTTCTGTCCATTGGATATAACCAATCAACAGTACAATGACCCTTCATAAATTGCTCGTAAGTACAACTAAGCCAAATTACCGTTTTGCCCCTGTTATTACATCTAACTTCTTAAGTACCATTGATCCCTCTAATGAACAATAGGTCATAGTCCCACTATGACTAAACTCCTCGCGGGCCAGGAAAGGGTATGGCGCCACATTGTTCAAGACCCGGAATCAGCCCTTAAGGGAGCAATTTATCTACTTACCCCTGCTTTGAAGAATGAGTGAATTCCATCTTGTGTAGCTGTGTTCCCAGCTCCCCAATCAGACAAATCCTCAAAATGGTAGGTTTGTTAAGTTGAAGATCTGGCCACTCTCACCCATACAAATCAAAGAACCACCCTCATAGGCAAGACTTCATAACTCACTAGGGATTCAGGTCATGTTACCTATGGTCATCCTGGTGAAATGTAAGTTTCTATTATGAACGGTGTTATATAATGAAACTAAACATTTCATGGTCCAGACTTATACAAACTCCTTTGTATAGAATATCCTTACTCGCATGTCTAATACATGAATGATCAAGATCATATCATTTTTAGCACTTTACAACAATTGTAACACCTACAAAGCGAGCCATACTCGTAGTGTCACCAAGATAAGGTACCCAACCTTATCCATCTACTATAGACCATTTAGGTTATCACGTAAACATGATCCACCTATATGTCTCCACATACATGTTTAAGTTACAATGATAACCTTGGATGTTAGTTTATTGGTTTGTGGTTAATGCAACTAAAATATCACATATTTTATAGACAAATGGAATAAAATATCATATATTATTAATCACATAAGAGTTTGTTCGTACAATGTTTACAAACTATAAGACCCTAGGAGATTTAGGACATTAACCCCAACAATCTCCCACTTGACCTAAGATAGTGGTGTGTAAAATATAATAAAATACAAGTACACAAACAATAAACTAGGGTATAACACGCCTAGTATAATAAACAAATGCAAAAGTCCAATTTTCCATGTAAAAGTGCATAAATAAAGGTAAAGAAACATGCATTGCATGGCACGTATCACACAACACTACTACGCTGCGCGGTGGCGTAACCAAATACGAGAAAGATCAGGGTGGCGTCACGACACCATCCGTATTTATGTGTGTGTTTTGCCTAAAAAAGTGGGGTTTAAGTTAGGGCCTTACGAAACTGATTTCTAGGCAGAGATGATGACTTGCAACTTTCAAAAGAGTGGGTGATCGAAGAGATTGTTGGAGGGTGATCACGAGCTTAAGGACACGTGTCAATAACCCAACTTGCTTTTTTCTCCCTAGTCATTTTTTTCACGAGCTTTTACAATATTTTAGCTATTTTTGCAATAATAGAGCATGATGCGCCTGCATAAAAAAGAAAAACTATATATTTCTAGATCGTGCCCAGTCGTTTGTGATTGCTTTTTTTTTAGTTCACAACTACTTTTAAACGTTGAAACTGTTTGGAGAACTTTCAAAACATGATTTCCGGCTTCCTCTCGACCACCTTGACCTATACAAAGGAATGAAGTCCTCCTTCTTCAATCGTCCATGAAATCTCCACTCCTTTGAGAAAACCCCACAAAAGCATCTATAATCTCTTCAAGAACTAAAATTCCTCTAAAGAGATAGCTTCTTCAAGTCAACCCTACCAATGAGAATGTGTTAAAGAGTGGATTCACCTTAAGAAAGGATCAAATCCATCCTAGAGAGCTCCCTAGTTTTGGATTGATTCAAGTGCTCTATTTATTGTCTTCTAGATTTTCTTTTCTTTGCTATGTTTCTTTCATTCTTCTTATTATTTCATTATTTGCTATATTTTAACCCATGATATTTTATTTAATGAATTTGGTTGACTCTTTTCTACTTATGAGCTAATTTTCATAAGGGATTCAGTCTTGTAGATGCTCTAAAGATAACGTGGCTTAAGCCAATGCATTCACATCGTTCTCACTTCTATTTCTTTAGTTGAAACTTGTGTTATCTTGTTATATTTGAACTAATCACTTAAATTATCTTGCTAGTCGAGTCTTAGTGCTAAGAAAGTTAAGATATAAATGGATCTCACAAAAGAATACGAAACTAGGAGCCTAAAGATAGGGCGTCACGTGACCTTAGACATAAGGCACATCGTAAAACCTAGAGATTGCATGAAATTATCTAGAACTAATTAGCTATAAAGATTTAAGATTAACTGCTTAGGCTTCTAAGGGTACTTGAAAACAAGCCTAAATTGGAGTTGTTCTTGATCCATAGAAAATTGGCCGATGTTGGCCTGATCCGGCCACATAGCTTAAGGCAGTTTATCTGTGGTTTGAAACTTGATTTAAGTTCCCTACTTTCGATTATTGTTATCTTTATTATTTGCAAACAACCCCAAAATCACAAATTTACCATTACCCTTTGGTTTCATCGAAAAACTCTTTCTTAGAAAAATTAAAATGCATAAATAGTTTCTTGGGATACGATACTTGGAATACTCTCAAGTTTATTATTTATTCATAACTTTTAGAAATACAAGTTATTGTTATTTCAAAGTTAGAATAATTAGCTTCTTTAGTGATGTAAACACACTCATTATGAAGAAAAATGCATGAAATTCCAACAACTGCTCACATGTATAGAATGTTGGGGTTCATGCCTTAAATTTCGTAGGGTCTTGTAGTTTGTAAACACATGTATGAACAAAAATTTGTGATGTAATAATATGAGATATTTTCTTCACTATTGTCTACGAAATATGAGATATTTTAGTTGCATTAACCACAAACCAATAAACTAAGATCCTTAGTTATCGTTGTAACTTAAGCATGTATGTGGAGACATACTAGTGGATCATGCCTTAAGTGATAACCTAAATGGTTTGTAGTATATGGATAAAGAAGGGAAACCTTATCCTAGTCACACTACAGATACAGCCTGCTTTATAGATGTTACAAGTGTTGTAAAGTGATACAAATGATCTGATCCTGATAATTCATGTGGAGACATGCAAGCGGGGATATCCTACACAAAGGAGTTTGTATAAGACCGGACCACGAAATGTTTAATCTCGTTATATAATGTCGGTCATGATAGAGACTTTCATTTCACTAGGATGACCATAGGTAACATGACCTTAATCTTGAGTGAGTTATGAACTCCTGCCTATGAGGGTTTTTCTTTGATTTGCATAGGTGGGAGTGGCCAGATCGCCGACTCAAACCTACCATTTTGGGGATTTTTCTGATTGGGAGTTGAGAACTCAACTACACAAGATGGAATTCACTCCTTCCCCGAAGCAGGGGTAAGTAGATAGATTGCTCTCTTAAGGTTTAATTCTGGGGCTTGAACAATGTGACGCCACACCTTCTCATGGCTCGAGAAGTGTTCACTCATAGTGGGACTATGATATATTGTTCATTAGAGGAATCAATGGTACTTAAGGAGTTAGATGTACCTACAGGGGCAAAACAGTAAATTGGCCTAGTTGTACTTACGAGCAATTTGTGAAAGGTCATCATACTGTTGATTGATTATATCTAATGGACAAAGAAATATATCTATAGTGCGAAGAGTGCAACTGTCGATTTTTAATAGAATGTCCGACAGTTAACGAATGGTGGATATCGTGATTAAAGTTTTTAGTCAGTTATTCATGTATCATTGGAGCTTCAAGTTATAGGTCCATAAGGTCCTCTTGGTAGCTTAATGGATTCAGTTTTTGGGTTAGTTTGAAGTGTTCAAATTAACAAGAGGGAATTTGATTATATATGATATAATTAAATTGATTCAATTATATGTGATATAATTTATTTGATGTATTAGATACATTAATTGGAGGAATTAATATAAATATGATTTATATTAAAAAAAGGAGAAAAGAACTGTGGTTTAAATATTATATATGATGTGTATTAAAACTATAGGTTATAAATATAATATGATAAATTAGTTATTATATTTATTTATAATAAAACAATTATGAGATAATTGTTGGTGGTTAATTTCTCCTTTAACCGTTTGAGTAGGAAGTTACTATCAGTTTTAATAACTAAAAAATAAAAGTGAAAATCGTTTACATTTTTTCGTTAAGGCAACACATTTGATCGAGTGAAAGAAAAAGCTATACGATAGCATTTGAGAGAGTAAACGATCAAACTTCTCATTACTAGATGATAGCTCCTTATTTTCTAAACGATCAAGTATCCAACTCTATACGATAGAGGTTTCTCATTCTCTCACTTACTCGATCATTTACTCAATTGTATACTTCCTTCTTCCCTTTACCAAATACATACAGAGCCCACACCTCATGGATTCTCACACCAAGAATACCAAGGCAACTGAGTGGTGGTATCGAGTTTTGCTGTTCAAGGGTCAAGGATCGAGTCTTACTCGATTGTGTTAGAGACTTGAAAGTTTGTGTGATTCAATGGTCATTCATTGCATTCGTGCACTTGATCGAGTTTTCTAGGACGTTATGTTGATTGAGGGAATACACAAAGAAGAGTTCTTCAAAGGTATGTCACTCGATTCCCTTTGTATGTAACTTGATAGAATGTTGTAATTTACTCGATGATGCATAACTGTTCTTGTATGTTTGTAAATGCTATGTTCTTTCACAATGGGTTTGGAACGATCTTGCTTCTATTCAATGGTTCTCTTGTTTAAGAGTTCCTTCAATTGGTATTAGAGCCAGGTTGTTCTGATATTCCAAATTCCATTGATGTATTAAATTGCATTTACATTCTTGGTGGGTTTTAACCATATCTACAGTGTGCTTAAGTGTTAGATGTATTTGTGGATGTGAATTAATGGATGTTTCGGGATGATTGCCTCTGTTTACTGCTTTCTTTTACATTTCAAAATTAATTTGTAAGGGCCCTTGTGTTTTTGGGCATATTAACTTGCTATCGAGTCTGTATTCAAAGTGGTTGAGTCTTGAAGAGTTGTTCGTGATGAAGCTTCAAGGCATGGAGATGCAGTTTACTTCGAGGAAAAAGACCAAAGGTTGGTCAGATCATGTAGCCCAGGCTAAACGATCGTTTAGATTTGGCTAGACGATTGCATGGCTGATGCTACGCGATCGAGTAAAGAGTTTATTCGATCGTGTTGTATTGGCTACTCGATCGTGTAAACGATAGGGGTAAACGATCGTCAAGTATGGGATACTCATTGCATGGTAGGTGCGCGCACCGAACGATCGAGTAAGCCAACATGCTTATTGCATAGTTAATGGCTACTCGATCACTTGGAATGTGATACTCAATGCTTACTCCTCGATCATTTAGACGATCATGCTTCATCACATAGTTGTCATCTACTCGATCGTTTAGGCATATGTTATACTCAGTGCATTGCACGATCGAGTGGCCTTCATGCTTCATCGTATGGTGAAAAGGCATTCGATCCATGCTAACGATCGTGGTTACTCGACGATCACAAGAAAAAGCTACATGATTAAGGAGTGAGGCTTCGCTCGGGCAGTTCAAGACCCGATTCGCCTGTTTGAACCAATTGACTCCATGGTTTATGTAATAGTTAGTTTTAATTTTCGATTTTTTAGGCTAATCATCCTGATCCATTATTTTTTTATGAATGTATATGTGATGTATGTTTAATTTATACATCATAAAGTATGCCATATAGTTTTAAATCCCCCCATAGGTTATGCATTTTTTCATGCATCATCTATATATTATAAGAGCTATAATATAGTAGTTTACATGATTAAATTACATTGAAGCATGCTCATGCATCATATAATATAAAAGTTATAATATATGCATGCATTAAGCATATCCATGCATCATCTTTATATTATAAGTTTTATAGTATAAGGGTGTATGAAAGCATGTATGCTTGGTTCATTACAATTTATATAAGAGTTATATATAGTAATGAATGGACATTGCATGAAGCATAACACTTAGGTTAATTTATAAGAGTTACAAATACCTAGTCTAGCTTAGCAATGTGGATGGTTTTAGTTTTTTTCTTTTATAAGTTATAATGGAAATTAGAATTAAAATCAATAAGAAAGATATGCATGCAAACTTAGGCTTGAATCATGTTTTAAAAGATTTTTAAAATTTGATTGAGATAGACCTAAGTTCACGGTTCTAATGAGATTAGAAACCTAAGTTTAATCTTTTAACCAGTTTAATAGGATTAAATTGACTAATAAAAGATTAAATATGTACCAAATCGATCTATAAGGGACCTTTTGTCTAAGGCGAATTTTGTCTAGGCTGGTGTATTTAAGCTGACGGAAACGGAACACCTCTACCTGGAAAGGTGAATTAGATAGATTTGATGCATGCATGCAAATTTGATGATAGTATGTTAAAGTGTCTAATGGGACTTGATTCGAACTTGTTTAATTATCAAAAGCAAGAGTTGTTTTTTAGCAAATTAAACTCACACTTAGATAAAATCAGTAACCAGATTGTCTAAGTTAATGAATCCATAGAACATTCAGTGGGTGGTACTTGGGTGTATGATACTTCACTTAAACCTCTACACGTTTCTCCCTAAAGTTCACACCGTGAGATCTATCCTTGGCCTCGAGACACCTTGGGAGTGTCCCCCTAAAGGATGGTGTTTGGGTAGGTCAATACCAAGGTGAATGGAGAGAATGTTCATAGTTAGTGGGAGCAGGACGTGCGACAACATATCCCATGATCTCTCTCATTAGGTTGGATAACGTTTTCGTTCATTGCCTTGAGACACCCTGAGAATGTCCCTCTAAAGGATGGCAGTTTTGCACAACTCTTTATTTGATCTCCTGAAAAGGATAGAGTTTCTTTAGTCTCTATTCCTAATCTGCTTTTTCCCTAAGGTGGGCGCATAAGGGCGAGACTCTAGAGCCTAAAATGAGAGGTTACACTTACGCGGAAATGTTAAAAGTTAAAAAATTATGGACCCAAAAATGGTGACTGTTAGAGTAAGTTACAAGAGTTGTTTCTGTCTAATGGTTGAACATGTCTCATCTCGGTGAAGGGGTACTTAATCACCCCAATAATGACTTTTGTCCTACCTCGCTGGGGCATCATTGCAAAATAGATGTCATTTCACTTAGGGTACATTAGAACTATTTTGCTAAAACCTAAAATTGGTATTAAAAGTGGTAATGCAAATAGACTTATTAAGTTTGTTCATGTTTTCTCAGCAACTTTAAGAATGGCAACCACCACTTTAGCTCTATTATCTACCCAAACTGATTGGCCAAAACTATGCTAGTTGGAAAAACATGATTAAGACAATTTTTATCATCGATGAACTGCGATTCATCCTTACGGAGGAGTATCCTCCTATTCCAACTCAGACTGTCACTCGAAATGTTTGAGAGGCATATGAGAAATGGACATGGGCGAACGAGAAGGACGAGCTTACATCTTGGCCAGCCTGAACGATGTCTTGGCTAAGAAGCATGAGCCAATGGTTTCTACTCGTGAGATCATGAAGTCCATGAGGGGGAATGTTCGGACAACCGTTCAGGCAGTTCAATCATGATGCTCTTAAACGCAACTTCAACTCCAAAATTAAGAAGGGTACATCAGTTCTAGAACATGTTCTCAACATGATGGTCCACTTTAATGTGGCACAGATGAACGGGGCTCGCATCGATGAGGGCAGCCAGGTTAGCTTTATTCTAATCACGTTGCTAGAAAGCTTCCTACATTTTGTCAGCAACGCTGTTCTAAACAAAGTTGATTACACCTTTACAACTTTCCTCAATGAATTGTAGACGTTCCAATCCTTGCTGAAAAGTAAGGAGAAGAAGGTTGGTGGGGTAAATGTTGCTTCATCATCTAAGAAGTTCCATCGGGTTCGACCTCAGGAACTAAGTCTGCACCTTCTACTTCCAACACTAACAAGTGGAAGAAGAAGAAGGGTAGTAAGGGGAAAGGGAAGGCACCGACTAACCCACAACCTGCAACTCAATAGGGTAGGCGACCAGCACCGGTTGAAAAAGGAAAATGTTTCCACTGCAACCAGGATGGACACTAGAAGCGAAATTGCCCATACTAGTTAAAGGAGAAAAAGAAGGCCAATGCCAAGGCCAAACAAGGTAAATTTGATTTACTGGTTTTGGAAACTTATTTAGTGGAGAATGATGATTCTGCCTGGATTATAGACTCTAGGGTCACTAATCATGTTTGTTCTTCTTTTTAGAAGATTAGATCCTGGCGGCAGCTTAAGGCTAGTGAGATAACGATACGAGTAGGCACCGGGCACATCGTTTCAGTTGTGACAGTGGGGGGCCTTCAGTTGACTTTACAAAATAGATTATCATTTTACATGATGTATATGTTGTTATCGAGTTAAAGAAGAACTTGATTTTTGTAAACTGCTTGCTTGAATGTAATTATACTCTCAACTTTTCAATGATTATAGTGTTTATTCTAAAAGACAGTGTTGAGATATATTCAGCTAAACTGATAAACAATTTGTATGTGCTAACACCATTAGCAACAAATTCCCTCCATAACATAGAGATGTTTAAAATAGCCATAACTCAAAATAAACGACTTAAAGTTTCTCCTAAAGAAAATGCCCAACTTTGGCACTTTCGGTTAGGGCACATCAATCTCAATAGGATTGAGACGTTAGTGAATAATGGACTTCTAAACGAGTTAGAAGAAAATTCTTTTACCTGTGTGCAAGTCATGCCTTAAAGGCAAGATGACCAAAAGACCTTTTATTGGAAAAGGTTATCGAGTCAAAGAGCCTCTAGAGTTAGTGCATTCAGACCTTTATGGTCCGATGAAAGTGCGAGCCATGGAAGGCTACGGGTATTTCATCTCTTTTACTGATGATTATTCGAGGTATGGGTATGTTTATCTAATGTAACATAAGTCAGAATCCTTTGAAAAGTTCAAAGAGTTTAAGGTTGAAGTTGAAAACGTATTAGATAAACAGATTAAAACACTTCGATCTGATCGGGGTGGAGAGGTTTTGGATTCTGAGTTCCAGAACTATATAATAGAACATGGAACCGTTTCCCAACTCTTAACACTTGGTACATGATGCTTGGTTTTATGAAGTGAAAATGTGGATGATATGCATTAATAGAATTGCATTGTGCACTCAAGTTTCCCCAACGGAATCCAGGGTCGAACACAGGAACTTGTGAAAACACATTGTGTTGGTAATTTTTGTGAAGATCTTTGTGGTAACCGTATCAATAAATAAATCATTGGGTTTGTTGTTTGCATTGATGAAAATAAAATAAATAAATGCGGTGGAGTTTGAAAAGAGTTGGTAAATGGGAGATGCGATGAATATGCGGTGAACGGGTTGAGAAGGGTTTCGGCTAACACTTCCTAGAATGCGTTCATGCTTTGCGATCATGCAACATGCATACAATAGTAGACCATCTCTCGATGTGAATGCTATGGCTTCTAATATTAGAACACATGCGATATATGTGACAAGTCTATAGGACCTACACATAAGCCTTTATTCTTATTTATGCGATGACAAGATAGCACACACATAAATAAGGCGACCACATAATATCATTCCTATTTCTAGGATGCATACGATGCAAGTTGACAAATAGAGCTTATCTCTAAACCCCTATCTCTTGTTTATGCAAGTCTAATCTTGCTCTTTCGAGTCCAGATTCTAACCTAGCTCTCTCGAGTCATTAGGTTCTTTCTTTAGACTCTCTCTCGAGTAACTCTAAATGGTATTTTGCACAGCATAAAACAAGACAATCGCAAGCAATGGACTTCCTAGGTCATGTTAGCTTAGTTTTTCTCAACCCATTCGACTAGTTTAGCTACTCATGCATATTAAGAGAGTGAACAGATGTAAAAATAGAACTTCCATTGTATAAATACGAAGATGAAGTACAAAATAACAATGCAAGTATAGAATAAAGAGCCTGGTAGCAATCTCTTACTGCCAGGCGTTTACACTGTTTTTCTACTCGTGCTCACAAGATAATCTCGCTCTCGCGAGTTGGCCCGCTCTCTGCTCCTATGCCTCAAGGTTCTCTCTCGAGTTGCCCTGAGCGATCTCCGACACCACCATTCTTCTCTTGCTTTCCCTTAAAATGAAAAGGAAAACTATGGACAGCGGCGTGAACTTGTGGAACAAAAGATTGTAAAAACAGTGAACCAGTTAACCCTTTTTCTGAATAATGCACTTGGTATTTATAGAGCATCCATCGTGAAAGGCAGCTTCTCTCTCATGGTTGTACAGATGGGACAACTTTAATTCTTGACTGATGCACCGGATAATTGTCACCGAAAAACTGAGTGTACTTTGTGACCGTTATCGGCTGTCGACTTAATTTGGATTCGACTGTCAACAGCTTTCTGTCCCATCGCGCTTAATTGGCCTTTCACCCAGATACGCCTATCATGTTGTGTTGACCAAGTTGCGACAATCCTTCTCGGGCGAATGTTTGCAAGCACGATCATCGCAAAGCCTTGCAATGAAGTTGTGCTCGACCAATGGCTTCCTATGATCACAATTCTTGCATTGCATCAACGCATATTCTGCAAAAAATACAAAAATCAACTGTTTCAATGCGCTGAACGCATGCGACCGCAATATTATGAAATTGATGTTTAATGGACGCAAGTTAACATATTTCATCAACGCAATCCAACATTGTTTAAGAACTTAACACTTTGATAACGTGCATTTCTGTCCATTATCAGTACACCTAAGCCTATGAAGTACAGACACAGATACGATTACACGATACAGATACGATTGGATACGACGATTCGTCAATTTCTAAAAAAACTAAGATACGGATACGTCTAAGGATATGTCATTTTTTAATATAAATATTTCTAAAAAATGAGGATACTGATACATTGAAGATACATTTTTTTCTTAAAAAAAATCTAGGATATAGATAAATTTAGCATACAAGTTAATAACAACTACACAAAATATAATATAAAAATGAAATACAATATAAAAAAAACAACATCTAAAATGTTGAAGTATAATAGTTAATAGAATGCAATATGACTCATATTACAAAGAAGAAAAAGAAGAAGATTAAAGGGAGAATTATGAAGATAAACGAATAACTTCTTCATTGAATTGTTGAGGATATCCAAATGGTTTGTATTTTGGTGGACTTTGTGGGGAATTAAATGTGAAGATGAAGATTAAATGATTCTAGGGTTTGGTCTTTTATTTATTTTTGTTCTTTTAGTTTTGGACTCGAGTAGTGAGCTTTTTAAATAGGTTGCCTAGTTTTAGATTGGGAAAGATTAGATGAGTTGCTTGTCTTTTTTCTTTAAAAAAAGGTATGCGTAGAAATAGATACGTCAAATCTCGTGTCAGATACGTATCTAGAAAGTATCTAAAAGTATCGGTATCCAATACGTGTCTGATACAGATTCTTTACCTCATATGAAGTATTTGTGCTTCGTAGACCTCAATAGAATGGTGTATCGGAGAAGAGAAACAAAACCTTGTTTGACATGGTTTGATAGATGATGAGTTACGCTTCCTTACCGGACTCGTTTTAGGGTTTTGTAGTAGAGACTGTAGCTTATATCCTCAACTGTGTTCCCTCCAAGAGTGTTGCCAGAACAACTTTGGAGTTGTGAAACGGGTATAAAGCTAGTTTGGATCATTTCCGCATCTGGGTTTGCCCAGCACATGTGCTTGAGGCTAATCCTAAGAAACTGGAACCACGTTTGAGAATGTGCCTATTTGTAGGCTACCTCAAAGGGACATGAGGGGCTACTTTTATGATCCTAAGGAGGGTTGCGAACCCAGATAGGTCAAATATCCTCAAGGGCTAAGGGAACCTCGATGTAGTGGGAGGGTTGCAAACCCACCTGTTCGCTATATGGGTTTAACTAAAATCCTGGCTATAGTAACCGATGGCAAGGTTGAGAATCTGTTGTCTTACAAGAAGGCAATGAAGGATGTTGACCACGATGAATGGGTCAAAGCCATGGATATTGAGATGGAGTCTATGTACTACAACTCAGTATGGGATCTTGTAGATCAACCTGATGGGGTTACATCTATAGGTTGTAAATGGATCTACAAGAGGAAATGGGGTGCTGATGGGAAGGTGCAAACCTTCAAGGCTAGACTTGTGGCAAAGGGTTATACCCAGGTGGAAGGAGTTGACTAAAAAGGAATTTCTCGACCCGGTTTAAGCGAACGGTCAGTGCGAAGGTTCAAGACTTAGTTGAGCGTTAGCGAAGTCTATCCGCCTGCTGCCATGTTGAAGTCTATCCGCATCCTCCTATCCATTGCCTCATATTATGACTATGAGGTATGGCAAATGGATGTCATGACTGCCTTTCTGAATTGTAATCTTGAGAAGATCATTTATATGGTGCAACCCGAGGGATTCATAGCCCAAGGTCATGAGCAAAATGTATGCAACTTGAATCAGTCCATTTATAGAGTGAAACAAGCATCTCGATCTTGGAACCTAAGGTTTGATACTATGATCAAATCTTACGGCTTTGACCAAAGGTTGATGAGCCTTATGTTGGGGTTGATGCCCTAAAGTCTCATGTCCTGTAGTGTGTAAACAGTTTGTACGAATGCTTGTGTTGTTAATATATGATATTTACTTCACATCTTGAATTTTTGCTCATTTACTTGTTTTATTTTCTTTACCGCAAACTAATAAACATAAAATCCCTGGTTATCTGTTTGTGACTCAACCATGTATGTGGTGACATACAAGTGGATCATGTCTTGAGTGATAACCAAAATGGTCTGTAGTATATAGATATAGGAGGGAAACCTTATCCTGGTAACACTACAGATGCGGCTCACTTTGTGGAATGGTCACAAGTGTTGTGACTTGTCACAGATGGTCTGATCCTGATCATTCGTGTTGGGGACATGCGAGCGGGGGCATCCTATACAAAAAGTTTGTATAAAACCTGACCACGAAGTGTTAACGTCTCGTTATATAACACCATTCATGACAGAGACTTCACTTCACTAGGATGATCATAGGTAACATGACCTCAATCCTGAGTGAGTTGGGAACTCCTGCCATCGAAGACGGTCATTTTAGAATGATTAATGGATGTTTTTGGAATGATTAGCCTCATCTTGTTTAAGATTCTTTTACATTTGCGATTATTTGTAAATGCCCCTACGTTTTAGGGCATTAATAATCGTTATCGAGTCTGTATTCAAAGTTTGTTTGAAGTTTTGAGTCGTTCATCGAAGTTCTGGGTAAGCGTTGCGGCTCTTCGAGGAAAGTGGCGATCTAGGGTTGATCGCATCGTGCAGAAGAAGTTAAATACGCGATCGTTGTCCATCGCATCGTAAAGATGAAGGAGTATGCGATCACTGATGAATGCATCGGTTAAACGATGGTGAATGCAATCAAGAGTTGATCGCATCGGGTTGACGATCGAGTACACGATCACTAAGTATCGCGTCGTATAGATGATGAAATGCTTGTAGATTGCTTAACTCGCAGGTGCGCTAGACGATCGTTTAAGTAAGCAAGCTTCATCGCTTAGTAACTACTAAACAATCGCTTAGTATCGCAAGGTAAATCGTTTACCTGGTTGCACACATCGTGTAGACGATGAGACGCTCGCATATTGTTTAAAGCGCGCATGCTAGATGATCATTTAGGTCAGCAAGCTTCATCGCTTAGTAACTGACTAAACGATTGCTTAGTAACTCAAGGTAAATCGTTTACCTGTCGTCACGCTACATGATCGCATAGACGATCACGCTTCGCAGCCTAGTCGTTGTCTAAGCGATCATTTACCTATGTTCCTATCGTCTAGTGCGTGCTGAACGATTGTCTACCTACAAACTTTGCTACATGATGAAGACCTCCTGGCGGTTCAAGACCTGGTTCGCTTGTGAACCGGTTTGCTCGATGAAAAATGTAATAAATAAGTTTTTCTTTTCATTGCAATTTTTTTTGTAAAGGCTCATCCCGGTCCATTAATCCTTTGTTTATTACATGCGATGTATGTTTTTATATGTCATATGGTATACACATATAGTAAATCCCACCTTAGGTTATGCAATGGTCATGCATCATCTCTTTATTGTAATTGTTATAGTTTAGAGAAGCATGATTTAATTATGTAAGAGCATGCTCATGCATCATATAATATAAGAGTTATATTTATGCATGTATAAAAAAAATGCATTGACATGCATCATCTTTATATTATAATTGTTATAGTATAAGGGTGAATGGTAGCATGTTTGCTTGGTTGTTACACGTTATATAAAAATTATATATAGTAATGATCGGACATATCATGAAGCATGACACATAGGTTATTTTATAAATGTTATAAATGCCTCGTTGTGCGCAATGGTTTTAGTTGTTTCTTTTTAAAAGTTAAAGAGAAATTAGAACTAAAAAAAATAAGAAAGACATGCATGCTCACTTAGGTTTAATTCATGGTTTTAAAGTGTTTAAAACTTGGATCACATAGACCTAAGATCACGATTCTAATACGATTAGCAACCCTAAGGCTTTAATCTTTTAATCAGTTTAATAGGATTAAATTGGCTAATAAAAAGTTAAAGTGTAGCTAATCTATCTATAAGGGACCTTTTGTCTAACGTGGATTCTATCTAGACTGGGGTATTTAAGTTGACGAAAACATAACACCCATACCTGGGAACTTACCTGAAAAGGTGAATTAGATAGATTTGATGCATGCATGCAAGTTAAGGACAGTCCATTAAAGTGTTTAAATGTGACTACTTGAACTTGTTCATATTTCATAGACAAACGTTGTTTGTGAGCAGAGTTTAAAAAGATGACTTAGACTAAAATCAGTAGCCGGATTGTCTAGGTTAATAAATCCCTAAGTAGAACATTCAGTGGGAGGTACTTGGGGCATAAGATGTTTCACTTAAACCTTTCACTTTTCTCCTAAATAGTCCACACCGTGAGATCTATCCTCTGCCTCGCGGCACCTTTGGCATGTCCCCCCAATGGATGGTGTTTAGGTAGGTCAATATCAAGGTAGAAGGAGAGAATGTTCATAGTAAGTGAGAGCGGGAAGTGCAACAACATATCTCTCGGTCTCCCTCGTTAGGTTGAATAAAGTTACTGCACATCACCTTGAGGCACCCTGGGAGTGTCCCCCTAAAGGATGGAAATTTTGCACGTTTCTTTATATTATCTCCTGTAAGAGGATAAGTACATTAGGGTGGGACTCTGGCACCGAAAGCGAGAGGTTACACTTACATGAAATAGTTAAAGGTTAATGATTCTGGATCGAAAAATGGTGGTTGTTAGGTTCAGTTCCAAGAGTTGGTTCTGCCTAATGGTTGAGAATGTCTCATCCCAGCGAAGGGGCAATTGATCACCCCATCGGTGGCATTTGTCTTGCCTCACTAAGGCATCATTGGAAAATAGAAGTCTATAACTTAGGGTACTTGAAACTGTTTTGCAAAATTGATTGGTTTAAAAGTGGTTTAGCAAATCTAATAAAGTTTTGTTCATATTTTCAACAACTTTTTCAAAATGGAAAAGACCACGTTATCATTGCTAAGCGCCAAAAAACTTACTGGCGATAATTTCGCAACATGGAAACACATGATCACGACGATGCTAATCATCGAGGATCTCATGTTCGCTCTCACAGAGGCCTGTCCTCCTATTCCAGCTACGAATGTCGCTCAAAATGTTCAGGAGGCATACGATCGATGGATAAGAGCGAATGAGAAGGCTCGAGCCTACATCTTGGCAAGTCTTTCTGAAGTCTTGACCAAGAAACATGAGCCTATGGTCTCAGTGCGTGAGATCATGGAGTCCCTATGGGGGATGTTTGGACAACTGTCTGAACAGCTTGCGCATGAGGCTCTTAAATATATATTCAACTCCAAAATGCAAGAAGGCACCTCTATTCGTGAACATGTGGTAAACATGATGGTCCACTTTAATGTGGCAGAGTTGAATGAGTCTACCATTGATGAGGGCAGCCAAGTTAGCATAATTCTGCATTATTTGCCGAAGAGCTTCTTGCACTTTGTTAATAATGTGATTCTTAACAAAGTGACGTATAACCTTACAACTCTCCACAACGAGTTGCAGACATACCAATCTTTACTGAAAAGTAAGGATAGGCAGAATGGTGAGGCAAATGTTGCATCATCCTCTAGGACGTTCCATAGAGGTTCGACCTTAGGAACGAAGTCTGCACCTTCTACTTCTAACTCTGTAAAGGGGAAGAAGAAGAAGGGTGGTAAGGGAAAAGAGAAGGCACCTGCTAACCTACCGCCTAGCGTCCCAAGGAGGCGTCCATAAATTGCTAAAGGAAAATGTTTCCATTGCAACCAAGATGGACATTGAAAGAGGAACTGTCCTCGGTATCTGAAAGAGAAGAAAGCAGCCAAGGCCGATAAAGGTAAATGTGATTTACTTGTGCTTGAAACTTGTTTAGTGGAGAATGATGATTCTGCCTGGATAATTGATTTAGGCACCACTAACCATATCTGTTCTTCTTTTCAGGGGATTAGATCTTGGCAACAGCTAGAGGCTGATGAGATGACGATGCGAGTAGGCACCGAGCATGTCGTCTCAGCTGGAGCAGCGGGAGGACTCCAATTAGCTTTACAGAATAGGTTTCTTATTTTAAATGATGTATATATTGTTCCTGAACTAAAAAGGAACCTTATTTATGTAAAGTGTTTATTGCAATATAAATATACTGTCTCTTTTGATGTGAATAAAGCATTTATTCATAAAGATGATGTTTTTATTTGTACAACAAATCTAGAATCAAATTTATATGTGCAAAGGCCGTTAGCCATTAATTCCCTCCATAATACTGAAATGTTCATAACTGTCGTAACTCAATCAAAACGTCGACGAATTTCTCTAAAAGAAAATGTCTAACTTTGGCATCTACATTTAAGGCACATTAATCTCATTAGGATTGAGAGATTGGTGAAGAATGAACTTCTAAGTGAGTTAAAAGAAAATTCATTGCCTGTGTGCGAATCTTGCCTTGAGGGTAAAATGACTAAACATCCTTTTACTAGAAAAGGTTATAGAGCCAAGGAGCCTCTTGAGTTAGTACATTCTGACCTTTATGATCCTATGAATGTGCGAGCCCGAGGTGGCTATGAGTAATTTATCAGTTTTACTGATGATTACTCAAGGTACGAGTATATTTATCTTATGCAACGGAAGTCTGAATCCTTTGAAAAATTCAAAGAGTTCAAGGCTGAAGTTGAAAATTCATTGGATAGATGGATTAAAACACTTCAATCGGATCGGGGTGGAGAGTTTTTGGACTCGACATTCCAGGACTATTTGATAGAACATGGAATCGTTTCCCAATTCTCAGTGTCAGGTACACCTCAGTAGAATAGTGTAGCGGAGAGGAGAAATAGGACCTTGTTAGACATGGTTTGTTCCCTCAAAGAGTGTTGCAAGAACACCTCTGGAGTTGTGGAATGGGTGTAAAGCTAGTTTATGTCACTTTCGCATTTGGGGTTGCCCTGCACATGTGCTTTAGGCTAATCCCAAGAAGTTGGAACCACGGTCGAGGTTATGCCTATTTGTAGGCTACCCCAAAGGTACACGAGGGGGTTATTTTTATGATCCAACGGAAAATAGGGTGTTTGTTTCAACAAATGCTACTTTCCTGGAGGAGGATCATATAAGGGAGCACAGTCCATGAAGCAAAGTCGTGTTACGTGAGCTTTCCAATGAAACTACTGAAACTTTAACAAGAGTTGTTGAAGAGCCTGCTACATCAACATGAGTTGTTGATGGGAGTTCATCTAGTAGGTCGGTTCCACCTCAAGAGTTGAGGGAACCTCGACGTAGTAGGACGATTGCGAACCCACCCGTTCGCTATCTGGGTTTTACGAAAATCCTTGCTATGGTAGCAGATGGCGACGTTGAGGTTCCGTTGTCTTATAAGAAGGCAATGAAGGATGTTAACCGAGATGAATGGGTCAAGGCCATGGATCTCGAGATGAAGTCGATGTACTTTAACTCAGTATGGGATCTTGTAAATCAGCCTGATGAGGTTCGCCCTATAGGTTGTAAATGGATCTATAAGCGTAAACGGGGTGCTGATGGGAAGGTACAGACCTTCAAGGCTCGACTTATGGCAAAGGATTATACCCAGGTAGAGGGAGTCAACTATTAGGAGATTTTCTCGACTGTTGCCATGTTAAAGTCGATCCGCATCCTTCTGTCTATTGCATCTTATTATAATTATGAGATCTGGCAAATGGACATCAAGACGGCCTTTCTGAATGGTAATCTTTTGGAGACCATTATATGGTGCAGCCTAAGGGATTCATAGCCTAAGGTCAAGAGCAAAAGGATTGCAAACTGAATCAGTCCATTTATGGACTGAAACAGGCATCTCGATCTTGGAACATACGATTTGATACTGCGATCAAGTCTTATGGCTTTGACCAAAACGTTGATGAACCTTGTGTCTACAAGAAGATCATCAATGCTTCAGTAGTCTTCTTAGTGTTGTAAACGTTGATGAACCTTGTGTCTACAAGAAGATCATCAATGCTTCAGTAGTCTTCTTAGTGTTGTATGTAGACGATATCCTACTCATTGGGAATGATGTAGGTCTACTGGCTGCAGTTAAGAACTGGCTAGCGACCTAATTCAAAATGAAATATTTGGGAAAGGCTCAGTTTGTTCTAGGTATACAGATCTTTCGGGATCGTAAGAACAAAGTGCTAGCACTGTCTTAGGCATCGTACATTGACAAGATGTTGCTCAAGTACTCGATGTAGGACTCTAAGAGAGGCCTACTGCCGTTCAGGCATGGAGTCACTTTGTCTAAAGAAATGTGTCCTAAGACGCCTCAAGAGGTTGAGGAGATGAGATGGGTCCCATATGCATCTACCGTTGGCAGTTTGATGTACGCGATGCTTTGTACTCGTCCAGACATCTGCTACACTATGGACATAGTCAGTAGGTATCAATCTAGCCCAGGCCAGGGTCATTGGACCGCAGTGAAGAACATCCTCAAGTATCTTTAGAAAACGAGGGACTACATGCTCGTGTATGGTTCGAGGGATTTGTTCCTTACAAGATACACGGATTCTGACTTTTAGACTGATAAGGACTCTCACAAGTCCACATCAGGGTCAATCTTTACTCTTAATGGAAGAGCTGTAGTGTGGCGAAGCACTAAGCAGGGGTGCATCGCCGACTCCACTATGGAGGCGGAGTATTGATGACAAAAAATTAGTTATCAATTACTTGACAACTAAAATTACGTGGACGTAATATGTGATGCTTTTAATGTATGCATTGATTATCATGCATCGGTGGTCATATGTTAGACTTACAAGATTCGTTAACAAATGTATGCGATGACCATGTGTTCCTATCACAAGTTTTCTTGCGCTCACACCAAGTATAACACGAACGCAAGTTTCTCGGGTGATCCGAGGTCGAACTTAGGAACATGTAGGTAGACGTATGCGGTAATGTATATGTGGCAGATGAATAAAAGAATGATGGTGGGGTTTTAAGCTAACACTACTTCTACTCCTAACTAACAGACAACACATTAAGAATATGAATGAGAGGTTGAGACACGACAACCGTTAACGCGTAGTAAATGGATGGTAAATAGATAAAATGTGAGGATGTCTTCATCGCAACCCTTAAGAGTGACTGCAAGGGAAACCTCAGCCAACGCAAGCTATGCGATCATGCAACACACACTAGAGCGTAAATCTAGGACATATGCGATGTGTATGCAAAAGGGTCGAGATGACCGTATACAACCACCATATCCTACTTCTTGGATGCATGCAATATTCTCTCCATAGAGCTTATTCCTAAGTTTACCTATTCATGCAAAAACAACTTGGTGTGTATATATGCGGTGGTCTAGTTTGCGTCGTTTTATTAGAGGCTGTTGATCATGATTACACCCTTCGTTTTGGCTTGTTTCCACGGGTGTCATGTGAACATCCAACTACGGTTGTGTGACAATCTCAACTTCAACTCTTGGCTTTTAGCTAAGTTTAACTTTTGCTAGTCAGAGGAGTTGTCTCTTATATTCTTTTATTTTTCTCTCATTTTTTTTTCTCTTTTCATATTGTGTTGCTCTTGGAAACCCACCTTCGTTTTGGCTTGCTCCCACGGGTGTCATGTGAACATCCAACTACGAGCAGGTTCCTTTCACGACTTAACTCTTATCAGGTTGAGATTTTGATTTTCCCTTGCGCTGCCATTGGAGTTTGTATGAATTTTTTTTCTCTTTTTTTTTTTTGACAATGAACGCATTTTTCTAATGACCGCATCCACTGGATCGCATCTGCTCAGACCTTCCCCACCCCCAAATTTTGAGATGAGCAAGATCCTCATTGCGTTGTTTTGGACAGAATAGACAGAACACTTAGTCAAAATTTTGACAAGAAGGTTTGAGCAGAGTCTTGAAGGATAAAGGGTAAAGCAGTGCTATAGCTACGAATTATCTAAATTATCCAAGTGTTAGTCAGAAAATACAAAGTGTGGGAAATGTTTCTAAGGGTATGCATATAACTCGTCAAGGCAGCGCAATGAATAACACAAAAGAAAAGATAAAGAACATCGCAATAATTGACAAAGGATGATAAATAAGAGGCTGACGCATACGGAAAGAATTGTTACTCAGTTGTATTCAAAATTAACCAAGTATACAAAGAATGACAAATAACGCAATACAAAATTTGAGCATGTACAAAAAATCAAGAAATAGCTTCTATACATAGAAATAATGAATGAAATTTATCCTTTGTATTTGATTAAAGATTGAAGATTAACACCTCGCCTCCATTAACGCAAATGCATATTTGCAGAGGACGGGCAACAATGCATGTACCATCGCAACACACCCCTCAACTCAGTGCATTTCTGGAGGACGGGCGCACGGTATTTCTACTGGCGCAACACTACCTCAACATAGTGCGCTTTTGCTAGGAGGGCGAAAAATACATACGAGCACAACACACCCCTCAGCGCAATGCATTTGGGTTGGATGGACGCAAAGTGTATCTTGTTATCACAAGATGCACCTATCATCGCAATGCATATCAATCTTTATTTATTTTTTCCTTTTTAATTCATCAAACACGCAAGTCGATAAGACTTTGTGGTGTTCATCGTTTTATTCAGTCATTCACAGAAATTTTAAAACAGCGCTACTAATGCATAAAAGTAAAGGAATTAAACACGACATGAAAATACACAATTGAATTAAATTGAAAGCAAACACGTAAAGCAGTAAGGGCTAATTCTAATAAGCAATAAATAACGCAATTTAAAAATCGTAAATGTCCATCTTATGCATGCACTATGATAATGTGCTACAAGCCTATGTCCCCGACAACGGCGCCATAAACTTGTAATGGTAAAAATGAATCTTTAAGCATAAGGACAATGATGAATATGAATGAATGAGATGTTGAGTTATGTTATCACTTATGCACGTTACTGCTAAGTTAATCTCTTTATCTACTCTAGCACATGGCTTATAGATGAGAGGAATGAGGTGCTAAATATGCGTTCAAGTACTTTTGCGATAAAGAGAATTTTATGTGATACTACGTCTAAATATATGCATTGTTAATGATATGCTCGTAATATGCGATGGAGTAATGCGTGTCACAAGTTTCCTTGCGCTGAAACCATGTAAAATTCCAATGCAAGTTTTTCAGAATAATCCGAGGTCGAACACAGGGATTGTTTTCGTTAATGCATTTTTTGTGATACATGCGACCGATTTTTACAATGAATAAAGAATTTAATTTATACATAAATGTGCATTGCGGTGAAAGTAAAATTGAATTCATAAAATAAAATCCTAAACTAATATGATACAAGATACAAGATACTGAGGTCGAGAACTGACTGTGAAGTTGTACAAAGATTCAATGTATGCGATGACAAGTCTTTATGAATGAATCAGAAAGAGAAAGAGTAAATAATAAAAACAACGCAAGTTTTTCAATTGCGTTAAAGATGCAATTAAATTTCCGCTTTCCCTTGGCATACACCTCTCGGTGATTGGCCGCGTTCTCATATCTTTATGGTGAAACAGAGATGAACGTGATGAACATAAGGTTGTTTCCATCTCTGGAAATACTTCTTGCTTTAGTTAACGCATTCTTCCAACCTTCTCTCGATAGGCGGAATAACATCTTCACTTCTGCTCTCAAAGGTAAATATGTCGGCGAGTATGCTTTAGCAAAACTTAATTATTTCCTTAACACAAATTAACTTACTCGCTTAATTCTTGCTGATTCCCCAGGGAATTAGGAAAACATCATGTAGAAAATGGGTTATGGATGAATGGAAAGAGATGGAGAGATGGCAATGGTAATTATCATAACATTTAATTCTAGAATTAAGCGTTCGATACATGGTGTGAATGAAAGATTAAGGAAGATGAGTACAAATGATGAAATAGAGATTAGAAACAAATACAAAAAGAGTGTCAATGTCTTGACACAGATCCTAAACGGATATTGTGCTTGTCGGCGTGTGGAAGTAATGGAGAGGAAAGCTTCCCTCTCAGGCTTGCTTTCCTGGTAGAATTGACCTTCGCCCAAAGCTTCAGCTACGGGAATTGGAAGGATTCTCTGCTCGGAGACTCACCTCTCAGCCTTGTCTCGTGGTTCACCCGGATCTACTCTGGACAGTCGCTTCAGACCAGTCTCTCTCTCAGAGTCAGTATATGCACGTCTCTATGTATTCATGTATATTTTTCAGTGAATTTGCATAAGCTATTTATAGATAAGGCTTGACTCTTTGAATGTGTGGTCCCCACTGTATGGTTATGGTAGTTCCTGAAATAACAGAGTGAATCTTCCTTCTATTACACAATCAATTCGTCAAAAATGCACAACTGAAAGCTGTACATTTGTCAGAATCCTCTGCAAATGCATTGCTCTTTACATCTTCGATCTATCGCCGCATGCGGTGTTATTTTTTATTACCGCATGCGGTTGAAATTGCGTTGATCACTAGAGCTCCTTATCGATTGTTGCACGAATCATCATTGCGTTGATCATCTCTTCATTCTCGATTGATGGGTGCAATGCGACGTAGATGCGTTGTGTATTTTATCTTTGAGCCATGAACACATGCGGTGATTGATTTCCTGCAAAAAAGAAATTGAAACATTCTATTCTACCATCGCAATGGTATTAGTGAGTGTATTGTCCATATTTTATAATTTTCGCATTTCTTAGCCAATTTCTATACTAGCGACGCAACTTTTCTTTCTTTTAGCCGCAATATCTAAATAAAACAGTATAAAGAACTTGTATTTCTACAAGTTATCAATCCCACTATTATGCGTTATTGTGTAGCTGCAATTGTGCAATGACTACATTCGCTTGATTATCGCAACTCTGCACGATGACCGCAATCGCTTGACGATCACAACTCTTATGCGATGGACGCATGCGGTTGATCACCGCAACACCCATGCATTGATCGTATGTGTTCACCTCTGCAATGGAGAGTTTCTGCTCATTCGGTCGTCTATGCGGTAGTCCAGCTTCCTTGTTTGCGTCCATTTCCTGCGTTAGCTACAAAAATAGACAATTGAATGCATAATAACGCATAATAATGGGTTAGTAGAGATTCTCAATGCTGAACGCCGCAAACTCATTTTCTCATGAATTCCTAACATAATTTTCGCATATTCTACTTAATAGCCCTAATAATTCTAAATAAAAGGCCTAAGATGGCATGCATTTCTGCATGTCATCACACCCCCAAACTTAGAATCATGCTTGTCCTCAAGCATGCGTTATACTCAAGAAATTCTAACTCACCTTCCGACTTTCCTTTGCGATGACTAGCCTCTCAGAGTATAATTTACTCATACCTCTAACCATCGCCGCAATGCTCTCCTCCACTTTGATTGCTTCTTCAAAAAGATGTTTTCAAAGTTTATATCTGGTAAGCCTTTGCTAAAATTTTTTTTATTCATTCACCGCAACTTTGCGTTTAGCTTTTGAGAATGCGTTCGTCTAAAACAATTCAAAACTTTGCGATGGCTTATTCGAATGCGGCGTTGAACCTGGTGACACTCTTCGTTTTAGCTTACCCCCACGTGTGTCATGCAGGCATCCAACTTCGGTTGCATTCCATATTCAACTAAACTCTTGTCTTGCTTGATTTGGCTTGCGCCTGACAGAGGAGTTGTGCTTATGCGTTGATCCTGGCGACTTACCTTCGTTTTGGCTTGCCCTCACCTGTGTCATGCGAACATCTAACTATGGGTAAGTGCCTTTCACAACTTAACTCTTATCAACATGGATATCCTCATTGTATTGACAGTGGAGTTGTTCTTCTCAAAATTCCTTTTTTTCTTTTTATAGAAATGATCGCAATGTCATGAACGCAATTCTCCGAGACCGCTGCCACCCCCAAACTTAGAGGTTGGCAGCGCTCTCACCGCAAAGCTAAAAACAAACTCAATAGGAATCTGGTAATAAATGTTTGAGACTAGGTTTGCACGCAATAAAACTTAAGACTTTCAAAATTTGAAGAAGCTATTAAAAGTAAGAAGTGCCTTGCGATGTTTAGTTAGCAGATGTGATGAATTATATGTACCATCATAGATGCATCGTAAAGGAACGCAATCGGGAAAAAAGGAATTTCAAAAGGATAATGCATAAAAGATAACAAGAAAAGAACCTTAGGCGGAATAACACATGCGATCATGCATAGGAATCCATGCATCGAAGCCATGCGTTGAAGGATGAAAGGAATTCTTCTGTTGTACTGCACACCGAGTAGACTTATTATCGCACCTACAAGGAACAAACGCACCACAATAAAGGAAGCAGCCGCATATCCAAAATAACAATAAAAATAAAAATAAACTAAACTATGAAAGCAAGGTAAAGATAGAGTAGAAGACGTCCCTGGAGAAATTGGAGTGTTGTCACTGCAAGGAGTCTCTCATGCAGGAGATTACTCTCAACTGCATAGGTCAAAATACCTAGACCATTGGAACTTCCGACAATTGTTGGGCTCATGTTGGGTACTATGTGCTTAGAACTGCCTTCAGCTCATGCGACTGATTGCCCTTCTATCTTGAGGTTAATATTGGCTTTCGGTGCATCGCCTACACTTCAATATTGGTTGAACCTTGGTCGCACAAGCTACAATACTCCCAAGATAAAAAGGTTTCCTGCAGAGACACAAAACTTAACAAACAATTAGCTGCCAAGTCTCCGGCAACGGCGCCAAAAACATGGTGACGAAAAATTAGTTATCAATTACTTGACGACTAAAATTACGTGGATGCAATATCCGATGCATGCTTTTAATGTATGCGTCGGTGGTCATGTGTTAGACTTACAAGATGCGTTAACAAATGTATGTGATGACCATGCATTCCTGTCACAAGTTTTCTTGCGCTCACACCAAGTATAACACGAATGCAAATTTCTCAGGTGATCCGAGGTCGAACTCAAGGACTTGTAGCTAGTCGTATGCAGTAATGTGTATGCAGCAGTTGAATAAAAGAATGATGGAGGGGTTTTAATCTAAAACTACTCCTACTTCTAATTAGACAACAATAAGAATATGAATGAGAGATTGACAGTTGACGTAGTAAATGGATGATAAATAGATTAAATGTGAGGATGTCTTTATCGCAACCCTTAAGAGTGACCGCAAGGGCAACCTCAGCCAACGAAAGCTATGCAATCATGCTACACACACTATAGCCTAAATCTAGGATGTATGCGATGTGTATGCAAAAGGGTCGAGATGACCGCATACAGCCACCATATTCTACTTCTTGGATGCATGCAATATCCTCTCCGTAGGGTGCATATGCTGTGTGATAGCAAACAAAACTTATTCCTAAGTTCCCCATTCTTGATTATGCGTTCTAATCCGCTCTTTCGAGTCTTAGATTTGGATTTTAAACTACTCTTCCAAGTATGCCTAAATGATGAATGATGCGCTCATAAGACAAGGTAACCGCATGAAATTAGCTGACGTAAGATTATTCCTATCTCTAGTGAACAATAGCTTACATTGCTTAATGCGACCAACCACCTACCCTCTCGGGTAGTTAGTTGTTGCTGACTTTACTCATAGACAAGCGTTGCATCCGCCTATAGACAGGCGTTGCTACAACTTCACACTAAGCCAATAAGGTTTTCTCAACCACTCGTACAACGCACACCTTTCGGTGGTTTGCTACATGCTTCATATCTCTAATCTATATGACTAAGTATGTGATACTCTAGCAATCTCACTAAGCGATGCAATGAAAGTTAAGGATGCTAAGTAAAGAAAATGGAGATGGAATCGAAGGAAACATAGAAATGCATTGAACACATAATGTATTAATTCCTTAATCCCAAAATATAATATAATACAATATAAGAAAAGAAGAGGAAATGGAATGACCAACTAGAAACAATGTCTTACTTTCAACAGATGTGTGTCAAGGCTGCCGGTGGTGCCATGGATGGGTGGTGGAGATGACTCTCTCGAGATCTAGCTCCGACGAAGGCTCCGGTCGTCATTCAGAATGGATGAGGGAGGTGAAAAACTCTCAAGCTTCTTCTGTCGTGTTCTTCTAGATCACAAGGATCTGCCCGAAGGCCGAAACTTGGATCACTTGAACTTCTGCTCATCGGCTTCTATATATAGAGCTTGGATCGCCGACAACATTAATGAACTGCTCTGATTCTAACATTCGTGGCGCATTAGTCCTTTCTGAATCTCTGCTGCTAACGGCATGGTAGGTGAAATGTCAACATCATCTTTTGATTTTCCCGAGATATGCATTGATGCATTCATTCCATCAACCTTGCGTCAATCCCTCTATTATGCGTTATTGTGTAGCTGTAATCGTGCAGTGACCGCATCGCTTGATTACCGCAACTCTACACGATGACTACAATCGCTTGACGATTGCAACTTCTATGCGATAGACGCATGCAGTTGATCACCGTAACACCCATGCGTTGATCGTATGCGTTCGCCTTTGTGATGGAGAGTTTCTCTACATGCAGTCGTCTATGCGGTAGTCCGGCTTCCGCATTTGCGTCCACTTCCTGCGTTAGCTAAAAAAATAGACAATTGAACACATAATAATGCATAATAATGGGTTAGTCGAGATTCTCAATGTTGAACATCGCAAACTCATTTTCTCATGAATTCCTAACATAAATGCCGCATATTCTGCTTAACAGCCCTCATAATTCTAAATAAAAGGCCTAAGATAGCATGCATTTTTGCATGTCATCAAGTACGTAGCGACTTGCGAAGCTGCTAAGGAGGCCGTCTGGCTCAAGAAGTACTTGACAGACCTGAAAGTTGTTCCAGATATGTCTAGGCCCATTACCCTCAATTGGGATAATAGTGGGGTAGTGGCGAACTCCAAGGAGCCAAGGAGTCACAGGCGCGCAAACACATAGAGCGGAAGTATCATCTAATCCGTGAGATAGTGCATCGATGGTACGTGATTGTCACGTGGATCACTTCAGAGCACAATGTTGCTGACCCGTTTACGAAGGCTCTCATGGCTACAGTGTTTGAGGGTCACCTACAGAGCATGGGTTTAAAGGATTTCCCGCGGTTGAACTATGCCAAGTGGGAGATTTTCTTGTACTGGGCTTTTATGCCCTAGTTTATTGTTTTGTACTAAGTTTATTATACACCCCACTTCGCTTTAGGACAAGTGGGAGATTGTTGGGGTTGATGCCCCAAAGTCTCGTGTCCTGTAGTTTGTAAACAGTTTATACGAACGCTTGTGTTATTAATATATGATATTTACTTCACATCTTTATTTTTTGCTCATTTACTTGTTTTATTTGCTTTACCACAAACCAATAAACATAAAATCTCTGGTTATCTGTTTGTGACTCAAGCATGTATGTGGTGACATACAAGTGGATCATGTCTTGAGTGATAACCAAAATGGTCTGTAGTATATAGATATAGGAGGGAAACCTTATCCTGATCATTCGTGTTGGGGAAATGCGAACAGGGGCATCCTATACAAAGAGTTTGTATAAGACCTGATCACAAAGTGTTAACGTCTCGTTATATAACACCGTTCATGATAGAGACCACTTCACTAGGATGACCATAGGTAACATGACCTCAATCCTGAGTGAGTTGGGAATTCCTACCATCGAGGGCGGTCCTTTGATTTGTATGGGTGCGAGTGGCCAGGTCGCCGATTCAAACCTACCATTTTGAGTATTCTTCTTATTTGGGAGTTGGGAACTCAGCTACACAAGATGGAATTCATTCCTTCCATGAGGCAGGGGTAAGTAGATAGATGACTCCCTTAAGGGCTGATTCCGGGGCTTGAACGATGTGTCGCCACACACCTTCTCCTGGCCGGAGAGGTGTTCACACATAGTTGGACTATGTTGTATTATTCATTAGAGGAATTAGTGGTACTTAAGGAGTGGCTCAGCTGTACTTACGTAAAATGGCTATAAATACAGGGGCAAAACGGTAAAATGGCTCAGCTGTACTTACGAGCATCTGTGAAGGGTCATCGTACTCATGATTGGTTATATCCGATGGACATAAAAATATATCTGTGGTAAGAAGAGTTCAGCTGTTTGTCTTTAGTGGAATGCCTGATAGTTAACGAATGGTGGATCTCGTGGCTAAAGAGTTTAGTCAGCTATTCACGTACCGTTGGAGCTTCGAGCCACAGGTCCATTAGGTCCCCTGGGTAGCTTGGATAAAGTCGAGAACCAGTATTTGGGTTAACTTGAAATGTTCAAATTGACAAGAAGAAGTTTGATTATATATGATATAATTGGACTGGTTAATTATATATGATATAATTGACAAATGTATGAGATACATTATTATGGAGGAAATTAGATATAAATATGATTTATATCAAATAGAGGAGAAAATACTATAGTAGATATGTGATATCAAACTATAGGATATAAATATAATATGATTATATTTATTAATTAATTAATTGATTAATTATATGATAATTAATCCTTTTTCCACGTTCATACGTGGGTTAGTGGGGCAGCATCAGTTATTGTAACCGGTGGGTTAAAATGAAAATAGTTTTCATTTTTGAATCGTGCAATTGATAATCTGTCATTCGCTCAAAAGAATTCGGAAGCGCGCGTTGGTGAAAGTAAATGATCGCTTGAGAGCCTATACGATAGCATTCTCCGCCTAAACGATCGTCCACCTCACACTAAACGATCACACACTCTCATCTACACGATCGGATAGCTTCTCTAAACGATCGTATAGTGTGCCGATTTAACTAAATGATCGTACACCTTTTCTAAACGATCGTTCAGTAAATCCTACACGATCGTGTAGCTCCTCTATGCGATAAGCACTTCTGCTATGCGATAGTGTTGTTTTCTTTCCCACTTGCTTATCACCTAAACGACTCGTTTTTCCTCCGTCCTCTACCAAATTCAACAAAGCCCACCCTTTAGGTTTTCACTCTGAGAATGCACGTTATCTGATAACGAGCAAAAATGCACGTTATCATAGTACTAAGTTCCTAAACAATGTTGGCTTGCATTGATAAAACATGTTAAATTGCATCCAAAAAAGCATCTCATTCATAATATTGCGTCGCATGCATTCAACACATAGGAACAGCTGATTTTGTTATTTTTTATGCAGATTATGCATGAACGCAAGGCGGAAATTGCGATCATAGGAAATCATCGATCGAGCGCAACTTCACCGCAAGGCTTTGTGATGATTGTGCTCATAAAAATTTTCTCGAGAAGGATTGTCGTAACCTGGTCAGCGCAACATGGTGGGCGCATCTAGGTGAAAGGCTAATTAATCGCAATGGAACAAAAAGCTGATGACAGTCGAATCCGAATTAAGTTGACAGCCGATAACGATCACAAGTATATTCAGCTTGTCGGTGACAAATATTCGGTGCATCAGTCAAGAATTAAAGCTGTCCCATCTGTACAATCATGAGAGGGAAGCCACCCTTCACCCTGGATGTTCTATAAATACCAAGTGCAGCCTTTAGAAAAGGGGTTAATCAGTTCACAAGTTTACGAATTAAGAGCTCAGCTCGTCTTTGTACATAGTTTTCTTTTCGTTTTAAGGCGGAGCAAGAGAAGAGTGGTGACGCCGAAGATCGCTCAGAGCAACTCGAGAGAGAACCTTGAGGCATAGAAGCTGAGAGTGGGTCGACTCTTGCGAGAACAAGATTATCTTTTGAACACGAGTAGAAAAACAGTGTAAAAGCCTAGGCAGCTAGAGATTGCTACCAGGCCCTTTATTCTATACTTGCATTATTATTTTGTATTTCATCTTTATATTTATATAATGGAAGTTCTATTTCTACATCTGTTCACTCTTTTAGCACGCATGAGTAGTTAAACTAGTCGAATGGGTTGAGAAGAACTAAGCTAACATGACCTAGGAAGTTCATTACTTACGATTATCTTGTTTTATGTTGTGCAAAATACCCTTTAGAGTTACTCGAGAGAAAGTCTAAAGAAAGAACCTAATGACTCGAGAGAGCTAGGTTAGAATCTGGACTCGAGAGAGCAAGATTAGAATTGCATAAACAAGAGATAGGGACTTAGAGATAAGCTCTATTTGTCAACCTGCATCGCATGCATCCTAGAGATGGGAATGATATTATGTGCTCGCCTTATTTGTGTGTGTGTCATTTTGTCATCGCATAAATAAGAATAGAGGCTTATGTGTAGGTTTTATAGACTTAGCGCATATATCGCATACGTTCTAGCCTTCGAAGCCGTGCATTCGCACCGAGAGGTGGTTTACTATTGTATGCATGTTGCATGATCGCATAGCATGAGTGCATCCTAGGAAGTGTTACCCGAAACTTTTCTCAACCCGTTCACAGCATACTCATCGCATTTCCCATTTAATCAACTCGTTTCAAAATCCACCGCATTTTTTATTTCTTTTTTATCATCGCAAACCAAAACCTCAAATACAATTTATTTATTTGGTTACCGCAAAGTTTTCCTAAAAATTACCAACGCAATATATTTTCACAAGTCCCTGAGTTCGACCCTGGACTTACCAGGAAACTCAGTGGAATTTACACTTGGATTCCACTGAGGAAACTTGAGTGCTCAATGCAAATTCACCATCGCATATCATCCATAATCCACTTCATAAAATCAAGCATCAAGTTTTTGGCGCCGTTGCCGGGGACTTTGACAAAATAGTGTGCTAACGGTAAATTTTCTGATTTCTTTGCAGACTCTCAATCTCTGGAAAATTAATTACAACCCAGAGATTGAGAGAACATTTAGACGAATACTGAGAAACCACAAACAGCAACCACAGTTAGATAAAGAAGAGATGGTGGAGCAGCCTGGAAATGGAGGACCTGCACGCCCACTTCCAAAGCTTTATTGAAATCTGCAATACTTTTGTGTTCCCGAACATCTCTGTCAAAGAAGTTTGACTAACTTTGTTCCCATTTTCTCTCTGTGATCAGGCTAGGAAATGGGCGTATTCTCTCGAATCGGGGAGATCACTTCTTGGGAACAGGTCGTGGAGAAGTTTATGAAGAAATATTTTCCACCTACTGAGAATGCCAGACGAAGGAAACTAATTACAAATTTTGAACAAGGCATGGACGAATCGCTCAGCGATGCGTGGGCGAGGTTTAAGAGGTTGGTTCAGGACTGTCCACACAACGGGTTGCCAGACTTCCTTCAGATGGAAATTTTTTATCATGGTTTGAATCCTGCTTCACAGACCACTGCCAATGCGGCAGCCGCTGGTGGTTTGTTTGATAAAACGTATGACGAGGTGAAGAATATCTTGGATCGCATCTCTAAGAACCATGAAGATTGGAGAGAGAGTGACCAGAGATTGAGACTTAAAGACAATGAGGCAAGTAATTGTGCTATTGCTTCACTACAAAATCAGATGACCGCAATGATGAACTTAATTAAGGGAATTGCGATCAGCAGCCCAACACCGCAAAATGGGCAATCAACGTAATCAGTCAAAACACCGCAAGGTGTGCAACTTGTAGTGATGGGCATGCGATGGAAGATTGCCTGCAAAATCTATAGTTCGTTTACTTTGTAAAGAATAATCTCTTTTCGAATACATACAACCCCAGGTGGAGAAACCACTTCAATTTTGCTTGGAAGAATCAACAACAGAATTTCCATCCTGTGGCATAGAAAGAAGGGCCACCAGGATTCTTCCCACGCAACGACGTTCAGACAAGCAATCAAGCAAGTAGCTCACAACCACCGCAATCCTCTTCCTTGGAAAGCCTATTGAAGCAATACATAAAGAAAAACGAAATTGTGCTTCAAAGTCAGGCTACGTTCATCTGCAATCTAGAATTACAGATGAGCCAGATTGCGAATGAGCTGAAAAGTAGACCGCAAGGGACTCTGCCGAGTTCAACAGAACTCCCACGCAACCCGGGGGAATCAGATAAAGAGCAATGTCAAGTTGTGACATTGCGAAGTGGAAAGACTGTGGAGGGAGAAAAGAAGGAGCTTAGTCGGACAGTTCCCATTGCGGTAGAACCTGAAATTGCAATGACGCAAGAAGAAGAAAGAGAAGAAGAAGCAATAGAACCAGAGGTTGCGTCGACCTCAAAGCCAATTGAGACGGGAACCGTGAAAGTGCAGTTACCCCCTTTCCCGCAAAGACTAAGGAAGAAAAAGAACGAAGAGGTACAATAACAACACTTTCTGTCTATGTTAAAACAGTTACATATTAATATTCCATTCAGTGAAGCGATTGAGGAGATGCATGCCTACGCAAAGTTTCTAGAGGATATGGTAACTAAGAAGAGAGGAGCTTGAAAATTTGCCACGGTGGCACTAACTCATAGTTCAAAATCAATCATTCCACCAAAGATGAGAGATCCTGGGAGTTTTACTATTCCTTGTCCATAGGAGAACTATACATCGGGCAAGCTCTGTGTGACCTAGAAGCCAACATAAATTTGATGCCTCTGTCAATCTTTAGGCAGCTGAATGTGGGGTAACTAGTGCCTACAATGGTGACTCTCCAACTGGCAGATAGATCTCTGGTTCACCCAGAGGGAAAAGTGAAGGACGTGCTAATAACCATTGACAAATTTATCCTACCAGCCGACATCATCATCTTGGACTATGAGGCCGACAAAGATGTGTCCATCATTCTGGGGTGACCATTTGTATCAACAGGTCGTGCTCAGATTGATGTGCATAAAGGGGAGATCACTTTGAGCATCAACAGACAGAAGCTTAAGTTTAACATCATTCGTGCCATGAAGTTTTCGGATGAAGAAGACCTGCATGACTAAGATGATGACCAGAATTTGATGGAGGAAGAAAAGTTTGATGAAGAGAATGAAGAAGATGAGGCCAATGCATCTGTTGCTGCCTGTAATGCGATCAGAACAGAAACAAACAAGGAAGAAGAAATGATCGCAAACCAAGAAGAAGAGCCAACAGAAAAAAGAAGAAAAAAAAACTCAACCATCCCTAGTAGAACCACCAACACTGGAATTAAAGACCCTGTCGAATCATTTAAAGTACGCATTTTGGGGTAGAATGACAAGCTGCCTATTATTATTTCTTTTGAGCTGAACGAAGACCAAAAGAATGTGTTGATGAGCATTCTGAGGAAGTATGTGCGAGCATTTGGCTGGACGCTCACCGACATTAGAGGAATCAGCCCAGCATACTGTATACACCACATTCGTCTTAAAGAGGACCACAAAGCAACGATCGAACATCAACGCAGACTCAACCCTGCAATGAAAGAGGTCGTCAAGAAGAAGATCATTAAATGGCTAGATGCGGGCATTATTTATCCTATAGCAGATAACACGTGGGTTAGCCTCGTGCAGTGTGTGTCGAAAAAGAGTGGTATAATGGTAGTCCCGAATGAAAACAATGAATTAATATTGCAAAGGACCATCACTGGGTGGCACATTTGCATGGACTATCACAAGCTGAATGCGGCCACAAAGAAAGATCATTTCCCTCTACCGTTCATTAATCAAATGCTAGACCGTCTAGTTGGAAATGACTTTTACTGCTTTTTGGATGGTTATGTCGGGTACAACCAAATTATAATAGCTCTAGAAGACCAAGACAAGACCACATTCACCTGCTCATATGGGACCTTCGCTTTTCGTCGCATGCTGTTTGGCCTCTACAATGCGCCAAGCATGTTCCAAAGCTACATGATGGCCATCTTTTCAGATTATCTTGAGGACTCTGTCGAAATCTTTATGGACGACTTCTCTGGTTATGGGAACACTTATGAAGTCTGTCTAGCCAACTTGGAGAAGATACTGAAGATATGTGAAGAGACGAATCTGGTGCTTAATTGGGAAAAATGTCATTTCATGGTGAAAAAGGGCATAGTGTTGGGACATAAGGTTCTCGGGATGGGTTGGAGGTGGACAAAGCAAAAATTGAAGCCATTGAAAAACTTCCACCTCCAACTAGCGCGAAGGCTGTATGAAGCTTCTTGGGGTACGCTGGATTCTACAGACGCTTTGTCAAAGATTTTTCGACAATAGCACGACCACTGAGTGCGTTGTTAGAAGCTGACAGAAAATTTGAGTTTGACAACAACTGCCTCAACGCATTTCGAGTTTTAAGGAATGCGCTGATTACCGCACCCATGTTGATTGCACCTGACTGGACACTTCTTTCTGAAATTATGTGCGATGTAAGTGGGTATGCGATGGGAGCAGCTTTAGCACAAAAGAGAAAACCAATCTTACATCCCATCGTATATGCAAGTAAAACATTAAACCCTGCTCAGACAAATTATACCACCATAGAGAAAGAGCTTCTGGCGGTAATTTTTGCATTACAAAAATTTCAAACATATCTATTGGGGACAAAGGTACTCATCCATACTGATCATTCGGTAATAAAGTACTTAATGACAAAGAAGGACGCAAAGCCGAGGTTGATCAAATGGGTTCTTCTCCTTCAAAAATTTGATATAGAAATAATTGATCGAAAGAGGACGGAGTACCAAGTTGCGGATCACTTGTCTAGACTGGAAAATCCTGAGGTTGACCGCAATGAGTCTGAGGTGAGTGCGGCGTTCTCGGATGAACAGCTGTTCCATATTGAAGAAGTACCCTGGTAGACATAGTCAATTATCTGGTTTGCGAGCAATTTTTTGAATATTACACCTACCACCAACAGAAGAAGCTCAAACATGAATGCAGACATTATTATTGGGATAAGTCGCATCTGTATAAAAGAGGGGCAAACCAGATTTTGCGATTATGCATACCAAATGCTACTCAACAATGCATATTATCGCAATGCCACGACTAACCATATGGTGGGCACTTCGGAGGACAGCGCACCGCAGTTAAGGTTTTTACAGAATGGATTCTTCTGGCCCACATTGTTTAAGGATACATCTGACTATGCCATGAAATGTGATTGGTGCCAACGCACAAGTAACATTTCATGGAAACATGCAATGCCAATGAACATTATCTTGGAGCTTGAATTGTTCGACGTATGGGGGATTGATTTCATGGGACCATTCCCTCATTCGAATGGTAAACATTCAATTTTATTAGCCATCGATTATGTATCCAAGTGGGTAGAGGCAATAGCATGCGCCGCAAGTGATACGGCAGTCGTCTCTCAATTCCTGAAGAAACATATTTTCACTCGTTTTGGCACTCCCCGTGCCCTCATAAGTGATGAAGGGTCCCACTTTGTCAAGCATAATATCAAAGAGCTGCTGCATAAATACAACATTCTCCATAAGGTAGCCACCGCATACCATCCGCAGACAAATGGTCAGGCCGAAGTGTCCAATCGAGAAATTAAGTTGATACTTGAGAAGGTAGTAAGGCCTTCACGAAATGATTGGGCAACGAAGCTTGACGATGCGTTGTGGGCATACCAAACTGCATTTAAAACACCAATAATTATGTCCCCATATGCGTTGGTATTTGATAAGGCGTGTCATCTGCCTCTGGAGCTGGAATATAAGGCATTGTGGGCGGTAAAGAAGTTGAACTTTGATTTGAAGAAAGAAGGAGAAGCGCGAAAAATACAACTGGACGAGCTAGAAGAATGGAGGATTAACGCATATGAAAATGCAAAGATTTACAAAGAGTGCACTAAGTGCTGGCATGACAAACACATATGCGACAAAAACCTCCAATCGGGCAGAGGATCTTACTCTTCAACTCACGTCTGCGGCTCTTCCCAGGAAAATTAAAGTCACATTGGTCCGGACCATTCATAGTTAGACAAGTATTCCCGCATGGCACGGTGGAATTATTAAATGATGACAGAACCAACATATTCAAAGTTAATGGATAGTGAGTAAAGGCATATCATAGAGAAGGATGGCATCGCCAAGTCGACTTCGTGGAACTAAAGAACTTTGAATAAAGAAGGAAGTAGGTGGTCCCTACGTTATCAAACGATCGCAATCCATCAGGGACGCAAGTTTTGGGAAGCATCAATTCTTCAATTCTTCTCTACTATTCGGAATTCTCACTATATCTTTTCAGTCTTTATCTATCCTTATTCTATTTCTAAAAAAATAAAAAAATAAAAAAATAAGAAAAAAATGGTTATTGCGATAACAAATTTTGTTTTGTTTAACATAATTTGACCCTCTCTTTGTTTTTCTTGCAACGATCGAGGCGCTGGATTGTGGAGATATTACGCGAAGAAGCCACTTATCTTACTCCATCACCGCAATCCAAAGAAGAAAGATTGCCGCAGAGATGGATACGTCAATACACAATACGGGCGACATCGCAAATTTGGGGGTGTATTCTTCCTTATCTTTATTTCAAATTTTACGCTATCGCATCACATCCTCTTTGATTACTACAATCATTTAACATAGATAAATTTAGTAAGTTACCGCATAATGTCTCTTTGTCAAGTATGATTTTAATGATGAAAAACATGCTTCTATTTCTTTAATATATACTAGAGTCAACTTAATCTTAAGATAGTCACCTCATAAAATATCTCTTGGAGTTAGGGGTTTGCTAGCTTTCTTTCAAACTCTCTTTACGAAGCTTTCTAAGAACATCGCATGACTTATCTCAATCTTTTGGCAATGAGGACATTGTCACATTTTAAATTTGGGGGTGAGGTATTTATTTTCGACCTTGCTATTTTGAAAAAAAAATGAAAGAAGAAATTTTTTTTTTAGAATAACAACTCCACTGTCAATGCAATGGGAAATCCATGTTGATAAGAGTTAAGTTGTGAAAGGCACTAACCCATAGTTGGTTATCCACATGACACACGTGGGGGCAAGCCAAGACGAAAGTAAGTCACATGGATTAACGCATAAATAAATGACCGCAACTCCACTGCCAAAAGGGTATGAGTTTAGTCTGAGAAAGAGCGCCTTGCTCGTAGTTGAATGTCCACATGACACACGTGGTGGCAAGTTAAAACGAAGGCAAGGCACTTGGATCAGCACAAGGTCAGAAAAAAATAACAATGACAAGAAATATGTAAGGATAAAATCATTTGACACCCCGGTAAAAAAAAAAAATTTTGAAATAAATCATGTGATGTTCCGAAAATTAGTAAAATCCTTTTGAAGGTTAAGCTTATAGTCCCTAGGTCTTAGAAATATTTTAAGAAGAGACTTGAATAAGACTTAAGGAAACTTCGATATATAGGAGTCGAATGAAGTATCCTTGAGAAATCTAGGAAAAGAACATTGCAGTTGACTTGCTAAAGGAAGTATTTAGCTTATGCTTGAGGACAAGCATCGTTTAAATTTGAGGGTGTGATAACGGACAGAAATACACGTTATCATAGTGCTAAGTTCTTAAACAATGCTGGCTTGCGTTGATAAAACATGTTAAATTGCGTCCAAAAAAGCATCACATTCATAATATTGTGGTTGCATGCGTTCAACACATAGGAACAGTTGATTTTTGTGTTTTTATGCAGATTATGCGTGAACACAAGGTGGAAATTGCAATCATAGGAAATCATCGATCGAGAGCAACTTCACCGCAAGGCTTTGCGATGATTGTGCTCACAAATATTTGCTCGATAAGGATTGCTGCAACCTGGTCAGCGCAATATGGTGGGCGCATTTGGGTGAAAGGCTAATTAATCGTGATGGGACAGAAAGCTAATGACAGTCGAATCCGAATTAAGTTGACAGCCGATAACGATCACAAGTACATTCAGCTTTTCGGTGACAAATATTCAGCGCATCAGTCAGGAATTAAAGTTGTCCCATTTGTACAGTCATGAGAGAAAAACCGCCTTTCACCCTGGATGTTCTATAAATACCAAGGGCAACCTTCATAAAAGAGGTTAATCAGTTCACGAGTTTACAAATTAAGAGCTTAGTTCGTCTTTGTTCATAGTTTTCTTTTTGTTTTAAGGCAGAGCAAGAGAAGAGTGGTGACGCCAGAGATCGCTCAGGGAAACTCGAGAGAGAACCTTGAGGAATAGAAGCAGAGAGTGGGCCGACTCTCGTGAGAGCAAGATTATCTTTTGAACATGAGTAGAAAAACAGTGTAAAAGCCTGGGCAGCAAGAGATTGCTACCAGGCCCTTTATTCTATACTTGCATTATTATTTTGTATTTCATCTTTATATTTATACAATGGACGTTCTATTTCTACATCTGTTCACTCTCTTAGCACACATGAGTAGCTAAACTAGTCGAATGGGTTGAGAAAAACCAAGCTAACATGACATAGGAAGTTCATTGCTTGCGATTGTCTGGTTTTATGCTGTGAAAAATACCCTTTAGAGTTACTTGAGAGAGAGTCTAAAGAAAGAACCTAATGACTCGAGAGAGCTAGGTTAGAATCTGGACTTTAGAGAGCAAGATTAGAATTGCATAAACAAGAGATAGGGACTTAGAGATAAGCTCTGTTTGTCAACCTGAATCGCATGCATCCTAGAGATAGGAATGATATTTTGTGGTCGCCTTATTTGTGTGTGAGTCATTTTGTCATCGCATATATAAGAATAGAGGTTTATGTGTAGGTCTGATAGACTTAGCGCATATATCGCATGCGTTCTAGCCTTAGAAGTCGTGACATTCGCACGAAGTGGTTTACTATTATATGCATGTTGCATGATCGCATAGCATGATCGCATCCTAGGAAGTGTTAGCCAAAACTTTTCTCAACCCGTTCACAGTATACTCATCGCATTTCCCATTTAATCAACTCTTCTCGAACTCCACCACATTTGTTATTTCTTTTTTATCATCGCAAAAACAACCTCAACAATAATTTATTTATTTGGTTACCGCAAAGTTTTCCTAAAAATTACCAACGCAATCTGTTTTCACAAGTCCCTGAGTTCGACCCTGGACTTACTAGAAAACTCAGTGGAATTTACACTTGGATTCCACTGAGGAAACTTTAGTGCTCAATGCAAATTCACCATCGCATATCATCTATAATCCACTTCATAAAATCAAGCATCATCGTCCCCGTTGCGATGTTTGTGTTTGCATTGATCGTGTTGTTGCAGTCAACGTTCCCGCTAGGCGTTGGTAGATCAGTTGGAGGGTTTCGCTGCGTTAGAGTTCTGAAGTTTGAAGATAGTCTTCAACTGGTATGGAACTCTTTCCCTTATGATTTTGTTTATTTGTAGCATGCTATTAATTAGAATTTATTTGCATAACTGTATGTGTTGAATGTATAAAGTTGTATTTCAATCATGGTGAGATTGGAGCGATCCGAACACGCTCATGGAACTCTCGATATGAGATCCTTCACCTTGTGTCTACAAGAAAATCATCAACAGTTCAGTAGTTTTCCTACTGTTATATGTAGACGATATCCTAGTCATTGGGAATGATGTAGGTTTACTAACTTCAGTTAAGAACTAGATAGCGACTCGATTATAAATGAAAGGTTTGGGAGAGGCTCATTTTGTTCTTGATATTCAGATCTTTCGAGATCGAAAGAATAAAGTGCTAGCATTGTCTCAGGTATTGTACATTGACAAGATGTTGATCAAGTACTCGATGTAGAACTTCAAAAGGGGCCTTTTGCCTTTTCGACATGGAGTTACATTGTCTAAGGAACAGTGTCCTAAGACACCTTAAGAGGTTAAGGAAATGAGACGGGTACCCTAGGCATCTTTCGTTGGCAGTTTGATGTATGCGATGTTATGTACTAAACCTAACATCTGCTACGCTATGGGGATAGTCAGTAGATATCAGTTTAATTCAGGAAAGGGTCACTGGACTGCCGTCAAGAACATTCTCAAGTATCTTTAGAGAATGAGGGACTATATGCTTGTGTATGGATCTAAGGATTTGATCCTTACTGGATACACGGACTCTGATTTTCAGACTGATAAGGATTCTCGAAAATCCACTTCAGGATTAGTGTTCACTCTTAACAAAAGTGTTGTAGTGTGGCGAAGCACTAAGCAGGGGTGCATCGCTAACTCCACCATGGAGGCTGAGTATGTAGTGGCTTATAAAGCTGCTAAGGAGGCTGTTTGGCTCAGGAAGTTCCTGACTGATCTGGAAGTTGTTCCAGACATGTCTAGGCCCATCAATTTTTATTGTGATAATAGTGGTGCTGTGGCGAATTCCAAGGAGCCTAGGAGTCACAAACGTGGGGACGGGATAGTCACGAAGATAGCTTCGGAGCACAATGTTGCTGACCCATTTACGAAGGCTCTCATGACTGCAGTGTTTGAGGGTCACCTATAAAGCATTGGTCTACGGGACCGACCGCAGCTAGACTAGGGCAAGTGAGAGTTTTTGTACTAGACCTTTGTGCTTTAGTTTATTGTTTGTACTTATATTTATCTTGTACACCCTACTAGCTTTAGGACAAATGGGAGATTGGTGGGGTTGATGCCCTAAATCTCATAGGATTCTATAGTTTGTAAACACGTGTATGGACAAACATTTGTGATGTAATAATATGAGATATTTTCTTCACTACCGTCTACGAAATATGAGATATTTTATTTGCATTAACCACAAACCAGTAATCTAAGATCCCTGGTTATCGTTATAACTTAAGCATGTATATGGAGACATACAAGTAGATCATGCCTTATGTGATAACCTAAATGGTCTGTAGTATATGGATAAAGGAGGGAAATCTTATCCTTGTGACACTACAAATGCTGCTCACTTTGTAGATGTTACAAGTGTCTTAAAGTGCTACAAATGATCTAATCTTGGTCATTCATGTGGAGACATGCGAGCGAGGGTATCTACGTGACCCAATACAAAATCTCCCACTTGCCCTAGAATAAATGTGGCATGTCCCATAGACCCATACTCTATAGGTGATCCTCAAGGACTTTAGTCGTGTAGGCCTTTTTAAATGAATCGACAACGTTATGCATCCAAGCTATCTGCGTGACAATCACGTCCCATTGATGCACAATCTCTCAAATGAGATGATACTTCTACTCTATGTACTTCTCGCGTTTGTGACTCCTAGGCTCTTGAGAATTAGCCACAACACCACCATTATCACATTAAAGTGTGATGGGCTTTGACATGTCTAGAACCACTTCCAGACCAATCATGAATTTCCTGAGCCACACAACTTCCTTAGCAGCTTCACAAGTTGCTACATACTCAACCTCCATAGTGGAGTCAGCAATGCGCCCCTGCTTGGTGCTCCAACAAACTACTGCCCATTCGTTAAGAGTGAACACTAATCCTGATGTGAATTTTCTAAAATCCTTATCAATTTGGAAATCAAAGTCTATGTATCCTGTAAGGATCAAAATCCTTAGAACTATACACGAGCATGTAGTCCCTCCTTCTCCGAAGATACTCGAGGATGTTTTTAACGACGTTTCAGTGATTATATCTTGGATTAGACTGATATCTACTAACTATCCCCACTGCATAGTAGATGTCAAGTCCAATACATAACATTGCATACATTCCGCTACCATCAGCCGATGCATAGGGGATCCATCTCATTTCCACAACTTCTTGAGGTGTCATAGGACAATGTTCCTTAGACATAATAACTTCATGCCTAAAAGGGAGCAAGGCTCTCTTGAAGTTCTACATCGAAAATTTGACAAGCATCTTATCAATATACGATACTTGAGACAGGGCCAACGTTTTGTTTTTTCGCTCTCAAAAGATCTGAATGCCCAGAACAAACTGCCTCTCCCAAATATTTCATTTGGAATTGGGTCACTAGCCGATTTTTAATTTCAATCAACATACCTACATCATTCCCAATGGGTAGGATATTGTCTACATGCAACACAAGAAAAAGCTACTAAACAGTTGATGATTCTCTTGTAAACACAGGGTTCATCAACATTTAAAGGAACTTTTTTCAAAGAGTACCTCTGAGCGAAATCAAGATCGTTCCAAACTCATTGTGATAGAATTTCCGTATTCACAATCAAACAGACTAGATACGTGTTTAACAACAAATTACAGGCATGCTTTGAACTTTACCAATAACAAGAGAACAAGAAACATACCAGTTGAAGAACTCTTCTTCACAGAAATCTCGTTCTCGTCCAAGGACTACTCCTCTTGCTCTTGCTAAGATCGTCCAAGCAATCATCCACCAAAACGTTTACCCACGAATGGACTCCTCACTGACACGGTAGCAAGGGAAGACATCACCACTTGTAACCCTCAGTATTCTCGGAGTGAGAATCCAGGAGGTGTGGGCTTCGTTGGATTTGGTATAGGGAAGGAGGAAGAAATGATCGTATACCATGATCAAGCAAGTGGGAGAAGTCGGGTGTCTATCGTATAGATGATGCTTGATCGTTTAGGTAGGGATACACGATCGTGTAGTAAAAGAGGCACGATAGTATTGACGATCGTTTAGTAAACGCTCGGGAATGCAATCGTTTAGGAAAAAGATAGACGATCGTTTAATAAAACCTATGCGATCGTTTAGTAAACCGCGTGCGTGTATACGATCGTTTAGAAACGTTGAGCTTTCGTGTATGCTCTCGATTTTCTATGCAATAGGCAATATACCCAATTCGTTAGCGAATGTCTGATTTTCTTCAAAATGAAAACGATTTTCATTATCATTCGGTTATGGAGAAAAAGCCGGCACAATTATCCTATAATAGTCAAAATTAAATAATAAATATAATCTTATTATATTTATATCCTATGGTTTAATATCACATCATATGCAATACATTAACCATAGTCCTTTTCTCCTCCACTAGATATAAACCATATTTATATCATTTTCCTCCAATTAATGTATCTTATACATCATGTCAACTATATCGTATATAATTGACCCGTTCAATCATATCATATATAATTGAACTCCCTCTTGTCAATTTGAACACTTCAAATTGACCTAAAAACTGATTCTCAACTTGAATCCATTTAGCTATCAAGGGGGCCTTATGGACCTATGGTTCGAAGCTTCAACGGTACGTGAATAGCTGACTAAACGTTTTAGCTACGAGATCCACCATTCATTAATTGTCAGGCGTTCCAGTAAAGACCGACAACTGCACTCTTCTCACCACAAATATATTTCTGTGTCCATCAGATATGACCAATCAATAGTACGATAACCTTTCACAGATGCTCGTAAGCACAGTTGGGCCAATTTACCATTCTACACTTATAGTTACATCTAACTCCTTAAGTACCACTGATCCCTCTAATGAACAATACAACATAGTCCTACTATTTGTGGACACCTCTCGAGCCATGAGAAGGTGTATGGCGCCATATCGTTCAAGCCCCAAAATCAACCCTTAAGGGAGAAATCTATCTACTTACCCCTGCTTCAAGAAATGAGTGAAATTCATCTTGTGTAGTTGAGTTCTCAGCTCCCAAATTAGACGAATCCCCAAAGTGGAAGGTTTGAGTTGGCAATCTGGTAACTCCACCCATGCAAATCAAAGGACCGCTCTCAAAGGCAGAAGTTCCCAGCTCACTTAGGATTGAGGTCATATTACCTATGGTCATCCTAGTGAAGTGAAGTCTCTGTCATGAACGATGATATATAACGAGAATATAACACTTCGTGGTCCGGTCTTATACAAACTCTTTGTATAGGACGCCCCCGCTCATATGTCTCCACATGAATGATTAGGATCAGACCATCTGTAGCAAGTCACAACACTTGTAACTATTCTACAAAGTGGGACACATCCGTAGCATTACCAGGATAAGGTTTTCCTCCTATATTCATATACTATAGACCATTTTGGTTACCACTTAATACATGATCTACCTGTATGTCTCCACATACATGCTTAAGTTACAAACGACAACCAGGGATCTTAGTTTATTGGTCTGTGGTAAAGCAATTAAAACATCCAATGTTCCATAGACAAAAGTGAAGAAATATCATATATTATCACATCACAAGCGTTTATTTAAAACTATGTTTATAAACTATAAGACCCAATGAGAGTTTAGGGCATTATCCTCAACAATCTCCCACTTATCCTAAAGCAAGTGGGGTGTACAAATAACTAGTACAAAATAATAAACTAGGGCACTAAGACCCAGTACAAAATATCTTCCATTTACCCTAGTCCAGCCGCAGGCGGTCCCGTAGTCTCATGCTCTGAAGATGATCCTAAAAAACTGTAGTCGTGAGAGCCTTCGTAAACGAGTCAGCAATGTTGTGCTCCGAAGCGATATCCGTGAATATCACAGTCCTCTTGATGCACTATCTCATGGATGAGATGATACTTTCGCTCTATATGTTTGTCGTGCTTGTTACTCCTGGGCTCCCTGGAGTTCACCACAGCACCACTATTGTCACAATAGATGGTGATGGGTCTAGACATGTCTGGAACAACTTCCAGATCTATCAAGAACTTTTTGAGCCAAACGACCTCCTTAGCAGCTTCACAAGCCGCTACAAACTCGGCCTTCATCATGGAGTCGGCGATGCACCCCTACTTAGTGCTTCGTCACACTACTGCTCCTCCATTAAGAGTAAAAACTGACCCTGAAGTGGACTTCCTAGAGTCCTTACCAGTCTGAAAGTCAAAATCTGTGTATCTAGTAAGGATCAAATCCCTAGTTCCATACACAAGCATGTAGTCCCTCATTCTCCGAAGATACTTGAGGATGTTCTTGACTGCGGTCCAGTGAACCCTGCCTGGGTTAGACTGATACCTACTGACTATTCCCACAACATAACAGATGTCTGGTCTAGTACAGAGCACTACATACATCAAACTACTAACGGCAGATGCATATAGGACTCATCTCATCTCCTCAACCTCTTGAGGCGCCTTAGGACACATTTCCTTAGACAAAATAACTCCATGCCTGTACGGAAGTAAGCCCATTTTGGAGTTCTGCATCGAATACTTGAGCAACATCTTGTCAATGTATGGTGCCTGAGACAGCACTAGTACTTTGTTCTTACGATCTCGAAAGATATGTATACCAAAAACAAACTAATCATCTCCCAAAATTTTTATTTGGAATTGGGTCGCTGGCCAGTTCTTAACTACAGTCAGTAGTTTTACATCATTCCCAATGAGTAGGATATCGTCTACATTTAACATTAGGAAAACTACTAAACCATTAATGATTTTCTTGTAGATACAAGACTCATCAACGTTTTGGCTAAAGCCATACAATTTGATCGCAATATCAAACCGAATATTCCAAGATTGAGATGCCTATTTTAGCCCATAAATGGACCGATTCAGTTTGCAAACTTTTTGCTCTTGACCTTGGGCAATGATCACTCAGGCTGCACCATATAAATGGTCTCTGACCATTTGCCAAATCTCATAATCATAATAAGCGGCAATGGATAGAAGGATGCAGATTGACTTCAACATGGAAATAGGTGAGAAAGTCTCTTCATAGTCGACTCCCTCCACCTGGGTATAACCCTTTGCCACAAGTTGAGCCTTGAAGGTTTGCACCTTCCCATTGGCACCCTGTTTTTTCTTATAGATCCACTTACAACTTATAGGTCTTACCTCATCAGGTTGATCTACAAGATCCCACACTGAGTTGAAGTACATCGACTCCATCTCGAGATCCATGGCTTTGACCCATTCATCCCCGTCAACATCCTTCATTGCCTTCTAATAAGACAACGGATCCTCAATGTCACCATCAGCTACCATAGCCAAGATTTCTGTGAAACCCATATAGCAAACAGGTGGGTTCGCGACCCTCCTACCGCATCGAGGTTCCCCCAACTCTTGAGGTGGAATTGACTTGCCAGATGAACTATCATCAACAACTCTTGCTGATGAAGCAGACCCTTCAACAACTCTTGTTGAAGTTTTAGTAATTTCATTGAAAAGCTCACGTAACACGATCTTACTATGTGGACTGTGCTCCCAAATATGATCCTCCTCTAGGAAGATAGCGTTCGTAGAAATAAACACTATGTTTTTCGTCAGATCATAAAAGTAACCCTCACGTGTACCTTTGGGGTAGCCTACAAAGAGGCACAACCTCGACTGTGGTTCCAATTTCTTTGGATTAGCCTCAAGCACCTGTGCTAGGCAACCCTATATGCGGAAGTGACGTAAATTAGTTGTACGCACATTCCATAACTCCAGAGGTGTTCTCGCAACACTCTTGAAGGGAAGACAGTTGAGTATATACACTGTAGTCTCTACTGCAAAACCCCAAAATGAGTCCAGTAAGGAAGCGTAACTCATCATCGACCAAACCATGTCCAACAAGGTTTTATTTCTCCTCTCTGCTACATCATTCTGTTGAGGTGTACCCAACACTGAGAGTTGGCAAACGATTCCATGTTCTATCAAATAGTCCTAGAATCCTAAATCCAAAAACTCTCCACCTTGATCCGATCGAAGTGTCTTAATCTGTCTATACAATGCATTTTCAACTTTAGCCTTGAACTCTCTGAACTTTTCAAAGGATTCAGACTTTCGTTGCATCAAATAAACATACCCATACCTAGAGTAATCATCAGTAAAAGTGATGAAATACTCATAGTCTCCCCTAGCTCTCACATTCATCGAACCATAGAGGTCAGAATAGCCTCCCCTGGCTTGTACATTCATCGGACCACAGAGGTCATAATGTACTAACTCTAGATACTCTTTGGCTTGATAATCTTTTCTAGTAAAAGGTCTTTTAGTCATCTTGACCTTAAGGGTATAATCCACTTTGTTAAGAATCGCATTGCTAACAAACTGCAGGAATCTATTCGGCAACGAATGCAAGATTATGCTAACGTGGATGCCCTCATCGATCCTAGACCCATTCATCTCCGCCATATTGAAGTGGACCATCATATTAAGCATGTGTTCTCTAATAGAGGTGCCTTCCTCCATTTTGAAGTTGAAGATGCATTTCAGAGCCTCGTGTTTGAGCTGTCTAGATGGTTGTCCGAACATCCCTGCAGGGACTCCATGATCTCACGTGCTGAGACCATGGGTTCATGCTTCTTGGCGAACACGTCGTTAAGACTGGCCAAGATATAGGCTCGAACCTTCTCATTCACCCGTATCCAACACTCATAAGCTTCCCGAACGTTTCGAGCGGCATTAAAAGGACACTCCTCCAAAAGGACGAATCTGAGATCATCGATGATTAATATTGTTGTGATCACGTGTTTCCAATTAGCGTAATTCTCCCCAGTTAGTTTGTCGGCGCTAAGTAGAGCTAATGTGGCTGCTGCCATTACTACGTTGTTGAAAAACGAACAAACTTAATAAGTCTATGCTTTAACCACATTTTAACACCAATTTTAGTTTTAGCAAAATAATTTCCAAGTACTCTAAGTGAAAAGACTTCTATTTCGCAATGATGCCTCAGCGAGGCAGGACAAATGTCACCGGTGGGGTGATCAGATTCCCCTTCATTGGGATGAGACAATCTCAACCATTAGGCAAAACCAACTCTTGAAACCACATCTAACAGTCACCATTCGTTCGGTCCAGAACTGTTAACCCTTAACAATTCCGCATAACTGTAACCCCTTGTTTTCGGCCCTAAAGTCCTGCCCTAATGCGCCCACCGTAGGGAAAAAGTAGATTAGGACAAGAGACTAAACGACCTTATCCTATACAGAAGATCAAATAAAGAAACATGCAAAACTGTTATCCTATAGGGCGACACTCCCAGGATCCCTCGAGGTGATGCACAGAAACTTTATCTAACCTAACGAGAGAGACCGTGGGATATGCTGTCGCACTCCAGGTCCCACTTACTATGAACATTGTCTCCTTCCACCTTGATATTGACCTACCCAAACACCATCATTTAGAAGGACACTCTCAGGTGTCACGAGACTGAGGATAGATCTCACGGTGTAGGCAATAAAGGGAGAAATACTAGAGGTTTAAATGAAGTATCAGATACCCTAAGTACCTCCCACTAAATGTTTTACCTAGGGGTTCATTAACTTAGACCATCCAGCTACTGATTTTAATCTAAGTCAGTTTAATTTGCCCAAAAACAACTCTTGTCTTTGAAATTAAACAAGTTCAAGTAGTCACATTAAACTCTTTAATGGACTGTCCTTAAGTTTGCATGCATGCATCAAATCTATCTAATTCACCTTTCCATGTAAGTTCCCAGGTAGGGGTGTTCCATTTTCGTCACCTTAAATACCCCAGCCTAGACAGAAACCGCCTTAGACAAAAGGTCCCTTATAGATAGATTTGCTACAGTTTAACCTTTATTAGTCAATTTAATCCTATGAAACTGATTAAAAGATTAAAGCCTAAGGTTTCTAATCTCATTAGAATCGTGATCTTAGGTCTATCTCCACCAAGTTTTAAAACACTTTTAAAACCATGATTCAAACCTAAGTTTGCATGCATGTATTTCTTATAGATTTTAGTTCTAATTTCCTTATAACCTTTATAAAAGAAACAACTAAAACCATACACAATGCCACATAACTAGGTATTTATAACACTTGTAAATTTAACCTATGTGTCATGTTTCATGCAATGTCCATTCATTACTATACATAACTTTTATATACATGTAATGAACCAAGCAAATATGCTTCCATACACCCTTATACTATAACACTTATAATATAAAGATGATGCATGTCTATATTTAATGCATGCATAAATATAACTCTTATATTATATGATGCAAGAGCATGCTCTTACATAATTCAAATCATGCTTCTCTAAATCATAACACTTACAATAAAGAGATGATGCATGACCAATGCATAACCTAAAGTGGGATTTCTTCTATATGGCATACCATATGACATATAAACAAACATACATCCTATGTACATTCACAAAGATTAATGGACCGGGATGAACCACCTCAAAAACTGGAAATAAAAACTCTATCTATTACATTTTCCATTGAGCAAACCGGTTCACAGGCGAAACGGGTCTTGAATCGCCCGGCGAAGCTCCCCATCATTTAGTAAATGCGGTTGGGGTAAACGATCATTTAGCTACGATCGAGTACCAATAACTATGCGATGAAGCATGAGGTACCCGATCGTTTAGCACAAAAGACAATACACGTGAGTCTCAACGATTGTTTAGACGACGGCGTTGCTGTGAAGCACAATTGTCTAGACGATCACATAACAAGCGCTTGGTAAACGTTTTAATCTGCGATTATGTAGTCAGGAACTAAGCAATGAAGCTTGCTGAGCTACACAATCGTCTAGTGCGCACGCGTCAACCTACTCCCAAGTATCTAATACTCTACGATCATTTACCCCATCATTTACATGACCCGATAACACTTGGTCGTCTTCATCCTCGAAGAACAACAACTCCTTGCTTTGAAGCTTCATTACGAACGACTCATAGAGACTCAAACACTTTGAAATTATAGACTCGATAGCAAGTTAATATGCCCAAAACGAAAGGGCCCTTACAATTAACTTCAAATGTAAAAGAATTTAAATAACTAGAGGCTTCATCTCAGAAAACTCCATTAATCCACATCCAAAAACATACGTTTAACACTTAAACAGAATGTAGACATGCTTTACCCACTGAGAAAGTAAATGTTATTCTTTGCATCAATGAATTTGGAATATCATAACCTAGCTCTGATACCAATTGAAGGAACTCTTATCAAAGAGTACCTTTGAGCGAAGCAAGATCATTCTAAACTCATTGTGGTAGAATTGCCACATTCACAATCAAACAGACTAGATATGTATTTAACAACAAATTACAGGCATGCTTTGAACTTTACCAACAATAAGAGAATAAGAAATATACTAGTTGAAGAACCCTTCTTCACAGAAATCTTGTTCTCTCTAAGGACTGCTCCTCTCACTCTTGCTGAGATCGTCCAAGCAATCGTCCACCAAAACGTTTATCCACGAACGGACTCCTCACGAACACGACAGCAAGGAAAGACACCACCACTTGGAACCCTCGGTATTCTCGGAGTGAGAATCAAAGATGTGTGGGCTCTGTTGGATTTGGTAGATGGAAAGAGGAAGAGACAATCGTATACCATGACCAAGCAAGTGGGAGAAGTCGAGTGTCTATCGTATAGACGATACTTGATCGTTTAGGTAGAGATATACGATGTGTAGTAAAAGGGGCGCGATCGTATAGACGATCGTTTAGTAAACGCTCGGGCATGCGATCATTTAGGAAAACGTTAGACGTTCGTTTAGTAAAATCTATGTGATCGTTTAGTAAATTGCGCACGTGTATACGATCGTTTAGAAACGTTGAGCTATCGTGTATGCTCTTGATTTGCTATGCGATAGGCAGTATACACAAATCGTGAGCGAATGTCTGATTTTTGCAAAATTAAAACGATTTTCATTTTATCCTTCAATTACGTAAACTGAATGCAGCCTCCCATTATCTCATTCAGTTACGGAGAAAAAGCCGACACAATTATCCTATAATTGTCAAAATTAAATAATAAATATAATCTTATTATATTTATAATCTATGGTTTAATATCACATCATATGCAATACATTAACCATAATCCTTTTCTCCTCCACTAGATATAAATCATATTTATATCATTTTTCTCCAATTAATGTATCTCATACATCATGTCAACTATATCATATATAATTGACCAGTTCAATCATATCATATATAATCGAACTCCCTCTTGTCAATTTGAATACTTCAAACTAACCCAAAAACTGATTCTCAACTTGAATCCATTGAGCTACCAAGGGGCCTTATAGACCTATGGCTCGAAGCTCCAACGATACGTGAATAGCTGACTAAACTCTTTAGCCACGAGATCCACCATCCGTTAACTGTCAGGCATTCCACTAAAGAATGACAGTTGCATTCTTCTCACCACAGATATATTTTTGTGTCCATCGGATATAACCAATCAATAATACGATAACCTTTCACAGATGCTCGTGCAAATCAAAGGATCGCCCTCAAAGGCAGGAGTTCTCAATTCACTCAGGATTGAGGTCATGTTAGATATGGTCATCCTAGTGAAGTGAAGTCTCTGTCATGAACGGTGTTATATAATGAGACTATAACACTTCGTGGTCCGTTCTTATACTAAATCTTTGTATAAGACACTCCCGCTCACATGTCTCCACATGAATGATTAGGATCAAATTATTTGTAGCAAGTCACAAAACTTGTAACTATTCTACAAAGCGGGCCACATCTATAGTGTTATCAGAATAAGGCTTCCCTCTTATATCCATATAATACAGACCATTTTGGTTATCACTTAAGACATAATCCACATGTATGTCTCCACATACATGCTTAAGTTACAAACGAAAACCATGGATTTTAGTTTATAGGTTTGTGGTAAAGAAATTAAAAACTCCAATGTTCCATAGACAAAAGTGAAGAAAATATCATATATTATTACATCACAAGCGTTTGTTCAAAACTGTGTTTACAAACTACAGGACCTAACGAGAGTTTAGGGCATCATCCCCAATAAAATTTTGATCAAAGCCATAAGATTTGATTGCAGTATCAAATCTTATATTCCAAGATCGAGAAGCTTCCTTCAGCTCATAAATGGACCGATTAAGCTTACAAATCTTTTGCTCTTATTCTGGGGTTATGAATCCCTCAAGATGCTCCATATAAATGGTCTCCTCAATATTTTCATTCAGAAAAGCAGTCTTGACATCCATTTGCCAAATCTCATAGTCATAATATAAGGCAATGAACAAGAGTACCCAGATAGACTTCAATATGGTAACAAGTGAGAAAGTCTCCTCATAGTCGACTCTCTCAACTTGGGTATAACCTTTTACCATAAGTCTAACCTTGAAGGTTTGCACCTTCCTATCAGTACCCCGTTTTCTCTTATAGATCTATTTGCAACCTATAGGTTTAATCCCATCAGGTTGATTTTTAAACTTTTGGAAAGATTAAATTTGAAAAAAAAAGAAGGTAAAATATGGAAAATATATAAAATCTCGGTATGAATCTCAGGCAGATTAACACCGAGATCAGTGAATTCTCGGGCAGATTAATACCGAGATTTTATATATTTTCCATATATTACCTATTTTTTTCTTTTTGAAGAATTTAATGTTTCCCAAAATTAAAAAATCAAAATGCAATAATCTATCTGAAAAAAATCTAATTGGTATATTCATTTGGAAATTTAGAAATTTATATAATCATGAAAACATAAATTGACTTAAAATTACATAAGTATTGTATATAATATTCGGCAAAGATAACCAAAATCGGAGAAATTTGAAAATATATAGTTTTTGGTATAAGATTTGAATAGATTATCTAATATTTGAAAAAATTACTAAAATCTTGGTGTTTATTTGAAAAAATTACTAAAATCTCGGTACTTAATATCTCTCAGATGTACCAAGAAAGGAATTGCCAAAATAATCAATGAGTTAGAAAAATAAAATTTTCAACTAAATTTCGGTGGTTGATCTTGTCGGAGATCCATTGAGAAAAACTAGCTTAACGACTTTTCAAAAAGCATGCTAGTTTTGAAAGATGAAAAGTTGAGGATGCTATTTCTGACAATTTTCCCTTAGACTTTACATGAATATTGTGATCATTGTTGACATTGATGCATTGATTTGAACTTTAAAATAAATGTGTTTTTACTGGGTCTTGCACGTACTCATTGAAGTGGTGAAGCTATCAAACAAATGATTGACATTGATTAGTGACAAAAGTTTGTAATATAGTTACGTATGGTAATACCTTGTTGTATTTAGTTTCTTTATAAATGTTTTACCAAGTTTTGTTATTAGTTTGCTTGTATTTGTCCCTTTAAGGACATTCAATAGTTTCCTTGTATTTAGTTTCTTTGCAATTTTATTGCTATATATGAAAGTTCCAAATTATGTTTGTACCAATTTTGTGCTAAAATAGGATTAGTTGATGAGGAAAATCATGTGTGTAATGACAATATTTAAAGAAATAACCAACTATCAAGAAGTAACTTATTGACAATATAAAAGTGTTATAAATATGAAATTCTATGACAGTCAAAATATGTCATGATAGAAATTTTGTTGACATAAAATATTTGGCGTGGTTCAAATATTCTTGACAATAAAGTGTTATGGTTCAAATATTTTTTATAAGAAAAATGTCACTACATATTCTTTTTTGACATTTTATAATTGTTGTCAATACTAATAATGCAACAATAGGAAACTAATTTCGAGTCAATTGATGAAATGATAATATATCATAGCAAACTTGACAGTGACAATTTATAATTGTCAGTAATTGTTCATTACTAACCATTGTTTATTGTTATTAAAAATCCAATAATGACATTTTTTCAAAATTTTCATTAATATTCATACTCATTATAAGAGATACAATGACAAAAAAAAAAATAAGTATTACAATTTTTAATTAGTTAATGTAATCATTTTGAATATATTTTTTATAATTACTTCTTATGGTAAGAATTAAAGTTTTAAATTTAAAATTGTATATTAGAAGACAAAAGAATGGTTTTGTCAAATACATTTTATTTATGATAAAATATATATCTTTTATTTTTTGTTTTTGAAAATTAATCTTTTAAACATGACGATTTGATTTTTTATTTTGTGTCTTTAGATTTTGAAAACTACACATTCTAACACTCCTTTCATCTCATCTATAACTTTCTCTTTTTCATTATCACTTTCTATTAATATTTTTAATAACCAAGTAAAATTTTGAAAATTAAATAAAATAGTTTTCAAACACTTGTTTTTTGTTTTAGAATTTGATTAAGAATTGAAGTTTTTCTTCAACAAATGCAAGAACTATAGTTTAAAATTTAGGAGAATACAAGCATATATTTGAAAAGCTAAAAACAAAATCTTTATCAAATGACATGTAAATTAATGGTTATCAAATCATATCTAAATTTGTAAAACTTCCTTAGCTTTTTAAAATATTCATAAAAAGTAAATAACAAAACGAAGAAATCAACATATTAAAGTAACATTTATAAGCTTAATTTTCAAATGCCAAAAATCAAATGATCACATCAAACAAGGATTGAATGTTTAATTATTATCAAACAGGATCTTTTTTTTTTTTTTTTTTTTTTTTTTGATTGTACCATAAAAGTGCTATTTTTCTTGGATTTAAACAAGCTAATTTAGATGACAAATGTGCTTTAAATAGTTTTTTTTATAGGGAATATAGAGGTAGAAATTTTGAGCTTATATAAGTCAATTAGATAAATAAGAACGTAAAAAGACTATTTTGTCTCTGATGAAAGTGTCTCAACACTTTTCTTAATGCTTCACAATGCCAAAAGCCACGAGGCAATAACTAAATACTACGATGCTTCACCTCAATACGATCCTAATAATCAAAAAAATGTGTGACAACTATAAAGAATTGAGGAGAAATCAAACATAAATTTCACAAACATAAAACTAAAACTAAAATCGATATCAAACATGATTCTAGTAATAAATTAATGGTTGTATATGCCATAATGAAAACCTGTATATACAATACCTAATGAAAATGGTGAAATATTCCCCCTTTTTTTTTCTAGAAAATATAATAATAATAATAATAATAATAATAATAATAACTCTAGGTTGGAACCTTGACATCATGATTTCATTTTGCAGCCACTAATGCATTGAGGAAGCCTACACATGTAACCCATATGTTTTTTTCATGATTCCCTTTAACCTACACATGTTAAAAAGAACTTTATCATATATTTGATAATTCAGCCACTAAACTTTTTATTTCATCATATCACATTTTAGACATAGATAATGTTAACTTTTTTTTTTTTAATTGTCTAAATTGGTTTCCCCTTCGATAAAATTGTGCAAATACTTATACATGCATTGAATAGATTAAAAATAAAGATTTAGTGCGAAATTGAATAGACGAATTTATGTTAGAAACAACGATTCGTCAAAAGGTCTTGTAGTTTTAGGTGTAAACTACTCATGATTTTACTATTAATTTCATCTAAAAAGCCTCATACCATTGGAGAAAGTTTTTCTTGTAAAGTTTTTCTTGTATACTCATGATCTTCTTTTTATCTAGCTAATATGAAACTTTGTTTGCATTCTCAACAATCAAGTTCCACCTTAGGAAGATATTTGAAGAATCCGTAGCTTTTGTTACATTCATTATCATCTTTCGCTGATAACCACAATTCTCAACTTAGAAACTATAATCTGCTCCACCATAAAGAGTAAGCCACTTGATATGCCATCTTCCGAGATTTTTTTCCACATGTCCATAAACCTTAGTGAAATTTATAGTACAACTTCGACCTACTTGACTTACCTAAAAGTTCATCAGCTACAACATAACTTCCACTATACACACTATCATGGGGTTAAATTCCTTCTATAATTGTGAAGCTAATGTGTGTGTGTGAATTGTTAACATCACATCTTCTATCATTGTAAAGTGGACATATATCATAAGAATAAATTTCATCTTTCTTGAGAGAAATTCACCATCTCCCCTGACGAGAGCAATAACATCAGCATCCGACTTAGAATTTGATCTATTAGAACAATCCTTTTTCATGTGTATGGCTTGTCTACAATCTCAATAACCTTTCTGGCTTTCTTCTTAGAACATTTGCAAGAATCACTTCTAGACTCCACTAAACCATCATCACGACAACACATGCTCAATTTGAGTAGTAAATAGGTTGAGTTATATTTATGGTTTAATCTCTAGTATTACCAAAATTACCATTATCGAATAGATAACAATACCTAAGAAGTAGAAAAATTTTAGGTTCGGCTTGACCAGTTTAATTGTAGGATTCGTATGGAAACCCTAGAGAGGGAGTGAATAGGGTTTATTCAATTTTATTAATTTTTTTATTAATATGGACCCAATTAAATAATTAATAAAACTTTTGCTAACAAGTAATTTCAACATGAATTTTATGCAAATAAATTTACTTTGAATTAAAACAAGAAATTAACAATAGCACTTTAAAATACCCTATTTGATTCTAATAACAAGATTGGTAATGAATGTAGAAATTTAAAGACAATCAATCAAAATAAACTAATAAGGATAATTAATTTCAAGAACAAAAATTGTAACTAATTGCAGGCAATAAAATATAATAAAAAATTATTGCAAAATTAAATACGATAGAGATAGAAAAAATAACACCGAAAATTTTATAGTGGTTCAATACAACCGACCTACTCCAGTTCCCAAGCTCATCGGGAGTCCTTCACTAGAAGCTTTAACTCTTTTTACGACTTAGAGTCGGACCGCTACAAGTTCTTTTTTTTGGAGCAAGAACAAACTCGATTCTTTCCACTATTGAGGATCAAATTATTACAATAATGTAATTTTTTCTGGGATCAAGAACAACCCTTACAAAAATTTTGAAAAAATTAAATATTATACTTGTCGAACTCTTTAAAAGAGTGGATTTACAAATTTTGAGATTACAACAAATCAATCTTCACAACATATAGATCTCTCTTAAGAATAAGATGAAAAGAAAACAAACTTAAAACTTGGAGAGAGCAACAATGGAAACTTTGTGTTTTATGGAGGATTGAAAATAATGAAAATTATAATTGAAATTTGAAGAAGGTGAAAAGTTTAGAAAGAGAGCGAAGTAGGTGAAAACCAAATTTATTTTGGGTCATTGAATGTTGGTAAAATTTAAATCAAAGTCGAGATTAAAAGAAGTTATAATAATACTAGTAGTAAAATTTAAAAATCCGCAAGCCAATCGTGCTACATGCAACTATTTTTTTCTTTTCAAAACCTACATTTGTCATTTTTTTCATTTCTTCATATGTCACTCTTTAATTGGGTCCATGTTGATGATTTTATTGTCATGTAATCACTTTATCTGTTTGTTTTGGCTATATAATCTTCGTTTGGGTTCATTTTGAGTTTTATGTAATAGATACTTCAAAACACTAAAAGTAATTGATCCCAAGTTCACCTTATCTTAGATTTATTTTTCATGGCTTTTGGTCTATTTCTTCAAGTCCAACCCAAAGACAACCAAACCCATTTTTCAAGAACCAAAATTGTAATTTTTCTTTTTATTTTTTTAACAATATCTTTTTATATCTTAATTCACTATGGGTTCACAGAATTGGAAATTGGAAAAACCCTAAGTTTAACTCTTTATAAGTACATCATTGTAACTTCATATAAAGTAAGTTCATATTCTTCCCTAAAAAGCTTACTATCTATTGCACTGATTGAATTAGACATTAGAGCGCCTGGTGATAAGCACCGCATGGTGATCGAGTCTTTCTCTTTTGTAGGTCACCTCATCTTGGGACACTTAAGGTCGTCTTATTTACAATTGTTTCATTTTAAATCACATATTCTCTAAAATATAAATCCACTGTTGATTGCACATAAAGACAAAAGTAAATTTTCATGGTCAGATTTTTCCATCACAAAACTAAATCCCAAGATTACTCACAACTAACTATGCAAAATTCAGCCAAAATCATTCAAGTATATTAACTTACATAGTAATCAAATTTAAGGTTTAGTCGGATGAAAGTAAAGATTTAAAGTTAAAATTGGCTTAAAGGAAAAAGGGGAAAAAAAGAAGAAAAGAAATCCTCTCTGTACGCATAATAATAAAGATGTTTATGTAAATGAAGATATATGGGATTTTCCCATTGAATATGAACTTGAAAAAAGTGATAAGTTTGAAAAGTATTAATGGTTTGAAATGATAGGGCAAGATCCTAAAAAAAGGAAGAAAAAATGGGATGTCACATGACTAAGATTATGAAATTCAATCTCATGGACCAACCAATACCCCTTAAATTAAATCCACATCTTTTGTCAATATTGTCTTTAACTTCTATATCCCATCTTAAAAGTAAAGACATTTGAAAAAAAAAATCAAAAGTAATTAATTTGTTAATACTACTTACTTTCTAATCTTTTCTAAAATTTAATGTTCTTGACCCTATTCCTATTTACAAAATTTTAATATAAATTTCATATATAATTAGTTAAAAAAGGAAAGATTAAAACTACGTTTGTCATTGCGAATTGTGTCAAAATATCATTTCAAAATAATCAAGCGATATCCTTCTAGCTTTTACATTCTCCTAAAATCAGGTGAAATTTTTAATTAATATTTAGTTTTTAATTTTATACTTTTAAAAAAATTATTTTATATATTTATCTAATTCTCACCTAATAAAATCTATTTTCTATTTTTCATGGGTTAAATGCATGATTTTTTTAAAATATACAATATTCATTTTTTAAAATAACTATTTTTCTTAATATTTGAAAAATTAATCTATAACAAACAAATTGATCATACTAAACAATTACTTAAAATTTTAAATTAAAAAAAGTTGATTATAAGTCTATTTTAATTATTATATCTAAAATAAGAAGTTTTTGTACTTATTAACCAAACACTTAAACATATTTTTTCAAATTAAGTTGAAATTTACTCAATAATATTTTATCGTTGATTTTAAAAATATAACTGTCAGCAATTATTTTAAAAATAATAGCAATCCGTGTAAAAGAATTAGATCTATTTGATTTGTTTGCAATCAACTTAAAGCCTCACTAATTTTCTTTTACTTTCCACCCTGTCAAACACAAACCACCAAATGAGAATAATCAGACATATAATATGATGAGGCTTTAACAAAAATAACTTGAAATGGTTCATTCAAAGAATATTCACAAATATTTCAATAAGCCATTGAAAAAATTGAAAAATAAAATGGTTTAAATTCCATTTTAATTTGTGAAAATTAGAATATATCAAGAATCTCCAAAATGAAGCCATTGCAAAGTGGACAGTTCCCTCTACTAACCCAAAGCTCTCTTGAACAGAGCCTACAAAAGGTGTGACCGCAGGGGATAAATGCCGCCCCTTTATGACGCACCATGCACACGCAGCAATTCCGTTCCGTCCCACCACCGCCTCCTCCGCTGCATACGGCGGTCACTTCATCGTCACTTTCTTCTTCTTCTTCTTCTTCTTCGTCTTCTATTCTGTATCTTGACCCTTCGAACCCCATTTGCCTGTCCGTTTCTTCTAACAGATCCATCAGTGACATTCTCACCGGCGCCGGCGTCGATTCTGCTATTTCTTCTTCTTCTTCTTCTTCTTCTTCGTTGGCCGTGGCTTCTGCGTCGGCGGCTAATTGGGCCGCCACCGCTTCTCTAGCTGACATCGATCTTTCCTCCGCCAGAGCAGCAGAGAGGCGGCGCGTGCCTTCACGCGCTGGCTCCGTCAAGTCCGTGAAACTCTCGCTTCGTTCCACCGAGAATCTCGTCGAGTTGTGTCGCGACATTTGCGGCCTAAGGAGGCTCCGGCCGCCGGTGGCGGAATTGTTGTTATCTGGAGAGTCATCGGAATTCGTAGCCTCAGACGATGGCGGCACGTTCAAGGTGAACCGCGTAGAATTCCGCCGTGATATCTGCCGGAGAGATGGAGCGGCAGAGACGGCGGCAGTAGTGGTGGGTTCCGGCGAATGTTCTTCGTTCGACATCATCTCCGCCGACGAAAAACCGGGGAAACGAAGCGAATTCGGTGACGGAATTTGAGATCTGAGGTTCAAACGCAGACGATCTCTCAAAAACTTCCAAGATTTCCTCTCTCGGTTACCAACAGGGGATTTTCCTACGTCGTCTCTTATAATATCAAGCAAAGTCCGGCCGTTTAATCTCACCGCCGGCGAGGGGCTCGGCGAGGCTCGCTTCTGAATGGTCAAAACGTCGTTGAGTGTAAAACCGCTGGTGAGCTCTCTGCCGTCGCTGACCGCTAACATCTGATCGTAAAGCGTAATCCTCCGACGACCACCTTCCATCAATTATCACCAAAAAAAGAAAACCCAATTAAACAAGAAAGCAAAAAGCCCCCAAATCTTCAAGAAGAACAAGAATCCAAAATTTCTCGAGAAAATAAAAATATCAATCGAATTCCAAACGGAAGCATCGAATTCTTTCCACAGATCCCAAATCAGACCCACAAAAAAAAAAAAAAAAAGAAGCAAAGGAAAACTCCAAAATTTCCCGAGAAAATTCCTCAAAAAAATTTCTAAGAATCTGGGGAAAAGAGAAGAGGAATGAAGAAATTGAGAGCTTCAAGATCTCTACTTAAAAAGGGCAACATTATCTTTTTATTATAATATATATATAATTGAGATTACAAGCTTGTGTCTGTACGTAACTGGAAAAAGATGAAAAAGAAAAGTTTAAAATTATATTATATTAAAAGAAAGAAAAAAAGTGCATTGGATACCTTGTTGGTCTGACGAGTATTATGATCAGTAATTTTGCAGAAAATTTTCTTCATCTGCTTTTTTTTTTTTTTATTTGCCTTTTTCTTTTGTTTTTCACTGTTGGATTAATTTGGATGAGACAAACAAACAAATAATAAATTTTATTTCTCTTTTCTTCTCAGAAAATCACAAAGAAAAAAAATAGTGTAATGATTTTGTGTTTGTGTGAATAAAAGTTGATTTTGTGAAGTGGAGCGGTTATTGTGGGGGTTAAGTGGTGTTGTCTTCGTTCCTTCCTTTCAGATAAACCATAACCTTTTTTTTTTTTTTTTCTTTTACAAAATTTCAAGTTTTTTTAATCTAATATTTTTATTCATTTTAATTAGAGAAACAAACCCATAAATTTCATAATAATAACCGCATAAACGCAGCTTAAACTGGCATAGTATTTGTACTATCGACCTCGAGGTCAGAAGTTCGATTCTCTCACATCATACCTTAATTATAATACATTTCTAAAAAAAATCATAAAATAAAAGGAAAATTTTGGCGAATAAATAAATGTTAAACTATTTACAGAAATAAATTGGCTTTGAACATATATAGAATGGCTTGGTATTTTGTATAGTTATGGCCTATGGGTCATATGAAATGTGTATTATAAATTTATAATTAAAAAGTTGATTCCCTTATTTATTATTATTGTTTTTTTCACATGAGATTTGAGTTGATTACATTCTAAACTTGCTTTATGATCATTACATCTTTTTAGGTTACAATGACCAAATTACTCTGGTTAAAATATGTTTTAGTTTTAGTATTATTTTTTAGTACAACAAATATGATATGAGTTCTATGATTACATATTAATTATTGCATTTCACTTTTGTAGTTTTAATCTCATTTATTTTCAAAGTTTTTCGTTTTTATAAATTGGATATCGATAACATTTGTTGATTGAACTAAGTTCAGATGCATACCTTTTGGTATTATTATTTGAAAGGTAAACTATTTGAGTTCTTACTATTTAAAAAAAAAAAGAATAAAATTCTCATATAAATAATTAGTTAAAATACCATTTTTATCTCTATATTTTATGATTTGTTCAACTTTAATATTTTTACATCTAAATATAATATCAAAATTTTACTCCACATACTTTCACAAAATTTTATTATTAGTATTTACGACCTAAAAAAGGTATTTTATTTCTCATATTACTTGGTTAGGTTTACTATTTAGCTTTCCCTCCCCTCCTCTAGGTTTCCCGTCAAAAGTATTGGTCATCTCCCTAACTTCTTAGTTTTACTCTCAATATTATCTCATTCTTCTCTTAGTTTGTAATTTTTTTTCTTTGATAATTTTTTTTTCTAATTTTATTGAAGGTTATTTTCAAATATAGAAAAATGAACTAAGACATTTATAAATATAACAAAATTTCACTATTTATCTACGATAAACCGCGATAGACTACTATCTATATTTATCTGTATTATGATAGATACAAATAGTAGTCTATCACTGTTTATCGCAGATAGTTTGTGATATTTTGCTATTATTTATAAATATTTTCAGTAATTTTATTATTTAAAATAATTTCCTTATTACTAATGTATGTTTATATATTTTGTACCGTGATAATATATATAAAAGAAAGTTGCATTAAAATTATTTGAAAGGTTATATGTTTAATTATTCATTTTCTTCAAAATCAATTGTTTTATTATTTTTATTTCTCTATTAGTCCATTTTAAATTTTCTTTTATAAGTAATAGTATATATTTTAAAATTTTTGTCAACCAAAAGACTACATAAAAAATAAATTAGATATTAATATTTGCTAAAACAAATTGTTGTAGAAATCGGGTGTATTTCTTCCAAATGAATTGTTCTATTATTTAATTTTTTATTTTTTTATTTATTTCTTGTTAAGTACTAATATATATATATATATATATTAAAAAAACTGAGAGAAAAGACTACAATATTCACTAAAAGACATTGTTCTAGAAGAAACTATGTTAGTCCTCAAAAAAAAAAGGCGTGATTTTAACATATATTTGATGTTGTTATGATGTCAATATTATTTTTCATGAATAGTTTTGTTGGTGTTATGTTTGTAATTTTGTCAATGATTTCATAATTGGTTTTGTTAATGTAAGAAAAATTAACATTAACAATATGGTCTCTTGAAAGAATGTATGAATGTGGTTCTAGATAATTCTAACAAATTACATTTTCTGTAGGGCATATTCAAAAATAGAAAAATAGGAAAAATTATTTACATAAAATAATAAAATTTAGGCTGATAAACGCGGATCAATATCTATTAGTATTTCTTTTATTATTTGTATAAATAGTTTGACATTTTTCTATTTGCGAAAATTTTCCTTTTCTATTTCTTTGAAAATTATTTTTTTAAAATAAATTCTAAAGAGAGATACGTTTTAATAAAGCCAAGAAAATAACTTGCTAAATATTTTGAAAAAACTCGTTTTTATTTGAAAAATTATTTCAAATGGTAAAATTGTTGAAAATATTTACAAGATAGAGCAAAATTTTAAAACTATCAATGATAGACGTTGATAGACAGTGATTGACTTCAGTGTCTATCAATGTCATTGATAGACATTGATAGAAGTCTATCAACGTCTATTATTAATAGTTCTAAATTTTACTATATTTTGTAAATATTTTGATTTGTTTTTCTATATTTGAAAACAACCATTTCTATTTTTTGTTTTTTGTTTTTTTGTATTCTTAATGGCAAAATCGAGTTTCTTTAATTTATTTTATGATTTAAGGGACTTCTACATTGTAGCACAAAAAGAGGGGAAAAAGGCCATCTTTATTTTCAAAATAAAGAAAGAGAGAAATAAATTTCAATCTTTATGAAACTTTGATCGAGGAATTCAGTGAAAAGAGTACGAAATATTGAATACTCATCCTTTCATTTATTAAAAAGAAAGTTTTTCAGCAGTATATTAACTTTACAAAAAATTAGTAATTTTTTTTTTAAAAAAAATTCTAAAGTACCATAAATTAATTGTTGATTATTACGTGAGATTGTTGTAACTTTTAAAATAATTGTTGACATTTGTGCTTTTAGAAAAATTAGTTGGAAAATTAATTTAGTGTTTGATAAATTTCCATTTTAAATTAGAAAAAATTAGTTACGATGATTGATAAATTAATACTAAATTAATATATTTTACTTATATGAACCAAAATAACTTATTATTTCAATTATTATCTTATTGATAATTAATTTAAAATTTATTATAATATCCTTATTTAAATTTTTATATGATTTCAATTTTAATTAATTTTGTTTAATCTAAATTATTGTTTAAAAAAATGATTATTATAACAAGTTGAATCAATTAAATTTAAAAAATAAATGTGACAAAAGATATTAATATATAATGATATTATTATAATATATTTAGCTAAATGATTAAGAATGTAACAAACGTTTCGGAAAGCTAATTAAAAATTGGTATTTATAAGCTTTTATAAGTTAGTTAAAATTTAAAAGTCTTTATTTCAAATTAATAAATAAGTTATTTTACTAAACAAAATAAGCAATTAAGATTTTTCCATAATCACTTCTTACATTGTAAACATAATCTTATTTTTGTTCGTAACAATAAAAATATAATACTATCTCGAAAAATATTTATTTTTACCCAGATAATTAATTTAATAGTTCAATGCCAATTTGATTTCCTCAATTTCCCTAAATCATACGCTAAACTTCAATATATTGTAAGGGTAATATTTTCTCAATGCTAAATTCAAAAAATTCACCAATAAGCCATTTAAATTATCAATTTAATTTTAAAAAAAAAACAAAAACACTAAAAATTTAACAAAGGAAAAAATGTTCGAACCTACCCATAGAAAAGATTTGTCCACTCCTTAAATATCTTAGCCCATTGATGAATTACATATATTTCTTTTCTTCAGTATATTTTTATACAACTAATTAAGTATATGGATTGAATTTAGAATTCAATATAATACTATGTGAAATTAATATTTTGAAGTTACAATTCACTAGCGTAAAAAATTATGCCTTTCTTTATATTATTAATGAATCATGTAGATATACGTGTGTGTGAATATTGTCGTTTGAATGCAATAAATTTATTATTTTTTTAATTATAAACCATGCTAACTATTTTAACAGTATTTCTTATTAGCCATAAATTAAAGTATATTGAAATAACTTCTACTACAGTATATTTTATAAGTAATAATAAGTTTACTTTTTATATATATATATTGAAATCTCTTTTTAAGAAAAAAAAAAAAACAATGTTGTAAAATTGACAAGAGAAGCACTAATTTTCTATAGGTAAAACCTCCTATATTCGAATGGTGGTGCCGCATTGGCACAAATTTTACTTATTCGATTCAAAAGTTTAACTTTCATTTATATATAAATATATTTTGTAAAGTCGAAATTTGAAAAACCACCTCTATTGTCCTAACAACTCTCATCTAAATTTTTAAGACCTCATTTTTATACATGAATGAATGCATCTATTCCATGTATAACCGTCTACTTAAATAGTTGTGTTATATTAATACAACTACACATTTATTGTCCTAACATCTCTCGACAGATATTTAAATTCGAAGATGCGTTTCCTCATGATGAAGGGCATCAATGGACACTTAAACTCAATGAATTGCCTTTTTTTTTTTAATAAATAGATCACATCAAAAAACGAATGGATGTATTGATTCAATGTGTAATTACCAACTCTCAAAAATTGTATCCCATTAGCACAAAAATGACACCTCTATTGTCATAATATCTCTCAATATATACTTAAATTTGAAGAGTCATGTCTTAAAGATTGAAGGGTAAAATAGGCCTTTACTAAAAATGTTAACTCAAAAGTGTAAAGTCAAGCATTCTTAGTTGTAGCCGCATTCATTTATACTAGCCTATAACAATGCAAATGAAATTTATTATTTAAAAGATTCTAGTGAATGAACTAGTTGTACATTATTTCACTAAGTTGTTAATAACTATATAAATATAGAAAGATAAAATAGGAATTTATGAACCTCTAAAGGCTAAAACACGTAATTATTCATTCAAATGTACCTCCACTGTTAGATTGTAGTGTTTCATATCTATAGTTTAGATTGTACCCAAACACAAAATGATATACTACTTCGTCATGTAGCCACTTTGACTCAAATAGTTATAATGTGACAATGTATGTGATTGTACATTCAAACAAAGATCTACTATTAGATCATGATGTTTCATATCCGTGGTCTAGATCACACTCATACATGAAAGGACAAGCCACTTTGTCATGTAATCTAAATACATTTTTAAGACTTTTCATTCGGTAAAATCTCATAAAAAAATAAAAATATTATTTCCTTCAAATGAGTTTTATGCGAGTGTGTTAATATTTAAATACATTGCAATTACATAAAACACAAATTTAAAAGATTGAAAAAATGAACGAACAAACATATATGATATTGTAGCAAAAAAAAAAAAAAACAAAAACAAAATAACCCATAATCCCTGCAAGATCACTTTCAAAGAAATCATAAAATTCATATATCAAAATATCTAACAATAACCGGTGGATAAATGATGGCTCCTTAAATCTCTACAAAATAAAGCGTGACAAAATTAATCAAAATATACATCCAATTTCTCCGTAAAAGAAAAAAAAAATCTCATTAATAACGATTCACAAAAAAATCTCATTAATAACGATTCACAAACATCATAAATAATAACAAAAAGAAGTAAAAGGAACAAATAACCAAAACTGAAGTAGTTTTAAAAAAAAAACTATCCCTGCCTTTGAAAAAGAAACTAATAAAATTTATTTATCAATATCTAAAAAAACACGATGACTTCTTAAATTTCTAGAACTCAAACAAAATAAATAAACCCCTCAAACAAATCTTTCCAAAAAAAAAAAAACAATAAAAATAAAAACCAAAATACAAAATTAAATAAACAAACAAAATCAAGTGCAATAAAGTTAATCAAAATGTCATATCAAACATGACAAATTTAATCAAAATGCAAAACAAATAAAGGAAAAACAAAATGAGGACAAAAAAGAGTAACAATTTCACTACTAATTACCATTTTCTATCGAACTAAAAATAAAGTCGACATAAAATTTTGAGAAATGAGTAAATCATACGTACTTTCATATGTTGATAAATTCATTTTTACCTTAAAAGGGAAAAAAAGTCTCTCATCAATAATTCTGATTGTTCGCAACCATCATAAACAAAATAAAGAGACATTAAATTAATTAACAAATCGAAATAGTTTTCAAAAAAATTATCCATGCAAGACTTAAAAAAAGAAATTCATAAAATTCATATATCGAAAAGCTAAAAAGAATGTAGATGAATGATGGCCCTTAAATCTCTACAACTCAATCAAAATAAATAAAAAAAAACCTAAAAAAAATATCTCCAAAACTAAAAAATTAAAATCAATGTGACAAAGTTAATCAAAATACAAAATGAAGAAGAAAAAAAAGTAACAATTCCACCACTAATCACTAATTTCTATTTAACTAAAAAAATACTTACTTTCATATATCGATAAATGAAATTTCATCGTAAAAGGAAAAAAAAATCTCTCATTGATAGACGTTAAAGAACAAAATCAAAATAGTTATCAAAAAAATTTATCCTGCAAGACTTTAAAAAAGAAATTCATAAAATTCATACATAATATTTTAAAAAAGAAATTGTAGGATGAATGATGACTACTTAAATCTCTACAACTAAAATCAGTTAAATAAACCTCTAAATCAAATCTTTCCAAAACTAAAAAATCCGAAAACCCAAAATTATACAAACAAACAAATAAATTGATAAAGTTAATCAAAATGTCTATGAATACAAGGAAACAAAATAAGGAAGAAAAAAGTAACAATTTCAACATTAATCAGCAATTCCATCAAACTAAAAATGAAGTCGAAATAAAATTTAGAAACATAAGTAAATCACTAATCTTTGAGAAATCTTAAACATCATTCTTGGGATCCGATGACTTTTAACGAAGAAATTGAAGCAAACTAATTGTGTGAAACTTCTCTTTTTTTAAAAAAATTTGTTATTGTATTATAAAAAATTGATTATGCTTGAAAGAGTTTAAAATGAAAGAGCATGAGATTTAAAGAAGAAGTTAAGTGAAAAGTGAGTTTGAAAAAATATTTTAGGTGAAGAGGAAAAAATAAAATGAAGGAAAAATGGGAAAAGGGCAAAATAGAAATTCTAAAAAGAAGTAAGAGTAAAATAGGGAGTTAAAATTCTCCACATTTTATCCCTTTCAATATAGTTCCTTAGCTCTCCATGCCTCTACAAAGGGGCAAAAATAAATTAAAATTTTAATATTTTTTAGAACTTTTTTTTTAATGATAAATATACAATCGATATTTTTAATTTTTTTAATTATTATTTTTGTAAAAGATAAAATTGAAAGAGAAAAACTTGGATGCTTTCTTAGATGTACCTATCTTGGTACATCCTAAATATAATCCAATAAAATGCTACCATGTGGTATTTTTATCTTTTTAAAAATTATTTTTTCTAATTTTTTTTTTTATGTGTGTGTGGAAGAGATGTGGGGAGCATAAGAATTAGATGCAACCTAGACTACAGTCTAAAAAGCAAGCTCTACGCTGACAAAAATAACATGCCTAAACTTTTTAACTTTTTTTTTTTTGTTATATTATATATATTTTCCTAGCCCTTTTAACATTTTGAAAATTATTTCTTTTTCACAAAACAAAGTTATAATTCAAGCAAGATAATTATATATATATTAGTAACTAATAAGGGATTGGCTATCTATAAAATTTGGATTTTACCATATACCACAAGTTTGTGGAACCCCACAAAATAAGACAAAAGTTCCATCATAAGGACAAAACCAACATGCACCATAAGTATGTTTGGCAAACTATTGGTGGTGGGAGCATATATATATATATATATATATATCTCAAGGAAGTTGGGTAGTTGGAGTTGTAGAGCTACATAACACATAATGGGTGGAATATTTAAGAAGGAATTTACCTAAGAAATATGGAAGATATGTGGTTTGGAAGCATTTGGTTAATGATTTTGATAGAAGGAAGCTATGTAGAGAATTTATTTTGGTAGTAGTTGGGTTTGTATTTGTTGACCTATTATTATAAAATATAAATAATAAATAATTGTTATTGATGAGTCTATAATTACAAGTTTAGTTTCTAAATTTTAAGTTTGTATTGTCTATTTAGACTATTAGACTTTTAAATATGTTTAGAAGGTCCTTAAAGTTCCAAGTTTTTTTTTTTTGTCCAATATGTGGTCCTAACTTTTGTTCATCTAAAGTTTTTTAAAAATTTACGGCCATACTCGAAAAAAATTGAAAATTGAGGGTCTTAATAGAAAATTTTCAAATTTTTATTGAATAGCTCAATTAAAGTTTATTTTTTTTAAAATATGTCATATATCTATTAGACATAAAATTAAAAGTAAGAGAATTTTAGATACAAATTTACGAGTTATTAATTAATCACTTCTCGTTTAGCCTAAAATCTCACTGCTCTCAATTTTTTCATCATCGATTCAAATGTTTGTATCTCACCTAAAAAAAGCACTTGATCAAAATACTTTTTTCTTAGAGGAAATGATATATATAAGAATTGTATACACTAGAAAATTGATTACACTTCAACTAAAAATAGTACACTCAATGTATAATATTCTAACTCAAATGTAAACCAGAAGGTGTAATGAGGCTTAAATATGAAAATAACCAAAGACATGAAAAAACCTCAAAACATTTAGAGATTCAAAACATAGTCAAGACACGGTTATAATAATGTTGTCCTAAAAACAATTATTCACTTTGCATGAGTTGCAAGCAGACTACAACGGTCATTTTAGCAGAATACAACGACTAACTCTGGTAGAAGTACAACCACGAATAACTCGAATATGACAGAACTCTTGGATATTACTTTTAGCTCAACTCAAGAACAAAAGAAATAATAAAAGAAAGGAGATAACTATTTAATTTGGAATGAGATGCTACAAATGAAGAACCAAGTTGTTATTTATAGGCTAGCAACTTAATAACTCCCAAAATACAAAATAAAATCAAATAAATACAAAATTGAAACATTTGTCAAATTTAACTTAATTGAGTTGTTACTTGACAAAAATCAAACATAACTCACTCAAATTAAAAAAAATACAAATTTAATTTGCACGTATCAAGTGTAATATAGTAAAATGACCTAAGAGACCGAGTATCGTCCTCTGGAGATTAAATTTACGAATTTAATTTAGCTTCATAGTGTTGATTTTAATAAAAGGAAACAAAGAAAAGATTGAAATTTAAGAGATAAAGATGTTCAAGGGGTATTGATTTCCTTAATTACTTCATTAAGTCATGCAAAGGATTCTATGGAATATTTTGTCAATGATATGTTTAAGTCTAGAAACTATTTTTTGAATTATTATCTTTCAATGATCTTTTCTCATGCAAATTTAATTGGTTACTAATTGTATTGTAAAAAAATTGATTATTAATGGCTTGAAATCGAATTAAGAAGCATTGCGTTTAGAATAGTCCTGATCGATTTTTAGTATCAACCTAACTATTTTAATGATAGATTAGATAATTATCCAATATCATAGGTCTAATTAAATAAATAATCTTTCTAATTTAATATATACTTAAGCATGCATCTATGATCAATCAATGTAAAAAGCACTATAGTGGTAGAAAACAATCAAATCCACAATCATCCATAAAAAACACTAAACACTAACTTACATCCATAGAGAAGTTCATCAACACCTTAAAACTAAAACGTTTGGCCACTCATCGTCGTTACAAACATACTGTCATACATTGCAACAACCATGCAATAGTGAATCAAAGGTTAAAAAATACTTTTGGTCCCTGAACTTTCATAAAAGTAATAATCTAGTTCTTGAGTTTTGATTTGTAACGATTTAGTCTCCATACTTTTAGTTTTGTAACAATTTAGTCCGCAAATTTTAGTATCAACCAATTTAGTCTTTGTACTTTTGAAATTGTAACAATTTAGTCCCTAACGTAACAAGATTCATCAAAATTAGATGTCAATTTTTAATACTTTATAATGTAAATTTTTATTTTGTAAAAATATTAAGTCTCTAATTAGTTTAACAATTTATTTATGCATGAAATATCATTAAACCTTCACATTAATTTCTGTAATAGGGAGTAAATCGTTAAAAATTTTAAATTTCAAAGATTTGATTGGTACATAGTAAAGTTCATACACTAAATTATTATGAAATTAAAAGTATAGGAATTAAATTAACCAAAATTTAATGACTAAATTGTTAATAATGAAAGTTTGGGGAGTAAAAGTGATTTTTAACTTAAATAAAATAAAGAGAGAAGAAACACTACTATCGTTGTGGCCTTTTTTCCATGCATAATCTTCACGAAACTGCAACGCCCTCGCCTAGGATGCTCTCCGTGTAGGACATCGCGCGTAGCACCATGCAACGTCACAACACTCTCTTGTTTGGACAATATATTCTTTTTTCATCCCATTTTTTTTATGTTTAGCCCGATTTTGGGTTCCTTGGACAAATTTAGTTTGTTTAGCTCTTTTTGCTATCATGAAAAATATTAGCAAACAATATCAAATTTAATAAAATCAAGTAAAAACTATTCTTAAACCAAGGCAAATAATGCACTTGAGAGCATCTAGTCGCTTGCAATCTAGAGAAGAAGGAGAAGAAAAAAAGAAAAGAGAGAAACCATAGAAAGAAGATGATGGAGGAAGAGAGAAAAAGAAAATGGGAGTGATTTCGTAAAATTCTTGAGAATATTGTAAGCAAGAGGTCAAAAATCTTAGGTATTTAAAAAGTGGGGCATTTTTCATTTTGGATCTTCAAAAAGGGTCAATCATACATTTTTCTCTAATTCTAGTAGCAAGTGTCTCAAGTTGTACATGTACTTGCAAGATAGAATTTCCAATCGGTGTACTGCTCGACCCAACACACTTTGAAACTTAAGTTGTCACAAATCTAATTGGTGTCGAGCTGGGCAAAGTGATACAACATACCTGTCATATTTATACTCTAGCTAGCATGTTGTGTCACTACTTGACGTTCTTACACGAGTTGCTTGTATGATTGAAACTTTATGAGGTTTAAACCTCATATATTTCATTACCTCTTTTGGAGGTCGAGATGCTTCTCTGCTCGACATGAGAGTCTTGGGATATCTTCACCTTCTCCCTTTTGGTATTTGGGTTTGCAAGACAGGTCCATCGTTCAACTCATAATAAAAATCATTATAATTACGATAGTTGGCACATTTTTCAAACAAAAAATTTTAGATACTTAAAAACAAACATTTATTTTGTGTGATGATGTTTCCCAAGGAATTGTGTTTAACTATCACAATAATGTAAACCTTAGATGTTCTTATATATTACAAACAGGAGGAGAACATCAATGATATTCACTATTTTCATCTTGTTTTAAATATCTCTATGGACAATCTAGTTTTTTTTCCATTTATTTATTTTTTTAAAAAAATTGTGAAGATTCAATGTGAGCTGCCAAATGGATAAGATTTGTAAACTTCGAATCTTCTTGGTTTCTTTTTGCTAATCTCTTATCTTTTTGTTTCTCTTTTGTTTTCTTTCTTGTTTTTCTATGGAGCAATAATTTTCTAATCATGATTTCATATTTGTCGTTCATGCCTTGAAAAAATATCTCTATAATTTGTGAATAGTTTGAATCTTTTTTTTTTTTTTTTTTTAATAAGTGAATAGTTTGAATCTATATTTTAATGTTTAAGAGGTTTAAAATTGTGTTTTGATCCCTATATATAGTTTGCATTAAATTTCAAATTAGTCAATTATATTTTAAAAAATTAAAATATAACATATATCAAAAAAATATTGAACAAACGAATTATTGTACTGCATAGAGTTACCATTACCTTAAAAGTAATTTTAGCACGACCTAGATACGAATCGTCTCATGTTGATTACTCCTCAAGGTTAATTAACACAACATCCTTAATAGACGAACACTCATCGAAGAAGGATTAGAGACGAGGAAACTTTGTTAAAAAAGTATAGAGACAAAAAAGAAGAAGCAGTAAGCTAAGAAAATCTATCTTATTAAAGAGATACCTCCACTTATTTTAGAGAAGTTGAAAGCCACAAAATTAGTGATTTTGGTTTAAAAAAGCGTTAACACATTAAATGGGTCAAAAGAAAAAAATAATAATATTTTACTAGTCATTCCAAACATTGATAAGACATTAAACAACATTAGTAATATTTTACCATTTTAAAAAATGTTAACAACCATCAAGCATATGCTTTGTCAAATTGATCGCGATAGAATCCCATTTAAGGTTTGAAAAGCAATATAACTACAAAAATATTATTATTTTCTTACCACACATCTCATGAGACAATTTGATACTCATGAAATATATAAATCTATACTTATCAAATATATATCGAATATTATGCCCAAATATAACAATAAAATAAAATTTCTAAATCCTTGTCATATATAAAGTTTGAAATATTTTTTGGTCTCTTTATAATTTTAAGCTAAAAAAATTTCAAATTTAAGCTCAACAATTTTAAGTTATATTTGTATAACAAATTACCAACCAAAATATCTTTAACAAATTTGAAATTTGAACTTAGATTTGAATCAAGATTTGAATCAAATAAAAATGTCTCATTACCATCATCATCTAAATTGACAGTAATTTAAAAAATAAAATTTGGAAGTGTTTGTGGTTGATGATCAACAACCACAAGACCCACTACAAATATATTGTAGTGCTACAAAACCCACGTATTTAAAAAACTCTCTATCACAAACATCTATGGAATTGGTATAAATTAGTCTACTAATTTAGATATCACAAAGTGGAAACTTAATATGTCGACCCCTCAGATCATGTCATCAGTAGGATGGTTTAGTCGACAAATCATATCGAATACAAGTGTAATATGTATATAAAGATATACATACATATGTATACAGATAAAACAGTAGAAACAATTCTAATAATTCCATCTTTTACATTCACTACAACAAAATCGGGATTCCATGAAATTTAAAAACTGTTAGATTTAAAATTTGTGACAATTATTTTCAATCATTGTATTACCTGTTAAGGTATGCGCATCAACGACAGGTTTTGAAAAATGTCATAATTGGTCTTCTCATGACAATAAATAATTGTCAACAATAAATAATTATTGATAATCATAAACTGTTATTGTTAAATATATTATGTCAAATTATTATTGTTATCAATTAACTTAAAGTTGGATATTTTCTATAGCATTATGGACCTTGACAACAATTATAAAATGTCAAAAAAGAATATATAGTGACATTTTTCTCTTGTCAAGAATATAAGAACCATGACACTTTATTGTCAAGAATATTTGAACCATGACAACTATTTTATGTAACAAATGTTCTATCACGACACATTTTTGTTGTCACAGGATTTCATATTTATGAACACTTTTATATTATCAGTAAAATACATGTATTGATAGTTTGTTATTTCTTTGAATCCTGGCAATACACACATGATTTCCATCATCAATTAATCTTATTTTAACACAAAATTGATACAAACATAAATAAGAAATTTCAAATATAAGAATAAAGTTGATAACGTTTTTACAAAGAAACTAATACAAGAAACCATCGAATGTCCCCAAAGGGACAAAAACAAACAAACTTAATAACCAAACATGGTATAATTTTTACAAAGAAACTAACTACAACAAGGTATTTCTGCGAGTAACTACATTACAACAAGTTTTGTCACTAACCAAACATCAATCACTTGCTTGGTAGCTTCACCACTTCAATGGGTTCGTGCAAGACCTAGTAAATTGATGGAAGTAGCAAACATATAATAAAAGAATTCAGGATCATTAAGGACTCTAATTAATTAATTTTAGCATCAAAATCAACATGTTCATAGAATACCAAGAGGGTTTCATAAATATCTTTAAAGAACTCATTTGATCCACGAAATCGGTTTCAACTATCCCTCCAAAAGCTTGTGGACCACTAAAGGATCTTCCTTACTATTCTTCAGGACCTTAAATTGAGTTGTGGGACTCAAAATAAATTGAGATTAGAGAGAATAATGGAGATTGTTCTTGGTTTTTCAACTAGAAAATGAAGAACACTTCTTCTTCTCTCAAAACCAGAAAACCCAACTGCATGGATGGATTTCTTCAACAAACAACACTAGTTTTGGTCACCTTCCTCATATTGCATGATTGAAAGCCAGCTCCTACTTCAAAATTGTGAGATTTTAGTGGAATTTTGAGTCAAAAACCAAAAATTGGAAAAATCCACTGACTTGGGGTTTTTAATTTAAAATTGAAAAATCATTTTTCAAACTTTCAAAAAACAATTTGATTTAAAATTGATTTAAAATCAACTAATTGAAATTTCATCAAAATTCAATTTTAATCTAATTTTTCAAAATTAGATTAAAACAAAATTGATTTTCTAAATTTGAATTTTCACAAAATTCAAATTTTCAATTTTAAAATTAATTGATTTAATTAATTATGTTAATTTAATATCAAATATTAAATTAATTAAATATCAATTCCACAACCACGAATCCCTATTCTTGTGATTTGATATTTAAATCGAATTTAAATATCAACCAATTCCTCAATTTTGTTTAATTTGATAATTAAATGTGTAATTATATTGTATATAATTACTATTCTCTTAATTTGAATTTGAACGTTTCAAATTTACTCATCACGCTATTCTAAGGTTTATTCCATTTGTGAGCTAGTAGGGAGACCTAATGGACCTACAGATCATGGGCTCTAACGATCTGAGATTAACATGCTAAACTCTTTAATCTAATTAACTACCATTCGTTAACTACAGGGTCACTCTACTAAAGTGCAGTAGTTGCACTCCCTTCACTGTAGATATATTGTGTCTACTCAATATAATCATAATTAGTAAGTTAACCCTTCACAAGTTGTTCGTAATAACGGCTAGGTCAATAGTTGTTTTACCCCCGAGATTACTTCTTGTTCCTTAAGTCTCACTGATCCTCTAATGAACAATTGGTTTGAGATCCAATCATCAAACCAAGTCCCTGTCGAGCCAATGAGAATGTAGGGCCCCTTGTTCAAGATCCAGAGTCAGCATTTAAGGGAACAACCTCTCCACTATTCTTAAAAGTGGGTAGGGGTGAATTTCATCTTGCATCTTATGTTTCTAGCTATCTACCGGTCTTACCCTGGGAGGCTTATTGAGTTGACGCTATTGAGCGAACCCTCATCCATGTAAATCTAAGGATAATCCCGAATAAATAGAAGTTCATTGTTAGCTTAGGATTAAGGTTAAGTTACCAAGGCCAACGCTTTGAAATAGTCAGTCTTAAATAGTAAACAATGTTATAAAGTAAGAGCGACTTATTTCTTGGTTCGATCTTATGCAAACTCTTTGCATATGATGCCCCTACTTCTCATGTTTCCACATGAACGAATTTGGATCACTTCATTTCTAGCACTTTACAACATTTGTAATATCTACAAAGTGGACTGCATCCGATAGTGTCCCCAGAATAAAGTACCTAACCTTATCCATATACTATAGACCATTTTGGCTATCTATTCGAACTTGATCCACTCTTATGTTTTTCCACATAAAGTTTAAGTATTCATGTGTTAACCATGAATCTTTAGTTTATTGGATTTCGATTATTTCTAAAACGAAATGAGCAATTCATATATTCAATAACAACTTTATTGAATCAAACTTCAATAACATCTTTATTGATTAACAAAATAAATTTATTGTTTACAAGCCACGAGTTTTAGGACATAAAACCCAACATAAACAACACAACATTCATTATAGAGTTCAACTTAAAACATCAATGTCAACAATAACCACAAAATTCATGTAAGTTTAAGCATCCTTTCATACATCATTCATAGAACAAAAGTTAAGCAATCACCCACTCTATTAATACACATTAGATAACGTAGGTGTTTTTTATATTCTCTTACCTCCAATTCACAATAGACATATATAAATACTCCATTCAACCCCCTTCCCCATTCACCACCACCAAAAGCATAGTATCAAAGGAACAAATACATAGAGAATGAAGAAATACAAAAAGAAAAGTATATAACACAATACAAAATAGTGTAAATAATATGTTTTTTTTTTCTTTTCTAAAACATTCATCGCATTCGACCATTCAAGAGTTCGAAGGAGAGAGAGATTTCACACTTACTTCAAAAGTTTTCATGTTGGTAAATGTTTCAATCCAGCTGAAAATACAACACTTAAGAATTTTGGTGTACATAACCATACAAGCATGCAACTATATACCCATACTATATGGCAGGCGGACATACAATCAATCTTACACCATGCCATGGACACATTAGTGAGGTTGAGAATTTGTTTTATTAAAAGTTGTACTTTCAAGATTTTAAATATGGAATTTAAATATGATTAAGAGAGTCCAACTTCAACTTTAATAGATAACTGACCTCAAAATTCTGCAAATTCATCCAAATTTATGAACTATGTGAAACAACCCTAACAAAGAAACAAAAAACCTTAGAACAAAGTCTCATTAAGACAGATAAACAAAGATACTCAAAATTACAGGGATGAAATCTCAGCTAAAGTAAACAATCATGTGTAATTTCATCAACTCAAATTTGCATGTCGGTAATGCTTCAACCAAGCTTTAGAATGTTTGAATGAGCTTGATATCAAACCAAAGCTATAAACATAATAGTTCTAAATGTTCAAAGTTAAAATGCAACACTTAAAAAGAGTTTCAAAAGGAGTTTAGGGTAGTTCATTAGCATAAAATAACTTTAAACCTTAATTCATCCCTCTGAATTAGTATAAACCCTAAAACTTAATTTCCTAGATATCTTTAACTTGAAGTTCACTTTGATGTATGTATGGTTTAAGGCATTTAGTAAAATTTTAGAATTGGTTGTGTAGGCATAAACTTTACTGTGGTGAGATTGGAGAGAAGAAATTGCCTAAGTGTTAAGCTTGAAAGAACTACCTAGGTGTGGGAGAGAAGTCACACGCATAAGGGAGCTAGCTTAAAATATTTGGCTAAGTGTTGAGAAGAAGCCATGCGCTTGTAGGCATGAAGCAAGGCATGTTGTGAAAGTGTGAGCTAAGCCAAGCATTGGCAAGGACAAGTGATGGAGAAGCTATGCATTGGAGGAAAGGGAAGTGGAGCAATGCGTTGAAGTGTTGGCTTGAAGTGGTCGAGAGGTTGGGTTAGGTATTTATGTTACCTTATTAAATTGAAGACTTTAATTAGTGAGCTAAGTGGCATAATTTTAGACTTAAGATAATTGTTAGTGGCATGAACTGTCAAATTATGGTGCAAAGAATACATGCAAAGAGAAGTATAAACAGAGGCTAAGAAGAGGAACTCGATTTGCCTAATTTACTCGTGCAAAGGTAGAAAATTTTCAGCCAAATTGAAACCTGATTGGTGAGAAAAGAAATTGAGGGCTTCTATGGTGAAATTCATCCAGAAAGATGCTATTATTTTTTATATATATATATTTTTTTAAATTCGAGGTTGGTCTAAGTTTTGGGCAAGTAGAGCAAATTGTGAAGATTAGTGAAATTAGAGCTATTTGGAAGGAATTATAAGCTCAAATTCAAAGGTAAGTAAGCTTAAAGATTGTGTAAGATATTTATGCAAAGAAAAATTGAATTAAATGGCCTGGAACGTAACTAGTGTTTCGAGTACTGAAAGTGGAGTCTGGAAATTAGGTGTCATGAGGGAGATTGTTGGCCGAAGGTTGAAGAAGGAAGACAGGGAGTTGGTTTGTCGGTAAGGTGTCTCGCATGTGTCAGCCACACGCAACATAACCATTGTGCGTGCAACAATGCCCAACCAGCGACAGTGGCAACACTCGCTCGTCCACATTCGACGCGCATACACACACTCATTTGACGTCCAATCTGCGTGCCCTCGACACCTAGTGCACGCGTGTACTACTGGCCTTTCCGCCCATCTAAAGGCGTTATGTGCATGCCTAAGCACTTGTGTGCATGTCCCAGTGCCCACATATGGCCTAACCGTGAGCCTAGCTGCCATGGGCATGACATTAGCTTAATTTTGAGAATTTAAAGTTGGTAAGCAATTTTTGAAGCCATCAAGGAGTACTATGGATTTTAAGCTATAAAAATGACTAAGTATGGACTCACTAAGGATTACTTAAAAAATTATAAGAGTATGCCTGGATAGTTAGAAGTTGCTAAGTGTTTAAGTTATCTAAGAAGTTACCCAGGTTTATTAACTTATTTTACAGGCCAAACTGAGATTGGAAAACCCTACAAGCCATTGGGAACCAACTAAGGATCAGTGAGTGACAAATGATTTAAAACGATTTCTTTTAATGTTTTCAAAGCATGGTTTTACTTGAAATGAAATGGTTTTCTGACGAAGTGTGTGACATGTGAGCCATATGTTTATGCTTAATGTTTCAATATTTATGAAGTTATGTTTTAAGCATGCTTTCCCTCTCAATGAGCTATTTACTTCGAGGTATGCTAGAAATGATTAACTTAGTATGACTTTCATATACTATCTCTATAAGTGATGTGTTCAAAGAATGATTTCACAAGATGAATTTTCCTGTCATGTTAAAAGATTGTTTATTCCTATGCTATGTTATGTATGAAATAATCACTGAGTTTGTACTTAAGCACTGTTTTATGTACCCTAACTTGAAAAGCTCTTGATACTCCAGAAGATGAAGGTATTCGGGACCTCGATACTCAAGGAGATGAAGGTATATGGGAAATTCAATAAAACATGTATCTTGATATTTGGGACCCACCTTGGCACATATATAGGCTTTAGACTGTGTGCGAGGGTACTTAACCTTTTGAGGAAATTTCTACATGCACGTATGAGAGTTATATACTTTGAGTGTACTGAGTTTGCTCTATCTCACTAAAGGTTTAAGGGTACCAATTATGGAATGATGCATAATTAGAATTAGGTATGTTATACTATGTATTCAAGGTTTTCATGATTTTTCAATGTGATGAATTAATATTGTATAAAGTTATTGATTTACAAGCATATTTCATAAACCCTAAAATTCTAAAAGTATATTTGATTTACAGTAGATTATTTCAACTCAATGTTTGTTTGTTTACTTAAGTAGTCACTCACTGGGCTTCCCAACTCACGTTTTAAAAATGTTTTCCTTTCTCAGGTAGTGATCAAGTTATTGCTGTCTAGCTTACAACTGCCAGTCTGCCACACATCACCAAAGATCTCAGATAGCAAGAAGTTCTTTATGTTTATATTATGTATTTTTTCGTTTTGAAATCTTGTACATATTAGTCGGGTCAAAAGGTCGGTTTGTAAATAGGTTGCAAATATTGTTATATGATGGACCCATTGATCCTGTTTGAGTACAGAATATTGGGTTTTATGTCCTAAAACTCGTAGATAGAATAATAATTGACTGTTATCAATAAAGAGTTATCAATGTTTTTTTCACTAAGCGTTATTGATTGTATTGTATTTGTTTTGTCTTAATAACCCTAAATCCAATAAACTAACAACCTAGATTGTCTTATGAGTCTTGGGTTGTATGTGGAGACATACGGGGACCAATGTTCTAGATATAGCCTAAAGGGTCTATAGTATAGGGATAAATTGGTTGGGTATCTTATCCTGATGACACTATGGATACGATCTACTTTATATTTGATACAAACACAATGATCTAAACGTTTGTGTAGATGACATGCGAGTGGGGATATCCTATACAATGAGTTTGTATAAGACAGAATCGCGAAATACTAACTACTAGATGTAACTCTGTTGAGTAGTTAGGTTTTTATTTCAATAGGATGACCTAGACAACTTAGTCTTAATCCTAAGTGTATTATGAATCCTGTTCACGAGGAATTGTCCTTTTATTTGTATGGGTAAAAGAGCTCAGTTCACCAACTCAATATACCTACCATTTTGGGGACAAGACCGAGTGGGGAGTTAGGAGCACAATAATACAACATGGATTTCACTCCTTCTTGACTATAGAGTAAGTAGATGAGTGTTCCCTTAAGTGGTGTCTCCAAGACTTAAACAAAGGGCCCTACCCTCTCTCTAGCCTGAGAGAGTTTCTGTTTAATAGTTGGACCATAAATTAGGTTGTTCATTAGAGAAGTACTGGTACTTAAGAATAAAAAAGTAACCCAGGGGTAAAACGGTAATTTTGAATCAGGTGATGTTACGAATACTCATGAAGGACTAACTTGTTGTTATTGGTTTATATTCGTGAACACATAAATATATCTGCAGTGAGAAAAGTGCACTTGTGGTTCTTTAGTGGAGTATACCCATAGTTAACGAATATTGATTAATATGGTTAATGAGTTTAGCCAATTAATCTCATATCATTGAAGTTTCTAACCTGTAGGTCCATGAGGTCCCATTGCTAGTTTGTAAAGGGTATTGAGGTAATTATGTCTTGAATAGAGTTTGAAATGTTGAAATTTACTTAGGAAAATATTATAATGTATAATGATACATTATAATATAAAAGTTTATATTTTAATTAAACTTTATAATATAGATTTTTGGATATGATTCAAAATTAATTTATGTGAAAATAAATATTTGAAGTAATTAAAATATTAATTTAATATGAATTGAATTTATATTAAAACTATAGGTTAAAATTAATGCGTATTAGATACACATTAAAACTATAGGTAATAAGAGAAATTCAATTGAATATGATTCATATATAAGTTAAATTAAATATGTGATATTTAATGTAGTAATTAATTAATTTAATTAAGTTTATTTTAATTAAATTAATTGAATTAATCCTATAGGTTATGTGAGAGAAATTCATTTAAATACGATTTACATGGATTTATTAATTTAATTAAATTTAATTGTTTAATTAATTAAATAAATAAATTATTAGTTATTTAATTCAATTTATTAAATTAATAATAATAACTCCCATACATGGAGATATAAAAGAAACATAGATAACGGCCAACATTTAGGACTTTGTAAAGCATGCATAACCTAATTTTGTAGTAGGTTGAGGTTTTTTATATTTCTGCTTTAATCTGTATGATTTGCCAGTGTACTGGTATTTTTGGATTCTAGATTAATTTCGAGTTGGGTCTTGGTTCTTCCGCTGTATTAGGACTTTTATCCCTATACAGAATGCCTATAAGATTTAAACTACCAGTTGTCTGTATGAATATATATATAAACTTGTTTATCAGGTCATTGAGGAGCAAGGAAACAAGTTTTAAATAGGCAGTAGATGTCATAAGAAGGTTGACATTTGCTATCTGCACATCCCTTTCCAGGTTAAAAGGGTAGTCTGGAAGGGGTGTGACAATTAGTCTCAATCTACAACAAAAGATTTCCTATACTTATAACTAATCTCTACAATACCTTAAGCGAGTCTGCAAAGGTATAAATCAATTCTACTACCTTAAATTCACTAAACGGACTTGAATACTTGCTAAAAAGATATCTAGATAGATTTGATATCAGCCTAATACTTCATTTCAAGAATGTAAAGTCACAACCGTCATTTATAGACTTGTGTTTTAATTTCTAGCGGCCCTTGCAAAATGGAAACTCTAGTGCTTAAAGGATGTGTTCTTACCTTTAAATTAAGCATTGATATCTTCGAAACCTGCTAGAATGTTCCAAAAAAAGACTTGAAACTACAAATAAAATAATCCAACTTCGATCTAAATTATCAACGTTGTTAGATTATGGACTAAAACATCGATCTCTTAAGTTTATCCATCTTTGATCCATAACAAATACATATTAAAATACTTAAGTTAGAAATCAAAATATTAGAATCTAAGTCTTTGGTTTATTGCAAATAGATGATCAAATTAGATATCAAAGTTAGATAGATATTATTAGTGTCAATATCAAATCAAGTAGAAATATTTTGAAGATAGTTAATCAATCTATGTTCCAATGCCACATTAAATTACTAATAACTTTCAATTTTAAATTGATATGTCAGGATACATAGTAACTTTCACTACTTAACCATTATAAAATTGACGTTTGAAATATTAAAAACATGTTTGAAAGTGATTTTGAAGCATAGACATTACCCTCTTAGAAGAATGGATTAATAACAAAATTTTTCCTAAAGAAGTAACTACACAAAGAATGAAAAATTACAACAATACCAACTATAATGCACCGCTAGAATTTGTTCAAATCAAAGATCAATAACATTCTATTGTCAAAAACAATGGCAAGTTGAAATAGATCTTTAGACATCATGAATGGTATGATTGAAACATAATTGAAAGATAAAAAATGTAACTTATGTCATGTGTAATACTATTTTGTAAATTATTACCACACCACTTTTTCGTCTTCATGTTAACGAAAATGTTGATAGAATAACAATTTTGAAATATGTTTAAAGTTTAAAAGTAAAAATGAAAACCTTCCGGAATGAGATTTATCATTTTATAAGTACTATTTTCTACCCCAAACCCATACTAGCATGATAGTTTGTAATTTAGTACTTAGTATTTTACAAGTTTCAACTAGAAGTCTTAGCATATTTCAAATGAAGGGGAAAATAGAATCCTTAAAATTATATATTTTCTGCAAAGGAAAGACATAGAAAGCTCCAATTCACTACAATATATATAGACACACAACGTTGAGTTGTTAAAAAATCTCTTTCTAGTTGTTCTAGAATAATTAGAAGATTCTCTAGATGAAATATGACATTTTGCTTTTGATGACAACATGCTATGAGGTGGTGGTCCGACTTATGGAGTCAAATCAATATGTTCAAAGAAGAAAGATTAGAATATTAATCTCATCTATGCAAAAAAAATTTCCAGATTTACTAGGGTAATGCATTAAAAAATGGAAAATTTTAGTGGACATACTATTTAGTTGGTGGCAAACTTGCTTTGGGAAAAAAATATATTAGTAGTTTATTTGCCATTGACATGGGAAAAGTTACAATAATTCTAAAGATACGGTACTAATTAGTGAGTGTTTGGTCTATGAAGGTGTTTATACTTCTTTCAACATACAGGAATAATGATGTATAACAATACTTGAATTCTCAATATAGATGCTACATAATTGGTTCTCATCCTTTAGAGACTACAATGTAATAGGAGCATATGTCGACAAAAGGATCACTATAAGATAATCATCACCTGATTATTGAGAACGAATCAAATCAGATGGTTCTATTTCTCAATCTTTCTGACTTGGTCCTATGAAACTAAGATCGAAAATGTTACGTCGACAATTAAAAATACAAAAAACATAAAAGAATCACCACACAGATATATGTGGTTCATTAACAGTGTGTTAGCTACATCCATAGGACAAAGTGAGAACAGTATTATTAGAGAGAATGTTTTCTGAATACACACACAGTGTCTCTAGGGTTGAGAGTTTATACAGCGCACTAATCTAAACCATAGGGCCATAATCGTAAATAACTACAAATAAATAAATATGCTAAATACAAATTATGATTGTTCAAAGTGCCAACAAACAAATTCAAGGTGTACCAACAAAAAAGATTGAGAAAAATCAATCATTCACAACCACTAGTGAAGGATTCCTTGAAAAGTTAATGATTAGTAATTCTTTTTAGAAATTGAATGGATTTAGTCTTATACATAAGTGAGGAAGGTAGGCAAAAAAGGAAAGAATATAAGTTCTTCTTTCTTTTATCACTTAACTTAGGAGTCGTGCGAGATGAAAGTCTCATGCATGATTTTAAATGAGAGAATTCGACTCTGACTTTCTCACTCTAGTTGTTGCTTTCCTTTGATTACTTCAAAAGTAGCCGCTTCAACTTCAGCTACTTAAAATTTTAATATTCTTTTTTTTTATCTCTCATCAAACATATGCTGATTCTCTCTCTCTCTTTTCTACTTGGAAAGTACCAATTGATACGATCATGAAAAAGATGGTTTGAATCAATTTTTTTAATCAATGCAAAAGTAGAAAGAAATGAGGTTTTTGAAAACATAAAAAATATTCCGTCCAATTCTAATCAGTAAGAGCTCAACGAGACCTACCTCTTTTTTTCTCTGATTTGAGGGAGAACCTATTGAATTCTTATGCTTTAATTTCTACATCTCAGTTTGTCCGATTATTACAGAGATGAGCCTAAGTCAAAATATGAACCATAAAAAAAATACCGAATAAACCAATTATATAGGAATACTAGTTGTAGTATTTATTATCTAAAGAGGAGCCTTCCAATAGTCTCAACCACATTTAATGAAAGAAAAAAATTCGTCAACACATTAAATGAAAAAAATGGTAATAAAACATTTTGAAAAAAATCAATACATTAAATAAGATAAACCACAAAGTTAATTTTTGATGAGTCATACCAAAAATTGTCTAGTAATTCTCAACATAATTTGTGATTATTCTGGGATTTTAGTTTATTCTAATACAATATTTTCTTCTCTTCTAATTTAAATGCTTCGTTATTACCACCAGTACCACGCCTACTATATATGTTGTAAAAAGTATATATTCTCTCTCATTATATTTTTTGTGTTCATCTACACGTTGGGTTTCGACTAGTGCTAATTTTTTAGGCAGTCGAATTTTGAGGCAATATTCCTTATTAAAAAATTTTATTGTAATTTTCATTTTAATTTAACCACATATGAAGTGAGAGATTCAAATATATAACTTTTCTGTTTTTTTGAGAATTATTTTTAACTTCTTGATCCAGCATATATGTATATCTTAATTTATTAAATTATGCATCTAGCTTGTTTAAATTTCTTTATTATGCTTTTGTCTTTTATATAGTTTTTTTTTTTCTCCAACTCTTTTGATCTTAAATATCTTAGAACATGTTTGATAACATTTTTTTTTATAGAAATATGTTTGTTTGATAAGCAAGCGCTAACAAAATGAGGCTAAAATATTGTAAAAATAACAAAAACATACCATTAATTGCAAATGATATAGCAAAATTTACCTCCCATAGAAAATGTCCAAAAAGTTCATTGAAGGCGCAAAGAAAACATTGAAGGTCTGAAGTTTTCAATTATAGTCAGTGATAGACAGCTAGTGATAGAACTTCTGTAATTGTTTATTAGATTAGTGATAGATGGTGATAAATATTGATAGATATTTATAATTATTTATCATTGATCTGATAGAGAATTATAGAAGCCTATCACTAATATACTTATTTGATACTTTATTTATTTGAGATTTGTGTTTAATGATAATCAAATTGTTTGTCTTTACATGTAGCCATCTTGATAATACGTTTTCAAAAAAGTTAATTTCATTCAACTGAAAATTAATTTTTGATTTCATCTTTGCTGAGTAATTTGGATTAAATGGGATTAGACCCTGATAGGGAGTATATAAACTATGTTACTGATAGAGTTGTAAGTATATAATAGATAGACCCTTTTATTGATAGACTTTGATACTATGAAGCACAGATACAGATACGACTACACGATACGGATACGATCGGATACGACGATTCGTTAATTTTTAAAAAACAAAATACGCCATTTTTTTATATATTTTTTTAATATATATATTTCTAAAAAATGATGATATTGATACGTTGATGATACATTTTTTTCTTTAAAAAAATATAGGATATAGATAAATTTAGCATATAAGTTAATAACATTAGCACAAAATAGAATACAACATTGAAATACAATACAAAAAAAGCAACATCTAAGATGTTGAAGTACAATAGTTAATAAAATTTAATAGAAAAGTGACTCATATTGCAAAGAAGAAGAAGAAGAAGATTAGAAAGAGAAGTATGAAGAAAAATGAAGAACTTATTGTTGAAGATATCCAAATGGTTTATATTTTGGTGGACTTTGTGGGAACTCAAATGTGAAGATGAAGATTAGATGATTGTAGTCTAGGATTTGGTCCGTTATTTATTTAGTTTTTCTTTTAGTTTTGGACTCGAGTAGTGAGTTTTTTAAATAAGTTGCCTAATTTTAGATTGGGAAAGATTAGATGAGTTGCTTGTCTTTTTTCTTTAAAAAAAAGTACGCATAAAAATAGATACATCAAATCGCGTGTCAGATACGTATCTGAAAATTATCTGAAAGTATAGATACGTCAAATCGCGTGTCAGATACGTATCCGGGAAGTATCTGAAGTATCAGTATCCGATACGTGTCTGATACTGATTCTTTGCCTCACATGAAGTATTTGTGCTTCATAGCTTTGATATATTATATGCTTGTTATGTAGGATAAACTCTAATAGATGTGTGTACAGAAGTCTATCACTAATTTTCTTTTTTGTTATTTCAACTCTATTAGCTACTATCATTGATAAACTTCAAGTAACAAATAAAAATCTATCAACAATAGAAGTGATAGAATGAAGAAGTACAATAGTGATAGACTTCTATCACTCCACATCACTTATATATTTCTATCACTAATTTTATTTTTATCACTGATGGATAATGATAGAAGTCTTAGAAGTCTATCATTGATTTACTTATTTGATACTTTAGTGGTTTAAGGTTTGTGTTTAATGATAAATTAATAGTTTGTCTTTACATGTAATCATGTTAATACTTTTAGTCCAAAGAGACAACCAAAACCTATAGTTTGTTAATAGACCATGATAGAAATATATAAAAGTATCAATTATACAACTATATGTATATGATTTTTTTTTTAATATAGAATTATGACATTGATAGATTCTCGTAGAATTATATGTATGTAATCTGACAATCAAACGATTCAATCTATTACATTTTTAATTTGTAGTTCATATAAAGTTTGGTTTGTGATTCAATGATATTTAATTTGTATCTTCACGTAGCTTTTTTGCATTTTAGTTTGATCTTGTTATATCACTAAAAGATACTGACATATTTTATTTCTATCATTGACTAACAGTGATCAAAATATATAGAAATCTATCAATATATAGATAAATCTTGATAGAAGTATATAGAAGTATCACTGATAGAATTATAAATATATGATTATTATTTTTATTTATAAAAGTGATTTTTTTTTTTCAATTCTATCTACTACTATCACTAGACTTTGAGTAACAAATAAAAATCTACTAATATTACAAGTGTCAGAATAAAATAAACCAAATTATTATGATTAATATTCACATAGTAAATTATAGAGATTGAGGGCTAAATGATTTGTATGTTTGTTTTTTTCTTTTAAGAAAAAAGAAACATTGCCCAAAAGCTAAAGCAATGAGGTGGACAAGTACAATGATTGGAGATGGGAAATGCCAACATTAAAAGTTGGTTAAAGCAATGTGAGAACTTTGAAAATTGAAATTGACAGGCAGACAAGAGAATATGGACATTAAAAAGAAAAGAGAAAAATGGAAGATCTACAAATCTAATGAATAAATATATGATCCCTTCCTTTAAAACACCACAACCCCATCAAATCTTCCTTTGAAGAATCCAATTTTTCATGGTCAACTTTCATTGCCTTTCCTAATTTCATACTTTCTAATCTTATCATTCACTTCAATAATGCATCTACCAATCATTGCATCATATATAATAACTAAATTTTTCTTGTACTACTTTAATTTAATGGCCAAAGTATATAACATGTCACTCCCTCAATTATAAGATTTATTTTAATTAATACTATGGTTGATTTCAAGCTTTTAAGTTGTCTCAAAAATGCTTTTCATTTCTATATGAGGTCCTCCAAATGTATCATTGTCTTTTATTTAATTATTAATATGATAGGTAAAGTAAGTTTAATTAAAATGAAGTGTGTAGTTGCATTTGCTGGTGTGTTGATCAAATATGGTATCAAAGGTTAGATATTCAAATAATGATACAAAATTTAATTGAAATTAAGTGTAAGTGCATACTTAGTCAACAAATACAACGATGAAGAGTAATTCAAAGTTCATATAGATGGGAAAAAAGATTATTTAAGTAGAGTGGACATTTTGTGCTATCCACCCAAATGTCCAATCATAATTTATTATATGATTTTTTTTTATGTGTGATTGAAATGAGTTGCACAAAGATGTGTGCGACCTAAGTTACACCCAAATATTACTCGTAATAAAATATGTGGGTGAATTTATCGTCTCCTTTTGACCTCAGGGCTAATCCTCTGATGAATATAATCTCTATTTATTGTGAATTTCCCTTTTATTAAATATAACATGGGTTTGATGTTACAAACTACTTGGATTCTATTAATCCATCATTTGCTTGCAGGACCTTTATGTTGAGGCGTTTTTCACGTTGAATCTTTATTACACACCAACAAAAATTTTCGTGCAAAAGCCTACATCGTTATATATTTTAAATATTTAAATTTCATTTTGGTTCATGAACTTTTAAGTTTGTTCTATTTTGATCGGTGAAACTTTTTCAAAATTACATTTCAATCTTTGAACTTTCTAATTTGTTCTATATTTTGATTCCTAAACATTTACAACATTCAATTTAATCTTTGAATTTTAATAAAATAACTATTCTGTTCTTTTAATTTTTTAGTAAATTAACGATATGTAGTTTCGAATACATGTATTCGACATGCTAATTAATATGATTATGATTTCAAATTATAAAAATTAGGGAGAGATTAACAAGATGAGTGGATCATATCATAGAAGAAAAATAATATTGAAAATGTTTTAAAAGTTTAAAGACTTACAAAAAAAAAAAAAAGGTATTTATCAATTCCATGGACAAAAATAATCAAAATTGTATTTAAACTCTTGTCCTATTTCAAACTTGAAGAACTAAAGATTAATTTGCACATGTGTAAAGTTGAAAGACTTCTTTGGTTATAAAAGTGATGGCTTCTTTTTCCTTTTTTTATTATTTTTTTAAATCTATCTAAATTCCTCTAGATTTGTGCTTATTTGGTCAATTTGGGTGTCAGAGTCCTTGTTTTTGTTGAGTAAAATGCTTGAGGTGGAAGCAAAACAATGGAGTTGGCTTGGTCATGAGGAAATGGACAAACTAAACATATTGTTGCCTCACAATTAACATTATTTGACCTCCCCAACCCCCAACCTATACATTTGTCTGTCTTCTAATTTTTGTACCAATGCATCCTTCATATATGCCATTTACATGCTCAAACCTTCTCTTAAAACATTTCATTAAACTCTTTAATTGCCACTATATGTTTGCATAGTTTTTTGTTGTCCCTTTCCTTAATTTTATAAGTGTGGTTAGGTAATTGCATTTTCACTCCATGTTAAAATCGTCCCCACAATTAACTTTACTAATGTATCTTATTTTTAAAATTATTAAGACTTCCTAATATAAATTAGGACGTCTTTGTGTTACCTCCAAGATCAATCTCACGTTTAAGAGCCACGAAACTACAATTAACCTTGAATTTCTATACATACAAATAGAGATTAGCTAAATTTAGGTTATTCAAACAACAACGGATCAGAAACACTGCTCTAGTGATATGCAAGCATATTCTATTTTGGTATCTACATTTTGGATTCTAGTATTTTGGAAAAAAATATACTTTTTGTCCGTAAATTTTTAAACATTTAAATTTAATATAAAAAAAAATTCTAGATGTTGATGTGCCAAGATAACATGGATTTTTTTTAATCTTTCTCTTTCTTTCTTCTTCCTCTCCTCTCTTGTTCTCCATCTCGGTCTCTCTCTTCCCTCTTCGTCCTCTCTCTCTTTGTCTCTCCCTCATTTTCCTTACTAATTTTTTTTTTCAAAACAATCTCAATGTAATAATCCAAGCACCCATGTGCCATTTAGTTGGTCAAGTAACTCGTATACGTTGTACACGGGCTAAATCGTGTATCATTTCCACATTTCATTAATATACACGTGGACGTGGCAAGATTTACCTAATTCGTATACCATGTCCACAATTAAGCAGCTATATCTTTTTTATTATTTATTTAAATTACATTAAAAAAAGTTCTCACTTATTTTAACATTTTTAAAAATTTAGGATGTTTCAATTATCTTATTTATACCTATGGTAGCTAATTGAAGATATTTTCTAATTATTTTCTTAATTTATTTTTTTTTACAATATATAGATAAAAAATTGAATCTCTAATCTGGAGATTGATAGAACAAACTTTATACTAGTTTAACCTATGTTGATCTTAGCTAATTCTTTTCTTTATTACTTTGTCGTTTAATTTGTAAATTTATTTGAATTGTGTGGCAATAATAGTTACTTGATAAATTGTGAGATACACAAAGTTAAATACAATTCTGCAAATAGTGCAACCAAATATTTTTCAAAAATGAAAACCAATGATTATAGATACAAAGATCTTAATTTCACATCCATCATGGTTCCTTGATTCTATTTCCAATGCCAGCAACATTCCAATACAGTAACAATTATATAAAAGCTAACTATATCTAATGTCTAAAAATGTTAAATAATGATCATGTTCATGTGATATTAATATATTTTTTTAAAAAAATCAGATCATGGGTTGTTACAAGATCAGCATTCAACTATTCTGAAACTGATGGTGACATGACCATAGAGAGCATATGCACATAAATTCAAACCAATAATGTCCCTTTCCATATATTATCTTCAATAACTCAAATCTCAAGAGCTAATTTCTCTAGAAGCATTGTAGTATTAGATCTCTACCCAAGTTGCTTGAGTGAGGAATATAACCATCACAAATTTCTAATCACAATGGACTATATATAGATTTGAAAACCCTTCTAAATTCTCTATTATAGTCTCTTTAATCGTATAACTCGCTAACTACACACGACAACAAAAATAAGTTTCCATGACTTTAAAAAATTGTCATAAATAATTTTTTTTGAAAAAAGTGTATAGATGACACATCTAAAATATGTCATTATTGGTTTTTATGACTTTTTAATATCGTCAACAATAAGAATTTATTGACAGTTATTATCTATTATGGTAATATTTTCTATGACAATTTATTATTGTCACTCAAAAGTTGATTTTTTCTGTCAATTAAACCTTTATATCGAGGTTGAAAATATGTCACAGAATTATATACATTGACATTTATTTATTGTTAATGAAGTTTAATTGATGACAATATTCCAGTGTCAAATAGACACATTGCATGACATATGTGAAATGTCAAAAAAGTGTTTATAATGATGAATCATTGTTTTTTTCATACCTATCATTGCACCTATGTTTTCTCCAATTTTGACATAAGATACATATAAAGATGAATATGAACTTTCATATATAACGAGGTTGGTAACGTTTATACAAACAAATTATATAAAATCAAAATAGTGATCAAACTTTGGTAAGTTATTTACAAAGAAACTAAATACAAGTATTGCCAAAAAAATTTGGTACTATCCTAACAAAAAAAAAAAAAAAAAAAAAACACATATACATAACATGCTTGTCACTTCAATAGATTTGCACAAACCTATTAAAAAACAACATTCATTTTAGAATTCAACCCAATACAATAATGTCAACAATAATAGTAATATTTGCAAGATATATATACCTTCTTAATGCTTATAATCTTTTTTAGTATACATTCAAAACAATCAAAACCACACTTTAAAAAAAAAAAAAAAAAAAGAACAATAGCAAACAAATAAATCTGAAGTATAATCATAAAATACAACAAGTCACAAATAGAGGCTTATTCACCTAAATGAAAATAAAATCGACTTGGCGCTTCACTAAAACAAATATGTTCGAAAGAGTTTGAAATCAATTTGAATCTACTAATATCAGCTTCTAAGGATTAGAAACCAATCTAAATCACTTAAACTGTGTTTGAAAATGCCTAAACATACTTAAAATTCACTGAAACAAACTTAAAATTTGGATAGAAAAATGCTCAAATTGGTCTAATAACAACCATTACTACAAAAAGAGAGGTTCATGCCTAACATCCAATATCCAAAATCACAATAACATAATCAACGCAAAAGTCATTACAAAACAATAAAAATGATAAGAGATATAAATGTGACATATTATAATTAGTTAAGTAAAACAAATAACACTAACATAAAACAAACAAAGTAGAATTTCGCTTTCTTAATGTGCTTCTAAAACTTATTCAAATGCTCTAAACAAAAATAAACCTTAGATTAAAACTCAATTCTAAGATCAAAATTGCTAACCTGCTAACAAAACAAACTTAATCCTAATTCCTTGTAAGACCTTGTTTGAACGGTTTGGATTTGTTCCAAAACTACAAATATAAGATAATCAAGTATCTTTCTACTTGTAATCTATGTTAGGTCATTAAAAATAGGTAAGGTTCTTATCAACTAATTTTCATATATCTCAATATAATTAGAAATCCTGTAGATTTGGAGATTAGTTTATCTACAAATAAAAGCTTCCAATGATTAGGAACAATCTAAATCACTTCCATTGGCTGGATCAGAAAGGCTGAAAAAGAATTTGGTTGAAAGGAATTTAGAGTAAAATTACCCATCTACAACAACAAGAGTTCATTATAATTTGATTATCCTCATAAGAGTAAAGTTTCCAAGACTTTTAAACTAATTTACAGCAATTACTAAGAATTCAAAAGGGTTCGAGAAGAATTTTACCTACTGAACGTCCCTAATCAATTATGAAACCTTGCTGATTAGTGTTAATAAGCTTAAGCCTGCATAATTGAAGTCGTAAGGAAGCAGTAAACAACCATCTAAATAAGAATGACTTTAACCAAAGTATGTTTCTCAAGATCTTGTCCCCACATAAACTAGTGAACAAACGACCAAATATGATCAACCAAATCTATCACAAGAAATAGTGAGCATAATATTAGAACAAACATCTTATTCATATTATAGCTTAAATAAAATGCGCTGAGAATGTATAACACACAAGAGTAGAAATCCATTTACCTAAAGCTTTGAAAAATTAACCCAAAAGCCTCCTTAAACTCCAAAAACCCTCCAAATTAGTTCATAATTGCTACAAGCTGTAAAACCCAAAAGTTAGAAACCAGTCATAAGTGAATTTTATTAGAGTCCAAAGTGTTAAGATAGCACATTAAGGAAGTTTAGCCCAAAGTCCATTGTTGAAATTAAGCCCGCTTTAACTGTTTTAGCTATTTTCTGTTATGATGTAATCTTCTACAAATATGTGTCATCTTTGTATTTGGAATATATGGAAAGAAAATTAAACAAATTCTCCATTTTCTTGTTTCTTAAGATGGTAACTGAGTTATACGTCTAACGACACTGATCTTTTTCTTCTTCCTTTTCTTCCTCTTCATTATTCACCATGAATGCTGAAGAAATTTCTATCATAAACCCTGGAAGTAAAATCTCCTTTGTAAAACTTTCAAACACAATTTTTCTTATGTGGAAACTACAAATTGTTGCAGCCCTAGAAGGAAATAGACTTGAAGACCACATGTTATTACAAGCAGTAAAAAACAACTTCAAAGGTTGTTGAATCAGTTATACAAGACTGTCTATAAATACTTTTGTATCATTCTTGTACATTCAAGAGAGAAAAATTACATCTAGAGATAAAACTAGACAGAGACTTATCTTTGTATAACCCTTGTAGCTCCCCATCTATAATAATCAGCTTCTCTCTGTGGATGTAGGCAAATTTTTTGCCAAACCATGTAAATCTTATGTGTTCCTTCTTCTTCCCTTCATCTTATTTATCTTCTTGCTCGTATTCTTTAGCTCCTCAACAATCTTGTAGAATTTCGACAACATTTCACATTGTTCTTTATTTTCCTCTCTCAATTTTTTTTTCTGCAAGAAAGAAAGAATGTGTTAGTCATTAAAGTTCTTTCTTTTCTGCGAGTGCTCAAAGTTAATCAAGGTCGTCAACATGTGTGGTGAAGATTCTTCTTCACGAGGATTGTGCTTTTAGCACATAGAATCGATTTCGAGTTGAAAATTGTTGGGGTTGATGCCCTAAAGTCTCGTGTCCTGTAGTTTGTAAACAGTATATACGAACACTTGTGATTGTTAATATATGATATTTTACTTCACATCTTGTTGTTTTGCTCGGTTAATTGTTTTATTTGCTTTACCACAAACCAATAAACATAAAATCCCTGGTTAACTGTATGTGACTCAAGCATGTATGTGGTGACATACAAGTGGATCATGTCTTGAGTGATAACCAAAATGGTCTGTAGTATATGGATAAAGGAGGGAAACCTTATCCTGGTAACGCTATGGACGCGGCCCGCTTTGTGGAATGGTCACAAGTATTGTGAATTGCCATAGATGATCTGATCTTGATCATTCGTGTTGGGACCATGTGAGCGGGGATGTTCTATACAAAGAGTTTATATAAAACCTGACCACGAAGTGTTAATGTCTCGTTATATAACACCGTTCAGGACAGAGACTTCACTTCACTAGGATGACCATAGGTAACATGACCTTAATCCTAAGTGAGTTGGGAACTCCTGCCATTAAGGGCGGTCCTTTGATTTGTATGGGTGCGAGTGGCCATGTCGCCGATTCAAACCTACCATTTTGGGGATACGTCTGATTTAGAAGCTGGGAACTCAACTACACAAAATGGAATTCACTTCTTCCCCGAGGCAGGGGTAAGTAGATAGATGGCTCCCTTAAGGGCTGATTCCAGGACTTGAACGATGTGGCGCCACACACACCTTCTCTTGGCCTGAGAGGTGTTCACACATAGTTGGACTATGTTGTATTATTCATTAGAGGAATCAGTGGTACTTAAGGAGTGCGATGTAACTACAGGGGAAAAAGGTATATTGGCCCATTGTACTTACGAGCATCTGTGAAGGGTCATCGTACTTATGATTGGTTATATCCAATGGACACAGAAATATATATGTGGTAAGAAGAGTTCAGCTGTTGGTCTTTAGTGGAATCACTGACAGTTAACGGATGATGAATCTCATGGCTAAATAATTTAGTCAGCCATTCACGTACCGTTGGAGCTTCGAGCCACAGGTCCATTAGGTCACCTGGGTAGCTTGGATAAAGTCGAGAACCAGTGTTTAGGTTAATTTGAAATGTTCAAATTGACAAGAGGAAGTTCAATTATATATGATATAATTGGACTGGTTAATTATATATGATATAATTGGCTAAATGTATGAGATACATTATTTTGGAGGAAATTAGATATAAATATGATTTATATCAAGTAGAGAAAAAAAATACTATAGTAGATATATGATATCAAACTATAGGATATAAATATAATATGATTATATTTAATAATTAAATTAATTGATTAATTATTTAATAATTAACCAATTAAACGTTTGAACGTGGTAACGTGGGCTGCGAAGGTTAAGGTAACCGGCGGGTTGAAGTATGAAAATAGTTTTCATTTTGAGCTTTAATTGATTCATGCATTCGATATCCTGCGCCCCAAAAGAAACCATGAAAGAGCAATCGCCGAGAGTGTATATAATAGAATCTCATTCGTCTAAACAATCGTCTAGTTCACGTGTTCCCTAAACGATCGTATACCAATTTCCTAAACGATCATCCAGTTTTTCCTAAACGATCATGTAGCTCTACTATACGATAAGCGTCTCCGCTATACGATATTAGAGTTCTTCTTGTGCGCGCTTATCGTCTACACGAAATCTTCTCCTCCGTCCTCTACCAAACTCACTAGAGCCCACTCTTTAGGTTTTTGACGCTGAGGATACTCGAAGTTCTCTTGTGGTGGTGTTGTCCCCGCGACCTTATTCATGTACGTTCGGATCGTGCAGTAACAGTTGAGAGACTCGCTGGTATTGGTAGATCGGTGGGAGTTTTTCGCTGCTATGGGTTTAAATAAACGAAGACCATCTTCCTCTAGTATGAACCCCTTTCTCTATGTTTTATCGTATTCTGAGCATGTTGTTGATGAGTTAAATATGCATAACTATTAGTATAGAATGTACATCGTTTATATTCCGGTCACTATGAAATTGGAGTGATCTGAACCCGCTCATAGAACTCTCGATATAAGATCCTTCAATTGGTATCAGAGCCAGGTTGCTGATACTCCAATTTCATTTGTTGCAACGAAATAACATTTACATTCCTGGTGGGTGCATTTCTACGCTATTTTTAAGTGTTAATACTATTGTGGATGTGTCGGATTAATGGATGTTTTTGGGATGAATTTCCTTGGTCTGTTTAAATTCCTTTTATATTTGCGGTTATATGTAAAGGCCCCTGCGTTTTTGGGCATATATAATCGTAATCGAGTCTGTATTCAAAGTGTTTGAAGTCTTGAGTCGTTCGTCGAAGTTCTGGGCATAGGTTGCGCCTCTTCGAGGAAGGAGATGATTTAGGGTTGATCGTATCGTGCAGAAAAGGTTTTATACGATCGTTTCCATCACATCGTGAAGATGAAGGACTATGCGATCGTGGTTGAACACATCGGTTGAACGATGGGGTATGCGATCAAGAATTGGTCGTATCGGGACGACGATCGGGCACGCGATCGCTGAGTATCGTTTAATGCGTGCGCGAGCTAGACGATCGTTTTGGTCAGCAAGCTTCATTGCTTAGTAACTGACTAAACGATCGCTTAGCATCACAAGGTAAATCGTTTACCAAGTTGCACGCATCGGTTAAACGATCAAACGCTTGCGTATCGTTTAAAGCGCCTTAGACAATCATTTAGGTCAGCAAGCTTCATCGCCTAGTAACTGACTAAACAATCGCTTAGTAACTCAAGGTAAATCGTTTACCTATCGTCGTGCTACACGATCGCATGGATGATCAGGCTTCGAAGCCTCCTCGTCATCTACGTGATCGTTTGCTAATGTTCCTATCATTTAGTGTGTGCTGAACGATCGTCTTCCTGCTAAAGATTGCTACATGATGGAGACCTCCTGGCGGTTCAAGACCCGGTTCGCCTGTGAACCGGTTTGCTCGATGACAAATGTAATATATAGTGTTTTTCATTCTAGTTCTTTTTGGTTTAAAGGCTCATCCTGGTCCATTAATCTATTTGTTTAATGCATGCGATGTATGTTTTATATGTCCTATGGTATGCACATATAGTAAATCCCACCTTAGGTTATGCATTGATCATGCATCATCTCTTTATTGTAATTGTTATAATTTAGAGAAGTATGATTTTAATCATGTAAGAGCATGCCCATGCATCATTTAATATAAGAGTTATATTTATGCATGCATAAAAAGAAATGACATGCATCATCTTTATATTATAATTGTTATAGTATAAGGGTGAATGATAGCATGTTTGCTTGGTTATTACGCGTTATATAAAAGTTATGTAGTAATGACCGGACATTGCATGAAACATGACACATAGGTTACTTTATAATTGTTATAAACGCCTTGTTATGCGCAATTTTTTTTAGTTGTTTCTTTTTAAGAGTTAAAGAGAAATTAAAACTAAAAGAAATAAGAAATATATGCATGCTCACTTAGGTTTAATTCATGTTTTAAAATGTTTAAAACTTGGATCACATAGACCTAAGATCACGGCTCTAATATGATTAGCAACCCTAAGGCTTTAATCTTTTAATCAGTTTAATGGGATTAAATTGGCTAATAAAAGGTTAAAGTGTAGCAAATCTATCTATAAGGGACTTTTTGCCTAAGGCGGGTTCTGTCTAGGCTGGGGTATTTAAGTTGACGAAAACGTAACACCCCTACCTGGGAACTTACCTGGAAAGGTGAATTAGATATATTTGATGCATGCATGCAAGTTAAGGACAGTTCATTAAAGTGTTTAAATGTGACTACTTGAACTTGTTTATATTTCATAAACAAACATTGTTTATGAGCAGACTTTAAAAAGACCACTTAGACTAAAATCAGTAGTCGGATTGTCTTGGTTAATGAATCCCTAGGTAGAACATTCAGTGGGAGGTACTTGGAGCATGAGATGCTTCACTTAAACCTTTCACTTTTCTCCTAAATAGTCCACACCGTGAGATCTATCCTCGGCCTCGCGGCACCTTTGGCGTGTCCCCCCCAAAGGATGGTGTTTGGGTAGGTCAATATCAAGGTGGATGGAGAGAATATTTAGAGTAAGTGGGAGCGGGAAGTGTGATAGCATATCCCTCAATCTCCCTCGTTAGGTTGAATAAAGTTACTGCGCATAGCCTCGAGGCACCCTGGGAGGGTCCCCCTAAAGGGTGGCAGTTTTGCACGTTTATTTATTTGATCTCTTGTAAGAGGATAAGGTAACTTAGTCTCTTGTCCTAATCTGTTTTTTTCCTACAGTAAACGCATTAGGGTGGGACTCTGGCACCAAAAACAAGGGGTTACACTTACATAGAATAGTTAAATATGAACAATTCTGGATCAAAAAATGGTGGCTGTTAGGTTCAGTTTCAAGAGTTGGTTCTGCCTAATGGTTGAGAATGTCTCATCCCAGTGAAGGGCTAATTGATCACCCTACCGGTGGTGTTTGTCCTGACTCATTGGGGCATCATTGCAAAATAGAAGTCTATAACTTAGGGTACTTGAAACTGTTTTACAAAACTAATTGGTTTAAAAGTGGTTTAACAAAATCTAATCAAGATTTGTTTGTATTTTCAGCAACTTTTTCAAATGTCTACAACCACCTTATCGTTGTTAAGTGCCAAAAAATTAACTGGCGACAATTTTTCAACATGGAAACATATGATCATGACAATCCGAATCATCGAAGATCTCATGTTCGCTCTCACAGAGGCTTATCCTCCTATTCCAGCTCCAAATGTCGCTCGAAATGTTCAAGAGGCATACGAGCGATGGACAAGGGTGAATTAGAAGGCCCGAGCCTATATCTTGGCAAATTTTTCTGACATCTTGGCCAAGAAGCATGAGCCTATGGGCTCAGCTCATGAGATCATGGAGTCCCTGCAGGGGATGTTTGGACAACTGTCTGAACAACTTATGCATGAGGCTCTTAAATATATATTCAATTCCAAAATGCAAGTAGGCACCTCTATTCATGAACATGTGCTAAACATGATGGTCCACTTCAATGTGGTGGAGTTGAATGAGTCTACCATCGATGAGGGCAGCCAGGTTAGCATAATCCTGCATTCTTTGTCAGAGAGCTTCCTGCACTTTGTTAGCAATGTGGTTCTTAACAAAGTGAAATATAACCTTACAACTTTCATCAACGAGTTGCAGACATATCAATCTTTACTGAAAAGTAAGGAGAGGCAGAAGGGTGAGGTAAATGTTGCTTCATTCTCAAGGACATTCTATAGAGGTTCAACCTCAGTAACGAAGTCTACACCTTCTACTTCTAACTCTGCAAAGGGGAAGAAGAAGAAGGGTGGTAAGGGAAAAGGGAAGGCACCTGCTAACCCACCGCCTGTCGCCCCGAGGAGGCGTCCACCAGTTGTTAAAGGAAAGTGTTTCCATTGCAATCAAGATGGACATTGGAAGAGGAACTGTCCTCAGTATCTGAAGGAGAAGAAAGTAGTCAAGGCTAAGGCCAACGAGGATAAAGGTAAATATGATTTACTTGTGCTCGAAACTTGTTTAGTGGAGAATGATGATTCGACCTGGATAATTGATTCAGACGCCACTAATCATGTTTGTTCTTCTTTTCAGGGGATTAGATCTTGGCGACAGCTGGAGGCTGGTGAGATGACGATGCGAGTAGGCACCGGGCACATCGTCTCAGCTATGGTAGTGGGAGGGATCCAGTTGACTTTACAGAATAGGTTTCTAAATTTAAATGATGTATATATTGTTCCTGAACTAAAAAGAAACCTTATTTCTGTAAAGTGCTTATTGCATTGTAAATACATTATTTCTTTCAATTTGAGTAAAGCGTTTATTCATAAAGATGGTGTCTTTATTTGCATGGAAAATCTGAAATCAAATTTATATGTGCTAAGGCCATTAGCCATTAATTCCCTTCATAATACTGAAATGTTCAGAACTGCCGTAAGTCAATCAAAACATCAATGAATTTCTCCAAAAGAAAATGCCCAACTTTGGCATCTACGTTTAGGGCACATCAATCTCAATAGGATTGAGAGATTGGTGAAGAATGGACTTTTAAGTGAGTTAGAAGAAAATTCTTTACTTGTGTGCGAATCTTGCCTTGAGGGTAAGATAACTAAACGACATTTTACTGGAAAAGGTTTTAGAGCCAAAGAGCCTCTTGAGTTAGTACATTCTGACCTTTGTGGTCCTATGAATGTGCGAGCCCGAGGTGGCTATGAATATTTTATCAGTTTTACTGATGATTACTCCAGGTACGGATATGTTTATCTTTTTCAACGGAACTCTGAATCCTTTGAAAAGTTCAAAGAGTTCAAGGCTGAAGTTGAAAATGCATTGGATAGACGGATTAAAACACTTCGATCAAATCGAGTTGGAGAGTTTTTGGACTCCACATTCCAGGACTATTTAATAGAACATGGAATCGTTTCCCAACTCACAGCACCGGGTACACCTTAGCAGAATGGTGTAGCAGAGAGGAGAAATAGGACCTTGTTAGACATGGTTCGTTCAATGATGAGTTACACTTCCTTACTGGACTTGTTTTGGGGATTCACAGTGGAGACTGCGGTGTACATACTCAACTGTGTTCCCTCTAAGAGTGTTGCAAGGACACCTCTTGAGTTGTGGAATGGGTGTAAAGCTAGTTTACGTCATTTCCGCATTTGGGGTTACCCTGCACATGTGCTTGAGACTAATCTAAAGAAGTTGTAGCCACGGTCGAGGTTATTCCTTTTTGTAGGCTACCCAAAAAGTACACGAGGGGGTTATTTTTATGATCTGACAGAAAATAAGGTGTTTGTTTCAACAAGAGTTGTTGATGAGAGTTCATCCAGTAGGTCGGTTCTACTTCAAGAGTTGAGGGAACCTCGACGTAGTGGGAGGGTTGTAAACCCACCCGTTCGCTATCTGGGTTTCACAAAAATCCTTGCTATGGTAGCAAATGGTGACGTTGAGGATCCGTTGTCTTATAAAAAGGCAATGGAGGATGTAGACCGAGATGAATGGTTCAAGGCCATGGATCTTGAGATGGAGTCGATGTACTTCAACTCAGTATGGGATCTTGTAGATCAGCCTGATGGGGTTCGCCCTATAGGTTGTAAATGGATCTACAAGCACAAACGGGATGCTGATTGGAAGGTACAGACCTTCAAGGCTCGACTTGTGGCAAAGGGTTATACCCAGGTAGATCAAGTCGACTATGAGGAGACTTTCTTGCCTGTTGCCATGTTAAGGTCGATCTGCATCCTCCTGTCCATTGCAGCTTATTATAATTATGAGATCTAGAAAATGGACGTCAAGACGGCCTTTTTAAATGGCAATCTTGAGGAGACCATTTATATGGTGCAGCCCAAGGGATTCATAGCCCAAAGTCAATAGCAAAAGGTTTGCAAACTGAATCGGTCCATTTATGGACTGAAACAGGCGTCTCGATCTTGGAACATACGATTTGATGTTGCGATCAAGTCGTATGGTTTTGACCAAAACATTGATGAACCTTACGTTTACAAGAAGATATCAATGCTTCAGTAGTCTTTTTAGTGTTGTATGTAGATGATATCCTACTCATTGGGAATCATGTAGGTCTACTGACTGTAGTTAAGAACTGGCTAGCGTCCCAATTCTAAATGAAAGATTTGGGAGTGGCTCAGTTTATTTTAGGGATCCAGAATTTTCAGGCATCGTACATTAACAAGATGTTGCTCAAGTACTCGATGCAGAACTCCAAGAGGGGCCTACTACCGTTCAGGCATGGAGTCACTTTGTCTAAGGAAATGTGTCCTAAGACACCTCAAGAGGTTGAGAAGATGAGACGGGTCTCATATGTGCCTGCCATTGGTAGTTTGATGTACACAATGCTCTGTACTCGTCCAGACATCTGCTACGCTGTGGGCATAGTCAGTAGGTATCAGTCTAACCTAGGCTAGGGTCACTGAACCGTAGTGAAGAATATCCTCAAGTATCTTTGGAGAACGAGGGACTACATGCTCGTGTATGGTTCTAGGGATTTGATCTTTACAGGATACACAGATTCTGATTTTTAGACTGATAAGGACTCTCGCAAGTCCACATCAGGGTCATTCCTCACTCTTAATGGAGAACCTGTAGTGTGGCAAAACACTAAGCAGGGGTGCATTGCCGACTCCACTATGGAGGCGGAGTACGTAGCGGCTTGCGAAGCTGCTAAAGAGGCCATCTGGCTCAGGAAGTTCTTGACAAACCTGGAAGTTATAATAGTGGGGTAGTGGCGAACTCGAAGGAGCCAAGGAGTCACCGACGCGGTAAACACATAGAGCAGAAGTATCATCTAATCCGTGAGATAATACATGTAGGGGACGTGATTGTCACGTAGATCACTTCAGAGCACAAAGTTGCTGACCCATTACGAAGGCTCTCACGGCTACAATGTTTGAGGGTCACCAACGGAGTATGGGTCTATAGGATCGCTTACGGTAGAACTAGGGCAAGTGGGAGATTTTATTGTACTGGGCTTTTATGCCCTAGTTTATTGTTTTGTACTAAGTTTTTTTGTAGTCCCCACTTCGCTTTAGGACAAGTGGGAGATTGTTGGGGTTGATGCCCTAAATTCTCGTGTCCTGTAGTTTATAAACAGTATATACGAACACCTGTGATTGTTAATATATGATATTTTACTTTACATCTTGTTGTTTTGCTCGGTTAATTGTTTTATTTGCTTTACCACAAACCAATAAACATAAAATCCCTGGTTATCTGTATGTGACTCAAGCATGTATGTGGTGACATACAAGTGGATCATGTCTTGAGTGATAATCAAAATGGTCTGTAGTATATAGATAAAGGAAGGAAACCTTATCCTGGTAACACTATGGATGCAGCCCGCTTTGTGGAATGGTCACAAGTGTTGTGACTTGCCATAGATGATCTGATCTTGATCATTCGTGTTGGGACCATGCGAGCGGGGGTGTTCTATACAAAGAGTTTATATAAAACCTGACCATGAAGTATTAATATCTCGTTATATAACACCGTTTAGGACATAGACTTCATTTCACTAGGATGACCATAGGTAACATGACCTTAATCCTAAGTGAGTTAGGAACTCCTGCCATTGAGGGCGGTCCTTTGATTTGTATGGGTGCGAGTGGCCATGTCGCCGATTCAAACCTACCATTTTGGGGATATGTCTGATTTGGAAGCTGGGAACTCAACTACACAAGATGGAATTCACTCTTCTCCGAGGCAGGGGTAAGTAGATAGATGGCTCCTTTAAGGGCTGAATCCGAGGCTTGAACGATGTGGCACCACACACACCTTCTCTTGGCCCGAGAGGTGTTCACACATAGTGGGACTATGTTGTATTGTTCATTAGAGGAATCAGTGGTACTTAAGGAGTGGCATGTAACTACAGGGGCAAAACGGTAAATTGGCCCAGCTGTACTTACGAGCATCTATGAAGGGTCATCGTACTCTTGATTGGTTATATCCAATGGACACATAAATATATCTGTGGTAAGAAGAGTTCAGCTGTTGGTCTTTAGTGGAATCACTAACAGTTAACAGATGGTGAATCTCGTGGCTAAAGAATTTAGTCAGCCATTCACGTACCATTGGAGCTTCAAGCCACAGGTCCATTAGGTCACCTGGGTAGCTTGGATAAAGTCAAGAACCAGTGTTTGGGTTAATTTGAAATGTTCAAATTGGCAAGAGGAAGTTCAATTATATAGATATAATTGGACTGGTTAATTATATATGATATAATTGGCTAAATGGATGAGATGCATTATTTTGGAGGAAATTAGATATAAATATGATTTATATCAAGTAGAGGAAAAATACTATAGTAGATATATGATATCAAACTATAGGATATAAATATAATATGATTATATTTATTAATTAAATTAATTGATTAATTATTTAATAATTAACCAATTAAAACGTTTAAACGTGGGAATGTGGGCCGCGAAGGTTAAGGTAACCGGTAGGTTGAAGTATGAAAATAGTTTTCATTTTGAGTTTTAATTGATTCGTGCATTCGATATCCCGCGCCCCAAAAGAAACCATGAAAGAGCGATCGTCGATAGTCTATACGATAGAATCTCATTCGTCTAAACGATAGTCTAGTTCACGCATTCCCTAAACGATTGTATACCAATTTCCTAAACGATCGTCCAATTTTTCCTAAACGATCATGTAGCTCTACTATACGATAAGCGTCTCCGCTATACGATAGCAGAGTTCTTCTCGTGTGCGCTTATCGTCTACACGAAATCTTCTCCTCCGTCCTCTACCAAACTCACCAGAGCCCACTCTTTGGATTTTTGACGTCGAGGATACTCAGGTTTCCGTTATGGTGGTGTTGTTCCCGCGACCTTATTCGTGTACGTTCGGATCGTGTAGTAACAATTGAGAGACTCGCCGGGTACTGGTAGATCGGTGGTAGTTTTCCACTACTGTGGGTTCAAATAAAGGAAGACCGTCTTCCTCTGGTATGGACCCCTTTCTCTATGTTTTATCATATTTTGAGTATGTTGTTGATGAGTTAAATATGCATAATTGTTTGTATAGAATGTACATCGTTTATATTCCGGTCATTGTGAAATCGAAACAATCTGAACCCGCTCATGGAACTCTCGGTATGAGATCCTTCAATAAGTAAGTTGTATTTGTCTGTTCGGGCCAGACTCTTTGGTTTGCAAAGCCCAAATTGTCTTTCTTTCCTTTCTGTTTTTGTTTTTCCAAGCCCATCAGTGCAACAAGTGGTATTAGAGCCTGCAAGAAAACTTCAAGATTATTCAGAGATTCATAAAGAAAGTAAATCTTGGAGCTTTCAAAATTAAAAGGGGAAAAAATGGCAGTAGCAAGATATGATATTGAAAAGTTTGATGGGAAAGGTGACTTTGGCTTATGGAAAGCCAAGATCAAAGCAATTTTGGGGCAACAAAGGGCTCATAAGGCCCTTGAAGATCTAGCCAAGCTACCTACGACAACAACAGAAGAAGAGAAGGAGAATATGGAGCTAATTGCTCATGGCACACTTGTTCTTAATTTGTCAAACAGTGTATTAAGACAAGTAATAGGCCAAGAAACACATTCAAGATGTGGACTAAGTTTAATGAGTTGTACGAGACAAAGAATCTGCCAACAAGCTTTTCCTGAGGGAAAGGTTTTTTTACCTTCAACATGAGTTCTTCAAAATCCTTAACAAAAAACATAGATGACTTCAAGAGGATTACTACTAAATTTAAGACTCAAGGTGAAGAGATTGGGGTTGATAATGAAGGTTTTGTGCTTCTTAACTCATTTCCGGTTTCGTATAAGGATGCCAAGACTGCCCTAAAGTATGGTAGAGATTCTTTAACAACTGATATTATCATTTCAGCCCCTAAAATCAGAGAAATGGAGCTCTTAACCAGCAAAAAAAAAATAAACCTAGTGTTGAGGGTTTATTTGTTAAAGGGATGTCTAAACAGAGTAATAAGGAAAGGGGAAGCAAAACTCAACAGAAGAAGGAAAAGAAAAAACCAAGGTTAGATGTATATATTGCAAAAAGTTGGGACATCTAATTAAGGATTGTAGAACCTTGAAATGGAAAAATGAGCAAAAGAATAAGCAATCATAGCCTCAACAGAAAAACCAGCAAAGTCAGTCAGGAGAAGTCTCAGTTTGTGAGGATACCTACTTCTATTCAGATGCCCTAGCTACATCAAATTTAAAGGCAGATGAAGGATCAAATAAGAATCTAGATTGGGTTCTAGACTCAGGGTGTTCTTTTCATATGACACCTCACAAGGACTGGTTCAACACATTTAGAGATCTGGATGGAGGCTCAGTATACATGGGTAATAATAACTCATGTTCAGTGGTTGGTATTGGTTCTGTATCACGCAAGCTTGAAGATAGATCAGTCAAATTACTAAGAAATGTTAGACATGTGCCTAAGTTGAAGAGAAATTTGATTTCACTAGGCATGCTTGACTTAATTGGCTGTGAATATAGAGGAAAGGAAGGCTACTGTGAAGTTTTGAAGAACAGTAAGCCTATTTTCAAAAGGATCAAGATAAATGGGGTCTATGTTGTTCAAGGAGTTCTGAAACTGCATTCAGCCTTGGTTGTGACTTAGAAACAGCCCACTGAAGAAGATCTTTGGCATAAAAGACTCTAAAATATTAGTGCCAAAGGTCTACAAGCTCTTGCCGATTAGGAAATTCTACCTAAGGGAATTCATCAAAGCCTATCCTTCTGTGAACATTGTGTGGTAGGCAAAGCTACAAGGTAGAGTTTTGTAAAGGTTCAGCATACAACCAAGGCCATCCTTAATTATGTGCATTCGGACCTATGGGGTCCTTTCACCTTTCCAGTCTTTGAGTGGAGCCAAGTATTTTTTAACCTTTGTGGATGATTATTCTAGAAAATGTTGGATATTTTTCCTTAAATCTAAGGATTTAGTGTTTGATAAATTCAAAGAATGGAAGACTATGGTTGAAAAAATGTCTAACAGTCAAATTAAATGTCTAAGAACTGATAATGGGCTTGAGTTCTGTGCAGAAGATTTTAATGTTTTTTGTAGATAGCAGGGGATTATTAGACACAAGAATGTTAGGTATACACCTCAGCAAAATAGGGTGGCATAGAGATTGAATAGAACAATTATGGAAAGAGTTAGAAGCCTACTGTCTGATGCTATCATTCCTGAGAAGTTTTGAGCTGAGGCAGAATCTTACACTGTCTATACTCTTAATAGATGCCCTAATGCCTCACTTGATTTGCTAACTCTTGAATAAAGGTGGACCAAACAACCTCCAAACCTAAATAATCTAAGGGTCTTTGGTTGCACAGGATTTGTTCACCAGAACAAGGGGAAGTTGGTTGCCCGAGCTGTGAAATGTATGTTTTTGGGTTTAACAGAAGGAGTGAAGGGTTTCAGAATGTCATCCTACAGAAAAGAGGTGTATTACTAGTAGAGATGTTGTTTTCAGGGAGACTGAGATGTTTATGCAAGGATCTACTCCAAGTGTTACAACACCTCAAAGGGAGAATGATACGATTGAGGTGGAGCAAGTTCTTAACCTTATCATTGATCCTTCAAGCTCAGAATCACATTTTGATCAACTATCTCATCATGAAGAAGAAGTAGAAGATGCTATTTTTGATCCAGAGCAAGAAGAACCAGATTTAAGAGGTATAACCTAGCAAGAGATAGGCAAAGAAGAACTATTGTGCTACCTTCAAGATATGATGACTATATCAATTTAGCTCTAAATACCTTAGATCTATATAATGAAGCAGAACTATCAACCTTTGAAGAAGCAGTAATTTATCCTAAAGCTAACTTGTGGATAGAAGCAATGAATGAAGAAGTTGATTCACTTGTCAGAAATAATAATTGGGAGTTGACACTTTTGCCCAAAGGCTGCAAACCAATTGCATCCAAATGGGTGTATAAATATAAGGAGGGATTCCCTAATGGTCAAGGACCTAGATATAAAGCTAGGTTGGTAGCTAAGGATTTACTCAAAGAACAGGTGTTGACTTCAATGAGATATTTTCTCCTGTGGTCAAACAAACTTCTATCAGACTCTTACTGTCTATTATGGCTCAGAATGATCGAGAGTTGGAGCAACTAGATGTTAAAATAGCTTTCTTACATGGTTTCCTAGATGAAGTCATTTACATGAGTCAATCTAAAGGGTGTGAAGTCAGAGGGAAAGAAGACCATGTTTGCTTACTTAAAAGTTCAATCTATGGCCTTAAACAATCCCCTAGGTGTTGGAACAGAAGATTTAGTGACTTTGTGCAAAAGAATGGCTTTATCAAGAGTTCCTATGATAGTTGTGTTTATATAAACACTCACACCTGGACTCATCCTATCTATTTGCTACTCTATGTGGATGATATGCTGTTATCAGGAACAACTATGCAAGATTTGAATAAAGTCAAGGATTTACTCAAGTCAGAATTTGAAATGAAAGACATGGGCAATGCAAAAAGAATATTAGGCATTGATATAATAAGAAATAGAAAATCATGCACACTTAGCATTGATCAGTCTCAATATTGTTAGAAGCTACTCAAGAAATATCATATGACAGAGGCTAAATCAGTTTGTACTCCTATTGCTAATCATTTCAAACTCTTAGCAGAAAATTCACTAAAGAATCTGACATTGAACATTTGAAGTTAATGTCAACTATTCCCTATTCCCAAGTTGTGGGAAGTTTAATGTACCTAATGGTGTCTACAAGGCCAAATATTGCTTATGCTACAAGTCTGGTAAGTAGGTACATGGCTAATCTGGGAAAGAGGCATTGGAGGCAACCAAATGAATAATGAGATATATTAAAGGCACTACAAGTGCTAAACTACTGTATCAACAGCTATCAGACAGAGAATTAGAATTAGTAGGGTATGTTGACTCGGACTATGCTGGAGACCTAGACAAGAGGCGATCCTTATCAGGTTATATCTTCCTATATGGAAGGTGTGTTCTAAGTTGGAAGGCTACATTACAGTCAGTAGTAGCCCTCTCCACTACTGAAGTAGAGTTCATTGCACTTTCAGAAGCAGTAAAGAAGAGATTATGGCTAAAGGGACTCCTACGTGATTTTGGGATCAAACAAGATACAGTAAAGATATTTTGTGATAATGAAAGTACTATACACTTATCTAAGCATCGTCAATATCACAACAGAACAAAGCACATAGACGTGAAATATCATTTCATACAAGAACAGATTGAAAATAAGCAGATCGAAGTTTTGAACGTACATACCTCAGAGAATGGTTCTGATATGTTAACCAAGACTGTCACTCAGCTCAAACTTAAAAAATGCCTCGATGTTATAGGGTTTGAGCTGAGAGACAAATGTTAAAGATGAAGAGAGTCAATAAAGAGAAGTTGAAGAAACAACTTACAGTTTTCTTTCAAGGTGGAAATTGTTATTACAAGCAGTGAAAAACAACTTCAAAAGTTGTTGAATCAGTTATACAAGATTGTCTATAAATAATTTTGTAATCATACTTGTACATTCAAGAGAGAAAAATTACATCTAGAGATAAAACTAGACAGAGAATTATCTTTGTATAACCCTTGCAGCTCCCCATCTACAATAATCAGCTTCTCTTCGTGAATCTTTTGTGTTCCTTCTTCTTCCCTTCATCTTCTTTATCTTCTTGCTCGTATTCTTTAGCTCCTCAATAATCTTGCAGAATTTCGACATCATTTCGCATTGTTATTCCTTTTCCTCTCTCGGTTATTTTTCTGAAAGAAAGAAAGAATGTGTTAGTCATTAAAGTTCTTTCTTTTCTGTGAGTGCTCAAAGTTAATCAGCGTCATCAACGTGTGTGGTGAAGATTCTTCTTCACGAGGATTGTGCTTTTAGCACATAGAATCGATTTCCAGCTGAAAACAAGTAAGTGGTATTTGTCTATTTGGGCCAGACTCTTTAGTTTGCAAAGTCCAAATTGTTTTTTTTTTTCCTTCTATTTTTGTTTTTCCAAGTCCATCAGTGCAACACCACATATACAGTGAAAAGCCTCTACCAAACAAAATCTTGAAGATAAAGAAAATGTCAACATACAAAAAGAAATTCCATCTTACAGTCAATGGAGAAGACAAGATCGCCTAATCTTTTCATGTTGGGCTCAATCGAAGAAGAAATTCTTGGAGACTTACTTCATTGCACGACGTCAAGCAAAATCTGGAAGAATTTGAATGCAATGTTCGTAACAAAAAATCTAGCCAACATTATATGCATATGAAATCGAACTACAAAATATGCGTAAAGGAGAACTTTCCATCAAGGATTACCTACGAAAAATGAAGAATCTGATTGATTGATTAAATGCCTCTGGTAAGCCAATGTCTACCGAAGATCATATATTACATATACTCTCTGGATTGGGTACGGAATATGATTCAGTTGTATCTGTGATTACTGCACAAAAGAATGCTTTTGATTTACAAGAAATTACTTCTCTTCTTTTATCTCAAGAAAGTCGATTTGAGAAAGAAAAAATGGTTGCAACATCATCCATATTACTATCTGTAAATCTTGCTATTCAAGATAATACTAGAAACAATAATATGGAGATGAACAAGAATTCTCATGATAATCAATATAAGAACTCAAAAGGAGGAAATAAAAATTGGGGCAAAATAGGGTTGAATGTCAAATATGTACTAAGATGGGTCATATTGCTAAGAAATGTTATTTCAAAGTTCCTGGTCAGTACCTAGGACCACCCAATCATCTCTAATAGCCTTTATAGTTGATTTAAATAGAGATACGAATTGGTATCCAACAAATCATACAACAAATGATTTTACAAATTTAACTATGAGTAATGAAGTTTCTAGAGGTCAGCAAACTCAAGTAGCTAATGGTTCATGTTTGCCAATTTCCTATCTTGGTTACTCTTCTTTTAAAACTCAAAATAGACTATTTCATCTTCGAAACTTACTTCATGTCTCTATTATTACCAAAAGCTTACTTAGTGTTAGCCAATTTGCTTTTGATAATAGTGTCTTTTTTGAATTTCATCCCTCTTATTGTCTTGTGAAGGATCGAGCAACCAATTCTATACTCCTTCAAGGTACTCTTCATGAATGCTTGTATTCTTTTAAAGTAGAGAAAGCTTCATCTCATTCCTAGGATCTCAACCCCAACACCATTACTCATATGTCAAAATCATCTGCTGTTTCTCAAAATACTTGTCTTTCAGTATATTCCCATAATGTACCTTCCATTGATGTTTTACATCAAAGACTAGTCATCCATCTTTATCTGTTGTAAAACATGTAGCTAAAACCTTTAATCTGAAAAAATATTCTCAATAATAATTAGATTTCCTTTTGTCAAGCTTGTGTTCTTGGTAAAAGTCATGTTTTACCTTTTCATTTATCTTCAACCTGTCTATACAACACCACTCCAATTAGTTGTTTCAGACTTGTGGGGTCTCATCAAACATCTAAAAATGGCTTCAAATATTACATCAGCTTCATTGATGTATATTCCAAATACACTTGGATATATTTTTTGAAAAATAAATCAGAAGCATTCTCAGATTTCAAAATCTTCAAAACTCAAATCGAAAAACTTCTAAGTACTTCAATCATTCATTTCCAATCTGATGGAAGAGGTGAATTCAAAATATTTTCTCATTTTTAAAAAAATCATGGCATTGAACATACGTTCTCTTGTCCATATACATCTCAACAAAACGACGTTGTTGAAAGAAAACATCGCCATATTTTTTATATTGGCCTTACTCTTCTTTCCCAATCAAATATACCATTGGAATATTGGGATAAAGCATTCTCTACAGCCGTTTATCTCATAAATCGGCTCCCTTCACAAATCTTCATGATCTCAGCCCCTTACAAATTCTATTCAACAAAACACCAGACTATTCATTTCTAAAAGTATTTGGTTGCCTCTACTTTCCCTGTCTTCGTCCATATAATAATCATAAACTTGAATTTCGATCTACACCATGTACTTTTCTTGGTTATAGCAATCAACATAAAGGCTATAAATGTCTTTCTTCTGATGGTAGGGTATATATCTCCAGACATGTCAAATTTATTGAACAATCCTTCCCTTTTCTTAAAAAGCCAGACCTTTCTAATTACTCAAAAGAAATGTCTCCTATCTCCACTTTTTCACATATACCAACACCAAATACATCCAATTGTCCAGTGTTATCTCATCTACTTTCTCCCAACAAACCTCTAACCCTCTTTTAAATATCTCCCATTTCTCCCATTGATACTTGAGCCACGACAGTTGAACCAATAGCTACTGATACTATTGTTGATCCTTTAACAACACAGTCTGACAGTAATCAGAATAATCATCCATCAGTTGAAAGTTCAACGGATAATAACTTTGCTAATGAAAATAGTCCTACTGCTGCTAATAGCCCTGCTGAAACATCAAATACAAACATTGAACTCACAACAGCGATACCTTCAAACCTTCCTACTGAAGGAAATAATATTACCTCTGAAAACATTTCTTCAACCTCTCAGCAGTTGATCTCAACACATCTTATGACAACAAGAGCAAAGAATGAGATATTCAAACCCAAAGTCTACCTACTGGACTATAAGGAGGCTGAACCTCCAAATGCAAAATAAGCTTTGAAGTGTGATCATTGGAAAGCTGCTATGAAGGAGGAGTTTGATGCTTTAATAAAAAAATCAAACTTGGAGTCTGATTCCTCGCCCTGAAAACAGTAAAATTGTTGGTTGCAAATGAATTTTCAAAATAAAAAGAAATTCAGATGGCTCAATCTTAAGATATAAGGCTTGACTGGTAGTAAAAGGGTTTCATCAAGCTGCTGATATAGACTACATTGAAACCTTTAGCCCTGTTGTAAAGTCTATAACCATCAAACCTTTCAATTTGCATACAAGATATGTATGCAAATTGAATAAAGCATTATATGGTCTTAAACAAGCTCCAAGAGCTTGGTTTGAAAGACTAAGCTCATTTCTCTATTCCTTGGGTTTTATTAGATCCAAAGTTGATTCTTCACTATTGTATAGGTTGACAGAAACAGAGAAGTGCTACATATTAATCTATGTTGATGACATAGTAATAACAGGAAGTTCAGAAACATTCAATCAAAAGATCATTGATGTGCTGAATGGAAAGTTCTCTTTGAAAGATATTGGAGTGTTAACATATTTCCTTGGCATTGAAGTATCCTATCCCAAGATTGGAGGACTGTTTTTATCTCAGAGGAAATACACAATTGATCTACTACATCGAGCAAATTTTTTTGAAGCTAATGGTATTGCAGCTCCAACTGTCAGCTCAACAACCATATCAACCACTCAAAGTGACAAGTTTCATGATCCCTTTTTTATATAGAAGTATTGTGGGAGCTTGACAATATATTACTTTAACAAGACCTGAAATTTCCTTTTGTGTAAACAAAGCAGGTCAATTCATGCATTCTTCAACAGTTATCCATTGGCAATATGTCAAAAGGATACTAAGATATCTTAAAGGAACTCTTGAATGTGGTCTATATCTCCAGAAAGCATTCACTCTCAATATCATTAGTTTTACAGATGCTGATTGGGCGTCTGATCCAGATGACAGCAAATCTACCTCAGGTATTTGTATCTTCTTTGTAAATAATCCTATTGTTTAGGATTCGAGAAAACAATCTATTATTTCTAGATCAAGTCCTGAGGCTGAATATAGAGCTTTAGCTCTTGGAGCTACTGAAGTATTATGGTTAAAGTCACTATTAAATGAGTTGAAAATTTGTGTTGAACAAACTCCAATAATCTGGTGTGACAAACTCAATTCTGTACATCTAAGTGTAAACCCAATCCTTCATTCAAAGACTAAACATGTTGAAATTGATATTTACTTTGTTCGTGACCTTGTCTTAGCAAAGAAGATTGATATACGACATCTACCAGCTTTAGCATAAGTAACAGACATATTTACCAAGGCCATCTCTACACAAGCTTTACTAAAGCTTTGTTCCAAGCTCAATGTCATATCTGGATCTTCTATTGGATTGAGGAGGGATGTTAAGATAGCACATTAAGGAAGTCTAGCCCAAAGCCCATTGCTGAAATTAAGCCCAATGACTTTAACTGTTTTAGCTATTTTCTGTTTTGATGTAATCTTCTATAAATACATGTGTCATCTCTATATTTGGAATATATGAAAAGATAATAAAACAAATTCTCCATTTTCTTGTTTCTTAAGACAAAGGTGTTCGAAGTAAGCCATTACCTACCGAACGATGCCAAAAAGTCCCAAAACCTCGTTAAAAGTTGTTCAAAATCTGACTGAAACTATAGATTAAAGTCTTTAGGTGTTACAAACAATACTATACTACATTCACTGAGTCCAAGCATCAAGAACAGGACCTCTTAATTATTTAATTTTGTCAAACTGCCATGAAAAAAGAAAAAGACAATTATACAAGTCCAATTAAAAGAAAACTCAATTTCAGTTAAAACTAATCCAATTATACCACCAACCAATTGGTCAATTTCACTTTCTTTGGTTTCCATGTAAGTGAGACCAATAGATTTGTACCCAAACACAAAGACTTCATAAACTCAAACGAAACAATGGCAATGAAAGTTTGATGAATATCTTCATGCTTCTTCCTTACATTTACAAAATTAAGAATTCAAATAAAAAATATAAAAAGCTAGGGAAAAAGAATTACATAGGAATATCCCTACATCTAGATCCAAACATTTCCAATTACCAATTCCCCTTTGTTGGGGTTGATGCCCTAAATTTCGTGAGTTTCGTAGTTTTAAAATTTTGTATATGGATTATTTATTTAATAAAATAAGTTATTATTTTATTCGACATTTAGTTTGCATTAACCCAAACCAATAACTAAGATCCAAGGTTATTTTATCTAACTTAAACATGTACGTGGTTCACATACAGTGGATCATGTTTAAATAATAACCAAAATGACCTATACTATATAGATAAGTTTGGGTACCTTATCCTGGTAACACTACAGATATGACCCACTTTGTAATTATTACAATAGTTGTAAAATATTACAAGCAATTTGATCCTAATCATTCATGTGGAGACATAAGAGTAGGGGTATCTATACAAAGAGTTTGTATAAGATCAAACCACGAAATGATTATAACGTCGTTACATTAAGAGATTAACATTTCACTAGGATGACCATAGGTGACTTAACCTTTATTTTGAGTGAGTTGTGAACTTTGTTTCTTTGATTTGTATGGGTGCGAGTGACTAGATTCACTACTCAATATGCCTACCATTTTGGGGATTTGTCCAAGTAAGGAACCGGGAACATAGCTACACAAGATGGAATCCACATTATCCTGATTCTAGGGTAAATAGATGAATTGTTCCCTTAAGACTTGATTCTGGGTCTTGAACAATGAGGCCCTTCACTCTCTCACTGGCCAGATAAGGGTCTACTTTATAGTTAGACTATAACTAATTGTTCATTAGAGGGATCAATGGTACTTAAGAAGTTAGATGTAACTACAGAGATAAAACAATAATTTGACCCAATTGTAATTATGAACAATTTGTAAAAGATCAATTTACTGTTGATTGGTTATATCCGTGGATACAGAAATATCTATACAATGCGAAAAGTGTAATTGTCGGTCTTTAGTGGAGTCATAGACAATTAATGGATGTTGATTAATTTTATTAAAAATTTTAGTTATTTAATCTCTTATCATTAGAGTTTATAATCTCTAGGTCCATAAGTTCCCCTTGTTAGTTCACTAAGGATAAAACAAGAAATAATTGTTTTTGGAATAATTTGAAATGTTTTCAAATTATTTAAGGAAATTAAAGGTAATAATTATATTAATGTGATTAATATAATGTATAACGTATATTGATACATTATAGTATATAGTTAATTATAAATATGATTTATAATTGAAAGTATATAATATGTGAGAGATAAATATTTGAATAAGATTCAATTATTAATTATATGAATAAGATTCATATACTATAGGTTAAAATTTAATGTGACTAAGATTCATATTAAAACCAGAGACTAAAAGAAAGATTTGTATTTTAATTTGATTAAAATGTATATTATACGATTGATTAATTAAGTTAGTTAATTAATCATAATGTATATTATATTAAGTTAGTATTATTTCTAATTCCCCATTACAGGGAAGTTATTCTTTCATGTGGGTTGGGAGTTAGAGTAACTCCCCCCTTCTCCCTTTTCATCTTTATCTGTATTTAGAATACATAATAAAGAGGTTAAGGGGTTAAAGTGAAACACATGGAAGAAATCTCTCAAAACTTCTTGTTTTAAGAACTCTCTACCATCACTCTTCCCTTTTTCTCAAAAACTCTAAAAAAAAAAAAATCTCACAACTCCATTCCTTGTTGGAGAATAACAAGGTCACTATGTGGTGGTGTCATGTGTTTTAGTTTTTCTTGGAGTTTGTGTTTTGGAAGAGTTCTTGCTATTCGCAAGGAGAAGAATTGTGATCTCAGTGCAGAGGAAATTCGTGAAGAGAAATTCTACAAGGGTGAGTTTTCTCTTCCTCTTTCTCTTTGTAGAAGTTGCATGCTTATAGGATTTAATTAAATTGTTTATCCTATTGTTCATATTTTGTATGTTCTTATCCTGTTGTTCATATTCTGTATGTTCTTCTCTGAAATTTTGTGGTTTTCAAAATTGAATGGCACTTTCAACGACATTCACATGCTTCTGCGAGGAATCCAATTTCTTCAATTGGTATCAGAACCAAATCGTACATTTGTAATTTTCTCTTTTGAAACAAAAATCAGAGAAAAGGTAAGTTTGTTCTACATTTTGAATGTTGGTTTGCGAAATGGATGTTTATGGTTTTTGGCACCGTAGATTTAATGTTTTGATGAGATTAAAATATGTAAGGGTCCAATGTTTTGGACATTTTAATTATGCTATTGAGTCTGTAAATCTATGTCCTTGTTTTGGCAAGAGTTGCTGAGGAGGGATATAAAAAATAGAGGAATCCAGACGAAGAACGAAGTAGAGCACAACATTTTGTGTTGGAATGTAAGGCACAGCGTTGTGACGTTGTTGTCAGATTGAATTTGCTGTCACCTAGAACCCTCACTAAACAAATAAAATTTATAATTCACTAAGCCAACTACTTATACTACTTAGTAGCACAAGCGGCAAGTCTGGGGTTAAACCACATGGAGCCTAATATAGAACTTCTCTAAGTTAAATCAGTCTATGAAAAGTAGTAGAAATGATAGTTTTGTGGTTTGGATTGATAAGAAAACAAAATGCGGGAATGTAAATTGCGAAAAATTAAGGTTCAAGAAAGTAAAAGTGTAGGAAAAGTAAAGAAACGCCTAGCTCTGGACTTAGGTTCCACCCAATGTTTGATTGATCATAGGATTACTAAATATTATTTCTCTTGATTTAATATGCTTGGTCAACTTGCTCGGATAGTCATGACAAGCACCCTAATTACTAATTGATCGCTTAACTAAAACAAATATTCGATTAATTGGGTTCAAGCACCCATAGAAATCTTACATCTATCTTAACTCCATTTAAATTAGTCTATAGAAGTTTAGTAGGTTCTTACTAAAACAATTAAAAAATGGAAAGGCATAGATACTAATCAATTGTATTCTTGAATAAAATGCAATACTACAAAAATAATTGTTCTAGTCAATTTAGAAATTTAACCAAACATGCTTTGAAAATTTTTCCCTAATGGGATTCATACACAAGACGTATTTATCTCTACCCTAACAAAGAAGATATGAAAGGTAATCAATCTAAGCATAAATCTAAGCATAGCAATTTAGACACAATTAAGAACTACAGAAAATCAAAGAGAAATATAAATCAAAATCAAAATCCTCACAATAGATCCATGGATTTGTCCTAGACTAAAGCTAGCTACATACCTTAGCCACAAAATCGGTCCAAGATAAGCTTTACAATCATAGAATTGGTCTAAGAATGAAGAGTTATAGAGGAAAGGTGAAGAAGAGAGGAGAAAATTAAATTGGGGGTTGAAAGCCTGAAGAGAATGACCTAAAAATCAGGAAAAACACTTATATAAAACTGGTCGAGCATCGCTGTGCTATTTAACAGCACAACGACACTCTTATCATAGTGTCAGCCTAGAGTGCAGCTGCATTCTTCATGCCGCTTTCGTTTAGGCATGATTTTGCCTTTGAGCACATCTTTGTGCTCTAGGAGCGTAGCACTGCACTCTGCTCAGTGGCAATTTCGTAATTTCACGTGTCTTTTTTTTCTTTGACTAGTTGCTTTTTCTTAAGGCTCTGATTTGGTCCGTTTCAATTCTGCTAGCTCCCTAACACTCGATTCTGCATAATTATGCAGTATAGTTTTAAAATCTCACCTTAGGATGAACATTATTCATGCATCATATTTAATATAATTGTTATATTATATAGTTGCATGATCTTATAAGCATGCACATGGGTTTAACAGAATCAACCTCTAGCTATATGGGTTTAACAGAAACCCTAACTGTCATATCAAATGGCGACATTGAGGATCTATTAACCTATAAACAGAAAATGAATGATGTGGACAGAGATGAATGAGTTAAGGCTATGGATATAGAAATGAAGTTTATGTACTTCAATCCTATAAGGTGTAAATCTTTAAGGCTAGAATGGTGGCCAAAGGTTATACCCAAGTTGAGGGAGTGGACTACAAAAAAACTTTCTCACCTTTTGCCATTCTTAAATCTATCCAGATTCTCTTGTCCACTATCACATATTATGACTATGAAATATGGCAAATGGACGTCAAGATTGCTTTTTCGAATGGTAATCTTGAAGAGACCATTTATATGTAGCAACTAGAGGGATTCAGTACCCAAGGTCAAGAGCAAATGGTTTGCAAGCTTAATTAACCCATTTATGGATTGAAACAAGCATCTTGATCTTGGAATATTAGATTTGATACTGAGATTAAGTCTTATGGTATTGACCAAAATGTTGATGAACTTTGTGTTTACAAAAAGATCATCAACAGTTTAGTAGCTTTCTTTGAAGGGATGAGCTAACATTCGTAGCAGAAGGGGATCAGATCCCAATTTAATTATTTCACAGAAACAATAAATCAAAGGACGAAAACCATTATGCATTCTAAAAATTATAGCATGGTAGAAGAAAAGAAAATAGAAGAAATTAGGGTTTTGTAATACATACCCTTGAAGTCACAATTTCTTCTCGAATTCTTCTCTTTGATCACGGATACTTCAAAACCCTTGGATCACGAACTCATCAAAATAGCAACCCATATCCAATTTAGTTGAACACTATCACAACGGAAACCTCTGTACTTTCTAGAGGGTGAAAATCAAAAAGGGAGTTTTGTGGGCTTTTCTTAATTTTGGGAGAGGGAAGATTAAATCTGAGAGGAATATTTCCTTCAGAGAATTGGTTGGGGAGATCGAGAGCATAGACCTTTTATGTTAACTTGGGAAGAAGATAATCTTCTTTTGGAAACTGCCCCCTTCCACGATATTGAACGAGAGAATAATGGGCGGGGTAATTATTTCCATAACTCACTCCTTTAATTAATTCAAATTTAATATTAAATTAAAAATAATTTTTTAATTTAATTAATATATATAATTATATAATCACTAGCTTACTATATAATATATTAAACTATATGTTATATCTAATATAAAATATATAACCTAGAGTTTATATTATATGAAATATACTATAACCTATAGTTTGAAATTCTCTCAACGTATAGTATTTAATATGAATCAAATTTAAATTAAATTTAACCTATAGTATTTATATGAATTATATTCATATAATTAATATTTAAATCATATTCAAATATTTATTTCCTCTCAAATTATACTTTATATTATAATGTATCATATACATTATATTAGTTATATCAATATAATTAATTTTCTCAGTTAATTTGAACAATTCAAATTAATCCAAAATTAACTTTATTCTCAATCATCCCAATTGAGCTACTTAGGAGACCTTATGCCTATAGATTGAAGCTCCAATGGTACTTGGTTAATTAATTAAACTCTTTAATTAAATTAACTAACTTCCATTAACTATTGGTCACTCCACTAAAGATCGACAGTTGGACTCTTCGCACTACATATATATTTTGTGTTCATTGGAGATAACCAATCAACGATGCCTCATAAGTACAGTTGGACAAAAGTGACCATTTTGCCCTTGTAATTATATCTAACTTCTTAAGTACCACTAATTCCTCTAATGATCAATAAGTCATAGCTCAACTATGACTAAATCCCTCTCTATGTGCTCTATGTGCTTCTCGTGCTTTTGACTTCTGGGCTCCCTGGAATTGGCCACAACACCACTATTATCACAATAAAGGATGATGGACTTTGACATGTCTGGAACCACTTCTAGATCAGTAAAGAATTTTCTAAGCTAAACAGCCTCTTTAGTAGCTTCACAAGTCGCAACATACTCTACCTTCATGGTGGAGTCAACAATGCATCCTTGCTTGTCGCTTTTTCAAACTACAGCCCATTTGTTAAGAGTGAATACTGATCTAGAAGTGGATTTCTTAAAATCCCTATCAGTCTGAAAATCAAAGTTTGTGTATCCTATAAGGATCAAATCCCTAGACCCATACACGAAGTTGTAGTCCCTCGTTCTTCAAAGATACTTGAGGATAGTTTTAACAGTAGTCCAATGATCTAATCCTAGATTTGACTGATATTTGACTATCCCCACTGTGTAGCAGATGTCAGGTCTAGTACATAACATCGCATATATCAAGCTACCAATAGTTGATGTATAGGGGATCCATCTCATCTCCTCAACTTCTTGAGGTATCTTAGGACACTGTTCCTTAGATAAAGCAGCTCCATGCATGACAGCTAGTAAACCTCTCTTGGAGTTTTGTATTGAATACTTGACAAGCATCTTGTCAATGTATGATGCCTGAGACAAGACTAGCATTTTGTTTTTTCGATCCCTCGAGATCTGAATGTTAAGAACAAACTGCGCCTCCCCCAAATCTTACATTTGAAATTGGGTCGCCAACAAATGTTTAATTAGTTAGTAAACCTACATCATTCTCAATTTTTGAAAAAAAAAAATGTCAAATGCCTCTTTGCTTATGCCATAACCAAGTGAAGTTACGGTATTGCCCTTCTTTTTTTTCCCTATTCTTCTCTGGTACGAGAAATCTTCTTCTCCAGTTTCTTCTCCTCTATATGTCTTTTTCTTCTTCTCTAAGACGATGAGTCAACGCAAGTAGCTCTGACGCGACCAACTCAGGTGAGCAATAGCGAGAGATAGAAGTGATTTTGTGGGTGAGAAAACATTTTTTTATCAAATTTTTGGGTCATCCATCCAGCAGACTCACTTTTAAGACTACTTTTTATTGTCAACAATCTATGACTTATATTAATTTTCATGAAAGAGCGATAAACGAAAAACTAGTTATGGTGTTAGGTAAACTATCAATAACACTTAGTAAATTTTAATTTTAAATTAGAAAAAGTTAGCTACAGTGTTCAGTAAATTAATATTAAATTTGTGCAATTTAATTATATGAACCAAAGTAAACTTTCACTTAGTTTGGGATTGTCGTAGTTTTAAAATAATTATTGGTCGCTGTACTTTTGAAAAAACTAGTTGTGTAATGAAGGAAAATAGTGTTTAGTTAATTTTAATTTTAAATTAAAAAAAATAGTTACCATGTTTGATAAATTAAATCTAAATTAGTATAATTTAGTTACATGGACCAAAGTAAACATATTATTTCAATTATTTTCATATTGACAATAAATTTATAATATATTTATTTAAAATTTTATATGATTTGAATATTTTATCTAATATTTACTAACAATCAGTTATACAAACATAAAAAAACAATTGTTTTTTTTTAAAAAAAAATTATCACTTTTAATTCTTCCAAAATTTGTGTTACGAATCTCTGACTATAATTAATATCCATTAAATAGAAATAATTAAATCACAAGTATATTTTATTTAATAAACAAAGAAACTAAAATTGGAAAGCACTAAATCTCCCCCTTTTTAGAACACTATTGCTTAGTTTGGGGATTGCTGTAGTGTTTTGGTAAATTTCAATTTTTAAGTAAGAGTGAATGTTTGATAATTAGTCTTCTTTCATTCGTAGGTAGTCTCCTTTGACTTTGTTTTTGGCTAATTTTACAAAAAGCTGGAAAAGAGTAAGTTCATTATGATAATTGTTTGTCTCCTATTGCCTGTGTTGGTTTATATCTTTTATTTCTTTCATGTAGAGTATTATTCACTTTTAAGGCTCTAAATTTTAGCTACTTTAGTTGGTCCTTTCAAACTCTTTTTGTCTTCACATGTTCTAATTTAGTGTTTTAACTCTTAAAAATTCTTCTGTAGATTATAGATTTTAAGTGTTTTAAATTCATTCTAAAACTTGAAACTCTTCAATCGTTAGGTTTAGACTAGTTTTAGACACATTCGAATATTTTTCAGCAAGGACGACCTAAGTTCTTTTCCATAAGGTATCGATGGTAAAGCTTTGTTTGGACCCTTTCCTAGCTCCTTATCAAATACCATAATTTATTCTTTTATTTGTAGTTTCGGTCTAGATTTGGACTATTCGGATAAGTTTTAACTATATACAAATTACTTTTTACTGTCAAGTGTTTGTTTCAAGAGCAGAGAAAATGACCAACAACACACCCATTCATCTTCCCTATTTGGGATTTTGACGAGGCATTTGAGTGTGATAGAGTTACCTTAAGTGTGGTGTGATGTTTGGAGGAGGGTGCGGTCTCTTTTTTAGTAATACATATGCTTTATGCTTTCTGGATGAGGATCATAACTTATACTTCTTATTACCTCACACTAAAATACATGCTTGGGTTATTTGGTATATAAGGAACCAAATTGTTCTATATCTTATAAAGTGGTGAAATTGTATATTTGTGGTGTTTGAATTACAATGTGAATCTCAAGTTTAGGCAATGGGACATTTAGCAATGACATTCCATCCCCACAATGTAGCATTATAGATTCATAGTCAAACTCCTAAGTGGTCATTTGAGAACATTGTCATGATTGTTCTTTCTGAATTGAGAATACGAAACTCATAGTGTAACGTCATATCCCATGTGTATTAGATTGAATTCTAAGATGAATATTTTTTATTAGGTCTTTGCACAAATCTATTGAAGCGAGGAAACTCATCAAGCAATTTATTTATATATGTGTTCTTTTTGTTGGGAGAGTGAATACTTTTTTTTTTTGTAACATTTAGTTGTATTTAGTTTCTTTGTAAATAACTTAACTAAAGTTTTGTTATTAGTTTCCTTATATATAGTTTTCTTGTACTAACATTACAAACTTCATTGTTAGATATGAAAGTTTATATTTAGGTTTATGTTTATGTTTATACTTATTTTGTGTCAAAATTTGAGGAAACATAGATGTAATGATAGGGATATGAAACAAATAATTATCCATCATTTTAAACAATTTTTTTATATTTCACAAATGTCATGAGAAGTATTAATATGGTATTGGAATACTGTCATCAATCGAACTTCGATGTACGTAATTCAATTATTTTCAGAAAGTGGCACGATTAAAATATTATTGACACGGTAAACAGGACATGAATAATGCTTTAGTCACAAATTTTTCAATAATTTACAAAAATATTCAACTTTTGGATCATTTATTGACAATGTTAAATTGTTATAGAAAATGTTACCATGAGAGGTGATAAATGTCAATAAATGTTTATTGTTGACTATTGAAAAGTCATGAAACAACCAATAATGACAGATTTTAGATATGTCATCCAAGCACTTTCTTTGATAAGGGATTCATGGATTGAAAAGAGTAAAAAAAAATGTATTTATGACAATTTTTTTGAGTAATGGAAACTTGTTTTTACTGTAGTGTCGAATAACTATTTGATTGAGTTATATTTGATACATATTTCAATGATTATTTTTATTATATTAAATTATAATATATATCTTTTTAGATTTACTAAGGATCTATTTAGTAGTCAATTCATATTCTGTTTTATATTTTTAGATTAAAGAATTTGCATTTGGTGGATAGCAAGTAGATTCTGTTTTTGTAATCTAAACAAGACAAATTCTAAAAAGAACATTTTTATGTTTTGAATTTAAAATTTTAAAATGAAAACTTATAATAAAAAAAAGATAAAATAAAAATATTTACAAATATAGTATTTCAACTCAATTATTTTTTGTTAAATTAAAATGTATGTATTATATAATATATTATAAATTATACGATATTACAAAATAATAATTATACAAAATTTTTAACATAAAACAAGTTCATAAATTAATTAATAATAGTTTATATTTCATAACCTAATATATAGTAATTGACTATAATTAGCTTTATAGTTTGTAGATATACTATCAAACACATATTCAACAATTATTTAAATTAGAGTTTAATTTCTATATCCATTAGGAAATACATATTTGAAAACATGAAATACAACCTAGTTTTCATTAAATTCTTGTTTTCGGATTTTTGTTTTTAGATTTGCCTACCAAGTAAATCATAAATTTCTAGTCTATAAATATTAACTTATTTTTTTTTTTTTTCATTTGGAGTATCTCAGTCCAATATAAAGGATTCTTTTCTCATATCTTTCATTCTTTTGATATTGAGTTAAGTTGATAGTAAGTATCCAAAAGTTCTGTTAGATTTGGATAGTTCAAAGTTATTGTTCTACCAGAATCAGTCATTGTATCTTGTCGAGACATTCATCGTAGGCTACTTAACAACAAGCACGTAGCAAATAATTATCTTTAGGACAATACTTATCGAAAGCGTGCCTCAACTATCTACAATCTCATTCTTTCTTGTGTCTACATGTTCACAACTCATTTGATATTTGTATTTGTTGTCAATCTAATCCATATACATGCTTGGGAGATTTTGTGTTATCCATCTAGTTTTATAAGAGCCTGCAGAATTGTGTACCCACTAATTATTTTGTAGCCAGCTTCGTGTAATCTGTTGGCTAGTGTTGCATAATTTCTTATATACATCGTATTCTAACTACAGTTTTTAGTTCTTCTATTTGTGTCTAGTTCTATATTATAACTCACGAACTATAATAACTACGGATTACACTAATTAATTCAGCACTCGTGCAAGTATGAAAACTTAAATGATACATGAATTAGGCAAGTTGCAATCACATGTTGGGATACTCATTTTGAATGTTAATTTTTTTACCAGATGAAGGGGAGATGATCAAGGGAAGCTCTGTTGAATTGGAAACAGAAAGGAAGTTCTCAAAATTAAATGCATTAATAGCCACAATTATTGTTTCAGTTGCTTGGATAATGATGTTTCAACTTCTGCGAGCATTTTATTGGTTTATTCATGTAGGTGTATGGATAGAGCTTAGCCGTTTCCCATTTTAGTTTCAACCTAATGCCTTACCATGTGGAATATAAATATATAAAAAGATACTTTTGGAGTGGTTCTAAAATTTTTAGTCTTTTGTAGTTATTAGAATATTTACAGTGAATTAAAGTGAAACATTTGAATATTGAAATATAAACAAATTAATTTAATTACGTAAATTAAATTTAAAGTTAGAAATTTTTAAATTGGATAGAAACTTCAAATTAGATGATGTTTCATGTATAAATTTAATATATATGAAAGCTAAATTTGTAGCTTTTTCTATTTGAATGAGTTATGTTTCATTTTTGTCAAATAATAACTCAATTCAGTCAAATTTGACAATTTTTTTTATTTTTCTATTTATTTCATTTTATTTTGTATTTTGGAGAGTTACTAAGTTGCTAGCCTATAAATAGCAACTTGTTTCGTCATTTATAACATCCCACTTCAAATTGAAGAGTTTTCTTTGAAAAAAAGAAAAAATAGGGTGGATCTAACACAGAATGCAATGTCAAGCAAGAAGTCACTGACAATATGTATGACAAGTGGACAACACAAAAGCAAATAGAAATATAAAGATACAGAGATTGATAACCTAGTTCGGTGTAAATTCACCTACGTCTAGAAGGTTGTGTGCCAGGTGGAACGAAACTTCACTGTATAAAAAGTTCAGCAATTACAACTAAAGTACTTATCTGATAGACTCCCTCTTCAATGACTCACGTATAGCTTCCTCATCAGTTTCAACTTCGGCTCCCCCTAGGTTTGAGCTCCTTTCACTTACACACTAATGCTTCTCCAAGTTTTGTATGAGAACCCCTCAATACAACATACTTAGGTTCCCCCTAAGAGTGAGATCCCCTCATATTCAACATATTTAAGCTTCCCCTAAATATGATTTTTCATTATCTTCAACTTACTTAGGCTCCTCCTAAATACAATATCAAATCAAACTCCTCTTCGAGTTCTACAATGGCTACCGAACAAAAAAGGTCTCCACGACAAATACAAAGATTTTCAATACCAATACATGGAGGTTGAGGCTTAGACAAAACCTAAGCTCAAAATTCTCAATACACACTTTTTATCATACGTTGTCTAACCTTAAACATGAATAAGAGTACAATATATATAAGACTAGCTATGAGAATATCTTTTAGGAGTGAATAAATATTATTTGTAAAAAAATAAGGAAGGTAGCCATATAAATGTTGGAAATGTCCTAAAACTCATAGTTTGTAAGCATTAAACATATTCTATTCACAATAAAGTTATTAATGAAATTTTCTATCAATAAAAGTGTTATTGAATTGCATTCTTTTATAAATCCAATAAACTAAAACATGGCTATAATATAAATACTTAAACTTTATGTAGAGACATAAAAGAGGATCAAGTTTTAGTATATAACAAAAAAGGTCATAAGTATATGGATAAGGTTGGGTACCTTATCCTGGGGACACTATGGATGCGGCCCTCTTTGTATATTAATACAAATGATATGATTCCAAAATCGTTCATGTAGAGACATGCAAGTAGGGCATCCTATGCAAAAGACGTTTGCATAAGACCGGACCATGAAATTGAAGAAAATCGAATCCGAGATTTCCATGAGCAACGGAAAATAAATCATTCCAAATTAAAATCATGAATGAACATTACAAATTACAGTCGTAATCAAAACATATAGTTATGCAATCAATACAGAAATTACAGCATGAACAATCAAATAAACAAGGAGAAAGCTACGAACATATGTCGACTCGTTAATGGGTGTAAATTGTGATGTGTTATGGTGTGAGTTTGCAGTGATATGTTAACATGTGGTGATCATGCAAGTTTTCCTAACAAGGCCCAAGTATAAGCCTTCTTAGGTGTCCTGGTAAGTCCAGGGTCGGATATAGAGACTACTGAGTAGATATGCGATAAACACTTTGATTTTATTACGGTAGTAAAAACAAATGAAGTGGATGGTGTTTTGATTAAGGTTTTTCCTATGCAACAGAGTTGAATGCAGAGTTGATGAAAGCGTAGAGTTACAATGAGTGTGCGATGAAGGGGTTGAGAAGGGGTTTAGCTAACATTTTCTAAGATTGTGCACAAGTTATGCGATCATGCTACACAAAAATATTAGTACTACATTTCTCAATGCAGAATGCCAGAATTCCTATTTCTAGGATACATGCGATGTGTATGCGAAACAATCAATAGGATTTATTTTTAAGCCTCTACTCTTGCCTATGCGATGATAAATGATACACAAATAAAACAAGGTGACCGCATACAATCACTCCTATTTCTAGGGCGCATGCGATGTGTTAATAGCAATAGAACTTATGTCTAAGTTTCTATTTCTTGCTTATGCGATTCTAATCCGACTCTCTCAAACCTAGATTCTAATCTGACTCTTTCAAGCCTAAATTCTACCTTTAGACTACTCTCTCAAGTATGTCCAAATGATGAATGATGCATACACAAGACAAGATGATCGTATAAAATGTAAATCTTAAGTCATGCTAGCTAAGTACTTCTCAACCCATTCAGAAATTTAGCTACTCATGCGTGGTATGGAGAGATTGAACATAGATTGAAATAAGATTTCCAGTTTGTGTTAATAAAGTATTGAATACAAAATATCAAATGGATTTGAGAGATAAGAAGCCCGGTAAGTAATATATTGCTTTTCATGGCCTTTTACACTACTCTTTTTTACTCCAACTTTGTTCTAGATGTGTATTCTTGCTCTCACAAGTGTTGGCCCTCTCTCCTTTGTGCGGCTTTTCGGCAGTCTCTCGATCTGTTCGGGAATGATCTCTCGGCTTCCTCATCTCCTTGCTCTTCTCTATCTTCTAAGTATATGTATGAATATGTACGTGAACAAACAAACTAACTAACTTTTTCTCACTGACTCTCCCGCTTTTACACTGGTGGCCTTCGGTATTTATAGATTTCAAGGTGAAACAGCCTTTCTTGCTAATGATTGCAATAATGGGCGGCATTAATTCCCCTGCTCTGATGTGCCGATTAAGGGTCACCGAAAGTTGAGTGTACTTGATACAGTGTGGCTTACAACGACTTATCAACTAAATTCGGAATCGACCGTTATCAGCTTTCTGTCCCATCATGATTTGTTATGTTGTCGCCTTTATGCGAGGTCTTTATGCAGCCACCTTTTTAAGAATCTTCTCATGATCGCATGACTTGCGATCGCAATCTTCAAGCGTGCTAATTCATTGTGCCTTTGGATCGCAATTTCATATGCGCCATCGCATTTTTCCGGCACAAAATAGGTAAATTAACTTCTTTTATGCGATGAGTGCTCACGATCGCAATTCCTTTCAGTTTAGCGCTTTTGGACATGATATTGCTTATTTTACCATCACATTCTCCCATTGTTTTACTTATTTGACCTGTAATAACTTGCATTTCTACCAGTTATCACTCGTCTCCATGCTTCTTGCTCATGAACGCTGGAACACAATAACCTCGAATGCTCGAACAACACGACCACAACACTACATGAACACTTTGCATTTGTCCTCAGCGATCGCCTCGATCACGAACTCCCTAGCAACACGAACGACCTCCACAAAACCTCGACGGTGTCGAGTTGAGTATGACACTACCAAGAAGGTTACCTTGGTATTCTTGGTGTGAGAATCCAGAGGGTGGGCTCTGTGTGGACTTGGAATGAGGTAGACGAAGGAGGAATGAACAATCATATACACGTTTGGGCAAGTGGAAAAAGACAGAAACCTATCGCATAGGTCGATGCCATATCGTTTAGCTAAAGCTAAACAATCGTTTAACAACAGCTAAGCGATCGTTTAGCTCATCTTTTAGTTCAGTGTCTGTCGCTTACAAAACACTTCACGATCGTTTACTTCGCTCAAGCTGTCGTTTAGTAAATCTATATTTACTTGACAAGCTTCCGTGAGATGCTTTTTTCGAGAGAGAGAAAACTCAAAACAATTTTTCAACCTTTTGCAAAAACTTACTAAAATTAGGAAAACAATTTTTCTTTTATCTCAAAGTTACCATGAATCACCAATAACCTCCCACTCAATTGGTTATCAGAGAACAAGATTTAATTATCCAATAATTAATATTATTATAAATATAAATGATAGCCAACTTATCATACTATATTTATAACCTATAGTTTTAATATTTCATCTCATGAAACATATAAACCATAGTTCTTTTTCTATTCCATGGTACTTAATGTAAATTTCATTTACATCAATCCTCCACTAGATGTATCTCATACATCATATCAATTATATCATATATAATCAAAATATCTCTTGTCAATTTAAACATTTCAAATAAATACCAAGAATTGATCCTCAACTGAATCCATTGAGCTATCAAGGCGACTTTATGGACCTGTAGCTCGAAGCTCAAACGGTACGTGAATAACTGACTAAACTCTTTAGTCACGGGATCCACCATCCTTAATTGCTAGGCACTTCACTAAAGACCGACGGTTGAACTCTCCTTACCACAGATATATTATATGTCCATCTTAACCAATCAGCAGTGCGACAACCCTTCATAGATCGCTCGTAAGTACAGCTCGGCCAATAACCGTTATGCCCCTGTAGTTACATCTAACTCCTTAAGTACCACTGATCCCTCTAATGAACATAAGTCATAGTCCTACTATAATTGAGTCCTCTCTTCCAAAGAGAAGTTGTGGCCACTATGTTCAAGCCTCAGAATCAGCTATTAAGGGAGCAATCTCTCTACTTATCTCTGCTTCAGGAAAGGAGTGAATTCCATCTTATAGATTGAGTTCCCAACTCCCAGATCAGACAAGTCCCCAAAAAGGTAGGCATGTTGAGTTGGCAATCTGGCCACTCTCACCCATACTAATCAAAGGACTGCCCTCAAAGGTAGGAGTTCTCAAAACACTTAGGATTGAGGTCGTGTCACCTATAGTCATTTAGGTGAGATGCAACTCTCTAGTATCAACGACATTATGTACAGAGTCTAATAATCTCGTGGTCTATGTCTTATACAAACTCTTTGTATAGGACACCCCCGCTCGCACGTCTCCACATGAATGGTCAGGATCTACCATCTATAGTATTTTACAACACTTACAAACCTCTACAAAGCGGGCCGTATCCATAGTGTCACCAGGATTAGGTATCCCACCTTAATCCTTATACTATAGACCTATTTAGGTTATCACTTAAGGCATGATCCACTTGTATATCACATATACATGCTTAAGTTCACATAAGATAACCAAGGAGCTTTCTTTATTGGATATGAGTAGATGCAAGAATTAAATAACAATTACTTAATTCATCAAACAATATGTATCTTTACAAAACAACGAGACTCCGGGAGAATTAGGACACCAATCCCAACAGAAATAGTCACTTTTCTTTATAACAACCGTTTACTGTAAAAAAACTGACTATTTCAAATTCGGCGACCTAAGGTAACTCGATCTTAATCTTGAGCTAACTATGAACTCTTGTCTATTCGGGATTATCCTTTAATCTGCATAGGTGAGAATGGTTCAAAATCACCGCTTAATAAGCCTCCCATTTAGGGGTAAGACCGGATAGATAGCTGGGGATGTAGTCTTGCAAAACGGAATTCAATTCAATCCAACTAAGGGTTAGCAAATATATTATTCCCTTAAATACTGACTCCTGGTCTTGAACAAAGGAGCCTCGTCCTCTCATGGTAGAGAAGGATTTAGTTTTTTGGTTGGACCATAAACAAATTGTTCAATAGAGGATCAGTGGAGATTTAAGGAGCAAGATGTATTACAGGGGTAAAACGATAATTTTGACCTAATTGTAAATACGAACGACCTATGAAGGACCGACTTACTAATTATGGTTAAATCAAGTGGACAGAAATATATCTACAGTGAGGAGAGTGCAACTACTGAGCTATAGTGGTGTGTCTTGGTAGTTCACTAATAGTGATTAATTCGGTTTAAAGAGTTTAGTCGATTAATTTCAAATCGTTGGAGCTCATGATCTATAGGTTCATTAGGTCCCTCTACTAGCTCATAAAAGGATTAAACCATAGAATAGCGTGTTAAGAAAATTTGAAATGTTCAAACAAAGTTTAAGGTTTAGATTATTATATTTGATCTAATAGTTAATAATATTTAAATATGATTTAAATATTTAATGAGGTTTTATATTAATTTAATATTTAATATTAAATTTAATTATTTTAATTATTTTAATTAATTTTTCCAATTTTGTAATTAATTAAATAGTTAGTTTTATTTTTTTTAAATTGTGAAATTCAAAATTATAAATTTTTTATTAAAAAATTTTGAATTTCACAAATTAAAAAAAAAACTAATTAATTAATTCACAGGTTATAAATTTTTTATTAAAAAATTTTGAATTTGATTGTCAATATTTTGAAATAAATTTTATATATTAATTAATTTATTATTTAGGATTAATTAATGGAAATTAAATGGAAAGTGGGAAAATCCCACAAATTCCATTTAATGCCACCTCATGCCACTCAATCCTTAATGGAAGATTGAGTGGCTAGTCTTCCTTCGTAACTATTTGCATGGTGGATGATTATAAGTTGAGTTTTTTTACTTCAATTTGGTCTATTTGCATGTTGGAAAACCTGAAGGAAGAAGAACACCATATCTCCTTTCTGTCAAACTCCTAAATCTCTTAAAATTCATCTCAATTTGAGTTTCACAACTCAATCTAAGGCCTGGGGATAGTAGAGAAGACTTGAAGTGGTGTCTACTATATAAAAGGAAGAAGATTCACGTGGATTTCTCAAGAAATTTGGAGGTTTCATCAAAGGTATGATATTGAAACCCTAATAGTTTGAAAACTATGAACATGCATGCTTTTCCTTTAAAATTGATGTAGTTAGAGTGCTAAGATCCTTAATTACTTCCATATATTGAATGCCAACTCTATCAGGAAATCTACAAACCACGTAGATAGATCAGGAAAAGATATTCTGCCGAATCTACTGCCAGACATGTAATAATGCTAATGGCAATGTATTTGACATGTTGTACAACATGTTGCTCGAGTTTTTCTTGTAATAAAATCAGCCAACCACACTACAATCTTGTGATAAAATAAACCAATCACACTGTAGTAGACTGCAGTAACAAGCTCTCCTTTGGTTATTTTTTAAGGTAAAACAAACCAATCGGAAAGGCATGATTCAGAAGAAAACCAAACAGACTAAACAGTTCTTCTCCTCATCTTGTTTAGCTTACAAATATAGCCAAAAGTAACAAAAACCAAGACATTAGAAATAAGCAACCAACCAATAATAAGTAAGAATATTCTGAATGCACAAAATCTCTGACTCATCAGCAGAGCTATCAATATAGCTATCAGAGTGTGTATCGTCTAACACAAGCTCAGAGCCTTCAGCAACTAGCCCTGCTTAACGAAGATTCCAACATAAGGAGAAATAGGGAGAGTACCATCCAAGACATCAATATCATCAATAGGAAAAATATCTTCATCAACCAGCAGAGGAATCCCCTAGATGATGACAAGCAAAAATACATATTTAGGGATTTAGAAAAGGAAAAGGCAGAATAAGTTAGAGTTTTGGTTTTAATATATATATGTATGTATGTATGTATGTATGTATGTATGTGTTGGATCGATATGGAAACCCTAGAGGGGGGTGAATAGGGTTTAATTAAACTTTTTTTTCTAAATTAACCCAATTAAACTAATTAATACACTTTTTATAAATAATAAGAAAAATTCAATTTATGCAACAAATAAGATGACAAAAATGTGATAATTTAATTCTACAAATTTTAGCAAATAAATAAGAACAAACTAAAACATACAATAAATTGCTTAAATTAATTACAAAAATAAAAAAGAAAGAGTTAGAGAAGAAGACACTGTAATTTTTATAGTGGTTCGGTCAAACTCGACCTACTCCATTCCCCAAGAGCCTCTTGGGAATTTGAATAAAATCTTTCCGACTCTTTCCACAGATTAGAGCCCAACCATTACACCACCGCTTCTTTTACGGGTTTAAGAGCAAACCCAATCCTTTCCACGGTTTAGGATCAAACCGTTACAAATGTTGGAATTTTTGAAGAACACAATACAACTCTCACTAGAGTGGATTTACAAGTTTAAACACTCAATAAATTTATCCTCACAATACAATACCACTCTCTTAAGAATAAAATGAAAAGAAAAAAAAATTGGGAATTTAGAGAGAGCAACAATGGAACTTTTGAGTTTTGGAGGATTATGAAATGTTAAATTTGTTAGTTTAAAATTTGGAGAGGAAGATGGTTTATATAGAGATGGAAAAAAAAATTTTAGAAACCACAATTAATTTGGACCATTGAATTTTGGAAAAGAAAAGTCAATGATGGAGATTTTAAACTAAACTAGTCGTTAGAAACAAACAAAATATAATATTAAATTCATTTTCTTTTGAAATTCATTTTCTTTTTAAAATTAATCCAAAAAATAAAAAAAACATACTATGTGTCCAAAACTAGCCGTTAAACACAGACATAAAATAATATTAAATTCATTTTCCTTTTAATTCATTTTCTTTTTAAATTCATTCTTTTTAAAGTCAATCCAAAAATCAAAAGTTCATCATATGTTAATCTCTTAATGATCCACCATTCAACCAATATGCTGCCACATGTCTATATACTGCCACAGGTCTATATGCAAATGGTCTGGTTATGCCACGTCATCCATCACGGTATTTTCTCTATAGACTTGTTTCAGTCATATCATCTTCGTTTTAGCTCTGATTTGAGTGATTCAAGAGGTGTTGAAATCGTTGTTCCGAGCTCTACGATATGGACATATTAAAACACTAAGATTTTCAGTAATTAAAAATTGAGTTTGTTATCATCAAAACATTGATTAATTAATTAATCAAAATTAATTAATTTGAGATTAAGGGCCAAAAAGCCAACAATCTCCCCATTTTTTATGATGACAAACCATTTAAGAAAAATAGCTTGAAATACATGTAAACCATATGTAGCACATAATAAAATTCAACATATCACCATAAAGATCATTCTTGAAATTCACTCAAAAAAAAAAAATCTCCCCCTAATTAATACAATCAAAATTATAACAAATTTATAGCATATTTTTCTTAAACTTCTCCCCCTTTGGAATCATCAAAAAGAATAATTAAGAAAAATTTAGAACTACATAAATGTTTCCCTTAAAAACATGAACATAAATTTAGCACAACTCCCCCTAAGAATATTAACACATGATTTCCATATCTCCCCCTATCAAAATGCCTTCTAAAAGATTTAACAAGTAAAATTATAAAATCAAGAGGCATCACAACGAATAATATCGAGCTAAAGCCTATTTTTGCAAAAGTTTTCTTCATTCAAAGGCTTGGTAAAAATATCCGCTAATTGATTATTAGACCTACAAATTCAAGAGTAATATTATCATTTTGCACATGCTCTCTAATAAAGTGATGCCTAATATCAATATGTTTAGTCCTAGAATGATGTATAGGATTTTTAATCAAATTAATAGCACTAGTATTATCACAAAATATAGGCACATTATCAAACTTTAATCCAAAATCACAAAGAGTTTGTTTCATCCAAAGAATTTGAGTACAACAATTAGCAACTGCAATATATTTGCTTCGGTAGTGGATAAGGCAACCAAATTTCGCTTTTTACTAAACCAAGAAATTAACGAACTACCAAGAAATTGACAAGTCCCACTAGTACTCTTACGGTCAAGTAAACTACCCACAAAATCCGCATCGGAATATCCTACCAAATTAAATTCAACATTTCTAGGATACCATAAGCCTAAATCAATAGTACCAAGCAAATATTTAAAAATTCTTTTAATGGCATGTAAATGTGATTCCTTAGGACAAGATTGAAATCTAGCACAAAGACATACACTAAACATAATATCGGGTCTACTAGAGGTTAAATAAAGTAAAGATCCAATCATACCTCTATAAGTTTTTATATTCACACTCTTACCTTTTTCATCCTTGTAAGCTTAGTGGATGTGCTCATAGGAGTTTTTGCAATTTTACCTTAATTGAATTTGAACCTTTTGAGAAAATCCCTTAAGTATTTTTCTTGACTTATGAAAATACCATCCTTGAGTTGTTTGATTTGGAGTCCAAGGAAGAAGCTAAGTTCTCCCATCATACTCATCTCAAATTCACTATGCATACACTTAGAAAATTCTTCACACAAAGATGGATTAGTAGAACCAAAAATAATATCATCCACATATATTTGTACTAAAAGCATATCATTTTCTTTAGTCTTAATAAAAAGAGTAGTATCAATTTTACCCATTTTAAATCCTTCTCAAGCAAGAAATTACTAAGTCTATCATACCTTGGAGCTTGTTTTAAGCCATAAAGAGCTTTTTTCAACTTATAGACATGATTAGGAAAATCAAAACTTTCAAACCCCGGAGGTTGTTCTACATAAACTTCCTCTATGATATAACCATTTAAAAATGCACTTTTCACATCCATTTGATACAAAATGAAATTCTTATAAGAAGCAAAAGCAAGCAACATTCTAATATAATCTAATCTAGCAATGGGTGCAAAAGTTTCTTCATAATCTATTCCTTCCTCTTGACAATAACCTTGAGCTACAAGTCTACTTTATCTCTAATGATATTTCAATTTTCATCCATTTTATTTCTAAAGACCCATTTAGTTCCAATTATAGCAGCATGAGAGGGCTTGGGGACTAACTCCCAAACTTTGTTCCTTTCAAATTGATTTAATTCTTCTTGCAAAATTCATCATTTTCGGCATCTTTAAAACTTTTTGGTTCAATTTGAAAAACAAAAGCAAGATTATTAAACATATTAAGAGAGAAACGAGTTTTCACACCTTGTTCGGGATCACCAAGAATTAATTCTTTGGGATGGAAAGGAGCATATCTCCACTCTTTAGGCATGGATGAAGAACCAACTTCGTTCTTTTCGATTAAGCTCACCTCTTGTCTACTTGAAACAATTTCCTTACCTTTGTCACTAACAAGTAAATCTCCAAAATTTTCTTCTAAAACGTCACTATAAATAGGCTCATTAGAAATAACATTACAAGATTCATCAAATTACAAGATTCATCAAATACTACATGCATAGATTCCTCAATTACTAAAGTTCTTTTATTGAAAACTCTATAAGCTTAATTAGTAGAGGAATAGCCAAGGAAAATACCAACATCCGTCTTAGAATCAAATTTTCCAAGTTTTTTTTTGTTATTCAAAATAAAACATTTGCAACCAAAAACTTTGAAATACCCAATATTTGGAATTTTGTTATGCCAAAGTTCATAAGGAGTTTTATCCAAAGAAGATCTAATTAAAACTCTATTTAAAACATAACAAGCGGTGTTAACGGCTTCAGCCCAAAAGTATGTAGGTAAACCATACTCATGCAACATTGATCTAGCAAATTCTTGCAAAGTACGATTTTTCCTTTCAACTACACCGTTTTGTTGAGGAGTTCTTGGAGCGGAGAAATTATGAGAAAAACCATTTTCTTCACAAAAAGTTTCAAAAGTATTGCTATCAAATTCTCCTCCATGATCACTCCTAATTTTAGAAATCAAAAAACCTTTTTCATTTTGAACTCTTTTTGCAAAACTAGAAAAGATTTTCAAAGCATCATCCTTATGTTTTAGCATCAAAACCCAAGTAAATCTTGAAAAATCATCAACTATCAAAAAGGCATAATAGTTCCCTCCAAAACTAGCAATTCTAGAAGGGCCAAATAAGTCCATGTGTAATAGTTGAAAGGGTCTAGTTGTAGAGATTACATTTTTAGATTTGAAAGAGGACTTAGTTTGCTTACCCATTTGACAAGTATTACAAACTTTGTCTTTTTCAAATTTAAATTTGGGAAGACCTCTAACCAAAGAATTCTTGAAAATATTTGAAATTAAGTGCATGCTAGCATGCCCTAGTCTTCTATGCCATAAGCAAGAATCATTATGCAAAGCCGATAAACATTTATCATTAATAGGACAATCATTCAAATCAATAGTATAAACATTTTCATCTCTATTTCCAACAAATATAACTTTTCTATCACTAGCATTTTCAATGATGCAATTCTTTTTATCAAACACTACTCTAAAGCCTTTATCACACAATTGACTAATACTAAGTAAATCATGCTTCAAACCATCAACCAAAAGTACATTTTCAATTAAAATAGAAGATTCATTACCTATACTACCTTTACCAATTATTTTACCTTTCTTGTTGTCACCAAAGGTTACAAGACCTCCATCCTTTTTGGAGAGAGAGACAAACTTGGATGGGTCTCCCGTCATGTGCCTCGAGCAACCACTATCCAATTACCACTTGTTTTTCTTAAAGGCTTTCAAACAAACCTACAAACACAAATGTTCAAGTTTGATTCTTTGGTACCCACACTTGTTTGGGTCCTAGATAGTTAGCATTGACAAACTTGGGAATTCATTTCATTTTTGCATAGACATTTAAGGCATTGGATTTAGACAAGTAACAAGAATAAGTTATATGTCCAAACTTGCCACATGAGAAACAAGCAACATTATGCAAAGATTTATCTCTTACAACAAATTTATGCACTCTACTTTTCTTGGAGAAATTATTCCTTAGAGCATTATGAAACTTTGCCCTTTGAGAAAAATTTCTTCTTGAAGAAGTAGTATGAGCATATTTCAATTTAAAACACTTAGGTCTAATATTGTCTTCAACACCACAATAATGACATATAGGCATAAAGTTAGATTTAACATGCTTAGACACAACCTTAGGCATATTATGAGATGCTTTAACAAAGATAGTTTTAGAATTTGAAGGAGTAGAACATTCATCAATATAGCCTAAACCTCTTTTATCACCAAAAGGCTTGCCTACTTCAATTATCTTGTCTAATCTTTGAGCACCTATTATCAATTTTTTAATAGATTCTTTAGCCTTATCAAGTTCTTGAAAAGCACTAAATTCCTTTTCTTTGAGTAATTTAATCAAATTATCTTTTTCACAACTATCATGCTCAAGAAATTTAACTTTGTCAAGCAAGGCATTTTTCTCATCACAATCAAAAGCATGCTGGTCACAAGAGATATTCATTTCATCAATATGTATAGCATCATGCTCATTCTCTTTTAAGCAAGCAATTTCTTCAAGTAAAGACTTATTTTTACTAGATAAAATATTGTATTTCTTTTTAAGCACAACATACTTAGAAGTAAGTTTTTTTTAAATCATTTTGCATATTTTCAAAAGCTTCGAACAATTCATTATAAGAAAGAGGTTCTAGAGTTACCTCATCATTTTGTTCATCCTCTTTGTCACTATGAGCCATGAAGCAAAAATTGGTCACTTCTTCATTATCACTCCCACTTTCGCTTTCATCGCTATCCTCTCAAGTAGCTTTCATTGCTTTCTTCTTGGATTTCTTGGATGATTTGAGAAAAGAACAATTGCTTCTAATATGACCCGGCTTCTTGCATTCATAGCATATTACCTCATCCTTTTTGCTCTTTTCACCTTTTGACTCTTTTTGGTTGGAGAGATGCTTCTTGAATTGCTTCTTTCTCTTGATAAAGTTCTTATACTTACGTGAAAGATAGGCAACATCATCTTCATCAAGGTCATCTTCATCTTGGGAATCAACTTCTAAAGAGATGGTCTTTAAAGCTATACTCTTTTCTTTCTTTTTCTTCTCATCCTCCATGTTTTTCTTGATCTTTATCTCATGCGTCAACAACGAGCCCATGAGTTCATCAATGGAGAGAGATTTGAGATCCTTTGCCTCTTGAATGGTGGTGACTTTAGGCTCCCATTGTTTAGACAAAGACCACAATAACTTCTTTATCTTCTCAAGATTTGAGTACTTTTTTCCAAGTCCTTCTTAAGCATTGACAATGTTAGTAAATCTAATAAACATATCGGAAATAGCTTAATTTTCATCAATTTTAAACATATCATATTGATGAACTAACATGTCAATCTTTGTTTCTTTTACTTGACTAGTTTCTTCATGAGTAATTTCTAATTTATCCCATATCTCTTTAGCGGTTTTGCAAATAGACACTCTATTATACTCAACTTCATTCAAAGCACAAAATAAACAATTAATATCTTTGGCATTTAAAGAGCTTGCTTTCTTTTCATTTATTGACTATTCTTCCTTAGGTTTTATAGTGCTAACACCATCAACATCTTTTGTTGGAATTTTAAAACCTTCCTCAACAATATCCCATAAATCATAATCAATAGAAAGCAAGAAAAATCTCATTCTATTTTTCTAATAACTATAATTAGTACCATTAAAGAAAGGAGGCTTTGTAATAGATTGACTATCGGTAAAAGGGATAAAACCTAAAGTTGCCATAGCTAAAAAAACAATTAAGTTTATCAAGAAATAAATATTTCAACAAGAGCAACCCGCTCTGATACCAATTGTTGGATCGATATGGAAACCCTAGAGGGGGTGAATAGGGTTTAATTAAACTTTTTTTTTTCTAAATTAACCCAATTAAACTAATTAATACACTTTTTATAAATAATAAGAAAAATTCAATTTATGCAACAAATAAGATGAAAAAAATGTGATAATTTAATTCTATCAAATTTTAGCAAATAAATAAGAACAAACTAAAACATACAATAAATTACTTAAATTAATTGCAAAAATAAAAAGGAAAGAGTTAGAGAAGAAGGCACCGTAATTTTTATAATGGTTCGGTCAAACTCGATCTACTCCCCAAGTGCCTCTTGAGAATTTGAATAAAATCTTTCCGACTCTTTCCACGGATTAGAGCCCAACCGTTACACCACCGCTCCTTTTACGGGTTCAAGAGCAAACCCGATCCTTTCCACGGTTTAGGATCAAACCGTTAGAAATGTTGGAATTTTTGAAGAACACAATACAACTCTCACTAGAGTGGATTTACAAGTTTAAGCACTCAACTAATTTATCCTCACAATATAATACCACTCTCTCAAGAATAAGACAAAAAGAAAAAAAATTGGGAATTTAGAGAGAGCAACAATGGAACTTTTGAGTTTTGGAGGATTATGAAATGTTAAATTTGTTAGTTTAAAATTTGGAGAGGAAGATGATTTATATAGAGATGGAAAAAAAATTTTTAGAAACCACAATTAATTTGGACCATTGGATTTTGGAAAAGAAAAGTCAATGATGGAGATTCTAACTAAACTAGTCGTTAGAAACAAACAAAATATAATATTAAATTCATTTTCTTTTTAAAATTAATCCAAAAGATAAAAAAAAACATACCATGTGTCCAAAACTAGCCGTTAAACACAGACATAAAATAATATTAAATTCATTTTCCTTTTAATTCATTTTCTTTTTAAATTCAATAAAAAAAATACCATGTGTAAAAAACTAGCCGTTAGACACAAACATAAAATAATATTAAATTCATTTTTCTTTTAATTCATTTTCTTTTTAAATTTATTCTTTTTAAAGTCAATCCAAAAATCAAAAGTTCATCATATGTTAATCTCTTAATGATCCACCATTCAACCAATATGTTGTCACATGTCTACATGCAAATCGTCTGGTTATGTCACGTCATCTATCACGATATTTTCTCTATAGACTTGTTTCGGTCATATCGTCTTCGTTTTAGCTCCGATTTGAGTGATTCAAGAGGTATTGGAATCCTTGTTACGCTATGGACATATTAAAACACTAAGATTTTCAGTAATTAAAAATTGAGTTTGTTATCATCAAAACATTGATTAATTAATTAATTATAATTAATTAATTTGAGATTAAGGGCCAAAAAGCCATAGTATGTATGTATAGGGAAATGTGCAAGGAAAGGAAAACGAAGAAAATTTTTCTATCTACTTTCTTCCTCGTACGAAGTGTCGCACCTCACTTCTCTCTCATAATTCGCAGCTTAGCCAGACGTCGGTGTGCGTTCATCGCCCAGACCACCGTCCACTGTGAAGCGCCACCACCGTTGTCGTACGCATCCCCTTGGACGGTTGTTGTTCATTCGATCGTGTCATTCATGGGTCGTCGCACTTGTTTGTGAGGTTATCGCTCGTTTCTTTAAGTCATAGTCATGTTGACCACTGGGCGCCACTGTCAGCCACTGACGGTCATTGAACCACCGTAGAGCCCCCTCTGTTTTCATTTTTCGTTGGAAATTTGAGATTTAGGTATGTTTTGGTTGTTTTTGGAATGCCCATTGATTTCGGTGTAAGTTTTGGCCCAAGATTTAATTTACCCATAATTTTGAAGGTTGGATTCAGGAATTTGAGGTTATTAGGTGGGCTTTCCAGTGGTGTAAAGGTTCGTTTTGGAGATTTTCGGTAAGGTTCTTGTGATATTTTAATGTTTCAAGGCCTTTTATGTTACCTAACTATACTATGAATTGTGATTTACAACCCTTCTTTGTGATTTTGGCATAGGATTGAAAGAGTTGTTTGAGGTTGAGGTGCAATTGGAGTGGGACATGTTTTGGGTTGACTCGAGATTTCTAAAGGTTAAAGGAGATTAGTTGCTTGGATAAAAATTTATTTAAGCTTGTTATGAGGTAAGTGATTTACTATCAGCTCGTCCTTGAATCTCAGGTTGATGTTAAGATTGTGAATACCCTAAAAACATGTTCCATTATGATGGTATGTTTTGCCATGATTGATTAATGTATAGATTGTTGTGCCTTTTATGGGAACTCCTAAGTTATGTTACTATGATTATTATAATATGTTATAGCTTGTCATGAATTTGGATGTTGTATTTTGCATGTTAGACTGATAGTAACTGTTGTCACTCCTATTAGACTATGTACATCCCCTGTGTATGTTTTGACGTCCTTATGGGATCGCCGCCTATGCTTATGATATTGTGACTCTTCGAAATCACTTCCTATGAAAGTGTGCTTTCAGATTCACCCCTTATGCCTATGCCTATGCTTATATTCACGGTGCATACCTTCGTCTCGATAGGAAGGTTAACATGTACATCTAGTGGGCCCAGTAGTTGGTCACTTATTGAGTATTCTTGTACTCATTCTTTTATCTTGACATCGCTTCCGCATATGGTTATCTCATGCTTTCGTGTTTTAGTTTTAGAGTCAAACATTTAAATTCTTTGATTGTTTTATTCAGTTACTTATTAAATTTATTTTTCCGTTGGAGTTAGAGATACCCCGAACAGTGAATTCTTGTTATTTTATAATAAGAATTTAATCTATGAAATTCTTAAGGATTTAGTGAAATTTTGTGAATAAGTCGTTTGAGATTTATGCATGCATGTGGTAACAGTTCTATAACCATCCCAGAAAGTTGGATTGTTACAATAACACCTCGAAATTCAACAAACAAAAGGAAGGAATACCATAGACATATCAAGAACAAAATTGGAAAGAATCACCTTTGCGGATCTATAACAAAATAAGTAAAGAAAACCAGAGTCAAATATCTGCCCATAAAACTAGAGACAAAAAGTTCGACGAGATAAATAAAGAATTATCTTCCAACCCATACCAAACAAACCAATACAGAAGAAAACCGAAAATCCATACCATACCAAAGCAAAAACACAAACCAAACACAAAAAAACATGATCTCTGTCTCACGATCATAACCAACCCATTCTTCCCCTGTTTCCATGAAGAAAATCAGTCAGTAGGAGGGGGCTGAGAAGAAGACATATCATCAAAGGATGTACTGTTCATGCCAGGCCCAACACTGAGAAAAATAGTATTAACAACATCTTCAGCATCAACATGACCAAAATTAGGAATATTAGATATACAAACTTTCTTAAGCCCTTTAGAACCTAAAGTTCGATGCCCAAATCCGAAACAATTTTATTGAAAACAAAATCAACATCAACATTTTCCACAATTGGTTCATTATTGGCACAGGCATTCAACTCTGAAATATCTTCATCAGAGAGCAAGGGATTGGGAATAATAGGATCAGTATAGCAAAGAATATCTTCCGCATAGATAAATTCTTCTAGAGCAACTTCATCAGATACAGTTTTATCACTTTCAGTCACATAACTATTCTTTTCAGAAGGATGAAATCTATCGTTAGGCCTTGAGTCATCAATATCCTCAATTTTCATCATTTTCTTCTTAATAAAGGCAATCAGAGGAATATCATCATCATAAATATTCTCCTCGGTGCTCTCACAATACTAAAACTAATTTAATTTCATCAGACATGTGCTCAACATCAACAATATTTTTTTTTCAAAAATTTCTTCAACATTATTTGGAACCATCACTTCAAGAATGATTGTAACAGACATGACAATATTTTTAGCACCAGGAGTTTGACCAATAACAAGACTCTCCGTACAAATAACAAACTTTTTAGTCACAAAAATATCTTCAATATCAGTTTCAATAACATCAAACTTAGGAGAACTAGCTTAAAAAACATCACAAGCAGAGCCAGATTCAGATGCAATTGTTGGAGTTAATGTCCTAAATCGAGTGTATCTTGTAGTTTGAAAAGACAAATTATATATTTAATAAAATAAAAGGTATTTTATTAATGTTTAGATTGCATTAAATCAATCCAATAAACAAAGATCCAAGGCCATTTTATGAAACATAAACATGTATGTGGGGACATAAAGGTAGATCACGTTTAAGTGATAACCTAAACAGTCTATAGTAGATGGATAAGGCTGGGTACCTTATCCTGGTTACACTACGAATACGACCTACTTTATAGATGTTATAATTGTTGTAAAGTGCTACAAATGATCTAATTCTGATCGTTCATGTGGAGACATGCGAGTGGAGGTATTTTATATAAAGAATTTGTATAAGACCGGACTGCGAAATGAATAGTCTCTCTATATAACACCTGTTGGGTTTTATGTCCTAAAACTCGTGGTTTTTAAATAACAAAACTTATTCTGAAAATTCAATAAGTTGTTATTGAATATATGAATTGTTTATTTCATTTTAGAAATAAATCCAATAAACTAAAAGATCCATGACTATTACATGAGTACTTGAACTTTATGTGGAGACATAAAAGTGGATCAAGTTCGAGTAAATAGTCAAAATGATCTATAGTATATGAATGAGGTTGGGTGCCTTATTCCGGTAACACTATTGAATGCAACCTACTTTGTAGTTATTATAAAGACTTGTAAAGTGCTACTGACGATGTGATCCTAATTTGTACATGTTATAACATAAGGAGTGGGGGTGTCCTGTGCAATGGGTTTGTTAAAGATCGGACCACAAAATCAGTCACTCTTACTTTATAACGTTGTTTATTGTTAAGACTGGCTATTTCAAAGCGATGACCTAGGTAACTTGACTTTAATCTTGAGCTAACTATGAACTCTTGTTTATTCGAGAATATCCTTAGATTTGCATAGGTGAGAGTTGGCTCAACAGCATCGGCTCAATGAACCTCCATTTAAGGGATAAGAACGGGTAGATAGCTGAGGACATAAGATGTAAGGTGGAATTCAATTCTACCCACTTTTAGGGATAATAGAGAGGTTGTTCCCTTTAAATGCTGGCTCCGAGTCTTGAACAAGGGACCCCACCCTCTCATTGGCCCGAGAGGGATTTAGTTTGTTGATCGAATCACAAATTAATTATTCATTAGAGGATCAGTGGGACTTAAGGAACAAGAGGTAATCTCGGGGGTAAAACAGACTTTTGACCCAATCGTTATTACGAAGAACCTGTGAAATGTTAACTTACTAATCATGGTTATATCGAGTGGACATAATATATCGACAGTGAGGGGAGTGCAACTATGGGCTTTAATGAAGTAATCCATTAGTTAACGAATAGGGGTTAATTCGGTGTAAAGAGTTTAGGCAATTAATCTCGGATCGTTGGAGCCCATGATCTGTAGGTCCACAAGGTCCCCCTACTAGCTCGTAAATGGATTAGTCTTAGAGTAGCGTGATAAGTTAATTTGAAACATTCAAATGAGAATTAAGGGAATTAGTAATTATATGTGATATAATTACACATTTAATTTTGGAATTTAACAGAATTGGAGAATCAATTAATATTTAGATATGATTTAAATATTAAATTCATGAATAGGGATTCATGATGGTGGAATTTGTGTAAAATTAATTTAATATTTGATATTAAATTAATTAGAATTAATTAAATTATAAAATTAATTATTTATTTTTAATTATTAGAAAATTAATTAAAGAGTTAATTTTGTAAAATTAATAAAGTTTTCAATTTTGAAAATAAAATTGGGTTTGAAAATAATCTTGAGTGAGTTGTGAACTCCTGTCTATGAGGGCAATCTTTTGGTTTGTATGGGTGAGAGTGACATTGTTAGCGGACTCAACAGACTTACTATTTTGGAGACTTGTCCGAGTAAGGAGTTGGGAACACAACTACACAAGATGTAATTCACTCTTTTCCCGACCTTAGGGAAAGTAGATAAATTGCTCCTTTAATAGCTGATTCCAGGTCTTGAACATTAAGGTCTTAACCTCTCACTGGCCCGAGAGGTGTTTGTTTATAGTTGGATTATAAACTATTGTTCATTAGAGGGATCAATTGTATTTAAGAAGTTAGATGTAACTACAGGGATAAAACAGTATTTTGGCCCAGCTATAGTTATGAGCAATTTGTGAAGGGTCGACTTACTATTGATTGGTTATATCCGGACACAGAAATAAATCTACAATACGACAAGTGCAGCTATCGGTCTTTAGTGGAGTCATCGGTAGTTAATAAAAATTGATTAATTTAATTAAAGAGTTTAAATAATTAATCTTATATCATTGGAGCTTTTAATCTATAGGTCCATAAGGTTCTCTTGTTAGCTCACTAAAGGATATATATGAGGAATGATTTGAATTGTTCAAATCAATTGCATATTAATGAGATTAATATAATATGGTTAATTATAGATATGATCTATAATTAAGAGAGAAAAATATTTGAATAAGATTCAAATATTAAATATATGTATACATATAAATATGTGATAATTATATGTCGATTAATTCTATATTAAATATGATTTAATATAGTCGTTTAATTTATCAATTAATAGTTAATTAATTAATTAATTAATTTTTTAGAAATAGAGATAAATAAACATGTGATGTTTATTCATTTATTAACTATATATATATATATATATATATGGATTTAATGTATATGGTTATTTAATTATTGGATTAATTAATTAAATAAAAGTTATTTAATTAAATTAGAACTAGCGTAGGAATAGGAAAGACTAGGAGAAAGGGGTCACCCCTCTTCTCTATAAATATGTCTTCATGGCCCATGTTTGTGATATAATTAAATTGGGAATTCTAAATCCTAGTCTCCTATTACTTCTCTCAAAATCTCTCTTCTTTTCTCTACTACTTCTTCTTCATTTTCCAAGTCTTGGAGACCACACAACCAATTCTTGGGATCCTAGAGAATAACAAGGTTTCACTTACGGTGGTATGCCTTGATCATTGAAGAGACGTTCTGGAGAAGACGCAGAGGGACTCGTTAAGAATTTGGGAATCTACAAAGATAAAGTTTAACTCTTCCCTATTTTCTTCTCTTAAATGCATGTTGATCTTGATTGTTTATTCATTATGTTATTATTTTTGCACTATATTTTGTTTATGTAAAATAAAAAAAAAAATTGTAAGACGATCACGTGTCCGCTTGGGATTCGATCCCTCTAGCAATAACATTCCTAGTAACCAAATTCTTAGGAACCACAACATACAAATTAGTCCAACTTCTGACCAGGTCACAATCAACACCATCCTTTTTAAATTCTAACTTAGCAGGACTATTCGCATTATCAATACTAGTATAGACTAAGACTGAGGCAACAACATTTCCAAGAATGTCTTCTTAAGCATCATTAGTCTTACAGGAAGTAACAATATAAGCATGCTTAATCTAAATAAAATCACAAGCCACATTAGCAAAAACAACAGGAACAATATTTTCAAAAACCCTAGTTTCTTCTTGATTAACAATAGACTTATTTGTACCATCATGCAGACCAATATTTGAGAAAAGTTTGTCAACATTTCAACTAAAGCATTTTTAATATCATCTTGACCATACGAACTAACAATCATTATGTCAACCAGACCACTCAACAATCAAATTCTCAGGCACCCCAAAATCAGAAAACCAATTCTCAATAGCAACACTAGCAGATACACCAGTAGAAGTAAAGTCATCATTTAACACATTCACAGAATAATCATCCAACTGACTAACTGAAGCAATAATAATAACTTTATTCACCTCAGATACACAGTCGATGCCAGTATAAGTATTATCAATATCCTTTTCAAGATCAGGAGTCTTATATGCCTCAAGATATTCCATTATATTTTGCACATTTGTTTCAATAGCATGAGGATCAAGAAATATCACATTCATATTATCAAAAATAGACACGACATTCTATATAACATCCTAGAGACAACAGGCATATGACTAACATTTTCAACGCATTTAGTTGGAATAATAGATTCAATAACAATAACAAGAGACATAATGAACAATTCAGCAAGAGTAACATTATCAATAACGCCATCACACAACACATGAGTCAACAAATATCTCAACAGCCACAATATGATCAATTACAGTTTTAGCATAAGCAACAATCAAAACATCAGACAACTCAGCATGATTAACAACATGGTTAACATCATCAAATACCTCAATAGACACAATCTGATCAATATAATTCATAGACTCTATCATAGTACTATCAACATTATTAAAAATTCAGTAACACTCACAATCTTAGTTTTTTTAGTAATCACTAATCAACATTTTTCTACTTATAGAAGCTAACCCAGCTCAGTTTGATTTTTCTTGATAAAAAATCTTTGGTTGCTATAAGAAAATTTTGCAAATATCTAAAAATACCCTGAGGGGTTCAAATTGAACTACTGTCGCCACTTTCATCTGCTTATTATCATATCCATAGAGTAAGTAAGTTCTCGGACCATACTCATTTTAGGTTTAGTCTACAGAATCTGAAGTTTCATCATATCAAAAGTCAACTCCTAAAAAATACTATTCTTACACTCGACTATTCTGCTTTTTTGGGGAGAGAGCATAACTTCATTGTGCCTAGGAATGTTACAAACATGATGAACAACATTAGAAGTCCACAAATAACAATTATCAGATGAGCGTGTACCTGACATGACAGTCACATTGTCTTTGTTTGTCACCAAACATTTATCTTTTAAGACCCTAATCACAAAGCTGACTTATGTTGATTAAGTTTGTTGTTAACACTTCTAACAAATGACATCCTTCGGTGTTGGAAGACTAGGGTACAATAGTTGTCTTTTTCTCAATACTTTCCCTTTTGCTCCATCTCCAAAAGTAATATAACTAGAACTACATGGCTGCACATTGGTGACAAATGGCTTTTCCCTAGTCATGTGATAAGAACATATGCTGTCAAAGTACCAGTATTCTTTTGCTGAGGAACAAAGAGAGGTGAATGCCACATAACATCGAGACTCAAAAGAAGATCCAGACTTCTTCATTCTCCATTCAAATTTATTTATATTTACTGGTTTAATAGGAGTGGCAACCATCTAGGTCTTTCTAGAGTAATTCCAAGAAGGTAAATGACTCATTCTTCTCAATAAACGGAAATAGTAAGGATGAATTAGTTCTGTCTTTCCACAATAATGACAAATCCATCTTTGTTTCTCATTGAAACTTCGAGCGGATGTTGACAAATCTTTTATTGACAAAGGTACTGGCATCGAAGAGTCTTAGTTTGGAACAAAATGATTTAACAAAAATGATTCAACTTTATAGAACTATTTACCTTACTACTTCAACATAATGCCATGCTTATTAGAAAGCTATTTTCCAAAGGACAAAATCATGTTAAGATCATCCGTGCTTGATTTTATCATGCGAACAGATTTTGACATTGATTCAAGTTCAACTTTTGATGCTTTCAACTCTTTCTTTAGCTAAAAAATAGTGCTTAAGAGACGATGATTATCTTTGATAAGTTTCTCAATTCTTTCCTTTTGAATTGACAAGGCATAAGAATCATCTATCCAACATTGATGGACTTCTTCAAAGGATAGATGTTAAGAGGTAACAACATTTTGTTCTATTTCCTTTCCTGCCACAGAAATACATTCATTAGAAGGATCAATCACATTAGAACATTCAAGAGAAAGAATTTCCATAAGAGCTCAGACTTCCTCATCAGAGTCACTGCTTGACTCAGTTTATCATCTGATAGGTTAGCATAATATCTTTTATTCTATATTCTCAGAAAGTTTGGACATTCAATTTGAAAGTATCCAATCCCTCACATTCTCGACATCCAAATTTTTTCCTTTGACACCTTGACTACTGTTGGATTCTTTGTTACTTTCTATCCTCTTTGCAAGAACTTTCAAGAGCTTTGGATCAAGGTTATTACTTACGTTACAAATGTACTTGACATGGGAGGGCACATAGTTCCCACAAGATACTGAATGTCTGTCCCATTGTCTAAGAGCTTTTCCATAAGGAAAATTGATTAAGCTAGATCTTCATTAATTTCTTTGTTCTTACTCGCAGAACTTTCATTACTCACTAAGGATTGTAGTGCAATTCCCTTGGACTTCTTCTTAAGTTGACCTTAGGGGACATTTCAAATGTTCAAAGAGATCCAAACAATTCATCAACTTTCATGTTGGCAATATCATGGGTCTCTTCGATAGCTATGACCTTCATATCAAATATTTTAGGTAAGAAGTGAAAAACTTTTTGTACAAGCTTCTCCTTTGAAATTTTCTCTCAGAGGGCAAAAGATTCTTGGCAATGTTTAGAAGACGCACGTTAAACTCTGCAATAGTTTCATCATCAAGCATCTTTAGAGATTCAAATTTGATAGTCAAGAGTTACATATTCACCTTAGATGTTCCTTCATGAGCACAAACAAGTATATCCTAAGCCTCCTTTGCTAAAACACAAATACTGATCAATCTGAATATGTTATTATCCACTTCATTGAAGATTGCATCCAGGGCTCGAGAGTTTCCTAACAATGCTTCATCTTCAAACTTTGTCCAATCTTTTCAGGTTTTGGACTGACAACTTCAATCTTACTAGCAACTTGAAGAGGAGACCATCTAGTCACAATAGCCTTCCATGACTTGCTATCAATAGATTTGAGAAAAGAAATCATCCAAGCTTTCTAGTATGAGTAATTCATTCCATCTAAAATAGGAGGACGAGTAGTTGATCCACCTTCCCCGATCGACTTCATTGAATACTTAATGATTTAGCAGTCAATCGACTTTGATACCAATTGAAAAAAAAAATAGGATGGATCTAACACAGAATACACTGTCAAGCACAAGTCACAGACAATATGTATGACAAGTGGGCAACACGAAAGGAAACAAAAATATAAAGACACGGAGATTGATAACTCTGTTCATGCAAATCCATCTACATCTAAAAGGTTGTGTGCCTGATAGAACAAAATTTCACTATATAAAGAGTTTAACAATTACAACTAAAGTACTTATTTGATAAACTTCTTCTTCACTGATTCACATATAGCTTCCTCTTCAATTTCAACTTAGACTTCCCCTAAGTTTGAGCTCCCCTCATTTCCACAATAATACTTTTCTAAGCTTTATATGAGATCCTCTCAATAAACATACTTAGGCTCCCCCTAAAAGTGAGATCCCCTCACATTCATCATTTTTAGGCTCCATCTAAATATGAGTTTTCATATCTTAAACGTACTTAGGCTTCTTCTAAATACAATATCAAATCAAACTCCTCTCGAGTTCTATAATGACTGCCAAACCGAAAAGGTCTTGATGAAAAATACAAAGATTTTCAATAACAATATATGAAGGTTAAGGTTTAGACAAACTCTAAGCTCAAAACTCTCAGTACACACTTTTTATCATAGGACGACTAACCCTAAAAATGAATAAGAGTACAACATATATAAGGCTAGCTATGAGAATATCTTTTAGGAGTGAATAAATATTCTCTGTAGGAAAATAAGAAAGGCAACCATGAAAATTTGCAAATCACGTAGATAGATAAGGAAAAGATATTTTGCCAAATCAACTGCCAGACATGTAACAATGTTAATGACACTGTCTTTGACATGTTACGCAATATGTTGCTTGAGTTTTGCCTGTAATAAAGTCAGCCAACCACACTGCAGTCTTGTGATAAAATCATCCCATCACACTATAGTATCACTTTCCTTTCTTTCTTTCCTTTCATCTTGGGTTGAGTTAAGAGCAAGTATCTAAGAGTTCTGTCAGCAGATCCAAGTACTTCGAGGATGTAGTTCTACCAGAGTTAGTCGTTGTATCTGGGTAAGACGATCAATGTAGTCTACTTGCAACCCATGTAAAGCGAATAATTGTCTTCAAGATAGCGCTTAATAAAAGCATGCCTTGATTACATATTGACGTCTCCACAATATCTTAAGGTTCTTAGTTATCTTAATTCATAAACCTTGTTATATAATTTGGCTTACTTTTGGGTTTGAACATTATTATCATATATAGTGTGTATAATATATCTAGTTGAGGTTTAATCAGTTTGTTAGTGTATTAAGTTTATATATATCATTTTCCTCAATAATCAAAGACAATTATTTGTTGAACTCATGGCTACAAACTTCTCCACCAATGTTTCTACTTCTGCCATGATGGAGTTCGCTCATTGTCAAACCCCATGCTGAAAAACCAGAGAAGTTCAGAGGTGATAACAAAATATGGTCTTCTACCTTACTACGTTGAATCTTGCTCACGTTTTAAAGGAAGATTTTCCAGTTACCTCGCTAAAAGTTAGTTCTGAAACAGAAGCTGCAAAGCAAGCATGGATGCATTCAGACTTCTTATGTCGTAGTGACATACTTAGTGGGCTTGAGACACTTAGTATAATGTATACTGCGATGCCAACAATACATCAAAACTATTATAGGAGGCATTAGACAAGAAGTATAAGTTAGAAGAATCTGGTGCTAAGAAATTTTGTATAGAAAAATGCTTAGATTACAAGATGACTGATACCAAGTCGGTAGTCAATTAGATGGCCATTTATCTCGTAGGGATCCATCCCTAATGGGGTAGAAAATCTCCGTTTAGGCAGGTAATGGGACTGCAAATTATCATTGGTGATTTGCAAAGTGAAGGATTGGATTTCAGTGAGTCATTCCAAGTTGCTGTTGTGATTGAAAAGTTATCTCCTTCCTAGAAGGACTTCAAATGTTATCTCAAGCACAAGAGAAATAAGTTATCCATGGAGAACCTTGCGGTGAAACTACGTATAGAAGAGGATAACAGAAAAGGAAACAACACTCTGCTGGAAGTTGAACCTAAGGCTCGTGTTACTGAAGCTTCAAGGCATAAAACCAAGTCACGGACCAAGGAACGATTCTAGCAAGCGCATTTTAGGAAACTGTTGGATTTGTGGTTAAAGTGTACTATTGCAGTGTACAAATACAAGAAGAGACAAAGTTCCAACAATCAAGCCAATGTGGTGGAAAAGGACGATTTGGTCACCATCATTTATGAGGTAAATATGGCTCCAGAGACCAAAGGTTGGTTGATTAATATTGGTGCTACCAGACACATTTGTTAAGACAAGTCATTGTTCGTTACATATGAGAAGCTAAATGGCAAAAATAAGTTGTACATGGGAAATGCTTCAACTACTTATGTGGAAGGCAAAGGGAAGATCCTACTGAAACGAACTTCTAAAAAATTACTCATCCTCAATGATGTGTGGCATGTGTCAGAGATGCGAAAGAATCTAGTGTTAGAAACTCCACTTAATAAAAATATATTCAAGTTTGTATTTAAGTTAGATAAATTTATTCTGACAAAGGTAGGTATGTACGTGAGAAAAAGCTATCTAAGTAATGATATGTTCAAACTGAAGCTTCTGCTTATATTTTTTAGTTGTGTGATATATGACATTCTAGATTGGGGCAGGTCAATTATTGTTTTTAAAATAGAATGGTAAGTTTATGACTATTGCTGAATTTTAACATTGATAATAGACATAAATATGAAGTTTGTGTTGAATCAAAGTTTACTAGAAAATTATTTTCATATGTGAAAAAAAGTAATGAGTTACTTGGTTTAATCCATAGTGATGTATGTGACATGAAAAGTACTTCCACAAGAGGTGGTAAGAGATATTTATCACATTCATTGATGATTGTAGTAAATATTACTATGTATATTTATTACATAATAAAGATGAAACCTTTAATGTTTTTAAAACATATAAGGCAAAAGTTTAAAATCAACTTGAAAAGAAAGATTCTTAGAACATATAGTGGTGGTGAATATAAATCATCATCATTTTTTGAATTCTATGAAGTTAATGGTATAAGCCATCAAACTATCTTATACACCACAACAAAATGGTGTAGCTAAAAGAAATAACTGAACTTTAAGAATATGGTAATTGCATGTTAAATAGTTCAAGTTTACCTCATAATTTTTAGGGGAAAGTGTTAGGTGGGAATACGATCAAAGTCCCACATCAGTTAAATAAGGGGATGATCATAGGATTATAAGGAAGGACAACTATCTCCAATGATATGAAGCCTTTTTGGATGGTTCAAAAATCACAGCCATGAGGGTTTATACCTAAAGTGGACAATATCATACCATTATGGAGACATGTGAAGGTTCATTATCTCTAACAAACTGGTATTAGAGCCATGCCTTGTCAATAAAAATTCCTCAGTGGTCAAACAAGATGTAGTTATGTTTAAAGTATCTATTCGTGGTTGAGCCTTCAGAAGGAAAAAGTGCTCAAGTGTAATTCAAATGGATGACTACTTCGTTGTTTAGTTAGCATGAAAATCAAATGACTGTTTGAAGGAACGCTTGGTGGATGGGAATGTGATCAAAGTCTCACATCGGTTAAATAAGGGGATGATCATGGGTTTATAAAGGAGGACAATTATCTCTAGTGGTATGAGATCTTTTTGGGATGGTTCCAAAAGCAAAATCATGAGGATTTATATCCTAGACAATATAGTACCATTGTAGAGATATGTGGAGGTCCATTGTCCCTAACAAGAAGCTTTTGTTTACAATAAATTTTATACTAAATAGAATTCCACATAAGAAGACTAATTAATCACCTTATGAAGTTTTGATAGTGCTCAAAATGTGCTATCATATTCCACTTAACTCGAGATTGTTTCAGTATTTTATGTGTTTATTTTATTTTTACATAGGTTTCGAACACCTAAAGGGTAGAACAGGCATTAGTGACAAAGTGAAGTTAAAATGGACCAAAACTGAGCTTAATTGCATCAATGGGGAATGAGAAGGTTAAAATGATGATTGGCATGTAATAAGTGACATGTAATTGTATGTTAATTTGCAAGAGGTAATAGGTTAGGTTAGCTTGGAAATCAATACCGATAAGTATTTCTCTAACTAACCTAAGATTGAATCAACAGATATTTAGTTAGACACTTGAAAATTAGGACAAATTAGGATAAACTTAAAGTCGCCCTAGACCTTAATGCAATTAGGACAAATTTTCATCAATTCAATTTGGACTAATTAGTTAATCATGACGATTAATTAGCTTTTCTAATTAATTTGGTTAAGTAAAAACAAATACTCAAATCAAGTTATAAGAATTCGATGATCGAGTATATTGAAAAGGGGAATTCCGAAATAACCCAAGCTAGATCTTTAAAACAAATTACATCAACTTACAAATTGCTATCTTACTTTTATGCATTTTAATTTACTTGAGATCAATCAACATCAAAATCCCCCTTCGGTTACCTCGGACTGCAAGCAAGTTGAAAGAGAAATTAGACGGTTTCTTGAGTTCAACTAGTGCTATCACTATTACACTTTTGGTAGAAACGGTTATTTATTTTGTCTAAAATTAGGAGGCCAACCTTTTTAGACGGTGATAGTATCCAAGAGGTGGAAAAAAGAATAGTGAGAAAAGGATACATTAGAAAGGAATCAGGAAGAGGAACAAAAAGAAGAAGAAGCGGCAGATTCAGAAAAAGAAAATAATTTCTCGAAGGCTCAAATTGAAGCAAGAAAGAAGATTTTGAAGAAGATATTATCAATGCTAAAAGAAGATTCACAATTTAAGGAGAACTTCCACCATTTATCACCAACATAATTCAATATTTCAAGTGGCAAAAACTATGCGAACAACCATCTCCAGCTTGTAGGCTTGCAGCTCATTAGTGTTGGAGTTTATCCCATTTAAACAATGAAAGAGCTAACCAATTGAGCTTCAAAGGCAAGATGGTTAGTTATTCAGCAAGAGATATTAACAGGGTCTATGATCTCCATTCAATTAAGAACCCAATAGGAAATGAGGCCCTTGAAAGACCCACTAAAGAACTGCTAGAGGAAGCATTAAGATTGCTCACATGGCAAGGAACTCAAGGGCATGTGGCACCACATTCAAGAAGAAAATCAATGCAAGTGATTTAAAGGATGAGCCAATTGTGTGGTTGAACCTTTTTAGGAACAAGTTGATCCCTACAACACACTACACAACAGTGTCTCGGGAGCGAGTGATGCTCCTTTTCTGCATTTATAAGGGATTTTAGTTAAACATCGGCCAGATTATTAGGGTAGAGATTGTGGCATGTTCAAAGAAGAAAACTGACAATTTATTTTTCCCATCGATCGTCGATTCCTCATTATGGAGTTATGTACGATAGCTTGGAATCCCTGTTAATGATTCAACGAGAGAAGTCAAATTATTGATTGTGTAGTTGGGGTTGTTCGATTGATGAGGCATTATGATCGTAAGGCTAGATGGAAATTTCGAGCCTCCATCAAGACAAGTAATATGGAAGTGCATTAAACTTGCACCACCTCACTAGTCCTGCAAGCCAATAAGAGCTCTCCCTCCTAAACAACAATTTATTAACTTATTGGAGGTACTTAATGTTGGAATCGAATGTCGACTGTTGTACTGTGAATAAATCTACTATCTTGAAAGTAAGATCGGTATTAAAGCAGAGTAAATAAATCTGCTGTATCATTTATTAACCAAAAGAGGCCTATAAATAGGCATAATTACAACAGTGACTAACCATTTAACTACCCGTATAACAAACTTATAACACAATATAAACTAATTTCTAATACTCCCCCTTAAGATGGTGTGATTATATTAAGAATACCCATCTTAGATAGTAAGGAGAAAAACAAAGTATTGGGCAAAGCCTTGGTGAAGATATCAGCAAGCTGCAAGTGAGACCGGATAGGAAGAAGTTTGACATTGCCACGAACAATGTGATCTCGGACAAAATGGCAATCAATTTCAATGTGCTTCGTCCATTCATGAAAAACCGGATTTTCAGCAATATGGATAGCAGTCTCATTATCACAATAGATTAAAGAGGGATGAATAAGAGGTACCGAAAGTTCATGAAAAAGTTGTTCAACCCATAGCAATCCACTAGTAGTAGCAGCCAAAGCTCGGTATTCAGCTTCGACAGTTGAACGGGATACCGTAGACTGCTTCTTAGCCTTCCAACTAATTATGGAATCACCTAAGAAGATGCAGAAACCAGTTATAGACTTCCTTGAATCAGGACAAGATCCCCAATCAGCATCAGAATATGCCTTTAATTGAAATGTGTAGACACGTTGTAGCAGAATACCTTGGCCCGAAGAAGCTTTCAAATACTTAAGTAAGGACATTGCAGCATTAAGATGAGGCTGTCTAGGTTGAGCAACAAACTGACTGAGCTTATGGACAGCAAAAGCTATGTCGGGCCGAGAAATAGTCCAGTATAGCAGTCTTCCAATGAGTCTCCGATACAATGTTGCATCAGGAAGGAGGGTACCAACATCAAATTGGAGCTTTAAAGCCGGATCAAGAGGTAGAGAAGCCGGTTTGCAAACCCTGAGACGATCTTGCAATTTCAAGACCCAAGAAATACCAAAGAGACCCTAAGTATTTGAGCTTGAAGGTTTCGTGCAGATGATCTTTGATCTCATGTAGTACAGGTAAAAAAGCACCGGTAATGACTATGTCATCAACATAAACAAGCAAAACAACAAAGGATTGAGCAGAACCTCGAGTGAATAAGGAGTAATCAGACTTGGACTGAGACAATCCCAAGTAAAGGAGTGCCTTTGAGAACTTGTCAAACCATTGGCGTGATGCTTGCTTAAGGCCATATATGGATTTATGCAAGCGACAAACAAGATGCTCCCCCTGTTTGTGAACAACATTATGCCTATAACCCAAGGGTAGATCCATGTAGACCTCTTCAACTAGATCACCATGTAAGAAAGCATTATTAACATCTAATTGAAGTAGAGACCAACCTTTTGAGACCGCAAGAGTAAGAAGTACTTTGACAGTAACAAGCTGGGCAACAGGAGAAAATGTCTCAATGTAGTCGAGACCTTCTTGTTGCGTGTAACCTTTGGCTACTAATTGTGCCTTGTAGCGGTCAATGGTCCCATCTGCACGATACTTGATTTTTTATATCCATTTGCATCCAATAGAGTGTTGGCCTTGAGGTAAGGGCACAACAGACCAAGTACGGTTGGTTTCCATTGCTAGAAGTTCATCGTGCATAGCTTGGCGCCAATGTTTATGAGGGACAACCTGGTGATAAAACTAGGGCTCATATGCGGCTGAGATATTGAGGGCAAACATCTTGTAGATAGGATTCAGTCTATCATAAGATAAAACAGCTTGCAAAGGATACTTAGTAACTGTCTGCTGAGAATGATTGTGTAAAAGGAGGTTGCAATGATAGTCCCTAAGATATGAGGGTGGTTTAGTCGTCCTTGTAAAGCGGTGACAGTGAGAAGAATTGTCAAGTAATGAAAAATGGGGATGATCAGTGACTGCAGCATCATCATCAGTAGGTGCAAAGGGAGCAGTAGGTTGAGAAACGTCATGTGAAGTAGGCTAGTAAGAAAGCTCAGGAGTAGCAGAAGCAGATGATGAAGAGGATTCACTGCTGAATAAATCACCTAAAAATGGAAGTGATAATGGTAAAACTAGATCAGGAAAAGGATCAAGTACCTCTGTTTGAGAACTTATTTGATGAAAAGGGAATATGTCTTCATGAAACACAACATCCCTTGAAATAAAGAATTGCTTCTTCTCAATGTCATATAAGCGATAGCCCTTGATGCCAGTAGGATATCCCAAAAAAATAGAGGTAATGGCCCGAGGCTGAAACTTGGTCCTGTGAGAAGGTAAAGTAGAGGCAAAACAAAGACAACCAAAAGTTCATAGTGAAGTATAGTCAGCATGTTCAGCAGTCAAATGATACTAAGGTGTTTGCCAGGACAAGATATGAGATGGAATCCGATTAATCAAATAAGATGCGGTCAATATGTACTCTCCTCAAAACAAGATAGGTAACCTAGCTTGAAATAATAAAGATCGTGCGACATTTAACAAATGTTGATGTTTTCTTTCTACTACCGAATTTTGTTGAGGCCATTCAACACAAGAAAACTGATGGAGAACACCTTTGGCAGCAAAAAAATCAGTAAAGGCCAGTTCTGGTGCATTATCGAATCGAAAGCTTTTATGGAAAAACCATATTGAGTTTCAATCAATTGAAAGTAGTGTGGGACAATAGTAATAGCTTCACTTTTGTTCCTCATCAAAAAAACCCAAGTGTACCGAGAATAATCATCAACTAGTATTAAAAAGTAACGATATCCAGCATGAGTAGGTTCATTGTAAGGGTCCCAAATGTCATAATGTATAAGATCAAAAGCATGAGCAGCAAGTCTATTATGGCTTTGAAAAGACAGTCGTTTTTGTTTTGCTAGAGGAAAAATCATGCATTTAGTACAAGTACTATCCATGTCTACATGTAAAATGTCTTTTAGGAAACTAAGATGTTTATATGATGGATGTCCAAGCCGATTATGCCAAGTAGAAGTAGAGAAAGTAGTAGTGGAAGAACAAATAAGTTCTATAGTATGTGAAAATGAATGTAAGGACTTATCAACTGATGCTTGCAACAAGTATAATCCATTCCATTTGTTAGCCTTGCCAATCGTCTTCAAAGAGTACTTGTCCTGAATGAGGCAAAAATCACTAAAAAAAGTGACCATGGTGGGTAGATAGGAAGTTAAAGAGCTTATGGAAATTAAGTTGAAATAGAAATTTGATATATATAGCACATTCTGTAGCATGATATCTGTACTGATTTGAATATCCCCAACAAATTCAACCAGGAGACTGATTAGGCAAAGTAACAGTTGTCGGTTTAATTTGTCTTAGAGTAGTGAATAGAACCTTATTATGACAGATATGAGCTGATGCACCAGAATCAAGTATCCACTGATTAGAAGATATATCAGAAAGGGAACAAATACCTGCAACGTGAGCTGTAGGAGTGATAGAATCTGCCTTATTGGACGTTGCTGCCATGGTGGCTGTTTTGGACTTGTTGAGATGGGACAAGAGCATAGCCAATAAGCCTTGGCATTTTTCAGATGTTAAAGAGGATAAAGAATCAGAATGAACTGCTCTTGCTGATTCGGGAGGTTTGTAAAGCTTGTGCCCTGGTGGATATCCATGGAGTTTGTAACAACGATCAACAATATGCCCTTGAATATTACAGTGGGTGCAGATTGGTCTATCCTTCTTCTTGTTTTGATTGGTGTTACGAGAATAGCTTGGAGCAGTCTGGTGGGAAGCAGAAGAACTATTTTTCACAAGGAGGGCAGTGGCATTAGATGAAGATATCGCATTACCAAAGGATGAGGAATAAGCTTTCTGGTCAATCTCCTGTGCAACTAGAGAGAAGGCCCGATTGATTGATGGTTCTGGTGCTATTAGTAACAACTGAGATCTGATAAGAGCAGATGAATCGTTTAAACCCATGAGGAAAGCCATAACATACTCTGTTTGGAAGTAAGTCTATAGGTTCTTGACACCACCACAAATGCATTTTCCACAAGAACAAGATGGGCGATAGGAGATGAGTTCATTCCACAATGTTTTCAGCTTGGCATAGTATGTGGTAACAGAATCTTGATTTTGGGATAAGTTGGAAATTTCATGACGTAGTTGGAAGACTCTTGGTCGATTTTTACGCTGGTACCGTTCTTGCAGATCAACCCAAATTTCTTGAGCGGAATCGGAGAAGTTGATGCTAGCAGAAATCTCTTTGGAAAGAGAGTTAAGAATCCACGCGATGACAATGCCATTACATATGATCCAAGAACTGAGTAACTCACCAGAAGGTCGAGGAGCGAGATAAAAAATCACGAGAAAAATCTCGCTCGACACTGTGGACGGAGGCGAGCGAGATCAGTGTTAGCGTCCGAAAGGTCGGGGAGCGAGATCGGCCCGAGAAGAAGAAAATACACGAGAAAAAGAGTGGCTGGAAGGAAAACGAAAAATCAAAGAGTTTTAATTTTGCTCTGATACTATATTAAAGCAGAGTAAATAAATCTGCTGTATCATTTATTAACCAAAAAAGGCCTATAAATAGGCATAATTACAATAGTGACTAACCATTTAACTACCTGTATTACAAACTTATAACAAAATATAAACTAATTTCTAATAATCGGCGCGACCTTGTTATTAAAACGTCAAAGCCGATTGCTCCCCAAGATTAACATAACTCCCAATTTTTGACGTGCACTCGTCGAAAAATGGGTTGGAATCGATGAAAATTTGGTCAAGTAGATCTAGAGAGAAAAACATGAGGAAGAAGAAAATGGGTTGGTAAGTTTCCTAGTCTTAACTTATTTAAAATTGGATATCTTGTAATTTGACTGATATAGTAATTATTGTGTAGATCTTAAATACTTTATTTCATTTTATGAAAGAAAAGTTTTATAACCGACCTGACATGTGCATACACAAGTTCACCATCTTGCCAATTGGAGTAATGGTAAACTTTGATATGTTTTGTTGTGCAGAGTCATTTTACTATGATATATTTCGTTACTTAACTTCTCATTTTATTTTGCAGAGTCACCTTAATGCTCGTAGCGGGGTATCTAAACGAATAAAGAATAAGTAGAGACTGGAGGCTGCCCTAGTATAGGAGGATGAAAACATGAACAAGGACTACGTCACTGGTAAATTCGATGTCAAATGGGAGAATGTGAAGTTCGAGTATACGGCAATGAGCATCAATGAGCACTGGATCGTCCTTGCAATGGACATTAACAGAGGCCATATATTCGTTTTCCATCATATATACCAATGACGAAGTTGGGGACTTGGCTAGAGCCATTGACTGTCATAGTACCATCCCTACTTCACTATTGTGACGTGGAATGTTCAAAGTCGAACCTATCCACATCTCGTTGGAAAATCATCCGACCTATCAACGCCAACATACAATATATGTCGCTTGATTGTGGTGTCTTTGCAGTAAAATTACTAGAACATTTGGTGACTGGTGTTGATCCTTCCATAATCACTCAGGAGAGAATGAGTGAATATAGGATGCAATTAGCATGTCAGTTGTGGGCAAACACTCCATATTTTTTATGTGTATAAAACATGTATTTTTTATGTATGTAAAACATGTATTTTTTATGTTCATAATCTCTGAACTATTATATATCGTATTGGAAATGATGAGGGTGCTATGGGGGTGCCAACATAGTTGAGATGTCCGGGTGCACCTACTGATCCTTAGTTTTCAATTTCTCAGTTCAATTTTCAGTTAAAAAATGTATATAAAATCATTGGAATCTATTACTTATTCTGACTATATTATTTAAACTGCGAGACTTTGAGAGATAGCGAGATTGAGAGAGTGAGACTTTCAAGGAGAGCAACATTTATGGAGAGAGCGATACATTGTGATAGCGAGATTGAGAGAACGAGACTTTCAGGGAGAGCAACACTTATCGAGAGAGCAATATATTGAGAGAGCGAGATTTTGAGAGAAAGAGAGATTTACATTCTGATGGTATTCATAAGAGTCTGTACATAAGCATAAGTGACATTCTAAGAGTCTATACATAAAACATGAGTCTATGCATGAGTTTATGCACAAGCATGAATGACATTGTAAGATTATACATAACAAGAGCATGAGTGACATTCTGAGAGATCGAGACATACAGAGTGAGTACATTGAGATAATTAAAGTGCCAATTGGGTCTATACTTAGACAGTCAACCTCGACCAACATTTGAGTCTGCTCTGCCATTTTTAGTATGACGCACAGTTGTGAGTGGTTTGATATAGTTTTGTCGGTTTTGTCCATAATTCTCACACCTACCATATTTTATTTGTTTGCGAAATACTCCTCTGGATGGTATTCTTCTCACTCTTCGTTGCCCGACTTGTGTTACAAACTTTGAAGGAAGGATAGTCTTTTCTACATATCCAGGAGGTCTCTTCCATTCAGATATGTGCCCGAGTAGATTTATAGCCTTCGCATACGTAGTCGTTAGAGAGTCCACTATATAAAATCAACTACAAAGACTCTGGATGCATATGTTTCATTCCCTAATGGCCACAATTGCATGTGAATACGAGATACCAAGTGAGTCGAAATCCTTACACGTGCATTTCTTCGTGTGAAGATTCAACATACCGTCCAATCAGTTATCTCGCACGTGGACCTGATAACAATCAATAGGCTCAACTCGATATTGTCTGCCTTTATCAGCCTCACTTGCCAATCGGGTTTCACAATAGTCAGAGTGCAATGTCGTTCGAGATGCCCAGTAATTCCTCCATCTGTAGAACTATGATTAGAGCATTCCTTTAACATGTTTAATAGAGCATACTATAGGCAATAACCGATACTCTTTAGTTAACAAATTGAAACACTCTGCACTGTTGGATGCCATGTTGTCATATCTTCATTCTATTTGGTAAACCTATGCCCACCTTTGAAGATTGATATCTTTCAGATATTTTGTGACAACACCGTCTAAAAAACTACGAACTTCATCCCATTTTATCTGGAACTCTGTCATGTGAAATGTCCTTGTTGCATCTTTAAACATCCCAAAGATCGTACTGTCCTTAAACTTTGTAATAAGATTCTGTTCTATGTGCCATGTGCACAATCCATGAAATGTCGAGGAAAAAAATGCATGAATAAAATTATTGATAGATACCATCTGATCGGACACAAATACTAAATTATCGGGTTCTTCGATAGTGCATTTCAAAATCGACATTAACCATTTTCATGATCGATCGGTTTCATTATCCATTATTGCATATGATAGTGGGTATAATTGATTGTTCCCGTCCATAGAAACTACAACCAACATGGTCCCTTTGTACTTTCCTTTCAAATGCGACCCATCAACAATTATCACAGGCCGACAACTTGCGAAACCTCTAATACAAGTCCATAATATCATAAACATATACTTGAAATGCACATCATCTTCAAGTTCGATCTCAAACACTATACCCGGATTCTTTATTTTTAATGCTTCCCCATAAGCATGTAGTATGGCATATGAGTATTCTTGAGTACCTCTAGTAAGATCATATGTGGCTTCCCTTGCACGCCACGCTTTATCCTAACTTATGTTCACGCCATAATCTCTCCTCATATCCTCAACGATATGACGAGATTTATAAATACGTTCTATGCCTGTAAACTTATCTTTAATCAACTGACCAACAACCGTAGTAGTTGCTTGTCTATGGTCATTATTCAGAATTCCGATGGAACATGTGTGCGAACGTGAGTACTTTGTGATCTTGAATATATCAGACCCTTTCATTTTCACTGCACGGATGCTCCACTTACAAGTCTCCCCAATCCATTTGATAGTGAACAAAGATTTAGTTGACTTCTTGACCCTAAATTCAAAATTTTTGTTGATGGACAAAATAGATAATCACTTTTTCAAGTCCTTTTTACTCAAAAATAGTCGACCAACTTCAATGTCTGTTTATGCTTATTTTTATTGAATGGAAATTTGGATGATATGCGATGATCAAATTGTGTTGTGCACTCAAATTTCCTCAGCGGAATCCAAGTGTAAATTCCACTGAGTTTCATGGTAAGTCTAGGGTCGAATACAGGGACTTGTGAAAACAGGTTGCGTTGATAATTTTTATGAAAACTTTGCAGTGGCCAAAAAAATAAATTGTTGATTTGTTGTGGATTGCGTTAATGAGAAAGTAAACAAATGTAGTGGATTTGAGAAAAGTCAGTTGTGTGATAGATGCACTGAGTATGCGATGAACGGGTTGAGAAGATTTTTAGCTAGCACTACTTGGGAATGCGTCAGACTATGCGATCATGCTACCACCATGCACAGCAAGTCATTTTCCAATGCAAATGCGATGCTCCTAAATTTAGGACGCATGTGTTGAATGCAAAAGTGTTCATAGAGCTTATCCCTAAGTCTCTACTCTTGTCCTATACGATGATGCAAAATGCATGAAAGCAAGGTGACCGCATACAATCATATCCTATCTTTAGGATGCATGCGATATGTTGATAACAAATAGTGCTTATTCCTAAGCTTCTATCTCTTGTTTATGCATTCTAATCTGACTCTCCTAAGCCTAGATTCTAACTTGACCTTCTCAAGCTAGATCCTGCCCTTAGACTACCCTCCCAAGTATCTCTAATGGACGAATGAAGCACTCATAATACAAGATAATCGCAGAGAGTGAAGATTCCCTAATTGTGCTAGCTAAATGCTTCTCAATTCATTCAACTAATTTAGCTACTCATGCGTAAATAACAGAGAGTGAACAGATATAGAGACAGAGATTCCATTTCGATAAATGAGTGGAGTACAAAATAACAATGGAAGTTAAAGGTAGAGAGCCTGGTAGCAATTCCTTACTGACCGAGGCTTTTACACTGTAATCTCTATTCGGTTCTAAAGATGTTCCCGCTTCTGCAGGTGTCAGCCCTCTCTCTGTCCTTAAAGCTTTTGACGCTCTTCCAAGCTTACCGGAACGATCGATTGGCATAACCTTCTCTCTTGCGTTCGCCTTAAAACGAAAGAAAACTATGAACAAAGATGTGAATTGAAGTATGAAATCTTTAACTGTTGAACTGGATAACCCCTTTTCTGAAGGATGCCTCTAGTATTTATAGAACATCCAAGGTGAACGACTGCTTCTCTCTCATTATTGTATAGATGGGATGACCTTAACTCCTGACTGATGCGCCGAATATTTGTCACCGAAAAGCTGAATGTACTTGTGATCGTTATCGGTTGTCAACTTAATTCGGATTCAACTGTCATTAGCTTTCTGTCCCATCGCGATTAATTAGCCTTTCACCCAGATGCGTCCACCATGTTGTGCTGATAGAGTGCGACAATCCTTCTCGGGCGAATGTTTGCGAACACAATCATCGCAAAGCCTTGCGGTGAAGTTACGCTCGACCAAAGATTTCCTATGATGGTAATTCTTGCATTGCGTCAACGCATATTCTGCATAAAAACACTAAAATGAACTGTTCCTATGCAATGAGTGCATGCAACCACAATATTATGAAATTGATGCTTGATGGACGCAATTTAACATGTTTTATCAATGCAATCCAACATTGTTTAAGAACTTAGCACTATGATAACGTGCATTTCTGCTTGTTACCAACAATGCTTGTCCTCAAGCATAAGCTAAAGACTTCCTTTAGCAAGTCAACTGTAATGTTCTTTTCCTAGATTTCTCAAGGATACTTCGTTCAAATCCTATATACCAAAGTTTTCTTAAGTCTTATTCAAGTCTTCTCTTAAAATATTTCTAAGACCTAGGGACTGCAAGCCTAACCTTCAAAAGGACTTTACTAATTTTCGGAACATCGCATAATTTATTTCAAAAAGAAAAAATTTTCACCAGGGTGTCAAATGATTTTATCCTTGCATATTTCTTGTCATTGTTATTATTATTTTTTTTTCTGACCTTGTGTTGATCCAAGTGCCTTGCCTTCGTTTTGGGTTGCCCCCATGGGTGTCATGCGGATATCCAACTATTAGCAATGCGCTGTTTCTCTGACTAAACTCATACCTATTTGGCAGTGGAGTTGTGGTCATTTATTTATGCGTTGATCCTGGTGACTTATTTTCATTTTGTCCTGCCCCCACGTGTGTCATGCAGACATCCAACTACGGGTAAGTGCCTTTCACAACTTAACTCTTATCAACATGGGTTTCCTCATTGCATTGACAGTGGAATTATTATTCTCAAAACGTTTTTTTTTTCAAAATAGCAAGGTCGAGAATAAATACCTCACCCCCAAATTTAAAATGCGGCAATGTCCTCATTGCCAAAAGATTGATATAAGTCATGCGATGTTCTTAGAAAGTTTTGTATAGAGATTTTGAAAGAAAGCTAGCAAACTCCTAACTTCTAGAAATATTTTGTGAGGTGACTATCTTAAAGTTAAGATGACTCTAGTATATATGAAAGAAATAGAAGCATGTTTTTCATCATTGAAATCATACTTGGCAAAGAAACAGCATGCGGTAACTTACTAAATTTATCTATGTCAAATGATTGTGGTAATCAAAGAGGATGCGGTGATAAGACATTTAAACTAAACTGTGATGTGATAGTGCAAAATTTGAAAAAAAAGATAAGGAAGAATACACCCTCAAATTTGCACTGTTGCACGCATTGTGCATTGACGCATCCTTCTTTGCAGCGATCTCTCTTCTTTGGATTGCGGTGATCGAGTGAGATAATTTGCTGCTTCATGTAACATCTCCGCAATCCTGTGCCTTAATTGTTGTAAACAAACAAAGAGAGGGTCAAATGATTTTAAACAAAATATTATTATTATTATTATTATTATTATTATTATTATTATTATTATTATTATTATATTAGAGATAATAAAGATTAAAATGTAGATAAATAACTAATGATTAAAGTGACGAAGGAATGAGAGTTCAAGAATCAAACAAAGGGTATTCCAGGTTTTTCAACTTCACAGAGGTCTTTTCTGGTTGGAAATTACCTCCGCAATATGCCTTCACTCGCTGTCCATTAACCTTAAATGTACAGCTTTCGTCCTCAGATCAGCTCCACCACACCATGTGGGAATATTTCTTTAATGATGAAGGGTCCGAACCAGCATGATTTTAATTTTTCCGGGAAGAGTCACAGACGTGAGTTGAAGAATAAGACCTTTTGCCCGACTTGGAGGTTCTTACCGCATATGCATTTGCCATGCCAGCGCTTTGTGCGCTCTTTATAAATCTTCCATTTTCATATGCGTTAATCCTCCATTCTTCTAGCTCGACCAATTGTAATTTTTGTGATTCTCCTGCTTTCTTCAAATCAAAGTTCAGCTTCTTTACCGCCCACAGTGCCTTATATTCCAACTCCAAAGGCAAATGACACGCCTTACCAAATACCAACGCATATGGGGACATACCTACGGGTGTTTTAAATGCAGTTCAATATGCCCATAATGCATCATTAAGCTTTGTTGCTCAACTGTTCGTGAAGGCCTTACTATCTTCTCAAGTATCAACTTAATTTCTCGATTGGACACTTCCGCCTGACCATTCATCTACGGATGGTATGCGATGGCCACTTTGTGGAGAATGTTGTATTTGTGCAGCAACTCCTTGATATTATGGTTGACAAAGTGGGATCCTTCATCACTTATGATGGCACGGGGAGTGCCAAAACGAGTGAAAATATGTTTCTTTTGGAACTGGGAGACTACCATCACATCACTTGCGGCGCATGCTATTGCCTCTACCCACTTGGATACATAATCGATGGCTAATAAAATGTAATGTTTACCATTCGAAGGAAGGAACGGTCCCATGAAATCAATACCCCATACGTCGAACAATTCAAGCTCCAAGATGGTGTTCATTGGCATTTCATGTTTCCATGAAATGTACCTTTGCGTTAGCATCGATCACACTTCATTGGCTGCGGTGCGCTGCCCTCCAAAGTGCCCACCATATGATGAGTCGTGACATTGCAATAATATGCTTTGTTGAGCAGCATTTGGTACGCATAATCAAAAAATCTGGTCTGCCCCTCTTTTATACAGATTCGGCTCATCCCAATAATAATGTCTGCATTCATGCTTGAGCTTCTTCTGTTGGTGGTAGGTGTAATCTTCAGAAAATTGCTTGCAAACCAGATAATTGACTATGTCTGCATACCAGGGCAATTCTTCAATATGAAACAGCTGCTTATCTGGGAACACTGCACTCACCTCAGACTCATTGCGGTCCACCTCAGGATTTTCCAGTCTAGACAAGTGATCTGCAACTTAGTTCTCTGTCCCCTTCCGGTCAATTATTTCTATGTCAAATTCTTGAAGGAGGAGAACCCATCTGATCAATCTCGGTTTTGCGTCCTTCTTTGTCATTTAGTATTTTATTGTTGAATGATCAATATAGATGAGTACCTTTGTCTCCAACAGATATGCTCAAATTTTTCCAACGCAAAAATTACCGCCAGAAGCTCTTTCTCTATGGTGGTATAATTTGTCTGAGTAGGATTTAATGTTTTACTCGCATATGTGATGGGATGCAAGATTGTTTTTCTCTTTTGCGCTAAAGCTGCTCTCATCGCATACCCGCTTGCATCACACATAATTTCAAAAAGAAGTGTCCATCCGGCGCAATCAATACGGGTGCGGTAATCAGCGCATTCTTCAAAACTCGAAATGCATTGAGGCAGTTGTTATCAAAATCAAATTTTCTGTCAGCCTCTAACAATGCACTCAATGGTCATGCTATTTTAGAAAAGTCTTTGACAAATCATCTGTAGAATCTAGCATGCCCTAAGAAGCTTCGTACAGCCTTCACGCTTGTTGGAGGTGGAACTTTTTCAATTTCTTCGATTTTTGCTTTGTCCACCTCCAACCCATCCCGGGAAACCCTGTGTCCTAACATTATGCCCTCCTTCACCATGAAAGGACATTTTTCCCAATTAAGCACCAGATTCGTCTTTTCGTATCTCTTCAGTATCTTCTCCAAGTTGGCTAGACAGACTTCATACTTGTTCCCATAAACAAAGAAGTCATCCATAAAGATTTCAACAGAGTCCTCGAGATAGTCTGAAAAGATAGCCATCATGCACCTTTGGAACGTGCTTGATGCATTACAGAGGCCAAACGACATGCAGCAAAAAGAAAATGTCCCATATGAGTAGGTGAATGTGGTCTTGTCTTGGTCTTTTGGAGCTATCATAATCTGGTTCTACCCGACATAACCATCGAGAAAGCAATAAAAGTCATTTCCAGCTAGACGATCTAGCATTTGATCAATGAATGATAGAGGGAAATGATCTTTCTTTGTGGCCGCAATCAGCTTGCGGTAATCCATGCAAATGCGCCATCCAATGATGGTCCTTTGCGGTATTAATTCGTTGTTTTTATTTAGAACTACCGTCATGCCACCCTTTTTCGACATACACTGCACGGGGTTGACCCACGTGCTATCTGCTATAGGATAGATAATGGCCGCATCTAGCCATTTAATGATCTCCTTCTTGACGACCTCTTTCATCGCAGGGTTGAGTCTGCATTGATGTTCAATCATTGCTTTGTGGTCCTCTTCAAGACGAATGCGGTGCATACAGTACGCTGGGCTAATTCCTCTAATGTCAGTGAGCGTCAAGCCAATTGCTCACACATGCTTCCTTAGAATGCTTATTAATGCATCCTCCTAGTCTTCGTTGAGCGTAGAAGAAATAATCACAAGCAGCTTCTCATTCTGCCCTAAAAATGCATACTTTAAATGGGTTGGTAGGTTCTTTAATTCAAGTGTTGGTGGTTCTACTAGGGAAGGTTGCGTTGTTTTTCTTTCTTCTTTTTCTGTTGGTTCTTCTTCTTGGTTTGCGATCATTTCTTCTTCCTTATTTTCTTCATCTTCCTTGCTTGTTTTTGTTATGATCGCATTACAGGCAGCAACGGATGCGCTGACATCCTCTTCTTCATTTTCTTCATCAAACTTTTCTTCTTCCATCACATTCTGGTTATCATCTGATTCATGCAGATCTTCTCCATCCGGAAACTTCATGGCATGAATTATGTTAAACTTGTGCTTCTGTCCGTTGATGCTCAAAGTGATTTCTCCTTTATGCACATCAATCTGAGCACGACCTGTTGATAGAAAAAGTCGCCCCAGAATGATGGGCACATCTTTGTCGGCCCCATAGTTCAAAATGATGAAGTCGACTGGTAGGATAAATTTGTCAATGGTTATCAGCACTTCCTTCACCTTTCCTTATAGATGCACTAGAGATCTATCGGCCAGTTGGAGAGTCACTATTGTGGGCACAAGTTGCCCCACATTTAGTTGCCTAAAGATTGACAGAGGCATCAAATTTATGTTGGCTCCGAGGTCACACAGGGCCGATGTACAGTCCTCCTATGGAGCAAGGAATGGTAAAGCTCCCAGGATCACTCATCTTCGGTGGAATTATTGATTTAAAACTTTGTGTTAACGCCACCGTGGCAAACTTACCAGCTCCCCTCATCTTAGTTACCATATCCTTCAGAAACTTTGCATAGGCAGGCATTTCCTCAATCGCTTCACTGAAAGGAATATTAACATGTAATTGCTTTAGCATAGATAGGAAGCATTGGTACTGTATCTCTTCGTTCTTTTTCTTCCTTAGTCTCTGCAGGAAAGGGGGTAGCTATACTTTCACGGTTCCCGTCTCAGTTGGCTTTGAGGTCGACGCAACCTCTGGTTCTACTACTTCTTTTTCTATTTCTTCTTCTTGCGTCACCGCAACTTCAGATTTTGCCGCAATGGGAGCTGTCCGACTAAGCTCTTTCTTTTCTCCCTCCACAGTCTTCCCACTTCGCAATGTCATAACCTGACATTGCTCTTTACCTGATCCCCTCGAGTTGTGTGGAAGTTCAGTTCAACTCAATAAAGCCCCTTGCGGTCTACTCTTTAGCTCATTCGCAACCTGGCCCATCTGTAATTCTAGATTGCGGATGGACGTAGCCTGACTTTGAAGCACGATTTCGTTTTTCTCTATGTATTGCTTCAATAGGCTTTCCAAGGAAGAGGATTGTGGTGGTTGTGAGCTACTTGCTTGTTGCTCGTTTAAACGTTGTTATGTGGGAGGAATCCTGTTGGCCCCTCTTTCTGCACCACTGGTTGGAAATTCTGTTGCTGATTCTTCCAAGCAAAATTAGGGGGGTTTCTCCAACCAGGGTTGTAGTATTTGAAAAGGGATTATTTTTTACAAAGTAAACAGATTGTGGATTTTGTGAGCAATCTTCCATCGCATGCCCATCACCGCAAGTCGCATATCTTGCAGTGTTTTGACTGATTCCATTGATTTGCCCATTTTGCAGTGTTGGGCTGCTGATCACAATTCCCTGTATTAAGTTCATCATTGCGGTCATCTGATTTTGTAGTGAAGCAATAACACCATTACTTGTATCATTGTCTTTGAGTCTCAATCTTTGGTCACTCTTTCTCCAATTTCCATGGTTTTTGGAGATGCGATCCAAGATATTCTTCGCCTCGTCATACATTTTATCAAGCAGACCACCAACGGTTGCCGCATTGGCAGTGGTCTACGAAGCGGGATTCAAACCATGATAAAAAAATTTCATCTAGAGACAGTCTGGCAACCTATTGTGTGGACAATCATTGACCAACCTCTTAAACCTCGCCTAGGCATTACTAAGCGATTCGTCCATGTCTTGTTCAAAATTTGTAATTAGTTTCCGTCGTCTGGCGTTCTCAGTAGGTGGAAAGTATTTCTTCATAAACTTCTCCACGACCTATTCCCAAGAAGTGATCTCTCCCGGTTCGAGAGAATACGCCCATTTCCTAGCCTTATCACAGAGAGAAAATGGGAACAAAGTTAGTCGAACTTCTTCGACAGAGATGATCAGGAACACAAAAGTATTGCAGATTTCAATAAAGCTGCTTCGAAGGTGGGCATACGAGTCCTCGCCACGCCTTCCTCCAAATTATCCTGCAGTCTGGATCATCTGCAACATCACCAGCTTCATTTCGAATCGGCTTCCGTCAAGGGCAGACCTCATGATTCCTGGAGAGAAATCGTAGAGGTTTAGCGATGCATAGTCCCTAATGGGTCTATTGCGATTTTTTGCCAACAGGATTGGATTCACCACGACATTGTTATCATTTGGTGCTCCGTTTCCAGGTTGCTCCGCCATCTCTTCTTTATCTGATTGTGGTTGTTGTTGGTGGTCTCTCAGTCTCTATCTAAACATTCTCTCAATCTCTGGGTCGTAATGTGCCAGAGATTGAGAGTCTGCAAAGAAATAAAAAAAAATTACCGTTAGCACTCTATTTTGCCGAAGTCCTCGGCAACAGCGCCAAAAACTTGATGCTTATTTTTATTGAATGGAAATGTGGATGATATTCGATAGTGAAATTACGTTGTGCACTCAAGATTCCTTAGTGGAATCCAAGTGTAAATTCCACTGAATTTCCTGGTAAGTCTAGGGTCGAACACAGGGACTTGGGAAAATAGGTTGCGTTGATAATTTTTATGAAAACTTTGTAGTGGCCAAATAAATAAATTGTTGATTTGTTGTTGATTGCGTTAATGAGAAAGTAAACAAAGGCGGCGGATTTGAGAAAAGTCAGTTGTGTGATAGATGCACTGAGTATGCAATGAACGGGTTGAGAAGATCTTTAGCTAGCGCTACTTGGGAATACGTCAAACTATGCGATCATGTTACCACTATGCACAGCAAGTCATTTTCTAATGCAAATGCGATGCTCCTAAATCTAGGACGCATGTGTTGAATGCAAAAGTGTTCATAGAGCTTATCCCTAAGTCTCTACTCTTGTCCTATGCGATGATGCAAAATGCATGAAAGCAAGGTGACCGCATACAATCATATCCTATCTCTAGGATGAATGCGATGTGTTGATAACAAATAGTGCTTATTCCTAAGTTCCTATCTCTTGTTTATGCATTCTAATCTGACTCTCCTGAACCTAGATTCTAACCTGACTTTCTCAAGCCTAGATCATGTCCTTAGACTACCCTCCCAAGTATCTCTAATGGACAAATGAAACACTCATAATACAAGATAATCGCAGAGAGTGAAGATTCCCTAATTGTGCTAGCTAAATACTTCTCAATTCATTCAACTAATTTAGCTACTCATGCATAAATAACAGAGAGTGAATAGATATAGAGAAAGAGATTCCATTTCGATAAATAAGTGGAGTACAAAATAACAATGGAAGTTAAAGGTAGAGAGCCCGGTAACAATTCCTTACTGACCGAGGCTTTTACACTTTAATCTCTATTCGGTTCTAAAGATGTTCTCGCTTCCGCAGGCATCAACCCTCTCTATGTCCTTGAAGCTTCCAGCACTCTCCCAAGCTTACCGGAATGATCGATCGGTACAACCTCCTCTCTTGCGTCCGCCTTAAAACGAAAGAAGATTATGAACAAAGATGTGAACTGAAGTATGAAATGTCTAACTGTTGAACTAGATAACCCCTTTTCTGAAGGATGCCTCTAGTATTTATAGAACATCCAAAGCGAACAGCGGCTTCTCTCTCATTAATGTACAGATGGGACGGCTTTAATTCTTGACTTATGCGCCAAATATTTGTCACCGAAAAGCTTAATGTACTTGTGATCGTTATCGGCTGTCAACTTAATTCAGATTCGACTGTCATTAGCTTTCTGTCCCATCGCGATTAATTAGCCTTTCACCCAGATGCACCCACCATGTTGCGCTGACCAAGTTTCTACAATCCTTCTCGGGCGAATGTTTGCGAACACAATCATCGCAAAGCCTTGCGGTGAAGTTGTGCTCGACCAAAAATTTCCTATGATCACAATTCTTGCATTGCGTCAACGCATATTCTGCATAAAAACACTAAAATCAACTGTTCCTATGCGATGAACGCATGCGACCGCAATATTATGAAATTGATGCTTGATGAATGCAATTTAACATGTTTTATCAATGCAATCCAACATTGTTTAAGAACTTAGCACATGATAACGTGCATTTCTGCCCATTATCATCTGTTCTAGATGAAAAGGTACTGGGCATAATCAACTCTCCTCTGTGACTTAAAGACACATATGATGGAACCACTGAAGTTGTTGTAGAACAAACAACATACATTTCTATGATCACGGTCCATTTCATTCAATCCTGCTTGTTGCTCATTACCATCCACTGAAGGACCACAACGTCGCTCTAGATAACCACAATCCATATAATCTTGTCTAGATGATCTCTCATTACCAACAATTAAAGTACCACCTAATTATGTATCACCATAAATTGAATTAAATCCTGTTGGAATAGTGCGGTCATTGTCTAATGTTGATGGTACAGTGTTGGTAGACAATGGAATATCATCTTCTTCCCGACAAAACTCAAATGATTCCCTGTATTGTTTGTCCACAGTTGTATCATTATAACTCACATTTTGGAACCCCATTTTTGTCCTAATTCAATTTTAGCATTATAGATAACTGAAGTCTACTAAGCTCTTCCTGGAAAAGAAGGAAGCAAACATCATCATCGTTCCTTATGTATTGTGGAGGGGCTTCGTATTCAAGCTTATATTTAACTCTCATTATAAGATCAAACTCTAAAGAATGACATTTATAACCCTGTAAATGTGAGATTTAAGTTATTCATACTTCAATGTAACAGAGACAATGATTCCAATCAGCTCGTCCCCAATATACGAACTTTCATTCTCATTCCAATCACCTTCATATTGAATAAGTAGACACTTTTTCTATCATCCTACAAAGCAAGAAAATATTTGTCATTAAGTTGTACAAGCAATTGAAGTGTACTCTCGCTCTCTCTCTTAGTCTCGCTATTTCTCTTAATCTTGCTCTTTCTCTTACTCTTGCTCTCTTTTTCTTACTTTTGCTCTCTCTCACTCTCATTCTCTCTCTCCCAATACAAAATTCCGTAATGCTCAATTCCTACTTTTCCATAAATAACATAGCAAAATAATGAAACAGACACCTAAATAATGAAACACCATTCTAGAAAACCTGTTTCGTTCTGAAAAAGCCTCGTCTTGGAAATCCTTACTAAAAAAACTCCGTTCAACAAATCACCGTAAAAAACCTTGGAAGTAATCACCGTTGAAATGAAGTTTAGAGTTTAAAGAAATCACCATTGTATTATGTTTAGGTATTATTGATTTGAGGCTTCAGTCGTGAAAATTGTCGAGTTATTCGTACACTAACGAGCAATCACATCAAACTAGGGAATTTAAAGTGAGAGGGAAAGTGTTTGACCAGATGAGAGCGAGACTTAATGTGAGACACTTGTGAGGGAAATTTACGTCATCTAGTATGACGATGATGTCAACAGAGGGTGAATTGACATTCTTTTTTAAAAATGGGTCATTTGACATTTTGGGCCCAAAAAATAGGTCATTCGTACAAATTTCCCTTCTTCTTTTTATTTATTTCCCTTTTGTTGCCTTTTGTTCTCCCTTTTTTTTCTTTTTTTAATTTCAAACCTCAAATCTGCTGTGCAACCCCCTCTTTCCAATCCACTTCAATTGAGGATGGACTAAACTCGATCGTGAGTTCATGGAGTCACCAGAGAGGAAATCAATAACAAACATGGACGGAGAGCTATGATAGACGAGGGTCGATGGCAGCTGATCATGGGCGGCAATGGTAGTGTGCACAAAGCGTTTGGCTGAGATAGACACAACGCAGGCGAGGCTCGGGTCCAGCGACACAGATCTGGGGGTGAGGATCCGCGGCGACGAGGTGACAATGGCTAAGCATCAGATCTAGTGGTGAATGCGAGCAGTTAAGCGGACGAAGAAACGATGTGGCGAAGGAGGGGTGAACGGCGTTCGTGAAGGAAAAGGATGAGAGGGAGAGGCTTCATGTGAGAGATGGAGAGAGAGAAGTTAGGGGATGGCCAACAAGAGCGTAGCTCAACTGACACAGTGCTCGTACTATTGACCTTAAGGTCTGAGGTTCGATTCCCCCAACCCACACTTTAATTACATTACCTTTGCAAAAAAAAAAAAAAAAAAAAAAAAAAAAAAAAAAAAAAATTGGGGAATGCCTAGAAGAATGAGAAGAAAGAAAATGAGGGTTCTTGGGTTTTTTTATTTGCTTTTTCTTTTTTTACTATTCTTTTTTTCTATTTCTTCTTTCTAATCTCTTTTTTTCTTTTTTTTTTTCCCTTTTTTCCCTTTTTTTTTCCTTTCCCTTTTTTCTTTTCTTTTCCTTTTTCTTCTTTTCTTTCTTTTTCCTTTTTTCCTTTTCACCTTTTTTTTCTCTTTCTTTTTTGTTTTCGTTTTTCTTTTTTCCCTTTTCTGTCACGTTTCATTTTTTTTCTCTCTTTATTTTTTTCTTTTCTTTTCTTTTCTTTATATGTATATATTTTCAAATTTTCTCTTTTTCCTTATCATTTGAAATTACAAATTTTTTTACTGACTTGTCCCACTTACTTTTTTTTTAATAGGAGTTAAAATTATTAACAACTTGTGCTTCTAGGGAATAAACCCTTTTTTTATTCCATCGAATCCTTTATATCTTTGAAAACTGTGGGTTTTCTTTTACACACATATACATATATTAATAGGGACATTTTAATATGTGATTGCCCTTGAATGAGATAGTTGCCGACACAACCTCTATGTGGGTGATTATGTGGGCAGCTCCACCAACAATGATCTGACTCCTGTTAGACACAACCCCTATATGGGTGACGGTATAACCTGCAGGGGTGGTCGCCTGCTACGCCAACAATGATCTAACTCCTACTAGATACAACCCTTGTGGATGACTGTATAGCCTGCAGAGCTGGTAGCCAGCTTCGCCAACAACGATCTAAATTCTACTAGACACAGCCTCTGTATGGGTGACTATATAACTTGTAGGGGGTGGTCGCCAGCTCTGCCAACAACGATCTGACTCTTGCTAGACACAGTCTCTATGTGGGTGACTGTGTAGCCTGCAGGGGTGCTTGCCAGCTCCGCCAACAATGATTTGACTCCTGCTAGACACAACTCCTATGTAGGTGACTGTGTAGCTTGCAAGGGTGGTTGCCAACTCTGCCCATAACAATTTGAATTCTGTTAGACACAACCCCTGTGTGGGTGACTGTATAGCCAACAGAGGTGGTCATCAGCTTCGCTGTGTTTATTATATATTTATTAACTTAAGCAATTTACTTTCTTTCTTTTTTTTAAAAAAAAAAAAGCAAGTGACCTCTTTTTTTTTCTTTTTCTTTTTCTTTTTTTTTCTTTCTTTTTTTTTTTTTTACAGAAAATAATAGAACAGACAGTAGTTTGGGGCTTTGATTTTAGCGTTCCTTCTATAAGCATGATCTTAATATGTGACCTGAGGATTTCATCGATTTTGGCTTGAGTCCTTGACTTAAGCATTTCGTCAGTTTCAAGCTCAATGCTTTGTGTTTCGTTGGCCCTAATCGTGGTGCTCTAGTTGCTTTGATCTCAGTGTTTCGTTGACTCTGATCTTGCAGATGTGATGAAACAAAGCAAACTAGACCTGATCTTACATATAAGGCAAAGCTTGGCAGACTGGATGTAGGGCCTAATAGATTGGACTTGATCGTGCAGATGAAGTGAAGCAAGGCAGATCGAACATAATTGTGCAGTTGAGGTAGAATGAGGCAGACAAGACTCGATCTCACGAATGAGGCAGAGCTAGAAGGGTCGGACTTGATCGCACATATGAGGTAGAGCCAGAAGAACTAAACTTGATCTCACATATGAGGCAAAGGTAGGAGGACCGAAATTGACTCGTATATAATATGGAGCCAGGTGGACCAGACTTCATCCTGCATATGAGGCCGAGCCAAGTAGACCAGACGCGATCTCGCATATGAAGCAGAGCCAAGCGGACCAGTTGCATTGGACTTGATTTTTCACCCTCCACATCGAACCTGACTTTTTGTCGTTCGCATTAAGCTTGACTTCAGAACTTAAGTATGATGATGGCATCACAAAGCTTCCAACTTGAGCATGAAGATGGAGAATCAATGAATCCTCAAAACTTAAGCTCGATGAAGCACCAGCAAATCTTCCACACTTGAATTTGAATAAGAATCGGTAAATCTTTCATACTTGATTTTGAAAATGCAACGTCGAAGCCTCCGATCTCAAGAAAATGAAGTGAAATGAGCCACACTAGACTTTGAGGTTGGAATGCCACTTCATATGAGCGAAGCCCCAATATTGAAGATAAAGCGATGCCTTAAACTTGAAGATGAAAGAGCAACAATGAAGCCTATGAGCTTAAATTTGATGAAGCATAGACAAATCCTTCGAACTTGAATTTGATAAAGCATCAATGAAGCTTCCGATCCTGAATTTAAAGAAGCATCAGCAAAACCTCTAAACTGGATTTTGAAGAACATTTATAATTGAAAATGAAGAGTCGAACTTTAGATGAATGATGCCTCGAACTTGAAGTAAGCAATGCCCAATACTGCTTCTTTATTTAAGCGAGCAGAAAGACGATTGAATTTTCTAGCAAGACCTTATTGTACGCATCTAACCTATGTAATATTGTGCAGACTACATGTGTCTTCAATTTGTTGTATCACATCTTTATTAGGAATGAACGTCTTCAGTTGTGTTCCCCCCAGTAGGGATGAACAAGTGGCTTATGTATCCTTGAAGAAAGGGATCGAGTCATAACGTAGTTCAAATGTTTTTTTTTTCTTTTGTTTAGATTGAACTTAAAGTTTCCTTCAAGCTGCGTACATACCCTTTATAATGAATAGGGATCAAGCGATAATGTAGTTCACAAAGAGATTTCTTTATCGAACTGAACTTGAAGTTTCCTTCAAGCTGCCTAGTACCCTTTATAATAAATAGGGATTAAGTCATAACGTAGTTCAAAAGTTTTTTTTTTTTGGGTCATTCACCTTTTAAGCTCATATGGGCCAGGAGCAACAAGCAGTTTAGGTTATTGTGATAAGGAGCTTTTACATTTATATTTCAGCAACTTTTACTTTCATCATGGCTTTATTTATCCTCTTCATTTGTAAGATTTGTCAATATGATGAGTTTTAGCTTCACCATCAAGGAATCTTCTGTATTTATGTCAATAGTCGACTTCTTCTTCATGCGTAAAAGGACAGAACAATGAATCTTTTCATCGTTGTTTTCCTTATAAAATGGTTTTGCCTTCAAGATTTTCATCCTTTCTTTATGTTGATCATTTGTTATCTTGAGACAATCAAAAGCAGATATTGAAGGTCGATCTTTTTTTAATGTAGAGATACATAGCCTTTTAAAAGTTGAAGTTCGAGTGGAAGTAGACGTTTAACATTGATTTTCTTTTTATACGATGACCATACTCAATCTTAGGCTTCCATGCCATCTTTTTCCCTTTCTTTTTCTGAGTCTTGTTCCTTCTTCTATAACTTTGATAGGAGCGCGACTCTTTTTGGGTCAAATTTGACTATCTTCTTTTTCGATGAGTCACAAGGATCCGTCTTTCACCGTCATCATCAACAGAACCATCCTTATTTCGGGAATCTGTCATTAGAGTCTCTTGATGGAGCCAAACTACTGTAGGCTCAAAGGCCCCAAATTGAATCAAACTTTACCTTTGATCATAAAAAGTTATTGGGGCACTTGAAGTCACCACCACTGTTGTGTGATTTGTCTGAGCTACTTCATCAATTTCCATCTCAATCTTCTTTTCACGAGCTAACTTTAGAATCAGTTTCTTTAGCACGAAGCACTTTTCAACTAAATGACTAACGACCTGATGATACCTGTAGTAATTAGAATCGTCTATTCTTCCTGCTTATTCCAATCGTTTGCATTTGGACAATTGAATAAGTTGCTTCTCCAATAGTTGTTCCAACATGTCCGCAAGATCAGAATCAGGGAATGGATAAACCTTCTCCTCTCTTTCTTTATGAGTTGGGCGACACTTCTTGCCACCATCATGCTTTCTTTCAAATTTTGTTTCTCTACCTTTGGAGGAAAAATTTAGTGGGGTTGTATTGACGACCATAGATTCTATTATGGCACTATTCACAATTTTTTCGGTGCCTTTTATTTCATTCTTGTCTTTTCTCCCTTCAGGGACTAGAAAATCTTTTGTTCCCTTGTTAGCAATGCTCAGCTCCATGTCATGAGCGCGTGTCGTCAACTCCTCAAACGTACAAGGTTTTATTCCTTGTAGAATATAGAGAAGCTCCTAATACATGCCTTGGGTGAACATCTCCACTACAGATAATTCAGTGAGTCTATCTTTGCAATCCAGACTCAAAGCTCTCCATCGATTAATGTAGTCAATGACTGGCTCTCCCTTCCGCTACTTGGTACTTGTCAACTTCATCATGCTAACGATACGCCTCATGCTATAAAAGCAGTTAAGGAACTCTCTTTCCAACTATTTCCAGTTGTCATTCACTTTCGACTCTAGATCAGTATATCAATCGAAAGTATTTTCTTTCAAGGTACGGACGAACTGCTTGACTAGCTAGTCTTCTCTAGTTCTTGCATTTTTGCAGGTTTCATTAAAGTGAGCAACATGTTACTTCGGATTTCCATTTCCATCAAACTACTGGAATTTTGGAGGTTGGTATGCAGCTAGCATTCTCAGGTTGTCAATTCTCTTGGTGCACGACATAGAGTACATAAAAGAAGATTGTGACGGTCCTTCGTACTAAGCGCTTATGGAGTTTGTAGTCATATCCTACAGTTGTTGAATTGATAAGGAGCCAACAGAAGTTGACTGTTGCAGTTGGTTTTCCTGCAACACGGTCTTCTCTTTGTCATTAGCTTTTCCATTAGGAATTTGACTCAACTCAGCAGCTTCACGAGCCTACATTTTTTCTCTTAAGGCAACAATTTCATGGTCTCATTTCTTTATAGCTTTCATTAGGAAATTTATCTTTCTCTTGATCTCTACCATGGCCGACTCAGCCGTTACATCAGCCATCATGACAGACACTACATCAAAGTGTGGTTCTTTCTCTGATTGATCAGAAGTAGGAGCATAGTTGTTGAACAAGGGATGTTCTCTGATAAGATCCCACCTTTAGAAGATTCCATCAGTTGTACCTAAATTTTCTTTGTAAGGGAAGAACCTTGTTCTTGTTCCTACATGATATCCTTTGAATGATTGAAGGTGACAGGTCCCGTGTAAGCGTCGTTTGCGATGGTAACTTTTGATGTGATTTTCTTTGGTGTCATTTGTTGATTTGTTGATTTGGATGATGAGAGAGAGATGAGAGGTAGAGATGTCTCACCGGATGTGCCAATTTGTTCGCATGAGATTTTCGAAAAAACTTGTTTCATGGAGTTGAACTTGGTTTTATATTAATTTTTATATAGCGAGTACAATATCTAATACACAATCTTTTGATGCTTTCAAAATAAACTATAATCTTTAAGTTGATTGATCTTCTTGGATAATCGACCTTTGGTTTTGTTGATCTTCTATGATGATCGGCCTTTAGACTTGTTGATCTTCTTAGATGATCGGCCTTTGGGCTTGATGATCTTTCTTGGGGGATCAGCGTCCTAAATTTTTTAATTAGTCCTAAATTAGATGATTTATAAATTCGTCATTAATTTAGTAAATGACATGGCAATTTGTTATTGGTCTAAAATTTCTCCTTCAATAACTAGAATGAAGGTATAAGTGACAAGAAAGCCCCTTGAAAAAAAAAAAAAAAAAAAAACCCTAGAGCAGTTTTGAAAAGTTTTGCGGGTGCTAAAGGATGTGCTAAGTAAGTAAATGTTGTAGTTGTAACTAAATAATTTAGGTGAAAAGTGTTTGTTCTATTTTTTAAGTTTTGAAGTGTATGCTTGTGAGAAATAACAAATTCTGTTAAGGTTTTATAGAAGAAGAATTTCTCTAAGAGGTGTCTAAATTTTCTTTTCTTTTATGAAAATGTAAAGTTGAATTTGTGTTGATTGCTTGAAGTTTTGTTCAGAAATAGAATTTCTTGAAGACAAGCAATGACTTAAATTCGGGATTTATTTGGCTTTAAAGGCCCAAGTTATTGTTTTGTTTATGCGTACTTTTGGCTTATTCAGTAGTGAATCTTGTCAAATTGAAAATAATTCATGTTAACATATTAAATATTCATGATTCTTAATTTAGGAGAGATTTTCCTCAAGACAAAAAGATCCTACCCAGCTATGCAACTATAATCCTACCCAGTTGTGCAGATTTTCAAATAATGTAAAAAGATGGAATTTCAATAGTTATGGAAAGAATTTCTCCAATGATTACAACCCTAATTCTTAGGGTGCATTCGACATGCAGAGTTGGGTTGAGTTGGTAATAATGTTTGTGTTGATAATAATTGTTTTATATTTGGGATGTAGGGTTAAACTGAGTTTGTTTAAGAAATATGTGTTTAAGGTGGAGAGTTGAGTTGTTCTGCGTTATAAATATTTGGTACACTTTTTTGTAACCTAAAAAAACATGCATTTTTATAGGTTTTTTTTGTTATTATTGTTCTTGTTTTTTTTTTTTTCTTAATTTTTTGTTCCACCATTCAACTGCACATACTTCCCCAAATTCTTAACACTCATATATGAACACAATGAATAAAAATATATTTTACAAGTTTCTACATGTAACTACTGCATTTAATGTAAATAAAATACTAGTATTAGTATAATTAACAAACCCACAACATACTTTAATGGTCTTGGAACGTATGAGTTGAATATGCACAAAAAATAGGGTTGCCATTAGGGGTGTATACACACACACATATAAACATTAAAAAAAAAAAAAAAAAAAACATGGCCAACAATGAGCCAATTTCATGCATACAAAAAAATATTATTCATTAAGATAGTCAAGTTAGTTAGTTCTACCAAGTAGATATAATTAATACCTCTTCCTCGACTGTGGTAGGACTGTTAAGAAGTAGTCGATTTTTTGGTGTCTGTAAAAAATAGGTCTATAAGGATGACCTGATCATCCTCAGATAATCCCTCAGTATCAAATTACTATAAAAGACTACTATTAAATACTATAAACTAATATTTTCAAATTTCTATTTAAAACCACTTGCGCCAGCCAAGTTTTTTCTTTTGTTTTATTTTTTCTTTTAGTATATGATTGGTCGAGTTCGTCATTAGAGTTAGTCGTTTAAGATGAACGATGAAATTGATGGTTGGAGTTGGTCGCTCGAGATGATCATTAGAGTTGACTACCAGAGATGATTATCGTCGAAGTAAATCACTGGTGGTGATCTTCACCATAGTTGGTCACTTGAGGTGAATGTCGGTGTTGGTCATTATAGGTGGTTGTCATCAAAGTTGATCATTAGACATGGTCTTCACCGGAGTTGTCATCAGAGTTGGTTGTTGTAGTTAATCACGTGAAAATGGTTGTCAAAGTGTGATAGTGGTAGTTGTCGGCGGTGATGGACAAGTGGATCCATTGAAAACATTAGAGGGAGGGAGAGTTAGGGTGAGTTAGTAAAAATAACAAACTCAACTCCACTAACGTTTAAAGTTGATGGGCCAAACATTGAGTTGGTAATTTTTACCAACTCAACCCATTTCACATTGGTGAGCCAGACACTCACTTAAAGGTTATTTGGGGCGCTAAATTGATATAGGATGTCTGGAGTTCATATGTTTGTATTTAGGGGCACAAAGTTGTTTTGTCTAAGTTCATATGTCTGTGTTTGAGGGTGTAGAGTTAAGTTCATATGTCAGTGCTATTTAGTGCAGTTTTTCTAACTCCAAAATAATCTGTTTAAATGATCCAGTTTTTGTTTTGACATTTTTTTATTCAATAATTCTACCCATGATTTGTTTGAATAAAATGTGAATTGAATTTCTTTTACATAATTTTTTTTATGATCCTCAAATATGGTCTAGTTTTTAATTTTGGATCTTTCATTCCAAATAATTCTTTTAAACAAAAGAAATTATTTCATAAAATTTGATTTCTATTAGTTGATTTGTGAAGTTATACAAAATTATTTGGAATCATTCGATAAAGAAAAAATTGGACTTATATATTATGTGGAATACCCTCAAAATGTATATTATAATAGGATGCCTCTATTGATGGTCATTATACTTGTTGGTCAAAAAGTAATTACTAGCTTATATAGGGGCCACATTCTCCAACCCATTTACAAGGTGCACCAAAAATAAAGATATATAATGTGATCAACAGATGGCCTTTACATACACAAAAAAATATATAATAATAAATAAAATACTTCATGGATATCCATTGCATAGCTCCAAATCAATTAGCCCTGGTCAACAAGTGCATGCACTAGCTTCTTCTCGACTGGGGGAAATGACTAGAAAACAATATGTTTTCTGAATATCAACCACCACAAGATTGATAAGGGCCACTCGATCACGTTCCTTCAAACCCTCAACTTGGTAGATCTACTCAACGACTTCCTTTGGCCTCCAGAACTCCAGCTCGCATTTCTCTTTTTGCCATAATACAAGCTTTTCCATTTGAGTTTCTTGGACGTCCATCACTGTTTGGAATGTGTGAAAAATACAAAGCATAAATAACATAACGTAACACGAATTTCAAACTAATGAAAGGTTGTATTAGTTTGGGCTGCACAACAAGGACAATGGAAGAAGTTAGAAAAAAATTGGAACGAACTACCATTTAGTAAAGGAACTTCACTACTACAAAATCTACATTACTTGACACTTGTAGTTTTTAACTACTTGATATTTTTGTGGAAAACCCGTTAAGTATATGATTTTGGACAAAAAAAAATGTCAAGTAAAAGGGTTAAAAAAGCGGAGATTGACGGAATATTTTGGATATTTTCACGTGAACCGTTACTTGACACGATTTTCGTGTCAAGTAATATAAGGTCTTACTTGATATGTTTCACGTGTCAAGTATAAGAAGATCTTACGTGACATTTTTTTCGTGTCAAGTAAAAGGGTTAAAAGAGCGGAGATTGACGGAATATTTTGGATATTTTCACGCGAACCTTTACTTGACATGATTTTTGTGTCAAGTAATATAAGGTCTTACTAGACACGTTTCACGTGTCAAGTATAAGAAGCTCTTACTTGACATTTTTTTCGTGTCAAGTAAAAGGGTTTAAAAAACGGAGATTGACAGAATCTTTCGGATATTTAATAGGCCTCCAATTTGGTAGACGATCATATAACATTTGGTAGGCGATCGTATAGAAACTGGTAAGCGATCGTGTAATGTTTTGTAATCGATCACAGGGTGTTTGTGGGCTATCGTCTAGTGTTACTCAGCGATCGTGTAGCATTTGGTAAGCGATCGTATAGCATTTGGTAGGCGATCGTATAGCATTTGGTAGGTGATCGTATAGAAATTAGTAAGCGATCGTGTAGTTCCGGGTAAGCGATCACGGGGTGTTCGTGGGCGATCGTCTAGTGTTACTCAGCGATCGTGTAACAGAGCTAAGCGATCGTGTGGCCGAGCTAAACGATCGTGTAGCATTTGGTAGGCGATCGTATAGCATTTTTTTACTCGGCGATCGTGTAGTAAAGCTAAACGATCGTGTAACCGAGCTCAGCGATCATGTAGCATTTGGTAGGCAATCGTCTAGTGTTACTCAGCGATCGTGTAGCAGAGCTAAGCGATCGTGTAGAGACTTTATTTTTTACTCAGCGATCGTGTAGAGACTTTATTTTTTATTTCCCTCTCAAATTAAAAACTCTTTCTTTCCTCCTTTACTTTACTCAGCGATCGTGTAGAGACTTTATTTTTTGTTTCCCTCCCTCTCCCATTTTCTTTTCCCTCTCAAATTTGATTTTCCTCCTACCAAAATTATCAAATAAAATAATATTTCCCTCTCCCATTTTCATTTCTCTCTCTCAAATTAAAAACTCTCTTTCTTCCTTCACCATCTCACTCACGACCTTCCCCTTCCCCCCAATTTTTTTCTTCTTTTGTGCGCCTGAGAGCCTTAGCCGTCGTCAACCTTCATTCTCCCCCTGCCTGCGTTCGCGCTGCTGTTATTGAGTTTTTCATTCCATCGTCTACTCAGCGGCGCCAGCCCTCTCCCTCATCGTCTGCTCAGCTCCCTCGCCTCTGCTCAACCGCGCCAATCGGCCAGCCGTGCACGTCGTTTGCGAGTCTTCAGCCCTACCTAGATTTGTAGTCGAACGCCCCCAACCGCTTCCATCGCTTCAGTCGCACCCAGATCTATAGTCGAACGCTTCCGTCGCTTCAACCCCTCCCAGATCTGTAGCCGAATGCTCCCAACCGCTTCTGTCGCTTCAATCAAGTTGGTCCAGCCAAATCCGCCTGTCGTCATCGAGGTTGTCCACGTCTTCGTTGAGATCTAGCTTTGTAACATATCTGTTCAAGTGTGGGCTTCACTCTATCTCGTCAGATCTATACTCCAACTTAATTGATATTGATTTCGGTAAGATTTTTGAATTCTTTAGTGGGCTTCTTGGAAATTTTTGAATATCTACAAGTTTTTTTACCCAAATTGATTGATGCTCTTTGTGATTTGGCTTTAGATTCAACATTCGGAGAACAATAATGTGCTGTCCAACAGGTTTATATTGATTTCGGTAAGATTTTCGGTAAGTATATGAGGTATATCTTGTTTCCTGTTGGATATTGGGTTTGTTCCATGTTGCCCATAATATTTTAATTGGTGTTGGTGGTTTTACTTGAAAATTTTTGAACACTCAATAAGTTTTGATATTAATTTAGTAATACCTGTCACTTTTTTAGTGTTAGATTTAAGTATTGGAAGGAGTTGAGTTGTTGTCCAATAGGTTTGAGACTGATCTTGGCAAGGTTTTGGTAGGTTTGAAGGCTAGTATTAATAGTTTTTTGTTACCCATTGAAGTATTGGTCTAATAATTGAGTTATTTTCAATTTTTGATGTTCAATTCAAAGATTTCAAGGGATTGGAGCCACTATCCGACAAAGTTAACGATGTTTGGACGTTTTGATGGGTAGTAAGGCCTTGAAACTCTTTTGGAATTATTACATAGTTGCTGGAATTTGCGTTATTATTGAACTTTTTATAGGTTGGATTACATTGTTGTATTTTAACACTTATTTATATATTTTGAAATCTGATGTCATCGCCCTTTATTCTATTTTGCAGGTTGACTTGCTTAAACGTGGCTTGTCTGACCCTTAGTTCTCGATCTTTAGACTTCAAAGCTCAATGTATAGATTAAATAATGTACTTTGTTAAGAGGTTATTTATTAAACAATTTGTCACTTTTGTGTTTGTTGAAAGTTGAGTTTTGTATACAAAAGCAATAGTTGAGATTTTATTTTGTGTATGTACATGTGAAAGAGAAATATTGTTGTAATTTGTGAGGAGTGTTCATAGTTGAACATATGGATTTTTAGTGAATATATTGAGTTGATAGATTTTAAATGTATAATGTTTATTTATTTGATATAATTGTATTGTTGGAATACAAGGTAGAAAATGAGAATATTGATTGGGACATTTAATTTGAAAACAAAAAGACATATACTTGACACATAAAAAACGATAAAGAGTATCACACTATACTTGACACTCGAATAAACTTGACATACCACCAATGTCAAGTGTATTATCTTACTTGACACGAAAATTGTATCAAGAAACATATTACTTGACGTTTTTCGGAGTCGAGTTATCACACTATACTTGACACTCGAATAGTTGACACTTTTATAAGTGTCAAGTATACCCTTTACTTGACACTGGAAAAACGTCAAGTAATCCAATTTCTGTAGTAGTGCTTGTTTGGAAAGAAAAGTGCCTATGTTACTTGGATGTTGTATATGGGTGGAGAATCCATGGGTTTCCTGATCAAATTTGATATTAAAAGCTTAAACGGAAATGATTGACACATTAATATAACAAACAATAAGAATTAAAAGAATATAACTTTCCATACCTTAACACCAAAATAGATGAAGCAACACAATGACACTCTACCACTCATTAAACAAACTAAAGTTAGAAAATAAAGAAGAAGAAAATAAAAGGAAAAATAAAGTTGATGGAAACAACTCATCGGATTGGGAAAAAATACCTTGGACAATGGAGGACTCTCAAACTATTGAATATGGGTGGGAAAGAGGTTAAATAGGGAAGAGAAGGGGAGGGTGGTGGTTCGACATTTAATAAAAGCCCCAAAAAGCAGAAAAAATGAAATCCAAATTTGACTGGCCTCAGGTTTTAATTTTATAAATCATGAATAAATGAACTTAATTCAATTGATGAAGTGTTTGAGTTATTAATGAAGTGGTTAAGTCATTAGGGTATATGCAAGTAAGTAAGAGTTCAATAGGCAAACAAACGTAATTAATAAAGGTGGGTGGATCATTCAATAAGCAACATAAGTAGTAATGAAGAATATTGAAAAATGCACACAAAAAAAAAAAAAAAAAACTATGAGGACAACAACTGCAAACCAGAAATTGAACATTCCATTAGAATTGAATTGAAAAATGACAAAGTAATCAGACAAGTGTAGTTCAGAAAAAAAAAAAAAAAAAAAAAAAAAAAAAAAAAAAATAAATAAAAGTGAGTGAGCCATTAAATAAGCAATAGAATTTGAAAATTGAACATGTCACTAAAATTTGGCATCAAACATAACATAAAAAAAATATTGCAATTTTAGAAAAATCAAACATGGCATCTAATAGAAAGTTAGAATGAGTAACAAAATAAAAAATCTGAACATGAAATTGGAATTGGAATCTAATTGAACATAAATGAAGGGATTGTAATTTTTGGAAAGCAAACACGAAATAAAATTGAAAGCCATTACAAAGAATAAAACTGAAAACTTAACAGGAGATTATGGAATTGGAATGAAACAGAATGGAGAGTTAAAGGATGTGAAGTTCCAAAAAAAATGAATATGGCTGGAAAGTTATAACAAAAAATAAATTAAAAATTTAACAAGCATTGGAATCGGAATGAACAGAGAATCAAAGGATTGCAAGTTCAAAAAAATCAAGTATGACATGGAAAGTAGGAACAACATAAAATTAAAATTTTATGAAGAAAGATTTATATAAAAGAACACAACATCGGCTGGTTTAGAGTTTAGAAAATGAATCTTAGGTGGACGGTATTCTCCCCCACTGAGCTCCAATAACTTTAAATAGTCATCTACCATGCATTCAATGATAGACAATCGACACGATTTCCAACTCAGAGTAATTAGACATAAGAAAGATGATATAAGATATTGGGCCCCCAAATGTCCCCTTAGTGATTTGATGGTCCAAAAAGATCTTGAAGAAACTCTAACCCGAGACAATAAGAAAAGGGCCATGAAGTCAAGGATTCGGGAGACACTTTTTCGTGAAGCTCTCTCTTATTCGATGCACGATTCAGGCGATTGTTATTTTCTTTCTCTATAATACTCACAACTTTTGCTATTTTCTCATTCGATCCATCTTTATCGAAATATCTATGGTGTTAAGACTCAACTCTCCTCGACAAAGAAAGTTGGGTTGATTGAGGAAAAATTTCAGTAAACACCTCTCGGGTTAATGCTAGTTTTACTTTGTAATTTTCCAGTTTGTTTGCAGTTTAGTCTAATTTTCCAGCACAGTCTCCAATTTTAATTTTTATTCAAGTTGTGTACCCTTTACATTAGTCTAATACGAGTTCTTCCTTTGTTTTCCATCTTTATTTTGATCTCATCTTCATCTTGCTTTTCAATTTATTTTTCGTTTTTTTCTTTTATCTATTGGCTAAATCCTTCATTGGGATTCAAATTTGTAAATACCGAAGGGAGGAGAATAAGACTTTCAAGCATAAAAAGTAACTTTATCGTTCGGTAGCATGGTTTGCTTGGTGAGTCTAATTCCATTATTAGTCTAAATTGATCGCCTAGCTAGATTAGTATACAAAAATTGAGTTTAATACTGAAAAGGTTAAATAAAACTTAGTTGTCATAAAAGCAATCCAGGAAAAGATCCTAGACGTAAAAAATATAGGGTAAAACCTTTAAGACCTTGGATTGTACTTTTATTTATCTAAGTTTGTATTAATCATAGACATATATGCTTAATGACTTACACTTCTAAAGATACTTCGTAGAAGATTGAGTAAGTGTTGAATCCGATTCACCATGTTTAAGTTTGAGCTGAAACTTGAATTGAATGAAATGTGGCATTCTTCCAACCATGGGGTATACACATGTTTGAAGACTTCTAAAGATACTTTATAGAAGAACGAAGGAATATATGCTCGTGTAAGGTGTTAAGGATCTGATCCTTACATGATATACTGACTCTGATTTTCAGAATGATAAAGATTCAAGGAAATGTACATCAGGATCACTGTTCACTTAAAACGGAGGAGCAATAGTATGGAGGAGTATATACAAGGTTGTATTGCTGACTTCACTATGGAAGTTGAGTACATAGTTGTGTGCGGAGCGACAAAGGAGGTTGTAAGGCTTAAGAAGTTCTTAACAAATTCGGAAGTGGTTCCAAATATGTATCTGATACCACCCTCTATTGTGATAACAGTGGCACAGTTGCAAATTCTAAAGAACCCAGAAGCCATAAGCATGGGAAGCACATAGAGCATAAATATCATCTCATTAGGAATATTGTGCAACGAGAAGAGGTGATCGTCAAACAGATAGCCTCAAAGCACAATATTACTAATTCGTTTACAAAGGTCCTTATGGGTAAAGTGTGTGAGGGTCACCTAGTGTATCTAGGACTACGAGTTATGTAAATCTAGGGCAAGTGGGAGAAGTCATGGGTATGTGATGCCCTAGTTTCTTGTATTTATGTTTTTTCTCTCACGCTCAACATGATATGTAAATGACCCCACTGGAGTTTTAGTCCAAGTGGGAGTTTGTTGGGATTTATGTCCTAAAACTCAGGGTTTGTAGACAATGAATAGATTCTATTTTACAATAAAGTTGTTGTTGAGGTTTATTCAATAAAGATGTTATTGAATACGTGGATTGCACTTAAAAACCCTAAATCCAATAAACTAAGAACTCCTGACTATATCATGAATACTTAAACTACATGTGGAGACATAAAAGTAAATCAAGTTTGAGTAATAGCCAAAACGGTCTATAATATAAGGATAAGGTTGGTATCCTGGGGATACTATAGAAGTAGCCCACTTTGTATTTGATACAAATAATGTGATCTTGAATCGTTCTTGTAGAGACATGCGAGTGAGGGCGTCCTATGCAATGAGTTTGCATAAGATCGGATCGTGAAATAGTCGCTTTTACTTTATAACGTCTTTTACTATTAAGACTGACTATTTTAATATGATGATCTAGGTAACTCGATCTTAATCTTGAGCTAACTATGAACTCCTGTTTATTTAGAATTATCCTTTAAGCTGCATGGGTGAAAGTAGCTCGAGTTCACTAACACAATAAGCCCCCCATTTTAGGGATAAGACTAGGTAAATAGTTGGGAACATAGTCATACAAGGTGGAATTCACTCCTACTCGATTCTAGGGATAGTAAATAGGTTGTTCTCTAAGTATTGATTTTAGATCTTGAACAAGGGGCCCCACCCTCTCATTGGTCTGAGAGAGACTCAGTTTGGTGGTTGGACTACAAACCAATTGTTCATTAGATGATCAATGGGACTTAAGAAACAAGATGTAATTGGTAAAACGATAATTTTGGCTCAACTATAATTATGAAAAACCTATAAATGATCGACTTACTAATCATGGTTATATCGAGTAGACATAAGTATATCTACAGTGAGGAGAGTGCAACTACTGGACTATAGTGGAGTGTCCCAGTAGTTAATGAATGTTGGTTAACTAGGTTAAAGAGTTTATCTGGTTAATCTCAGATCGTTGGAGCTCATAATCTGTAGGTCCATTAGGTCCCCTACTAGCTCATATCAGACTAAACCTTAGAACTATGTGATGAGAAAATTTGAATTGTTCAAATTCGGCTTAGGAAATAAGCGTTATGTATATTTTATATACTTAGCATATTATTATTTAATTATGAATTAAACAATTTGGAGAGTTGAAAATATTTATATATGATTTAAATATTGGTCACATGAATAGGGATTCATGATCGAGATTGGTGTTGTTTATTAATTTAATATTTGATATTAAATTAATATTATTAATTAAATTATTTTAAATTAATTTTGTAATTTAATATTTTATATTAAATTATTATAATTAAATTATTTAATTAATTATTATATTTAAAAATTGGTTTTAATTTAAATTAATTTTTTTAATTAATTTTATAAAAATTCATTTAAAAATTTTGAATTTTGAGAAAGTGAAGCTATCTAACTTTTGAACCATTTCAACGCCTCAAATCCCACTAGTTTAAGCTCAAATTTACTCTCAATTGGAGATGAGGTTAATCTTGCATGATTTCTTCTTTAAATAGAAGAATATATTAGTTAGTTCGAACTTCTTGGCCAGCTCGAGAAGCTGAAATTTTTCTCTCAAAATTCAAAACTCCAACTCTCTCAAACTCAATTTTTCCTTCAAATTCATCCTAAATTTAGATCTCACAATCTACTCTAAGGCCGGAGAATAGCGTGGAAGACTCTAGCTATGGTCCATGAAGTGCTCATGATAAAAAACAACCAGTTGATAGCTTCAATTTTGAGCTACACTAAGGTTTGTTCATCAAACTTTGTTTTTCTATATGGAACTAGCATGTTTGATTTTTAAAATTACTGTAATTAGAGTGTTTAAGATCTAAACCGCTTCTACTTGCATGTTTCTAACTCCATCAACTCACACCAAATGAGGAAGCATGATCATAGCAAGAAAGAATTTGGGTTATTGCTGAACTTATAAAGTTGAAGTATAAAGATGTCGATCGTAGTTATAAACCAAATGACATATTCAAGACATTCAACAGAAATAAGGTGTGAATAATATTAGTTACGAAAGGGTGTGGCAGGTCAAGAAAGATGCATTAACTTTAGACAGATAATCGCCTAAAAAATCGTTTCATTTGCTACCAAGATTTGGCGAAGCCTTGAAAATTTCCAACCTAGATTCACATTTTAGTTAGAAATGGATCATGAAGGACACTTCAAGTATGTCTTGCTTCTACTAAGGGGTTCCTAAATTGCATTCGGTCGGTGATTTGTAGTTGATGCAGCTCACTTATAAGGAAAATACAAAGGTATATTACTAGTTACTGCTTCATTTATGCTAATAACCTGGTTGCATTCGGTTTAGGTGATAAAGAAAATGATGAGTCATGGACTTGGTTTATTAGAAGGTTGGAAGAAACTATCGAGGTATTTAACAAATTGGTTTTTATCCGATAATGCCAACATCCATAAGACTATTAGAACAGTACTTTTGGAAGCTGCTCTTTGCATCCATCACCTCAGTTTAAACTTGGTTATAAAGTTTAACAACGATGATGTGTGTGCCTTCTTCAAGCTCGTAACAAAAGCATGTCTTGAGTCTGACTTCCAATATTATTGAGGCAAACTATGTAACAACCCAAATTTTGAAGTAATGTTTTGTGCGCGGGTTAGAGAAAGGGTGTCTAGAGAGAGAAAACGAAAGAGAGAAAGTTCAAAGGATAAAGGCTCTTAGCAGATGCTCAATCGAAGGCAGCGGCCAACGTACGCCAGACTCCAGCAATCGATGAATAGTAGCATAGCTGTGGCGGCCTTTGATCGAACGAACTACTATGAGGAAAGGCAGGCGGCAGTGGTCTTGTGAATGAGAGATTGAGAGAGAGAGAAACGAATCTACTTTTAATTTTTTTATCACTTAAATAATTCCAAGATTCAATTTAATCCAAAATTCCAAATCTTTCAATTTAATCCAAAATTCCAAATCCTTCTAATATTCGATTGAATGAATTCCAAATAAAATAAACCAATTACCTTCTCCTAATTCATTAATTCAATTTTGTATCCGAACTCCAAAATTAAAGGGGATAAAATTTAAACTCACATTTTCTTTTTTTCTTTCTTAAATTTCAATTTTCAAATCCTTTATTCCCAACCATGTAAATTGAATTATCTCCAAATCACTTGATCCACCTCAAATATATCCAAAATTTCAAATCTTCTCTAAATTGAAATAAATTCTCACCAATTGAAGTTTAATTGAATTACCTTAATGCAAGTAATTCAATTATAGCCTCAAAACTGAAAATAGCACCCAAATAATTTAAGATAATTAAATTAAAAAATTACCTCAAAGTTTAGGTTGTTACATTCTTCCCTCCTTAAGAAACTTTCGTCCTCGAACGTTTAATCCTGAAAATCTCTAGGTATTGGGCTCTCATCTCATCCTCTTGCTCCCATGTAGCCTCCTCGAACAGATGATTCTGCCACAAAACTTTCACAAGTGATATCTCCCTGTTGCGTAAAGTCTTCACCTCCCTGGCGAGAATTTAAACGGGCTTCTCCTTATAACTTAAGTTCTCATTCAACTGTAATGGTTCAAAATCCACCACATGGAACGGATCAGTCACATACATCCTCAACATCGAGACATTAAAACTTTATGAACTGAAGAAAGGGACGGTGGCAATGCCAGCTAATAAGCCACAGGGCCAATTTGCTCCAAGACCTCAAAAGGCTTGATAAATCGTGGACTTAGATTCCTTTTTCTTCCAAACCTCATAACACCTTTCATAGGTGCCACTTGTAAGAACACTTTGTCACCAGTTTCAAACTCTAACTATTTACGTTTAATATCAACATAACTCTTTTTTCTACTCTAAGCTATTTGCATGTGTGCTCTAATCTTCTGTATTGCCTCATTCATGGTTTGTACTAGCTTAGGTCCTAGCAACTTCCTCTCACCAACTTCATCCTAGCATATGGAGACCTGCAACTCTTCCATATAGGACCTCAAACAATGACATGCCAATGGTAGCCTGATAACTATTATCATATACAAACTCCATCAAATGCATATAATAGTGTCAACTCCCTAAAAACTCTAACGCACATGCACGCAAAATATCTTCCAATGTTTGGTTCAAACGTTCTGTTTGACCATCAGTTTATGGGTGAAAAGTTGTACCAAAATCCAAATGAGTACCCAACGTTGTTTGAAGACTCTTCCGAAAGTTAGATGTAAAACAAGTGTCCCTGTCTGACACAATGAACACAGCTACTCCATGTAATCTCACCACCTCTTTCATGTATATCTACACCCACTTATTCACCGAAAAAGTAGACTTCCCTGGAATGAAATGTGCTAGCATAGTGAGCTTGTCTACTACAACCCAAATTACTATAAATCCCTTTTCTATTCGGGGCAACCCCACGATGAAGTCTATGAACACATTCTCCCACTTCCATTCTAGTATATTTAAGGGCTGCAACAAGCCCACTTGCTTCTACCTCAGGGCTTTCACTTGTTGACACACTAATCCCTTACCGACGAACTCTGTTATCTCTCTTTTTATGTCATTCCACAAGTAACAACGCTTCAAGTCATGGTACATCTTGGTACTGCCATGGTGTATAAAAATTGGGGAACTATGAGCTTCTAGCAATAACTCATTCTTAAGGTCATTGTCCGCTGGTATGCATAAGCATCCCTGATAGAGAAGACCATTGTTTACGGATACAGAGAGTTCACCACCTTGTCCTGACTCCAACTTGCGAATTTTCTCAACCAGGTAAGCATCACTCTATTGAGCATCAATAATTCTCTGCCTCAAACTCGGTTGTACCGACAACTGCGACAACTGTGCAGTGACTTCCCCCACTACTACTGCAATCTCAACCCGTTCAAGGTCCTTGCATAGATGAGTCTGTCTAGTAATCAAGCTACTGAATGGGCTACCTTCCTACTTAGAGCATCTACCACTACATTTGTCTTTCCTGGGTGGTACAAAATCTCACAATCATAATCCTTCATCAACTCTAACCACTTGCGTTGTCTCATGATTAACTTCTTCTAGTTGAAGAGGTATTTTAGACTCTTGTGATCGATGAAATTTTTTATCTTCTCTCCATATAAATAGTGCCTCCAAATCTTTAAGGCAAAAACCACTATTGCCAATTCCAAATCACGTGTAGGATAGTTTCGTTCATGGTTCTTTAACTGACGAGAGGCATAAGCAACTATTTTACCTTGCTGCATCAACACATACCCTAATCCTTTCTTGAAGGCACACTTTAAATAACGAAACCATCCATTCCACCTGGTTCTGTAAGACTTGGAGTAGTAACCAACTTTTGTTTAAGACACTGAAAACTATCTTTACAAGCCTTACTCCAAATAAAGGAAGCTTCTTTTATAGTCAACTGAGTCAAGGGACTAGCTATGCGAGAAAATTCCTTCACAAATCACCTATACTGGCATGTTTAGCAGCTAGCCAATCCATGCCCAATATCAAATCAAAATCATGCATATCCAAAACTATTAAAGTCACATCTAGAATATGGTCTGCAATATCTATCTGACATGCTTTTGGCTTTTCATTAGCTAACATGATTTTTCTTGATGGAGTAGAAACTGACAGAACATACTGTAAGGATTCTAATTCTAACTGGCATGTTTTACAAATGCTAATGATATGAATGAGTGAGATAAACCGGAGTCAAACAAAATTAATGCACAGTGTCCCAAGATTGGGAGTGTACTTGTCACAACGGTGCTGGATTTCTCGGGCTTCTACTGAATGGTGGAATATACTCTACCCTACTGCTGTTGACGGCTCGAACCACCCTGATTCGAGCTCGCAGGCTGGCCCCTGTTATCAGATGCATTCCTCTTAGGGCACTTTTTTGACATGTGGCCTTTCTGGCCACACCGAAAACAAACTCTATCACTGGCCAGACAACGTCCTTAATGATGTCTACCACAAGTCGAACAAACCAGCTTATCCTCTTTACCAGCTACAGATTGGGAGTCCTGCTACCCCCATTGTCCTAGAGCTCTGTCTTGAAGGAACTCTTATCAAATAGTACCTCTGAGCGAAAACAAGATCGTTCCAAACTCATTGTGATAGAAATATCGCATTCACAATCAAACATACTAGTTATGCATTTAACAATAAATTACGGCATGCTTTGAACTTGAAACAACAAAGGAACGAGATACATACCAGTTGAAGAACTCTTCTTCGCTTTAAATCTCACTCTCGTCAATCCAGCCAATCTCGTTGTCGCTGAGATCTTCAAGGCTATCGTCCACCAAATCTCGCTGTCGTCTACCGGCGAACAGACTCCTCACGAATAAGGCAACAATAGAGACACAACCACTCGAAAACCTCGGTGTTCTCAGAGTGAGAATCTAAGAGGTGTGGGCTCTATTGGATTTGGTAGAGGGAAGGAGGTACGAACGATCATTTACCACGACCAAGAGAGTGGGAGATACCTGAAGTCTATCGTATAGACGACTGCTTAATCGTTTAGTAAAAGGTGCACGATCGTGTAGAAAAAGAGGCTTGATCGTTTAGACGATCGTTTGGTAAAACCGTTTTGCGCACGCGATCGTTTAGAAAAGCTCCACGATCTTTAGGAAAAGCACATGTGTACACTCATTTAGTAAACTATGAGCTATCGTGTATGCTCTCGTTTACTAGGCAATGGGCAGTGTACTCAACGTGTAGCGATTAACCGATCTCTTTGCAAAATAAAAACCATTTTCATTTTATCTTCAGTTACGAAAGTTGAATCTAACCTCCCACTATCTCATTCGGTTACAGAGAAAAAACCCCAATAATTATCCTATAATTGTTTAATTAAAAAATAATATAATCATATTATATTTATGACCTTGGTTTAATATCACATCATATGCAATATATGAACCACAGTCCTTTTCTCCTCCACTAGATTTAAATCATATTTATATCCTTTTCCTCCAATTAATGTATCTCATATATCATGTCAACCATATCATATATAATTGACCAGTTCAATCATATCATATATAATCGAACTCCCTCTTATCAATTTGAACACTTCAAACTAACCCAAAAACTGATTCTCAACTTGAATCCATTGAGCTACCAAGGGGACCTTATGAACCTATGGCTCGAAGCTCCAACGGTATGTGAATAGCTGACTAAAATCTTTAGCCACGAGATCCACCATCCGTTAACTGTCAAGCATTCCACTAAAGACCGACAGCTACACTCTTCTCACCACATATATATTTATGTGTCCATCGTATTGGGTTTTATGTACTAAACCTCGCAGTTTGTAAAATGATAAACATTTTCTATAATCAATATACTTATTATTGATTTCATAAATTGTATGAAAGTCTAAATCCAATAAACTAAGACTCATGACTATTGTATAAGTACTTGAACTTTATATTGAGACATAAGAGTGAATCAGGTTCGAGTAAATAGTAAAAATGATCTATGGTACATTAATGAGGTTGGGTATCTTATTCTGGTAACATCATTGGATGTGGCCTACTCTGTAGTTGTTACAAAGAGTTGTAAAGTTTTACATACGATGTGATCCTAATTCGTACATGTTATGACATAAGGAGAGGAGGCGTCCTATGCAATGAGTTTGCATAAGATCAGGACCAAGAAATAAGTAACTTTTACTTTATAACACTGTTTACTGTTTAAGACTGATTATTTCACCTAGATAATCTAGGTAGCTTGATCTTAATCCTGAGCTAACTATGAACTCTTGTTTATTTGGGATTGCCCTTAAATTTGCATAGGTGAGGGTTAGCTCAACAGCGCCAGCTCAAAAAGACTCCCATTTCAGGGGTAAGACCGGATAGATAGCTAGGGACATAGGGTGCAAGACAGAGTTCATGCCTACTCGATTTAGGGATAGAAGAAAGGTTGTTCTCTCAAGTATTGAATTCAGGTCTTGAACAAGGGGCCCAACCCTCTCCCTGGGCTGAGAGAGTTTGGTTTAGTGATTGGATCACAAATCAGTTGTTCATTAGGGGTTCAGTAGGGACTTGAGGAATAAGACATAATCTCGGGGGTAAAATAGATATTTGACCTAGCCGTTATTATGAACAACCTGTGAAGGGTCGACTTGCTGATTATGGTTAAATCATGTGGACATAATATATCTACAGTGAGGAGAGTGCAATTATGGGCTTTAGGGAGTGACCCATTAGTTAACGAATGGGAATTAGTTTGGTCTAATGAGTTTAGCCAATTAATCTCGGATCATTGGAGCCCATGATCTGTAAGTCCGCGAGGTCCCCCTACTAGCTCGTAATGGACTAGCTCTAGAATAGTGTGATAAGTTAATTTAAAACATTCAAATTAGAATTAAGGGAATTAGTAATTATATGAGATATAATTACATGTTTAATTTGAGAATTAAACGGAATAGGAGAATTTATATATTTAAATATGATTTAAATATATAAAGATGGATTTGTGTAAAAATTAATTTAATATTTGATATTAAATTAATTAAGTTTTATTTCCTAATTAATTTATGAAATTAATTAATTTTCAGTTTTAAAATCATTTTTTATTTTTGAGATAAAATTGAAAAAGAGAAGACAAAACACACAAATAGAAAAATTGGTTTTTCCATTATCCATCTTTCAATTTGCTCACTCAAATGGCATTCTCTTTGCCTTGTCTTCTCTAAGCATGAGCTGCAACTCATGCAACTCTCTCTTTTGCATATTGATCTGCAATATAATGAAGAGATTGGAGTGAAATTCAGGCATGCAATCTATAGAGAATTTTAGAGAAAATTCGGTTTGAAGAAATGGTTCTTCATCAAGATTGCTGCTATGAGCTTTTCTTCTTCATCCCTTGATTCAAGCTTGTTTTGAGTCCCACAACTCAATCTAGAGCACCAAGAGAATAGTGTGAAAGATCTTGAGGTGGTCTGTAACAAGATTCAGAGAAGATAGCAGCTATAGAAGGAGCTTTGAAGAAGTTCTACAAGAGGTATGTCTTGAAACTCACTTGTTTTCTGCAAGAGCAGGCTTTATATTTTGCCAAAATTAATGAATTTGAGTGCTTAAATGATCCTTGTGTTTTCGCTGTTGCTGATACAATCCTACACATCGAATATAACCAATCAATAGTAATATAACCCTTCACAGATGCTCGTAAATATAGCTGGGCAAATTTATCGTTTTGCCTCTATAGTTACATTTAACTCCTTAAGTACCACTGATCTCTTTAATGAACAATATACTATGTGTGGATACCTCTCGAGCCATGAAAAGGTGTATGGCGCCACATTGTTCAAGCCCCAAAATCAGCCCTTAAGGGAGCAATCTATCTACTTACCCCTACTTCGGGGAAGGAGTGAATTCCATCTTGTGTAGCTGAGTTCCCAGCTCCCAAATCAGACGAATCCCGAAAGTGGTAAGTTTGAGTTAGCGATCTGGCCATTCACACCCATGCAAATCAAAATACTACCCTCAAAGGCAGGAGTTCCCAACTCACTCAGGATTAAGGTCATGTTACCTATGGTCATCTAGTGAAGTGAAGTCTCTGTCATAACACTTTGTCGTCCGGTCTTATACAAACTTCTTTGTATAGGACGCCCTCGCTCGCATGTCTCCACATGAATTATCAGGATCAGACCATCTGTAGCAAGTCACAACACTTGTAACTATTCTACAAAGTGGGCCACATCCGTAGCGTTACCAGGATAAGGTTTCCCTCCTATATTCATATACTACAGACCATTTTGGTTATCACTTAAGGCATGATCCACCTATATGTCTCTACATACATGCTTAAGTTACAATGACAACCAGGGATCTTAGTTTATTGGTTTGTAGTAAAGCAAATAAAACATCCAATGTTTCATAGACAATAGTAATGAAAAATATCATATATTATTACATCACAAGCGTTTATTCAATACAGTGTTTACAAACTACAGGACCCAATGAGAGTTTAGGGCATCAACCCCAACATGTTTATGTTCTAACTCTTTTGTGGAGGCTCTAGAAGCCTCTGATCTGGCATCCTTTTCTGACCTGAAGAGGATCCTTCTCCCTATGATCTCACGTTCCCCCTCCTACAGTGGAATCTATTTTGGCTGCTACACGCAATGTTGTTGGATAACTTGTGGGTTCACGGGCCAGTACATGACCTCTTAGCTCATTCTTCAAACCTTGGATCTTTCTATCTTATCCTTCTTTGTGGCCACCAACTTGAGAGAAAAATAAGACAACTTAGTGAATTCTCATTCGCACTCTGCCATAGACAAGACCTCTTGCTTGAGATTCATGAACTCTGCCTACTTATTATACCTCATGTCGACAAAAAAGTACTGCCCGTAGAACAGCTCCTTAAACTGGCTCCAGGTAACTGGCCCTTTGCTGGTGTTAATAAAATTCTCGATCGATTACCACTAAATTTCAGCATCATCCATCAACATAAATACTGCACACTAAAGCTTCTAGTCCTTTGGGCATTTCATATAGCGGAAAATAGTCTCAATGGAGGACATCTACATCTCTGCCTTTGTAGGGTTCGTCAGTGACCCATCAAAGGTACGGGGGTTATACTTCATGAAATCCCTCAAGTGTTTTACTTCAAGGGACAAGTCCTGCACATTCTGATTCTGTGGATGGGTCAGTTGCACCTGAACTAGTGGTATTGGTCCCTACTGAGTCTGATTTTGAGCTACATGTTCTGCCATTGCGCTGTGGATCAATTCTTGTATCCCCTCCATCAAGGATAATGTAACAGCTTCCCTAATTCGTGCTACCATTGCCTCATCATCAACTAGAGCCCCAGGTAAGTTCAGAGCTACCAGAACATTCTGACTTCCACCGGCCCTATCCTTCTGTACTCCCGACATAACCTGACATGCACCTAAAGATCAACTTTCACTAGATCCCTTACCATGAAAACCTGTCTTCTAAGGCATTACATTGAACTAAATCTCATGCAATACACACTGAAAACTTTTACTTGTAAGACATACCTAGCGATGACAAAGAATCTATTACTAGGCCACAGGGTCTAACTAGACTTACATAGTAAGTCAGTCTTCAGAACCCAAAACATGGGCTCTTATACCAATTGTAACGACATGGTGTTAAGATACTGATTCATGAAATTCTTTATTAACGAAACAGTTGGTACAATCTTCTGGAAAAGCAACTAAATGATGAACAACTTCTTTATTAAATGAAAAGAGATAACAAGACCAAACGGATGCTTACAATTATCACTCGATCACTTACCAAATGTTAAACAATCATTTACAATTTCTACACGATCGCTCAGTCTTACTAAACGATCGCTTACTAAATCCTCCACGATCGCTCACAAACTCCTACATGATCGCTTACAAACTATTACACGATTGCTTACCCAGTTGCTTTTTGATCGCTCTCCAGTTGCTATACGATCGCCTACCAAATGCTACATGATCGCTTAGTTCTGCTACAGGGTCACCTAGTAGAAGTAGACGATGAACGGCACACTGCGTTGGCTTCTCCACGATAGCATCTTCCGAATTCTCACCCTCGAGAGCTCCTCTTCCTCACTTTTGATATTCAGAATTCCCCCTCCCCTTCTTGTTTTCTTCCTTCTTTTTAAACCTCAACTTCTCCCAACAACCTTGACAATGACTTTTAACCGATTCAATCGTTGCCTTCCTCTTTTATCTTTTATTCTTTTTGTTTTGATATTGCCACATACTTGGAGTCCAAACATTATCTCCGTCCTCCACTTTTACCTTGTCCTCAAGGTAAAGTTATGTTTGTTCAGCTTTGACGGTCTTCTTCATTTTCTCTTGAGTCACCCTCCAATGCTTCTGAAGTACTCGCAGAGCCTCATCCCATTTCCTCATTATACATTTCAGACTAACCCCAGCCTCTATTCTACTTGGATTCTCTTGCAGAGTAATCTTCCAACCCTCACGAACAAATGATATTGTTAGGTTCTGCCAATCGACCTCGGTTTTTCCCAAAGAGTGTAGCCATTGCATCCCCAAAATCACGTCAACACCTTCCAACTCTAGTGGAATGAAACTGTCACACATTCTCCAATCTCTTGGCCTCATTTCCATATTTTGGCATACTTCTTTGCCTTGCAGAGCAAGTCTCGGCCCCAAAACTATTCCGTAACTGGTCGTGGTTGTGATGTTCAACTGCAGACGATTCGCTAAACCTTCTGATATGAAGTTATGTATCGATCCACAGTCTATCAATACCACTATCGATTCTCCTTTGATATCCCCTCTAATCTTCATTGTTTGTGGGTTCACCAATCCCTACAACTGAGTTCATGGACAGTTCAGTGACAGATATAATTTCCTTACTCAGCATCAGCATAACGTAATTCTAACGTCGCTTATCTGGCTTCGTCTTCCTCATGCAATTCCCACTCCTCTCCGGACGCCTGCACCACCAGCAATCTTAATTCTCTCGACTCTCGCCCTTTGCAATGATATCCAACAGTGTATTTTTCATCGCATCGAAAATATAGCCTTTTTTCTCTCTTCGACTGAAATCCAGCTTCTGTTAATCTTCTCGCGGAATTTCTCTCTGGTTATCATTACTCGATGTTCCTCGCAAGGTAATGGTCCTCATCGGAAATGACTCTCTGGTCTTCTCTCCCTCTTTCGTATCATTTTTGCTTACTGATTTACTCACATTGTCAATATTGGATTTTGAAGCGTTCAAATTATGGAACTTTCCCTCGTATGTCCACGCTCGTCTGGCTTCGACCCGCGCATTTTCTCTATCTTTAACACGTTGTCCCAACGACATCATTTGCACTAACCCGATGGGTTTCCAGCATTCAACTTCCATCTTTATCCATGGCGCCAAACCATTCATGAATGTCTCCTCAAGAACCTCGTTCGGCAGATGCGGCAACGACGCTACTAACTTATCGAATAGATTTCGATATGCCTTCACCGTTCTTTCTCATTTAATAGCTAGGAATCTTCCATAGATCGGTCCTTCTCTTAAAGATCGAAATCGCACAAGCATCCTTTCTTCAAGTCTTCCCAGTCCTTGAATGGCTCTTTGCCCTCCTTCGACTATTACCAATCTAATGTTGCATCGTCGAAACTCACAACTGCCACTGTCATCTTCTCAGTTTCAGTCAACTTATGAATTTGAAAATAGCGGTCTACTCTGAATAACCACGCATCTGGATCGCTTCCACTAAATGCCGGCATTTCGACTTTCTTGAATTCTCTCCGATCGCAAATTGCATCTTCTCCGACGACTTTCCCCGAACTATTTACTTCGCACACATTACGGGTATTCAATCTTTCTACCTCTTTTGTCACTTTTGCCTTTCCCTTGGCCAGTTCCGTAACATAAGAAAAGAGCATCTGTTGATGCTTCTCTGCTTACAATCCCAAATTCTCTATGCTCTTTGCCAATAACACCAAAGTCTCCTCTATGGTCGACAATTTTTGTATTTCGACTTTGAATCCAGAGATCTCTTGTTCTAGTAATTCCAGTTTCTCTTCAAAATGTTTTTGAACCATGCTTGCCCAAGTGGTTGCTCTGATACCAATTTGTTAGGATACTGATTCTTGAAATTCTTTATTAACGAAACAGTTGGTACAATCTTCTGGAAAAGCAACTAAACGATGAACAACTTCTTTATTAAATGAAAAGAGTCAACAAGACCAAACGGATGCTTACAATTATCACTCGATCGCTTACCAAACACTAAACAATCGTTTACAATTTCTACACGATCACTCAGTCTTACTAAACGATCGCTTAATAAATCCTTCGGATCGCTCACAAACTCCTACACGATCGCTTACAAATGGTTACAGGATCGCTTACCCAGTTGCTTTATGATCGCCCATCAGTTGTTATACGATCGCCTACCAAATGCTACACGATCGCTAAGCTCCGCTACATGATCGCTTAGTTCTGCTACACGATCGCCTAGTAGAAGTAGACAATGAGCGGCACACTGCGTTGGCTTCTCCACGACAGTGTCTTCTGAACTCCCACCTTCAAAAGCTCCTCTTCCTCACTCCTGATATTCAGAATCCCCTCACCCCCCTGTTTTCTTCCTTCTTTTTAAACCTCAACTTCTCCCAACAACCTTGACAATGACTCTCAACCAATTTAACCATTGCCTTCCTCTTTTATTCTTTTTGTTTTGATATTGCCACATACTTGGAGTCCTAAAACCTAGCTCCCAAGAATTTAAACTAGGTCGTTACCATAAACATGCATGCATATAATTTAAATTGACATCTTTTCATGATTTAATAAAACTAAATTAATAGCATAAAATAATTATCTTTATTAAAACTAAATAACTAAAATTTATTTAGTAGGGTACCATTAAAACCATAAAACAAACTAGAAAATTCTCTTAAAAAGTTTACAAGCAAAAACACTCAAAACTTCAAGTTCAAACATCAAGATTAAAAAAGAATTAAAACATAAAATCTTGAAAACATGAGCGAACGCATATGACTAATCCAAGTGGCTTGATCACAGATTCCATTTATCATTCGTCGGCGTGCTCTTACACTTACCTGAAAAATAAACATAAGAAATAATGAGTATAAAATACTCAGTAAGTAACCCCACTACAAGGGTCAGGCTAAACAACTATGTCCTCTAGATGCCACTCTCTAGTGGGACGTTCATAACCTCTACTTTCCATGGGATGGGCATCTAGTAGGTAGTTGACCCCGCCCTACCGTAAGTGAGATGTACCCACAAACCTTTGGTGAATCCTGAAAGAAATACAAACCTCTGGTGAAATCTCAAAGGTGATAGAGTAAAATAACATGCAGCAGAGAAAATCAAAATCAAAATCAATAAGTACTCTAATTATACTTAATTTGAGTTGAAAACATGCTTCAAAATAACTATTACAGAAGAGGGTTTGTTGAACACAATACCTTTTGATGAAACCTCTTCAAAAACCAGTTGAGCTCCACGTAAAGATGCTTCAATCTACAAGTAGACCACCATGAAGATCTTCTCTACTATTCTCTTGTAAGGATCGTGTGTTGGAAACACTAAATTGAGCTGGTTTTGATGAAGACTGAATAGGGTTTAGAGAGGGTTTCAAATTTTTCAGAGTTCTTGAAGAAGTTCTGAATGCTTAGCCTAATCATTAAGCCAAATACTTTAATTTATAAAGCTTTCATAATGCAAATTCAAAGCTTGCATGAAGGCCAGCTTTTTCTTCATGGATTAAGTGGGGAATAAAGTGCTTGTACCATAATGGAGAGATCGAAATCTCCACTTTGTATTTTCAAATTTTGTTTTCAAAATTGATTTCTAAAATCAATAAATAAACTAATTTATTTGTTTATTAGTTTTATAAAAATTAATTCAATTAATTAATTTTAAATAAAACTAATTAATTAAACCTTTTAATTAATTTGTTAATTTAATATCTAATATTAAATAAATAAAATACCAATTTCACTACAATGAATTTAATTTCATATAATTAATATTTAAATCATAATTTAAACATTAATTAATTCTCCAATTTCGTTTAATTTCGATAAAATTAAACATTTCAATTGTATCGAATACAATTAATAGAATTCCTAATTGAATTTGAACATTTCAAATTCTAAACCCTAATTTCAAATCTTATCAAGATTACTCAATTTACTAATCCAAATTACGAGCTAGTAGGACCTTATGGACCTACAGATCATGAGCTCCAACGATTTGTAATTAATTGGTTAAACAATTTAAACCGAATTAGTCACTATTTGTTAACTACCAAGACATTCCATTATAGCTCGATAGTTGCACTCTCCTCACTGTAGATATATTTCTATCCATTTTAACCATAATTGGTAAGTCAATCATTCACAGGTCCTTCATATTTACAGCTGGGTCAAAGTACCGTTTTACCCTTGTAAATACATCTTGCTCCTTAAGCTCCCACTGATCCTCCATTGAACAATTGATTTATAGTCCAACTTATAAATCATAACCTTCTCTTCCATGAGAGGGCGGGGTCCCATTGTTCAAGACTAGGCATCAGCGCTTAAGAGAACAACCCATCTACTAACCCAAAATCGGGTAGGAGTGAATTTCATATTGCAAAGCTATGTCCCCAACTATCTATCCGGCCTTATCCCCAAAATAGGAGGTTAATTGAGCAGTGTTGTTAGACTACTTTCACTTATGCAGATCAAAGGATAATCCTGAATAAACAGGAGTTCATAGTTAGCTCAAGATTAAGATCGAGTTACCCTAAGTCATTTGAATTTGAGATAGTCAGTTTTAACAGTAAATGGTTGTTATAAAGAAAAGTGATTATTTTGAGGTCCGACCTTAGACAAACTCATTGCATAGGATGCTCCCACTCACATGTCTCTACATGAATGATTTTTAGATCACATCATTTGTATCAGTATACAAAATGGGTGACATCCAATAGTGTCACCAAGATGAGGTACCCAATCTCATCCGTATACTTATAGACCATTTTGGCTAGATACTAAAATTGATCCTCTTTTATGTTGCCACATAAAGTTAAAGTATTCATGTTATAGCTATGGATTTGTTTATTAGATTTTCATAAAAGAATGCAATATCAATAATAATTGAATAAAATACTCAACAACACTTTTATTGATAAATAGAATATGTTAACAAAATTTACGAACTGCGAGTCTAGGACATTCCCAACAATCTCCCACTTGGACTAACACTCCAATGAGACAAACATATAAATATTTAATGTTTACAATGTTGAGAAGTAAAGAGAGAGAAAATACAATAAACTAGGGCATCTAAAAATACCCTTTGACATTTTCCCACTTGCCCTAGATTATGATGCTCATAGTCCTAGTCCAATCAGGTGGCCTTTGAACACTTTAGCCGAGAGGGCCTTTGTAAAAGGATCAGCAAGGTTGTCTTCTGAGGCTATCTGCATGACTATCACGTCTCCTTGGTGTACGATCTCTCTAGTGAGATGGTACTTTCTTTCTATGTATTTTTCACGTTTGTGACTCCTTGGTTCCTTGGAATTAGCAACTGCACCACTGTTGTCACAATACAGAGTAATGGGCAGGTGCATATTTGGAACCACTTCCAAATCTGCCAGGAACTTACGCAGGCACACTGCTTCTTTAGCTGCTTCACATGCAGCTACTATTCTACTTCCATCGTGGAGTTAGCTATACAACTTTGTTTAATGCTTCTCCATACTATAGCTCCTTCGTTAAGAGTGAAAATTGATCCTGAAGTAGGTTTCCTAGAATCTACGTCAGTCTGAAAATCAGACTCAGTGTATCCTATAAAGATCAAATCCTTAGGTCAATACACAAGCGTATAGTTTCTCGTTCTCCTGAGATATTTAAGGATGTTTTTTACAGTTGTTCAATGACTGTGTCCTGGGTTAGATTGGAACCTGCTGATGATTCCAACTGCAAAGCATATGTCAGGACGTGTACACGACATAGCGTACATCAGACTCTCAACTGCCTATGCATATGGAATTCTTTTCATTTCTTTAATTTCTTGAGGTGTCTTTGGACATTGTTCCTTTGATAGATGAATTCCATGTTTAAAAGGTAACATACCTTTTTCGGAATTTTGCATGCTATATCTCGACAACATTTTGTCAATATAAGATGCCTGAGATAGTGTTAAGGTTCTGTTCTTTCGATTTCGAAAAATCTGAATCCCAAGAACATATTGAGCATTTCCCAAATCTTTCATTTGGAACTATGATGCTAACCATCTCTTTATGTCAGCAAGGTAACTTGTCTCCTTCCCAATGAGTAAGATATCATCAACATAAAGTACCAAATGCTACAGTTTTGTTACCTATTTTCTTGTATACACAAGGCTCGTCAGCATTCTGTTCAAAGCCATAAGATTTGATCGCAGTGTCAAATCTTGTATTTCAGGTTCTAGAAGTTTGATTCAACCCATAAATGGATCTCTTAAGCTTACAAACCTTTTGTTATTAACCCTGTTCAATGAACCTTTCTAGCTGAGACATAAAAATATTTTCATCAAGATGGCCATTCAAAAAAGTTGTTTTGACATCCGTTTGCCATATTTCATAGTCATAATATACGAAAATGGATAAGAGTATTCTTATTTATTTTATCATGGCAACAGGAGAGAAGGTTTCTTCATAGTCAACCCCCTCCCTTTGGGTAAAACCTTTTGCCACAAGTCTGGCTTTATAGGTTTGCACCTTGCCAATTTGGTCTCTTTTCCTCTTGTAGATCCATTTACAACCTATAGGTTTAACCTCATGTGGTTGATCTACAAGTTTCCAGACAAAATTGAAGTACATTGACTCCATTTCTACATCCATGGCTTTTATCCATTGTTCCCTATCAACATCTTCCATTGCCTATTTAAAGATCAATGGGTCATTTGGATCGTCATCAAGTATGATGTCTTGAGTTTCTGTTAAACCCATGTAGCGTTCAGGTGGATGAACAACCCTTCCACTACGTGAGGCATTCTCAACTCTTGAGAAGAATGTGATGAGGCAACAACTGTTGTTGATGAACCAGCTTGATCGACAACTTTTGTTGATTTGTCTATAGTATCTTTGGTCATTTATTTTAATATTAGTTTACTACGAGGTTAATGATTTCTAATATGATCTTCTTCCAATTTGTCAAAAAAAAAATATTTTATCTTCTTGGGGATCATAGAACAATACACCTTTTGTTTCTTTAGGATATCTAACAAAGAGGTATAGTTTTGAATTGTCATCCCAATTTCTTAGGGTTTTGTACCAACACGTGTGTCGGACATCCTCAAACCCAAAAGTAATGTAAACTACCTTTACGTCCTTTCCACAACTCATACGGTGTTTTAGAAATACTTTTTGAGGGAACCATGTTCATACCCCCAAAAGGATTGAGGTAACTGAGTAAAACTCATCATTGATCGAACCATGTCTAACAAGGTTCGATTTCTCCTTTCTGCAACACCTTTTGTTGTGGTGTTCCAGGTGCTGTGAGTTGGGATTGAATTCCATGATCTACCAAATAGTTCTGGAATTATAAATCCATATACTCATCACCTCGATCTGATCGAAGTGTTTTAATTCTTTTACCTACTAAGTTTTCTGTTTTGGTCTTAAATTCCCTGAACTTTTTTAGAGTTTCAGACTTGTGACGTATTAAGTAAATATAACCATATCTAGAATAGTCATCAATAAAACTAACAAAATATTCATATCCACCTCATGCTCTTACATTCATCGGACCACAAAGGTCTGCATGTATAAGTTCAAGGGATTCTTTAACACGAAGACCTTTTCTAGAGAAAGATCTTTTAGTCATTTTTCCTCAAGACAAGACTCGCAAAGAGGTAAAGAACAGACTTCTAACTGATTTAGATGATCATTTTTAACTAATCTTTTAATCCTGTTGAGATTTATGTGACCAAGTCTGAGATGCTAAAGATAGGCGTTAGGAGAAATTTTCAGTTTTTTATTTTGAGTTTCTTCCATTTTAAACATCTCTATATTTAAAATGGCTTTTTCTTCAATTGGTTTTAACACATACAAGTTATTTTCAAGTCTAGCAGAACAAATATGAACACCTCTTAAAAAAAACAAACACTTTATTAACTTCTAAAGATACTTTATACATATTTTTCAGTAGACATGATATGGAGATTGAGTTTCTTTTCATCTTTGGTACATAATATACATTTCTTAACAAGACAAAAGAATCTGTAAAAACAACTTGACATCTCCCACTACTTCTGCTAAAATGACTTCTCATGTTCCCACCTTGAAAGTCATTTCGTACTTTTAGAGTTGTTTTCAAGAACTAGTTTCCTATAGAAAAGTACAAACATGGTTAGCAGCTCCTAAATCTAGTTTCCAAGTGAAGTGAGAATTTTCCACTAAACATGTTTCAATTACAAGTAAATATGATTTACCTTGATTTTCCTTTTCCACTTTCTTCTCAGCCAAATACTTCGGGCAGTTTTGTTTCCAGTGCCCATATTCTCCACAATGGAAACATTTTCCTTTGGGAGCCTTGCTTTTCTTTGCAGTGAGTTGTTTATTCCCTTTTTCCTTTTTCTTCATCTATACACTTTTACCTTTAGATGATGAAGGGACAAACTTCCTTTTGTCAGCGGGTTTCGTTCCTGACGATGGCCCTTCAAAAATTTCTATTGTCGTGAAACAACATTTGCTTCACTCTCTTTTAATTTCATCATTGACTGATAAGTCTGTAGTTCATTTAATAAAGTAGTCAAATTATAATTAATTTTATTCATTACGGCATTAGTACAGAAGGTTTGGTAGCTCTTCAGAAGATACTCTAATATCATACTTGAAGATTCTTTTAACAAAGAGCATCCATGAGTGCATTTGGATTTTTCCGATTTCATTGTGACCGATATACAACAAATACATTCCAACAGATAGTTATGCAAATAAACACTAATTAATGATATGCTTTGAAAAATAAAACACAAAGGAAAAAGTTCCCATACCAGTTAAAGACTCTCTTCAAATGTCAAACTCAAAGCAGCAAAATAACCTTTACGCGAACTCTATCGCCTAGCAAATCGGTCGGCTGCGACAGCACGATTTTCTACACGAACAGTAGCAACTCGAACAAGCAGAACAAGTAAACAGTGGGGATGACACCACCAGTTGGAGTCCTTGGTATTCTCAGAGTGAGAATCCAAAGTGTGGTCTTTGGTGAATTTGGTAGAGGTAGGAAAAAAGATAGATCGTGTAGACGATAAGCAAGTGGGAGAGAAAGAGCTATCATATAGCGAGGATGCTTATCGTTTAGATGAAGCTACACGATCGTGTAGGTTTTACTAAGCGATCATTTAATAAAAAGTAGACGATCGTTTAGAAAATGCAGAACGCTATGCGATCGTTTAAGAAAGCTACACGATCTTTTAGACACTGGTGTGAAATCGTTTTGACGATGAGATACTATCATATAGGCTCTCTAGCTAGGCGATCGTTACGTTTTCACACCGATTGCGAATTTTTTAACCTTTTTGCTAAATGAAACCAATTTTCATTTTATTCTTCGGTTACAATAACCGAATGCGGTTGCTCCCACTAACGCATGATTGAGGAGAATAATACGGCCAATAATCTCATAATTAACCAATTTAATAATTAATGAATATAATCATATTATATTCTTACCCTATAGTTTTATATCACATATCTACGATAGTAATTTCTCCTCTACTTGATATAAATCTTATTTATATCTAATTTCCTCCAAAATATTGTATCTCATACATTTAGCCAATTATATCATATATAATTAACCAGTTCAATTATATCATATATAATCGAACTCTCTCTTGTCAATTTGAACATTTCAAACTGACCCAAACACTGATTCTCGACTTTATCCAAGCTACCCAGAGGACCTAGTGGACCTGTGGCTCGAAGCTCTAATGGTACGTAAATAGCTGACTAAACTCTTTAGCCACGAGATCCACCATCCGTTAACTGTCAGGCATTCCACTAAAGACCAACAGCTGAACTCTTCTTACCATATATATATATTTCTGTGTCCATCAGATATAACCAATCATAAGTACGATGACCTTGATGCTCTAAGTACGACTGGGCCAATTTACCGTTTTTCCCCTGTAGTTACATCTCACTCCTTATGTACCATTGATTCCTCTAATGAACAATACAATATAGTCCAACTATGTGTGAACACCTCTCGGGCCAAGAAAAGGTGTGTGGCGCCATATCGTTCAACCCCTGGAATTAGCCCTTAAGGGAGCTATCTATCTACTTACCCCTGCTTTGGGGAATGGGTGAATTCCATCTTGTGTAGATGAGTTCTCAGCTTCCAAATCAGATGAATCCCCAAAATTGTAGGTTTGAATCAACGACCTGGCCACTCGCACCCATACAAATCAAAGGACTGCCTTGAATGGCAGGAGTTCTCAACTCACTTAGGATTGAGGTCATGTTACCTTTGGTCATCCTAGTGAAGTGAAATCTCTGCCATGAACGGTGTTATATAATGAGACGTTGACACTTTGTAGTCAAGTCTTATACAAACTCTTTGTATAGGATGCCCCCGCTCGCATGTCCCCTACACGAATGATCAGGATCAGACCATCTGTGACAAGTCACAACACTTGTGACCATTCCACAAAGTGGGCCGCATCCGTAGCGTTACCAGGATAAAGTTTCCCTCCTATATCCATATACTACAGACCATTTTGATTATCATTCAAGACATGATCCACTTGTATGTCTCCACACACATGTTTGAGTTACATGCAGACAATCAGGGATTTTATGTTTATTGGTTTGTGGTAAAGCAAATAAAACATACAACTGAGCAAAATCAAGATGTGAAGTAAATATCATATATTATGCAACACAAGCGTTCGTACAAACAGTTTACAAACTACAGGACACGAGACTTTAGGGCATCAACCCCAACAATACTAACTTGACTAGTTTCGTCTATGGTAGCCCCGTGAGCTTCTGCAACATTGAAATGAACCATCATATCTAGAACATGTTCCCTGACCTTGGTTCCATCTTTCATTTGAAAGTTATAATCATACTTTATAGCCTCATGTCGTACAAAAGATGACGATTGCCCGAACATTTCATGTAAAGATGCCATAATTTCACAGGCTGTGGGCATGGCTTCATGTTTCTTGTTGAGCACATCAGATATGCTCGCTAAGATATAGGCCCTTGCCTTTTCATTCGCCCTTACCCACCTATCATAAGCATCCTAAACGCTTCGGTTTGCCGTTGAACTGGAAATAGGAGGACATTCCTCCATTAACACAAACTTCAGATCATCAATTACTAATATTGTGTTTAAATTTGACTTCCAGATGGAATAACTCTCTCTATTAAATTTGTCAGAAGCAAGAAGTTGTATTATTGAGTTTGTCATTTCTAAAAAATTTAAACAAATTCTATTAACCTTGTGCATCTTAATCCAATGTTAGCAAAAAAACTAATAAAGTACCCATATATCTTTATTTATTTGCAAGATACTATAGTGAGTTAGAATAAGTGCTACCTGAGGTAGTTAAATACTCCTTTACTAAATTTTATAAGATAACAACCTATTTTAACTATTAAAACAAGTTGTTAACCTAAGTGAGTATGTTGTTTTATCTTTGTTATGGATTTTAATGTCTAATTTAATTTTATAACAACTTACAAAAAATAGACATACTAAACATCCAAAACATAGATCAAAGGTATTCAATATTTAACATAACCTTTATATTAAAACAATTAAAATCCTATACATGCATACTATACATTATAACATTTTATAACATACTTTCAATGCATGTAACTTGGTGGATTTTAATTCTACATGGCATACTGTATGCACATACAAGATTTATTTAATTATAACATACATCAAATGCATAAATAACTAAACAAAAAATTGATATGGTTTTAGTTTTGGCATTTCCAAGAAAACAAAGGCCTAACTATTACATAAAACAGCAAAAACCAACTTCAAAGACCTTCTGGACCGCTCGAATCACCTTGAACCGGGCAAAACCCATCAAGTATCAGCAAGTAATGAATACCATCGAGAAGACCACCCAGCATCGAGTATGACATCAAGCATCATCGAACATCGAGTATTTCACAAAACACCATCGAGTAGACGCCATCGACCATCGAGTGAGGCATCATACATCGAGCAACGAGTATTTCATGAAATATCATCGAGTATACGCTTCGAGACCATCGAGTATGGCATCGTGCATCGAGTATTTCATAAAATATCATCGAGTAAACGCATCGAGTACCATTGAGCATGGCATCGTGCATCGAGTATTTCATGAAATATCATCGAGTATGCCATCGAGCATTCCATCGAGCATCAAGTATGTGGCAGTGATTTGAAATTTCCAGTTTTTGCTGCTCGACCTTCTTCACTTATTTCTTCAATTACATCTTAATTGCAACTCTAATGACTCCAAACGAATTATAAACACTTAAACACACATTAAGGCCCATCAAACAAGAGCCAATTACAAGAGCTACAACATAATTGAAAAGATTTAAATGCCAAAACACTGGAAAAAATCATATTAGTTCATCATTTTCACACAATTTATGAAAAACACCCACCAAACTCATATTAATGATAATTGAATGCTTACATCATACTCTGATACCAATTGATAGAGTAAAATAGCATGCAGCAGAGAAAATCAAAATCAATAAGCACTCTAATTATACTTAATTTGAGTTGAAAAAATGCTTCAAAATAACTATTACAAAAGAGGGTTTGCTGAACACAATACCTTTTGATGAAACCTCTTCAAAAACCAGCTGAGCTCCATGTAAAGATGTTTCAATCTACAAGTAGACCACCACGAAGATCTTCTCTACTATTCTCTTGCAAGGATTGTGTGGTGGAAACACTGAATTGAGTTGGTTTTGATGAAGACTGAATAGGGTTTGGAAAGGGTTTTGAATTTTTTAGAGTTTTTGAAGAAGTTCTGAATGCTTAGCCTAATCATTCAGCCCAACACTTTAATTTATAAAGCTTTCATCATGCAAATTCAAAGCTTGTGTGAATGTCAGCTCCTTCTTCATGGATTAAATGGAATTGGATGAATAAGGTGCTTGCACCATAGTGGAGATTTCTAACTTTTGGAAATTTCCACTTTGTATTTTCAAAATTTGTTTTCAAAATTGATTTCTAAAATCAATAAATAAAATAATTTATTTGTTTATTACTTTTATAAAAATTAATTCAATTAATTAATTTTAAACAAAACTAATTAATTAAACATTTTAATTAATTTTGTTAATTTAATATCTAATATTAAATTAATAAAATACCAATTTCACTACAATAAATTTAATTTCATATAATTAATATTTAAATCATAATTAAAATATTAATTGATTCTCAAATTTCATTTAATTTCGATAAAATTAAATATTTCAATTGTATCAAATACAATTAATAGAAACCCTAACTGAATTTGAACATTTCAAATTCTAAACCCTAATATCAAATCTCATCAAGATTACTCAATTACTAATCCAAATTACAAGCTAGTAGAGGGACCTTATGGACCTACAGATCATGAGGTCCAATGATTTATAATTAATTGGTTAACCTCTTTAAACCGAATTAATGACTATTCGTTAACTACCAAGACATTCCATTATAACTTGATAGTTGCACTCTCCTCACTGTAGATATATTTCTGTCCATTTAACCATATTCGGTAAGTCAATCTTTCGCAGGTCGTTCGTATTTACAACTGGGTCAAAGATTACTATTTTACCCCTGTAAATACATCTTGCTTCTTAAGCTTCTACTAATCCTCCATAGAACAATTTATTTATAGTCCAACTTATAAATCATAACCTTCTCTTCCATGAGAGGGGCGGGGCCCTATTGTTCAAGACAAGACACCAGCGCTTAAGAGAACAACCCATCTGCTAACCCAAAATCGGGTAGGAGTGAATTCCATATTGCAAAACTATGTCCCCAACTATCTATCTGGTCTTATCCCCAAAATAGAAGACTTATTGAGCAGTGATGTTGGACTACTCTCACATATGTAGATCAAAGGATAATCCCGAATAAATAAGAGTTCATAGTTAGTTCAGGATTAAGATCGAATTACCCTAGGTCATTTGAGTTTGAGATAGTCAATTTTAACAGTAAACGATTGTTATAAAGAAAAATGACTATTTTGAGGTCTGGTCTTATGCAAACTCATTGCATAGGATGCCTCCACTCACATGTCTACACATGAATGATTTTTGGATCACATCATTTGTATCAGTACACAAAGCCATCCAATAGTGTCACTAGGATGAGGTACCCAATCTCATCTGTATACTTATAGATCATTTTGACTACATACGAAAACTTGATCATCTTTTATGTCTCTACATAAAGTTAAAGTATTCATGTTATAACCATGGATTTGTTTATTGGATTTTCATAAAAGAATGCAATATCAATAATAATTGAATAAAATATTCAATGACATTTTTATTGATAAATAGAATATGTTAACAACATTTACGAACTGGAGTCTAAGACATTCCCAACACAAGGAGATCACCACCTCTAGTGGGTATCTACTTACAGGTAGAGGTAACTATCACTATCATAAACATAACATACATCTTAATACATAGTCCCACAAACATGCAAAGTCCATCATGCTCAATGTTCATCTAGCAAATCATATAACCAAAATAATTTAGTTCATGTTTGCACTCACAACTTGCTTTAAAACATGATCAAGATCAGCTTATTTATCCTCACGTATCTCGATGCAAACAGTTTTAGAATCCTCAAAATTAATCTTAAGTTTATCGTCTGGCACAAAAACAATTCCAATAGTAAGATTACTTCCCTAAAAAATTTGGTCACAAATTTTAATCCAAGTAATTAATTTTTAAATCATTTGGAAGTCTTGTATCAACCCTATAGCATAAATTACTAATTTTAATTTAGCAACCATGACCTAAAATAATAAGTCCAAAATTTAAATTAATCCTTTGGTGTCTAAATCCAATTAACTAAAATAATCCAAATGTCCCCAATTTAACTTTACCGAAATTGTGGCTTGGTCCTAAATTAATTCCAAAACCAAACTTGTTGGCGAACCTAAACATAAAATAAAAACCCACATTTAATAACTTAATTTTCCACAATTACTCTTAATCCAAAAAGGAAATCAAATCAACTAATCACCCAAAACCGTGCCAAAACCAATCCTTTGGAACACCGGACAAAACGCTTTGACCTTAAAATTCTTCCAAAGCTCGAATCTAGGTATTCGATATAAGTCAAGAAAAAAACCCAAAACTCCACTTTAACCCTTAATCAATACCCTGACTCCCAATGCTTACAATCTGACGATTGGTGGTGGTGGCTCAGGCATGTGGTCGTCGACGTAGACAGAACGGTGGTGCAACTAGCATTCGATGGTTGATGGTGGATCTTTTGTGCGTGGGTTAGAGAGATGGTGTCTAGAGATAGAAAATGAAATAGAGAAAGTTCAAAGGATAAAGGCTCTACTAGATGCTCAATCGAAGGCGGCGGCCAACGTACGTCAGACTCCAGTGATCGATGAATAGTAGCACAGTTGTGGCGGTCATTGATCGAATGAACTATTGTAATTCCAAATCCTTCAATTTAATCCAAAATTCCAAATCCCCCAACCTACGTCCCACCTATTGAAATTAAATTGAATTACCTTAACCCAAATAATTTAATTATAGCCTCAAAACAGAAAATGACACCCAAATAATTTAAGATAATTAAATTAAAAAATTACATCAAAATTTAGGTTGTTACAAACTAGCTGCGGTGTTCAAAAATACCTCATTGATGTTGGACTCTAAAGATGGGCTCATGTATATTAATGTGGAATTAGGTATGATCAGATCACCATGAATATTGCTGAATGCGTAAATGCAATATTGAGGAATGCTCGATTTATACCAGTTACTATACTATTGGACCATATAAGAGTCCTTCTTCAAAAGTGATTCTCAAAGCGTCGAATAATTGCTTCAATGTGTAAAACAATTTTTCAAACCATGGAGATGAAATTATTAAGGTTGCAAACCAACTGTCATGAAGGTACATCATGCAACCAATTGATCAACATGATCTTGGGATATTGGATGACTATTTGAACCTTTGTGTAAATTTGAATGCAAAGACGAGACTACTACGTGATCTTTTGCTCGCATGCAATTGTTGGTTGTATAGTGAGAAACATTAATGCTTTACATTTTATGATCTAACGCATACACTATAGATTCTTGGTTGGCAAGTTATGCAGAATCAATATTCCCACTAAGTCATATATTTAAGCAAAAAATATCTTAGAATTTCAATGACGGAAGAATATTGCCTCTGCAAGTTGTTGGAGTTAGTTGGTCATTAAACTATCCGAGTACCATCAAATGGTGAGACAGTAGAGACAAGTTCACAAATTATATATTCAAGAAATGATCAAAATATGTTTGTCTAAACATAAATAACAGAATATGACTTAACTTGGCCTTAATTATAGATATTGTTTTTGTAAGATGATAACAAATTAAAGTAAATGGAAAATAATCACCCCTACAGATCTTCGAAACCCTAACATTTCAATCTATAAAACGAAAAATTACTTCAATAAATCGGAAAGGATTAATGACAATAGTATACCTTTAATTTATATGAAATGAAATGCTAACAAATTGGTGTAGAAGGCCGAAAACTTATGATTTTTAAAGAGTTTGGCGCGAGGGTGAAATCTCTTCATTTATTGAGGAAGAAAACGTTTGGGATTTGAATTAGGGTTAAAATGGTAATTTTCATTGCTGATTGAAAATTAATCTTCTAACATTTTCAAAGAATCTCAGGGTCGATCTCGACTGGGAAGGAAGAAAAGAAACTATTAGAACAATTTGTCAAAAATGTGCTAATGGTGAAAAATGAAAACTTTTTGGGTTATTTTTACAATTTTCCAAAAGAGAAAAAAAGAAAAAAGTAAAAAGAAAGCATTCTTATGTTAATTAACTTGAGAGAGAGTGAGAAATTTGCTTTGATGGAGATTTTGTAGTCTGTGAAAAACTCCTCATCCCATCTTCATCGCCTCCTCCTCTTTTCCGGATGCCATTGAAGATGCAACATTAAACTTCAAATCCACACTTTCCAGAAAAAGCTGCCCGAAACTACTCTTGCTTGCCTGGATTTCTCCGTCGTTGCTTCCGCCGCCGCCGCCGGGAAATCCAAGCCGGAGCTCCCTCTGCTCGAAATTGATCATCCTCTTCTCGATTCCATCACTCCGCCGCTCATTACTCTTCGAATTCCTCTGTGCTTTCCTCTATTTCTCTTGTTTTTCTTATGAAAACGCTGACATCTCCCCCTTCGGTGTCAACGGAGGCTATCAGGTAATCTTTTTTTTTATGAAGATGGTTATTTAAGCTGAGATTTTAAGTTACAACTTGAAGATTTTCTGTTTTCTTGTTAAGTTGCATCTCTGGTTTGTTTCTCATATGCAGGATTCAGTACTGAACGCAATGGCGTCATTTCTGCGAATTATGTCTTTGCTTTTTCTGCCAATCTTATTTGCTGTCTCAGCCATTGGATCAGTATCTGAGAGTGCAGAAGAAGATTTCTCTGAGGACTTATTGCTTAAACCCTTGCCTGATCGCAAGGTGTTGGCGCATTTTCACTTCCAAAGCACAGCTCCTTCGTCCCGCTCTAACTCCTATGGCCGCCACCACCACCTATTCCCCAAGGCCATTTCTCAGCTGGTACCTTAGTATTTCATTATTTCCTTTTCCTTTTCAGTGCGTGTGTTTGTGTGTGATGTATCGACTCTCTTCTCCTACGCCGTTTCGATTGAGTTCCTTGAAATTTTTAGAGAAGTGATTTTTTTCTAGTTGGCTGTCGAAACATGGTCAAAATATAGTGTTACGAGGCACAATGGACATTGCTCTAATTCCAAATAATGAAAGACCTTAAAAGGGCCGGTGAATTGGGTAAAATCAAAGGCGTTTTCTGGTCTCCTTGAGCCGGGTGGTGCTTGAGTGGGGAAGTGCTATGAAGAAACAAGAATGAATTGCCGCTTAGCATTGGGAGCTCTTTACTTTCCCCACATTGAGCACTGGAAGAAGAAATGCAGAGAGTTCAGGGTTATATTTGTGCGAATTGATGCAAGGGTGTCCATGTGTAGCAGTATTTGAAAAGGGGAAGAAAGATTTTGAAAACAATTTACTTCTTTATTTGGGCAGTGTACTTAGTATTAGCCTTTTGTTTTTCGTTGGATCAAGTTTACTGGAAAAACCTTCCCTCAATAATCTGGTTTCTGTAAGAGGAGGGCGTAAAATCTTAATCCTTCAGATGTTTTCTATTTTATGCAGCGCTGGTAGTTGCTCATTGATCATTTTGGTCTGAATTGGTGTCACCTAGAGAATAATTGATCATTTTGGTCTATTTTATGCAGCGCTGGTAGTTGCCCATTCATCTCCTTACTGAGAAGAGAATAAGTGCCAGTTCCATATAAATACTTAGTAGGATTGACCAAGCATATCAGGAGGCTCGATCATGATTGAGTGCACATTTTTCCAATCCTACTATGGGTTTGTGTTGGCTTCTCTGGATAACAAGAACTTGTAGATCTTCTGAATGAGCTGAGAAGGAGATTAATAAGCGTTAAACCAATAGTTTTCATGTTTCAAAATGAAATGACCTTGATAAGCTCTTTTGTAATTATACCTCTTTGTTGATCAATTCAAATGAAGACTTTTGTCCTCAATTGGTTCGTTGGTGATGTGTCACCCCCTAATATTTTGGTTCTTGCACTAGCTATTCATATTATTATAATTTTTCTTTCGTATTGAAGGAAAAGCTTGATAAACCTGCCTAATTCTCTTTGCATGAGAAAACCATATTCAGTCTCTCTCTGATTGTTTTTTCTTTCTTTCCATCAGTTATTTTTTTTCCTTCACATCAATAAGGTCCTATGAACTAATAAATGAAATAGATGTAATTATACTAGTACTAATGCATGAATTCCTGTCAACGCTTGCAAAGTCAGATGAGCTTTGGTGGAGCATTAAAGTATAAATTGCTTGTACAGGTTCATAAATATCGAATTAAGGAAATGGAACTGTCTTTTACACAAGGTCGTTGGCGCTATGATCGTTGGGGTGGATTTGATTCGATATCAAGCAGCAATGCAAAGCCTTCGGGAGTTGAGTTGTGGGCTATTTTTGACTTTCCACCAAATGAGGTTGATGCAGCTTGGAAAAATTTAACCCATTCACTTTCAGGTCTTTTTTGTTCTTCAATCAACTTCCTGGAGTCTTCAACTTCTTATTCTTCCCCTAAATGGGGCTTTCATCCTGCTTCTGGGAGTATGAGGTATGGTACATTGCCTCGTGAGGCTGTTTGCACAGAGAATCTCACACCATGGTTGAAGCTCCTTCCATGTCGTGACAAATCAGGGCTTTCAGTATTGATGGATAGACCATCTATCTACAAAGGATTTTATCACTCTCAGAGATTGCATTTGCTGTCATCTGAATTTGAGTCGAATGCTGTGAATTCAGCCATTGTACTTGACCAGACACTCACAGTTGTTCTTCAGCCTCACAGTCACAGAGGGATTTCGGGTTATTCAACTGCAACACAATTACAACCAAGCTGGTCTCTCAGCTCAATGTTTGGAAGGAGAGTCACTGGAAGATGTGCTCTCACCAGATCTAGTAATGTTTACATTCAGCTTGACAGAGGTCTCATGGCAGAACTGCAAGTCATGCTTGGGGAACAAGAGATGTTTGCAATTACAAGAGCTAGCTCTGAAGGTTCTAGAAGCAATCCTGCTTTTGAGTTGTCAACTAATCCTGATAGAGTACACATGGAGATAAGCAGCAGGGATGACAAGCACTTATCTGTCCTTTACATGTTTATGGTAGAGGAGAATTACGATGATTCTGAACCACTTGACTTGAGATTCACATGGAAAATTCCTGTAACTTGGTCTATTCCACAAGCACCATTACATGTGACCAGGTTTTTACTGGGTAGTGGGAACGAAAGGGGTGCTATTGCCTTACAGCTAAAATCTACAAAACCAAGTAATCAGTTGATGCCTGATACTGTGATCACAGACAGCTGTAGCCTGCTTGTTAAAGTATTTCAAGTTGTTCCTTGGTATATAAAGGTGTATTATCATACTCTTCAAGTATTTATCGACGACCAACCCCATACAATTACAAATGTTGTTGAGAAGATGCAAGTTTCACCTTCTAAAGATAAGGTTTCACCAGGGGTGATGGAGATGCTCCTGAAATTTCCTTGTGGCTTGAACTCAGCTGCTCTAACCATAGAATTTGACAAGGTATGTTTAATCATTTTCCCCAACTAGTTTGAGATGATGTTGCTAATCTGACTCTTCCTCACTTTATCCTAAGAGATCTTTGAAAGGTTCAAAATCTTGGAAACATGGAACCCTACCTTGGGTAGGGTGTAAAGTAGGTGTGGTTGTTAGACACATAAACTAGCATGCCCAGGACACATACCAGCTACATGATTTGTGGTGTCCAAGTTTTTCATTGATTTTTTTTTTTTAGAGGAAATCTGGGTGGACAGGAAAAGAATGGAGGGTTTTTTCGACAACACATTGAAGACATGCTATATAACTTAGGATGCATAGAGAATGTGTTCTTTAGAGAAAGTGAAGACAGATGTTTAAAAAGATTATAGTTCATTCTCAACTATGAAATCAATAAATCATAAACCATTTTTGGGCTCTCGGTCTTGCCCCTCCTTTTGTAATATTAAATACGTTAAATTTTGAGGAAGTGCTGTTATTAGCTTTTGGTCTCTTCTCTTTATTGTCCCATGGGATTGTGCATGAAGTAAACTAATTCTGATAACATAGCAAAAATCCATTTAAAAATGGTACCTGCAAGGGTTCAGAATTGTATTAGATATCATCATCTGGATTATGCTAGATCCTATCCCATGTTCCTTAAGGTCGTCTGATTCTACCTAAAACCCCAATATAAATTACATGTCCTACTAATCACTTTTCAATCAATAAATGGTATGAATGAATTGTTCAGGTGTTAAACCAAATTCAAAACGGTAAAATTTTCAATTTAGCAATGATGTAATTTAACATTGTATTGGGGAAAGACATTTAAACTGAAACTCTTGTATTCATTTTCCATCTTTATACTGATTGTCAATGTGTTGGTTCAATTGGTCCAAACATACATGGGAGAGAGTAATAAGGATTTATATCAGCGATTAAGGTATAAGCACATTTGACTGTGGTCTACAACTTAATATGATTTAAATAGAAGAGATTGATTTTGGGATCTTCATTCATTAGAAGTTGGCTTAGATTCTTGGCTGCTTGGCTGTCTGTTTATATGTTTAAATTACAGTTCTTATCGTGTACTTCACCACTTTTAATGCTTTGGGGCTTGTGTTTTCTTTTATTAGTTGAATTACAAATTTATGGTTAAATTACTAAGTTGAGTTTCTAAATTCCTAGAGCTGTGTTAGATCCTTAAACATTAAAAAGTGTCTTGTAGGTCCTTTATTTTTCAATTGTGTTGGACACCCTATTGGGCATGTTAGACATGTGTCCATGTGTCTAGACACTTTCCTGACACAGATACTCTCCGTGCATCCCAGTCCCCAACATTGACAAAATAGACAGATTCCCTCTCCCTCACTGTAGATAAATGTGATTGGAAAAGGAAAGTTAGGGAGTGGAAATCTGTCTAAACCCCTTCCGTGTGAGTTTGGGGGAGATTTCATAAACTCCTTGCTGTTTGTTTTATTTTGTTTCCTCACCTTTCTTTTTTATGATATCTTAGTCTCTTGTGTAAAACAGAAAAAGAACATAAGTTCTGCATATAATGCTCATTGGATTTGCAAAGGATTGCTTACGTCACTTCAGTTCTAAACTTTTCCAACCAGCTGCCATTTATGCATTGGATATGGAATTTTTCCTCTTTATTAGTTTAGAGTCCCATTTCTTGTTGTATTTATTGATTGTTATTACATTTTGTCCTTCGCTAGTAATCATCTTTCGTTTGTTATTCTAGAAAACTACTAGAATTTTGTTGTTTAGAAATAGACACATTTGTTCCCTTAAACTCCATAGTAGAGATAATCTTTGATTTAGCACATTTATTGTTTAGATATCTTTTTTGTAGAGACTGAAGCGTGGGATATTTGGACTTAATGACCTCTGTTTCCCTGATGTCTTTTTAGGGTTTTCTGCACATTGATGAATATCCCCCAGATGCTCATCAGGGATTAGATATTCCATCAGCTGTAATAAGTTTTCCAGATTTTTTCACAAGCACGCAGTTTGTGGAAAATAACTCTTCGAAATCACCAATCTTGTCGAAATGGCAGGTGATGTTTCCTGTTGTATCTTGGTAGCTACTGTTCTAGTATGTGATATACGCTTTATTTGATTACTAATTCCAGTTATGAATCTGCATCCATAATGCAGGGGCAGAGTCCCATTCTGTCTTACACAGAAGTATTGCTTGTTCCTTTTACCACTCCTGATTTTAGCATGCCCTATAATGTGATCACTATCACTTGCACGGTGCTCGCATTGTATTTTGGATCTTTGCTCAATGTCCTTCGGAGGCGTGTAGGTGAAGAGGAAAGATTTATGAAGAGCAAAGGTAAAACTGAGATTTTGTAGTGTGGTCTTACTTTTCATTTTTCAATAGATGGAATTAACGCTATAAAGCACCAACACTTCTAAACTGACAAAGTGTCGTGGTCGACATACAAGCTCGCGTGTCCATTACTTTATTTTTATTTTTTTTTTGCTTTCCGACACGTCAGGGCACGTTGGTGACATGCCTAGGACATGCGGACGACACACCAAGGACGCTCCATATGCAAAAAAAAAAATTTAGAAAAATAATGAAACAAGACCCACTATCAGCAGCCCATTTTTGGGGCATTTTAAGCCAATTAAATTTAACCGTTCGGCCCAGTTTTTACACACTTTCTCCATTCTAACACTTCACCCTCAAGACTTAACCCATAGCCTAAAAAAAAAATAATAACAAAACCACTACGCTACCTCTTTTTTTCTAACTTCATTGATGGCGGTGACTTCAACTTCAAGACCCACGATCGCTGACAACTTATGCGCCTTCTCTTACTATTTTTTTTCTTTTCTCATTTCTGTTTTTTTCACTTTCGTTTTTATCTTTCTTTTTTTTTTTTTCATTTCTATTTTTCCATACTTTTTGTTAAATATATGTGTGCATATATTCACAATATGTCAAATTATGTACACATTTATTTTTGTAAAATAAATAGATAAATAGATAATGTGTCCCCAACATGTCATGTCCTACTTTTTTTGTAAATTGGCATATTGCCATGTCGATGTCGTGTCGTATTTGTGCAGTGTGTCAGTATCCGTACTTATCAATTAACAATGATAAATCCTAAGCAACTAACAACTGAGAATTAAAATGTAAAATTGTCTAAAGCTCAATTTTATGAAGATATTATGACAATATCTATAAAATACCAATATCAATAAATATTTTGTGTGGAAATAAGAAACTTATATAAAATTATTTCATATAATAGATTAGTTATAGATCTTATTGTTAGTATTTATAGATTAGTAGTATTTATATTTGAAATTGTTGAGACTGTTCTTGACGTTTTAATATTTGATTGATAGTTTTTACAGTTGACCCTTAATATTAATATCAAATATTGATTGTTGAAAATATAAAAGTGGCCATGGATGTTTGATTTCCCTGGTAATAATAGATGATACACAATCAAAAAATGAAATCCTTCTAGAAAACTTGTTTCACCCTCTCGTCTCATTTTCTCCCGTCTATATTTGATTTTTTTAAAAAGTTGGTTGTCTCCTTCTAAACCCTTGAATTCATGCTTAAACTGACATTTTTAGGTTGTCTTTGAACTCGTTCTTTACTTGTGTTTCTTTCTTGGGGCAGGAACGAAAAAGTTTCATGTTTCGCACCTTGTATCGAAGTTGTTGGCCAAACTTAGAGGAAGACAGTGGGAATCCTCCAAGTCACGATCACCTTCTTCAATGTCCAACTCAAAGTCAAAGCTGCTGTTTAAAGTCATTTTGGTAGCTGGGCTTGCTGCTGCTTGGCAATATTATTTTGGATGAGGTATTTGAGAATTCAAGGTCTGATGTTAAATGTACCATAGTTGTCAATTAGATCTTTCTTGATGTACATTGTGATTTCTTTTCTAACTATACCCCTAATTTTGTTGCAAGGGTAAATTTACACACTAGTCTGTTTGGATATAGATCATTTTCCCCGAGTATGACATTTTCAGAATACAAATGTAGGGCTTGTTTTGTTATGGTTATTTATTGGCATTTTAGATCATTCAAAGTGGCAAAGAAAGAGGAGAGATTGATTTCATATTGTTTATCTATGGTGACTCTCTATAATAGTATTGTAAATTGTAAATAGGCTATATAAATTTTTCTTAATATGTCGTTTTCAATTTCATCTCTAAACCGTTATAGTTAGAATAATATTATGACGGTGTTAAATTTTAAAGTGGTAGTTTTAAAGTGAGGTGACAAATTGTTATCATAATAATACATATTAATATAGTTTAGTTTATATTCATGTTTAACTTAGTGAATACAATACATTACAGATAAAAGAGGATCGATGAGATATTTTCAACTTGCGACTTTGCAAGCAAGGTTTGGAATAAGCTTCTTACTGCTATGGCTACTATTATCAACATTTCTACTTTTTCTATGCTGATGGACCATCCCTTTCAGGAAGATAATAATCTCTTGGTTTAGGTTGTTAGAGCATTTTTGTGATCTTTATGGATTCAAAGGACATCATCCTACCTTGTAACAAATTCCTCTCATTTGATAGGTTATATAAATTGGCTTTTATATGAGCTTTCTATTAGGACCTCGTCGATAACCTTCTTTTTACCCATTTTCTGTTCTTGTTCCTCATTATTTAAGAAATAGACTTGTTTGATAAACATTCCGTTTCTTGTTTCCAAAATTTAAAAACGTTTCTAAAAATTTGAGAGATTTTTGGAAACTAGAAAAACTAGTTCCGTTCCTCCCTCGCTCTGTTTCTTCGCTTCGTGTTTTAGGCTTCATCGACACTTTCTTCTCAACAAACTTCCTTTAATCTCTCAAGCTAAGGTGCCCACACGAGGTATCAATCTTTTGTCTTCTTCTTTTGACTGTGTTATCTCCGTAGGTATCCATCTCAACGGTGGTCATGATTTCAGCCACCGCAGACTGAATTTAGTTGGTTTTTTCTTAATCGCCTGTGTTTTTAGTTTTGGGCAAGTAATGACCATCATATGCGTTCTTTCCATGGGAAAAGGGAAGAAAAATCATGTATTCTTTGAGATACTTTTGTAGGAGTCGTTCAAATCGGTGGGTGAAGAAGTGATTAGACTGGGAGTTTCCTGGAAATAGTGAATGATGATGCTATAATACAAGAAAAATCATGCTCTCTTGAGTTACTTTTGTTGGAGTTGCTCAAGTCGGTGGGTGAATGTATAGACTATGTTCAATACACCGTGTTATCTCCACTTAGAAAATAGATTTTAGCCTCTGTTGGAAAAGGGAAGAAAAATCATGTACTTACTACTTTGAGTTTATATTATTCATCATCTCTCCCAATCTATTTTATCAGTTGAATGCCCAAACTTCAGGCAAACTGTAATACATACAACCGTGGTGGCTGTTTATTAGATTACATTTGACTTGATTACGGCTTGTTCTACGTTAGGTGGACAAGAAATTCTTTTCTTTCTGAAAAACTACATGCTCTCTTCTGAAAATTGCCGCCTTGTTTAAACTCGGTAAATAAAATCTCGTGATAATTCGAGGACATGAAGCTTTTTTCTTCCTCACTTCAAAAACAGAAACAAAATGAAAAATGTTATCAAATGAGTTCTTATTGTTTTTTTCTGCATGAGCAGTGTGCACAGTAGGCTAGCTCGTGCCCCAAATTCGGCCATTTTCCTTTTCTTCTGTTCCCAAAAAAAAGAAAAAAGAAAAAAGAAAAAAAAAACTCTCTGTGAGCTCTCACTTGGTAGAATAAAAATGTGGAGCCCTTTGAAGGTAAGGTTATTCCACATTGGAAAATATTTAAGGTCATTTGGAATTTGTTTTCCAGGTTCTTCCCTTTTGTTTATAACTAAAGGTATTGAAGAGATGAGAGACAGACAAAATTCTATGAAGAAATCAATTAGAATCATCCTTTGTTTTTTGGCATGAACAAAATATTTGGCAACGATGTGAAATCTTCATTTCATCAGATTTTCTATATGACCTTAAATTTACCTTAGAAGGAAAAACTGGACTAAGATGGTGAACAAAACTACAATTCTATATCAACCGATGGATTTACATATTGAGAATCACCATGGAACACAGAAAACATCTTCTTCATATTTACAAACCTCAACGATCAAAAGAAGAAAAAGTTGAGAAATAGGATGCAGTGACTTGAGGAAACCATCTGTTCATCTACTTCTCTTACATAAAGCAGAAACAAGTGTTTCTTCTTCTCTCATCCTTTTCATATTACTATTGAAGCTACACGAATATGCCATCCATTGGGCAACATTGGCTGCATCGCTTACTCCTCCATCTGATAATTCGTCAAAACCTGCATTATATTACAATCATTCGAGGGTCAAGAAGACGAAAGGATAAAACACTTAGCAAACTGTTAATATATGGAAAAGCCACCACAAAACTAGTCTTAATTAAGTACCCGATTTGGTTTCGTTTAACTTCAATTTCTTGAGTAAGATGACTTATTCCATGTTTTGTTTTCTTTTGTAACCATTGGGAGCAAATTTGGATGCTGGAGAGTCCATATGTTTGCTTCCTGTATTAGATCAAGCGAGATAGTAGTTTCAAACTCAGTTGAGCTCCAAAGGTTGCCCTTTTTCCCTCATTAGTTTGTTTATATTATAAAGTTAATCTAATTCCTGAGCTTCTAGTGGATGTAAAGATAACTCCTGAGTAGTGGCCACCAACGCTCTAAGTTCTTTATCAAACTCATGTGCTTTATTTCCCATCCTCACGATAGTTTCTTAAACTTCTAGTTTAGTCCTTTTATTCTAAAAAGTTACAAATAACTATTTTAAACTTTGGATTAAGCTTCTTTTTAGTCCCTACTACTCATGTTAGAAGAATTCAAGTCAGAAAATAAGCCAAAAATTAAACACAGATGAAAATCATTCCAATTATTTTTCTTCCATACAGTATTAATGGTTTTACCTAAGTCCATATACTTCATCTTTTTGTTCTTGACCAAGTTGCTTTCTGGTTTTATCCTTACATTAACGTTGTCATCTTCTTCATCAGCCTTGCAACAATCTCCACTCACAATTTCCTGATGCCCATGAGCTCCTAAGGAGAGAAACAAAAAAGAAAAAGAAAAAATCACAACCTAATAAACCCTAAACAGAAACCAAAAGGGAGAAGAGAATGAAGAGAACTCACTCTTGACGCCAAGTTTAGAGAGCTTTCCATCAACAAGGAGAGCATCGTTGTCGGAGCTCCCAATTGGGAGGCGTTTAGTAGAAAAGAAAGAGAGAAGCGAGTTCCAAGTAACACAGGAGACGAGATCGAGGCCGCGGCTGAGGAAGTGGCCATTGAGCTTCAGCGATGAAGGGTCGAGGCCGAAAATGGCGGCTATGGAGCCGATATCGACGCCGTGGTCGTCAGAAGCGAGGAACGGAGCAATGGTGGAGAGTGAAGGGCAAAATAAATGGATGGTTCTGAGTTTCTGGGCTGTCTTCTCCATTGAAATCTCAAGCTCCTCCAAATGGGTATTTTCATTTGTTTGTTTGTATAGTGATGGCGAGGGAGTGTGTTGCGGATTTTGCTTCCGAATTGTCTCTGGAAGTGTCTCGGACTCTCGGGCCTTTGCGGAGACAGTACATGACATAGCTCTTCTATTTTTTTTTTTAAAAAAAAAAATTAACTAAATGGAATTTGCAATGGTGACCTTTTTAAATTACTGTATGGCAGCCTGTCACTCATTTTTATTATTTTATAAATATGGTAAAATTTTTAAATCTAAGATTTTATTTATTGTTTATTCAAAAAAAAATTTCTTATTTCACCATATTCTATTTTTTTCCCTCGTGTTTTCAGTCTCTCTCCCTTACGATTTATTTTTTATGCAATTTAAGAGATTTTTCTTCCTTTTTCCTTCTATTTTTTCATCCTCCCGCGAAATCCTTCATCGATATTTACAAGTTTATCTTTTGTTTTTTATTTGATTTCTATGATATTCATCTTGTTGCAAAATCCTTCAATCTCTTTGATTATTTCAATTTATTTCCTTTCCTTTTTGTTTCGATTTCTTCATCGCCTTCACTGTCTTGCTCCTACATTCAAAAAATTCTTCGGCTTATTGATTATCGGTGGCATTACATGTTTTTCCCTCTTTTCAATATTTTTTTTCTTTTGTATTTTTAGGATTTGGTAGTTGAACAGGCTTTGATATATTTTCTCTGTTTTTTTGAGATATTTTGTAATAAGTTAAGTTGTAGTGATCAACATCATAATATGGAAGGTAGTTTTTTGTTTTGTTTTTTTTAATGTTATTTTCTTTCTTATTATATTACCATATATGGGAAAAGAAACATTTGGCAACAAATTGAAGGTTTGGGTATAAATATGGTACAACAAATTAGGAGAGAAAGACTACGTGTCAAATAATATTATAATTTCCAGTAAATCAGATTTGGTGTATTTTGATTTCCCTCCTCTAGTTTGTTGAAATTTAATGCGTTTTTGTTAGTTGATTGAAGAAATAAAGTGGGAATTGTTATTTGAAGTAGAATAGTGGGAGTGCATTTTTTAAGACTTGTTAGATCATTTTTCAATACTTTGTATGAAATAACAATTAGATTCTTTCCCAACTTTTTTTTTTCCATTTTCAAATCAACGGCCTTAATCAACTACCTTACCTGATTGTTGTAATCAGACAATAATCAGGTAGCAATTAGTATCACTTACAATTTGACAACCATTATTATATAGTCATCTGTATCATTGACAATAAGTATTAGATAGTAATCAGACGACAATCATATAGCAATTGGTATCATTGGCAATGAAAAAACATTTCATATCAAATAGCAATCAAACAACCATTAGATAACAAATCAGTATAAGATAGCAATTAGATAACAATTAGTATTAAATAGCAATCAAACAGTAAGACAATAATCAATATCATTGACAATTAGTATATCATATAGTAATCAGATAACAATCATATAACAATAAATATCAAATGAAAATCATATAGGGATTTTCCATGTTTGCAAAAAACCATAAATTAGGGACACGCTCCAAATTTTCAATTTATTTTCTATTAAAGTTGCAATTGCCCTTATAGTCGAGTTTTTAAGATTGCACAAAAATACATGAAACCTCATTATATATATACATATGCATACATGCATATATATATATATATATGGTAGAATAATAATAATAATTTTAATGAAAACATAAAATGACGTTTTATAATAATGATAATAATAATTTTAGTAAATCACATTCAATTTAGGCAATAACATTTTATGTTTTCATGAAAATTATTATTATTTCTCTACCATATATAAATATACATAAAATGAAGTTTGATGTTTCTTTTGGGCAATCTTAAAAACACTGACTACAACCTACACTACAGATTCTATATTTTAGAGAGGAGGTTAGTCTGTCTAGCCGTTATACTTTTGTTTGGTTAACTCATTGAAATGATGTATTTGACAGAGTTGAAGACGTCCTTGATTTTGAGGATGATGAGTGAAGGGGAGATTTTGGGTTGGAAACACTCTCATGAAATTTATATACTACTTATCTAAACTACTCAAGATTTGGAGTAGTTAATAGAGGTGTTCAGATGACCCGACAACTCGAACAATTTGGACTACCCAACTCAAATTAAAAGGGTTGGGTTGGGTTAGTTTAGTTTAAAATTTGGGTTGGGTTGGATTATTTTTATTTTTATTTTTTGTATTTTCCGGTTTGGGATTTTGAAAAATTCGAATTGACCCAATCTAACCAGAATTTCTAATATTAATATTAAAAAATATATATTTAATATTAATAATATATATATATCTTTTTTTAGATTTTCTTCTTCTTCAAAGTTCAATCTTCTCCACATCTCCTCTCAAACTCATTCACATTCACCTTCAAGGCTTCAAGCAAGACCTCAACAACTCAACTTCTGTCTCTGTCATTCCGTCGCCACCTGTCCGTCCCCGGTCATCTTGACTCTCCGTGTCCGACTGTCCGTCTCAGATGTTAGCTTTAGAGCTTCAATCAAACCAAATATTTTGATGATAACGAACTCAGATTTTTTGTACTAACATTTTCAGTACTTCAGAGTCACTATCTTGTAGAGCTCAGAAAGACGATTCCAACGCAATTTGAATCGCTCAAATCGGAGTTTAAACGAGAAAGTTATAAGCAAAAGAAGATTGGAGAGGAAATCCAACGTGGTAGTGACACGTGGCACCTTGCTGACGTGGCATCCGACGTGGCACACAAACTGTCAATATTGATGATGTGGCGGATGATGTGACGCTCCAACCGGTCACCTTTTGATGACGTGGCACATGATGTGGCAGTGACGTGGCGACCGTGGACGAATGAGATAATGATAAGTGGCGGTCACCCAGCTTCACGCGCATGCGCCGCACGTGCCTACGGTTTCTTCACAAAATGCGGCAAGTGACACTCAATCTCCTCCCCTGTGTGCGTGGTGCTCATATCATCTGACCATTTTTTATTTTCATTTTTATTTTCTTATTTTCCTTTAATTTTCTGATCCAATTTTCTCCAAATTCTCACCAAATTTCAGCTTTTTCAAATTTGATTTCCTTCCTAAATTTTCATCCTTCAAATTCTTTTTATTCTCAAAATCTCAATAATTCCAATCTTTCAAAATTCCTTTTCAAATCCTTTCCTTTTCTATTTTTATTCAATCTCCACCCTTCATTTGCAATCATTTCCAATGGCCAAAACTTATCCCTCTCACCTATAAATTCGACTTGATTTTACTCTTCATTGACACACCAAAAGCTATCAAGTCTTAAGCTCTCAATTCTCTCTACTCTCAATTTCTTGTCCTCCTTACTCCTAAATTGGCCTAGAGTTATTTTTGTGAGTTTTTTTTCTAAGTGCTTAACTTGTGTATTTAGCCTTCAAGAGGTAATATTGTGAGTTTTTCTTTTAATTTTTGGGAATTGTATTAAGGTGTGGGTACACCTTGGATTGTGAGAAAAAGAAATTGGTTTGATCCTAAACCAGTAAAAAGAATCTTGGATTTCTCTTTAGCCTAGAAAAAAGAGGGTCGTGTGTCGGTTTGGTCCCCACCTGCAGGAGGATCACTTAGTGAAATATCCAAGAAGAAGTCTTGGAGAGTGGAGTAGGCAATTTGCGGAACCACTATAATTACCGATGTTTTCTCTTCCTCTCTCTTTTTTATTTCTTGTTTTCAAATTTTTTGCTTCTTGTCTTAGTTATTTTTTTAATCTTTCCAATTGCATGATTTAATTTTTAGTGTGTTATTTAAATTTATCCTTGATTAAATTGTCTTTAAATTTGAAGTTATCATAGCTTGCATGATTTAAGTTTTGTCTTTCATAAATTTTCTTTAATCAAATTAGTGGATTAATATTGTTTGAAGATAAAATTATTTTTTTAAAAAAAAAAATTGGTAGTCAACCCTATTCACCCACTCTAGTGTTATTTAGATCCTACAATTGGTAATAGGTAGCTCGATTTTCTTATTTAAAAAAGGTTTTGTATTTTGTTTTTGATTTTACCTTCTGTTTTTTTTAAATCTTATTAAATCTGAAATTTTTCTAATTTTTGCAAAAAGTTTGAAAATTTGAGTTTTAAAAACGGTTTTTCATTAGAATTTTTTTTGACTTGAAAATTGGTTATTAAAACCTTTTTTTTCTACTTCTTAATCTTTGAAATCTTTTTTATTAAAATCTAAATTTTGGAAAAGTATTTCTCTTTACAAAAATCTTTTAAAAAAAATTATTATATTCTCTTCCTCTTTCGAAAAACTTAATTGTTCGAGCTTATGACAACTATTAGAATAAATGGGTATGGTGAAGGTCAATCTACCACTAGGTCACCTTTGTTTGATGGAAATAATTATGCTTAGTGGAAAAACTAGGATGAGAATTCATTTGATTTCTATTGACTATAATCTATGGGAATTTTTTTTTAATGGTTCTTTAATTCCTACTAAGATAGTTGATAATAAAGATATTCCTAAGGAAGAAAAAAAGGTTTAATGATGAAGATAAAAAAAAGTTTTCTATTAATGCTAAAGCCATGAATTGTCTGTTTTGTGCTTTATGTCCTGATGAGTTTAATCGAGTCTCTGTATGCAATTCTGCTAAAAAAATTTGGGATATGCTTGAAGTAACTCATGAAGGCACTAATCAAGTTAAAGAGTCAAATATTAGCATGTTAGTTCATAATTATGTATTGTTTAAAATGGATGCAAATGAAACTATACCTGAAATGTTTACTAGGTTCATGAATATTGTTAATGCTTTGAAGGGATTAGGAAAATCTTATACCACCTCTGAAAATGTGAGAAAAATCTTAGATCATTGCCTAAGAGTTGGGAAGCTAAGGTGACGGCAATCCAAGAAGCAAAAGACCTCTCAAAACTTCCATTGGAGGAGCTCGTTGGATCTCTCATGACACATGAGATAATCATGAAGGCCAATGTGGAAGAAGATGTCAAAAAGAAGAAGAGCCTAGCATTAAAGTCTACTCAAGTTCAAGAGGACTCTGAAACTGAAGCTGAACTAAATGATGAGGAGTTTGCTTACTTGACCAAGAAGGTCAAAAAGCATTTTAGGAAAAGGAACTTCTCAAAGAAAGTCAACAATCAAGAAGGCAAAGGAGAAAAGAGCAACAAAGATACAATCATCTGTTATGAATGTAAAAAGTCCAGATACGTGAAGTGGGACTGTCCTCAAAGAAAAGCCATTTCAAAGAAGAGCAGGAAGACCATGAAAGCTATTTGGGATGAAAGCGATGAAAGTGAGGAAGAAGTAGCAAATCTGTGCATTACGACTTTTGGAGACGATGACGGCGACGATGATGAGGTAAGTCCTGAAAACCTTACTTTTGATGAGCTCATTGATGCATATAATGAAGTTAAAATTGAATTTGAAAAACTAGGTTACAAATATATGTCTCTTAGGAAGAAAAATGCTAAATTAGCTCTTGAAAATAATAATTTATTAATTGAGCTAGATAATCTAAACGAGAAAAATGAGACATATTTATCTAAATCAAATTTGCATGCTTTAAAAGAAGAGTATAAATTATTAGAAAATAAAAATGAAGATATTTCAGCTACTCTTTTAAAGTTTACAAATGGGAAAAAGAATTTAGATATCATGATGGGTAAGCAACAATGCATATTTGATAAAAGTGGCTTAGGTTATAAATCTCACCAAAAACAAAAGAAATTTACAATCTACTTTGTCAAAGAAGGTTCTATTATTTGTCATGCATGTGGAAAATATAGTCATAAAGCTTATGCATGCAATTTAAGAAAAATCAATATTATGAATGAAAAGAGATGGATTCCTAAATTTTTGTTAGCTAACCCCCAAGGACCCAAACAAATTTAGGTACCTAAGGTTATATCTTGAGAATTAATTCTCTCAGGTATGTTTGAGATCCATAAAGAATAAGTGGTACTTGGAAAGTAGATGTTCAAAACATATGATTGGGGACCACACAAAATTCACATACCTAGAAAAGAAAGATGGAGGATACGTTACCTTCGTGACAATAAAAAGGGTAAGATTGTTGGCAAAGGTAATATTAGTAATGATTCGAATTTTCTTATTGAAAATATTTTGTTGGTTGATGGTTTAAAGCATGATTTATTAAGTATTAGTCAATTATGTGATAAAGGATATAAAGTAATTTTTAGTGATAAAAATTGTACAATAGAAAATACATGTGATGGAAAAGTTTTGTTTGTAGGAAATAGAGATAAAAATGTTTATACTATTGATCTATTAGATTGTCCTATATTAGAAAATAAATGTTTATCTGCATTGCATGAAGATTCGTGGTTATGGCATAGAAGGTTAGGTCATGCTAGCATGCATTTAATTTCAAATATTTCTAAGAAATCCCTTGTTAGAGGTCTTCCAAAATTAAACTTTGAAAAAGATAAAGTTTGTGATGCTTGTCAAATGGGTAAACAAACTAAGTCTTCTTTCAAACCAAAGAAAATGGTTACTACTTCTAGACCTTTTCAACTGTTACATATGGACCTTTTTGGACCTACTAGAGTTGCAAGTCTAAGTGGAAAACATTATGCGTTTGTTATAGTTAATGATTTTTCGAGATTTACTTGGGTTTTATTTTTATCTCATAAGGATGAAGCTTTAAAATCTTTTATTAGCTTTTCAAAAAGAATTCAAAATGAAAAAGGTTTTATGATTTCGAAAATTAGAAGTGGTCATGGAGGAGAATTTGAAAATGCTTCTTTTGAAAATTTTTGTGAAGAAAATGGAATTTCTTATGATTTTTCCTCTCCAAAAACACCTCAACAACATGGTGTTGCAGAAAGGAAAAATCGATCTTTACAAGAATTAGCTACCTCCATGCTTAATGAATATGATTTACCAAAATCTTTTTGGGCTGAAGCTGTTAATACTGTATCTTATGTAATGAATCGTGTTTTAATAAGACCTGTTTTAGATAAAACTCCTTATGAGCTTTTTAATAATAAAATTCCAAATATTAGCTATTTTAAAATCTTTGGTTGCAAATGTTTTATTTTGAAAGACAAAGGGAAACTTGGAAAGTTTGAGTCAAAAACGGACATTGGCATATTCTTAGGATATTCTACATGTAGTAAAGCATATAGAGTTTTTAATAAAAGAACTCGTGCTTGAAGAGTCAATTAATATTGTTTTTGATGAAACACATGTTGCCACTAATAAAGTTTCTGCTAGTGATGAATTAGAAATACCTGTTGAAGATCTTAGTATTAAAGATAGGGAAACAGTATCAAATGAATCTCAGAAAGAGCCCGAAAAATCCCTCCCTCAGGATTGGAGATTCTCCACTCACCATCCTTAGGAGTTAATAATAGGTGATGTATCTCAAAGGATAAGAACTCGCTCTTCTTTAAATGCTTTCAATAATGTTGCTTTCGTGTCTCAAATTGAACCAAAGCCTTTTAAAGATGCTAAATCTGATGAGTTCTGGTTAATTGCTATGCAAGAAGAATTAAATCAATTTGAAAGAAATAATGTGTGGGAACTAGTCTCGCGTCCTAGTGATCATCTTGTTATAGGTACTAAATGGATATTTAGAAATAAAATGGATGAATCTGATAATATTGTTAGAAATAAAGCTAGACTAGTTGCTCAAGGCTATAGTCAAGAAGAAGGAATAGATTATGAGGAAACATTTGCTTCTGTTGCTAGATTAGAATCTATTCGCATGTTGCTTGCATTTGCATCTCATAAGAATTTTACTTTATTTCAAATGGATGTAAAAAGTGCTTTCTTAAATGGTTTCATAATGGAGGAAGTGTATGTTGAACAACCTCCTAGTTTTGAAAACTTTGATAATCCAAATCATGTTTTTAAATTAAATAAAGCACTTTATGGTCTTAAACAAGCTCCTAGAGCTTGGTATGACCGTATGAGTAAATTTTTGCTAGAAAATGGTTTTAAAATGGGACTTATTGATACTACTCTTTTTATCAAAATTAAAGATAATGATATTTTATTAGTGCAAATCTATGCTAATGATATTATATTTGGTACTACTAACTCTTCTTTTTGTGAAGAATTTTCTAAGTGTATGCATAGTGAGTTTGAAATGAGCATGATGGGAGAACTTAAATTCTTCCTTGGGCTTCAAATTAAACAACTTGAAGATGGAATCTTCATAAATCAAGAAAAGTACACAAGGGATCTACTCAAAAGGTTTAAAATCGATAATGCAAAAGTAGCAAAGACCCCGATGGGTACCACTACAAAGCTTGATAAGGATGAAAAAGGTAAAAACGTAGATATTAAAGCTTATAGAGGTATGATCGGATCCTTGCTTTACTTAACTACGAGTAGGCCTGATATTATGTTTAGTGTATGCATGTGTGCTAGATTTCAGATTTCAATCATGTCCTAAAGAACCACACTTGCATGCTGTAAAATGAATTTTTAAATATTTGCTTGGTATCGTTGATTTAGGCTTATGGTATCCTAAAAATGCATCTTTAGATTTGATTGCATATTGTGATGTTGATTTTACTGGTAGTCTAACTGATAGAAAAAGTACTAGTGGAACATGTCATTTTCTAGGTTGTTCTTTAGTATCTTGGTATAGTAAAAAGCAAAATTCTGTTGCATTATCTACCATTGAGGCTGAATATATTGTTGTTGCTAATTGTTGTTCTCAAGTTTTATGGATGAAACAAATGTTGCGTGATTTTGGTTTAAATTTTGAACAAGTACCAATCTTTTTTGATAATACTAGTTCAATTAATTTAACTAAAAATCCCATTCAACATTCTAGAACAAAGCATATAGATATTAGACATCATTTTCTTCGAGAGCATATGTAAAATAAGAATATTGTCATTAATTATGTTAATACTGAGAACCAGGTAGCAGATACTCTTACAAAAGCATTAAATGAAGAAGCCTTTTGTAAAAATAGACTTGTACTTGGTATTATTAAAATTGCCTAATTATGTTTGATAGGGGGAGCATTATTCATATTTCTATGAATTTATGTGTTATAATTTATTGAGGGGGAGCATTATTTGTATGATTAAGGGAGAGAAAAATCACTTGTATATCTTTTTGTTGATAACAAAAGGGGAAAAAATATTTTTGGTATTATGGTGGTTTGTCATCATAAAAAAGGGGGAGATTGTTAGCTTTAGGGCTTCAATCAAACCAAGTATTTTGATGATAAAAAACTCAGATTTTTTGTACTAACATTTTCAGTGTTTCAGAGTCACTATCTTGTAGAGCTCGGAAAGACGAAATTTGAATCGCTCAAATCGGAGTTCAAACGAGAAAGTTATAAGCAAAAAAAGATTGGAGAGGAAATCCAACGTGGCAGTGACACGTGGCACCTTACTGACATGGCATCTAACCTGGCACACAAACGGTCAATATTGATGATGTGGCAGCTGACATGGCAGATGACGTGACCCTCCAACCGGTCACTTTTTGTTGACGTGGCACGTGATGTGGTAGTGACGTGGCGACCATGGACAAATGAGATAATGACAAGTGGCGGTCACCCAGCTTCAAGTGCGGACGCGCACGTGCCTGTGGTTTCTTCACAGAATGCAGTGCGTGACGCTTAATCTCCTCCCCTGTGCGTGTGGTGCTCATATCATCTGGTCATTTTTAATTTCTTGATCCAATTTTCTCCAAATTCTCATCAAATTTCAGCCTTTTCAAATTTGATTTCCTTCCTAAATTTTCATCCTTCAAATCCTTTTTATTCTCCAAATCTCAATTATTTCAATCTTTCAAAATTCCTTTTCAAATCCTTTCCTTTTCTATTTTTATTCAATCTCCACCCTTCATTTGCAATCATTTCCAATGGCCAAAATTTATCCTCTCGCCTATAAATTCGACTTGATTTTACTCTTCATTAACACACCAAAAGCTATCAAGTCTTAAGCTCTCAATTCTCTCTACTCTCAAATTCTTGTCCTTTGCTCCTAAATTGGCCTAGAGTTATTTTTGTGAGTTTTTTTTTCTAAGTGCTCAACTTGTGTATTTAGCCTTCAAGAGGTAATATTGTGAGGTTTTCTTTTAATTTTTGGGAATTGTATTAAGGTGTGGGTACACCTTGGGTTGTGAGAAAAAGAAATTGGTTTGATCCTAAACCAGTAAAAAGAATCTTGGGTTTCTCTTTAGCCTAGAAAAAAAGAGGGTCGTGTGTCGGTTTGGTCCCCACCTGCAAGAGGATCACTTAGTGAAATATCCAAGAAGAAGTCTTGGAGAGTGGAGTAGGCAATTTGCGGAACCACTATAATTCCCGGTGTTTTCTCTTCCTCTCTCTCTTTTATTTCTTGTTTTCAATTTTTTTGCTTCTTGTCTTAGTTATTTTTTTAATCTTTCCAATTGCATGATTTAATTTTTAGTGTGTTATTTAAATTTATCCTTGATTAAATTGTCTTTAAATTTGAAGTTATCATAGCTTGCATGATTTAAGTTTTGTCTTGCATAAATTTTCTTTAATCAAATTAGTGGGTTAACTTTATTGAGCATTGTTTGAAGATAAAATTATTTTTTTTAAAAAAAAAATGGTAGTCAACCCTACTCACCCCCTCTAGAGTTGTCTTTAGATCCTACATCAGACTCTTCGGTTGTCTCCAATCTCCGTCGTCTCGAGTCTCGACTCTCATCTCTCCATGTCCGACGGTCAAGTGTACCATCTCCGATTTTGCTATCTCCATTTTTTTTTACTCTGATTAGTTAGTGATTCATCTCTAAGTCTAAGTTTTGCCTTTTTTAAAAAAAAAAAAAAAAAATTCAAATCTACACTTCTTCGTCTCCAAGATCGTCGCCTAAATTTCAAATTTCCACTTTTCAGTGACAGATTTCAAGGAGATTTCAAGGTTTGTAAAAATGTCTTTGTGTGCTTTGTTTATTTTTTTTGTTGGATTGTTAGTGGATTTTTTAGTACTTGTGTTGGTGGTTGTTTTATATTTGTCTACTAGCTTTGTTTATCGAATGTATATAGTTTGATTTGTCTACTTGATTGGTCTACTTGATTTGTCTGCTTGATTTGTCTGCTTGCTTTGTTTATTGAATGTCTAATTATAAATAGTCTTAGATTTTTCTTTTTTGGCTTGGTGATTATTCTGTTTTGAGTCTTTGACTATAATTTCTCAATTTTTATAGATTATGGACAACATTAGTGGACATCTTAGCCAAACAAGTCCTAGCCCTAGTCCTACTCTTCCTCATATCGTTACTAACACAATTGAAATTGGGAATTCAAGTAAACCACCACTACCTACTAAGAAGAGGCCTAGATCTACTAAGACAACCTCCACTATATGGGATCACGTCACAAATTTGGAAAAAATTAGTACAAGGTGCATATGCAATTATTGTGGTAAAGAGTATTGTTGTGATACTACTTCTTGTGGGACTAGCACATTATGGAAACACTTAAAAAATCAGTGTAAGAAGTATCCATATAAGGAGGAAGAAAAAGGACAAAGTATTTTAACTCTTCAACCTTTTAATGATGAAAAATGTGGTAGTAATTTTGTGACTACATTTTTTTAGTCAACAAGCATGTAGAGAAGTGTGTGCTAAGGTGTTAATTATTGATGAATTGTCATTCAAATTTAAGAGAATGAGGGTTTTAGACATTTTTGTAGTGTGTCTTGTCCTAAGTTTGACCCTCTTCAGGAGTAACAATTGCTAGAGACATCTATCATCTTTATCTTGAGAAAAAAAAGAAGTTGAAATCATGTAAGCAATTCTCAAAGGGCCAGTCTTACAACTGACACATGGACTTCATTGCAAAATGTTTACTACATGGTATTCATTGCATACTTCATTGATTTAGAATGGGTTTTGCATAAAAAATTTTGAACTTTTGTCAAGTTGCTAACCATAAAGGTAAGACGATTGGCAAGGTCATTGAGTATTGTTTGTTGGAATGAGGGGTTAATAAAGTCTTTTCCATAACTTTTGATAATGCAAGTTCAAATGATGAGGCTATTTTGTATGTTAAGAAAAGACTTAGAAGTTGGAAAACCCTAGTCTTGGAAGGTGAATCGTTACATATGAGATGTTGTGCTCGCATAATAACTTGATTGTGAATGATGGTTGGAAAGAAATGCATAATTCCATCACTAGTGTTCGTGATGCTGTAAGGTATGTAAGATCCTCTCCTAAGAGATTGACAAAGTTTAAAGCTTGTGTGGAGTAAGAGAAAATAGAATGCAACCTCTTGTTTGTTTGGACGTGGCAACAAGATGGAACTCTACTTATCTTATGCTTGAGTATGCACTCAAATTTGATCAAACTTTTCAAATATTAGAGGAAGAGAAGTTGGATTATCAAGACTATTTTACTGAAGATGATCATGGAAAGAAGAGGGTAGGGCCACAAAGTAATTCTGATTGGAAAAATATTGAAGTGTTTGTCATATTTTTTAAGGTATTATATGATGTCACTACGAAGATAAGTGGTTCTTTATATGTGACTGCAAATTCTTACTTTCATGAGATGTGGGGTATTAATGAGATGTGGGGTATTAATGAGCTTTTAATTCGTTAGAGCAAAGTATGATAAATATTAGGGTTCATTTGACAAAATTAATAAGCTTGTATTTCTAGCCGTGGTGCTTGATCCACGTTACAAATTGGATTATGTATGCTTTTTCTTTGAAAGTATTTATGAGGATGTTATGGCTAGAGCTCTTGCTGATAGGATTGAAGCTTATTTGATGTGTTTGTATAATTTTTACAAATCACAAGTTGATGGCTTTGGTAATGATTTGAGTGTCCATAGTTGTGTTTATGAACAAGTTGAATCAAGTGATAGTTTACGACTATTGAGTTCGGGAATTATTGTTGAGACTGATCTGAGTGGTCTTATATTATCACAATACAAGAGAAGAAGAGAAAAAAAAAAACATACTTTAGAATTGAGGAATGATGTGGATCGATATTTGTCTTGACCTTTGTGAAGAGCTAAGTAATCATTTTGATGTTCTGGGTTGGTGGAAACTAAATGACTATAAATACCGAGTTTTATCAAAAATTGCTCAAGATGTTTTTGTCGTTCCAGTGTTTACTGTGGCTTCTAAACCAGCATTTAGTACAGGAGGGAGGATTCTTGATTCTTTTAGAAGTTCATTATCATCTAAAACATTGAAGCTTTGATTTGTACACAAAATTGACATCCTTATTAGATCTTCCTCCACAGCTGAAGAAATGGAGATTTGTGAAAAAAATTGAGAGTGGTGCGTGGTGGCTCCAACTTAATTGTTATTCATTTGTTGCAATTTACTATGCATTTTTATATGGCATTATATACTTTTATATTGTTTTTCTAGATAATGTCCAGCCCCCCATCACAATACAAAAATGAAACTCCGTGGGTTTCGCAATTTTCATGGTAAGTTGAATACTTATATGATATATCTTTTTATTTTTTATTATTGGTTTATTTTATTTAAACTAACTTGGAATGTTTTTAAATTTTCAAGACTAAGTTGAATGCTTGGGATGCTAATAATTGTGGATTTAGAAGTTTGGTTCATAGTTTAGTCGTTGGTTTTTGTTATGTAATTCTATAGGATTAATAACTTATGTGGTCATGTATTGTATTCTATTAATGTTGTACTTTATGTTTGTGGCTAACTAGTAACTATGGATTCCTGGATATGTGGTTTCACAGATATGGATATATTATACTTTATGTTTTAGAAATTTGATTCACAGATATGTTTGTGACGACGGATTATGGATATGTCAATTAATGTTTAAAGACTATTTTACATTTATATTTATCTTGGATCAATGTTTTTATAATGGTTAAGTTGTCGTAAGATTTCTTAAAATCATAGAATGGGCTCAAATTAAGTGGAGTAAGATAGCACCTTATAGGAACTATCATTGACTTTGATTTGAGGGTCGATGAGCGTGTTCCCAAATCAATGGAGATCAATATTCAATTTGTAGATGGCGAAGAGATGATCAATTCGTTGAAGAAGAGACGATCAATTTGTTGAAGAAGGGATGATCAATTTGTTGAAGTTTTCTAGTCTTTGAATCTTCTGAATGCTGAAATCCCCTAGAGTTAGCAGACTCAAGTTTAAAGTGTTTATAATTGGGTTAATTTGAAATCAAAGACAAGGTTCATTTTATAATAGATTGGAGTTCATCACTTCCTTAAACCTTTCTAATATGGGACAACCAACTCTTTAAATATTTTTGCCAAAACTCAACCGTAGTTCCTAGCAATGGATCCCTCGCTTATAAACATTCATATATCTATCAAATATAAAACTAAAAGGAAGGATACTAGCAAATACAAAAACTCAATATTATAGTTCTAATATATTGTTAATTAAAGAAACAAGTCAAATTAATTAATAGGTTTAAGTACATATGAGATACAAAATTAAACATTTACTAGTCCATTAAATACATTTAAAGTTAAATGGATATTGAACACAAATTAAGAGTTAAGAAACTCATTAAGAAAATAATTTGAAGATCGATCTAAATATAGGTTCTTGTATCTAACACGTACAAATATAAGGATTTGAACTTCAATCTCAAAATAAAGAAATACACGTCAATTACTTTCAGTTATGCTTTAAATAATAATAAAGGTTACTATATGTTAATGTCACCACGAGGCAAAGACCTTTGCCATTGACTTAAGCATCGTTTCTTTTTTCTTTGTGAGGTGATTGTACAATTTTATTGGCGCACACACGCTTGCAAAACAAAAAGGTAATGCATGAGTTTTTCTCTACGTTACTTTTTATTTATTCCTTGTCCTGTATGGTTTGTTTTGCCTGTGTCTATAAATGTTGTTTTGTTATGTATTTGTTGCTTGTTATTTTTTGAAAACATAAAAATATAAAAATTAAATTAAATATGGAATTAAAGATGAGATTTAATAACGGTAACACATTAAGTGCATCAGTTATCATTTTTCATCCTAAACTTGGAAACAAATCCCCATTCATCCTCCTAAATTTCATCAAATATTTAATATATATATATTAATTCTCAATATGAAAATGAGCAAAAAAACCACACAAAATGGCAAATTCCATTATTCTTCCAGCCTCTTCTCTTCTACCTTTCGTCCTTTCACTTCTCTTCTTCCATGTTGTCGTTCCCATGCATGCAACTTCCCCAAATGACGTCGTTTCCACCATCTGCCAAAGAACTAGAAACCCTCCCTTTTGCTCCAACCTCTTGAAATCTGCTCGCACCACAGACCTAAAAGGGCTAGCCACTTTCACCATCAACCTCGCCTACACCAAGGCTACGGAAAGCCGAGCCCTCGCCCAGTTCCTGGCATCGAAGGCAGCTGACCCGAAGCTCAAAGAGCGCTACACCTCCTGTGCCAAACACTACGATGATGCTGCCAGTGACCTCGACGATGCGAAGAACTATTTGACCACAGGTGATTATGATGGCGTTAATATTCAAGCTTCTGGAGTCATGACAGAGACCGACGATTGTCAGGATAACTTCACGCAATCACCGATGGACGGATCGGGGCTTTTCAAAAATGGCAAGGCTCTGGAAGATATTTGTAGTATTATCTTGGTTATAGCCAATCTTCTGCTTGGGCGTGTCTAAGGCCCTTTTCTTATACATTTTCATGATTTTGTATACGATGAAGTTATTCTGTATTTAGAATGTCCATGTACGAATAAAAGTCTGTTGATCTGAATCCTATAAATTTACATTTTTTTTTTCAATTTTTTTCTTTTCGTATTTTTAAGATTTTACTAATATTATTTTAGGATAACATACATTTTTTATTCATGGGTCTAAAGGGTTGAGTTAAATTGACTAACAAAATAAATTAACCAAAAAATACTATTTTGTCATATAGATCAATTAGCTAACGTTATTTTCAAGTTTAAGGGACATTGATGTAATATAATGCTATTTTAAACAATAAGAAAAGAGAGACTAAAAGACAATTTAATCATAATAATTATTAAAAAAGAAAATCACAAGAGAAAAAAAGAAAATAGTAATCCACGTATCAGTAAAAGGTATCTTCTACATTCAAGAGATCTTTTTCCATATTAAGAAAACGTTTCTAGGATGAAGTGAGGAGAATTTTTACATTCCCACTTTACCCCTTATTTTTAACATAGGATCATTATACCCTTTGTTTTTTGTTTTTTTTTTGTTTTTTTTTTAACAAATCTATTTCAATATAATATCAAATCTTTCAAAACTTTCACACCTTCGTTCAAAACTTTCCAATAAAACCTCTTTTTCGTAAAATGCGACATTTCACCAAAAGACTTTTGTATGTATTTAATTAGTGTGAAGGGAGAGATTAGAGATCTTTGGGCAATCTACCTCCTCTCAAGAACAAGGGTAAACACTATTGAAACTTTTATTGATAACATCTCTAAAGAAGTTTTCTAATAAAATATTTTCTGCTTGTGTATTTTTTGGGACTTTGATCAAAAACAAAGAAAATTACCATTAGCACGTGTATTTTATAACCTTAACCCAAAAAAAAGAAAAAAAACTAATTGATTATTAAACTCTATTAAACATTCTTCCTCTTTCAAAACAAAGGAAATCTTCATTGATGCGTGTTGCGTATTTTTTTTTTTTACCTTTTGTTTTTATTTTTTCAGTTCTCTCCTTCTAATTGCATTTTCTTCGATATTATCTCTAACAATGTTTTTTTAAGAGAATTTATTTCAATCTACATATTTGTTTTTATGGCAATTATGTTCTCTCTTTTTTTTCGATTCTTCCTTCTACATTCTCAATAGTACTATAAGTTCTTTTCTATCAGCTTTATTTTGATTGATGTGTTTATTATTATCATGGAATATTGAATAGAGAACGGAGAGAAAATAGGAAAGGATGTAGAGGCAAGAGGGAGATATAGGAAAGATTTGAGAAAATGAGGATGAAAAATGAGATATGGAGGGATCCATTAACAAATGGGGAGATCTTTTTTTAATCATATTTAATTTTAATAGCAAACCATTTATCATTTTCTTGAATCTTATTGTTAATTAATTAATTTATTATATTCAATTCTCCTTGCATTTTTAAGGTGAGATTTTTTTTTGTCCTCCTTTTCCTTTCCCCTTCTCCAATAAAACATCTTAACTTTCTAAAAATATGCATGTAATTAGAGTTTTTTTTTTTTAGGAAGAAAAAGTTGATTGGAGTTGATGAGAAAAAGATGAGAATCAACAAGAGGGAGACATATAAGGGAAGATTTTAGAATAATAGAGAAGAATAGATTCATAGAGAAGTTCAAAGTATAATCTTTCTAATTTTAATTTTTAAAATATGATTGTTATTTAATTATGTTATACTTATTATCCCTATATTTTGAAAGAAAGTTGTTGGAAAAGTTTTAAGATATAACTTGAAAATAAAAATGATATTCATTAAAAAAAATAATAAGGATAAAGATAATACTTAAAAAATAAAATTATTATAAATTATACAAATAGGATTTCATATAATGTGAGAAGAAAAACAATACTGGATTTCTTTGTTAAATAATTTATAAATTAAAATTTTATTTTACAATTTTAAATATAATACGTAATATCTTTTATGAAAACAATATTTAAATAATATCTTTGCCTACAAGATTTTAGGTATATGTTTTTTTCTTTGTACATAACTTTCAGAGACTAAAACAGGACTGTGGAGGAAAATCTGTCTTCCTATTTTCCCTTAAACTTTCTATGGAATTCTTTTTTTTTTCTTCTCTTCAAACAATTGCAATTGTTTCTTAAGAGATATTCATTTAAAGAAATTGAAATAAAATTCATCATTATGAGACTGACTACTTTGACGATAAATATATGATAAACATTAAAATAAAAAAAATGTTACATTATCCATATTACATTACCAAAATTCAAAATATATATACATTTATTTGATAATTTAATATAACTTACACAATTTTTTCTTTTGAACTTTGTACTATATCTATATATAATGAAAAAACTATACAATTCTTATTACATGTTAAAAGTTTATTCATATGTTTTAAAATTATTAATTAAAACTATGAGATTTCACGTGATTGTACATGTTCTTAAACAAATTATTAAAAATGTTGGAACCCCAAATTTGGAATAAAATAAAGGATAAGATATTCAAGGGAAACAACTACATAAACAATGGCGCAAGTAATAGGAAGATGAGAACATAACACTCACGTAGAATGTCCTTTCTCCTTGTGGGGATCCCCCTCCTAATAGGGAAAGATATCTTTTTTTGGAGGGAAAAAGGGAAGAGAGGAGTGGAGGAAAAAAAAGTATTGTTGTGCGTAACTAAATAGGACAGGGAATGAGAAGTCTCTGTCACGTGTCTTGGTTGTCACTTTTCTTTAGTTAAAGTATACAAAATACTCCTAAACTTTATATTTTATGTCAAAAATATCATTGAATCTTTAAAAATTTCATAAATACTGTCAAACTTTCAAAAAGCATTAAAAAATACTCTTACTATTACCTTTGGATGGAATCCATTAGTGTTTTTTGTATCAAAACTACTCTTGAACTTTCAAAATTTTCAAAAATACTCTTAAACTAAAAAAATAAAAATATCATTATCGTTAGTATACGGACAAAAACTGTTAATACCCTCCTACTTCTCTATTTTCCCTCTGATTACATGAGATTTCGAAAAATGAAATTAATTCATAGAAATGAATTTGATTTTATTGATTTGTAGTATAAGACCTTGTTTGTTTCACAGGTTTTCCCGTGGGATTTCAGACAAGCAATATACCTATTTGTTTAAGGAAATTTCATTTTTTAAAACCTAGGATATTATTATCCAGTAAACTTTAAAAGCTACATGGGTTTTTTAATACCCTACAAAAGTATAGGATTTTTATGTCTGGGAGATGAACAGTGAAAATATAGCTTAATTAATTAATAAATTAATATCAAGTATTCACTACTATTCATTTAAATTAATTATTATATATAAGTGTATTATTTAGACTTAATAAATTTTAACTAATATCTTTACCATCAATATTTTATGCTATCTTAACTATTTAATATAAATTATTATTATTAATTATCAGTATTCTATTTATTTATTTATTTTTAATAATTAATTAATTGATTGTTTATTTTTAATAATTAATTATGTTTAATTAAAAAGTATTTATTTATTTTTATTTTATTAATTAACATAACAATAAATTAGTTAATGTTAAATGTAATTGATCTCTTGCATTTAATTAAATAATTATTTACTTTAGTTTCTATATACAAATTATTGAATTGAACACAAATATTTAACTTCCAAACATTAGTTCTCCTACACATCCAAACACATAACATTTAAAATCCAGACATTCAAATCTCATATATTTAATATCTATACCCATGAAACAATATTTGCGATCCAAACAATTCCTAAGTGTTATAGTTTCTAATAATGTATAATCCTTTGATACTTTTTTTCAAACATTGACTTACTAACCTAAAGAAGAGTGTTGAATTCCCTTTGGTCTAATCAAATAATATTTATAAACTTTGAAACCAAACTAAAACTATAGTTATAATTGGTCGAGTCAATCCACAAGGAGCACTTTGTTTTCCTTTGATTATGGTTCAAAATTCTTTAGGTGATCGATTGAGGAGGAGAGGGTTGTTTGTTTGTGATTGCAGTGAAATTAAGTCGCAGAGTAAGTAAATAGCAAGAATGTAAATAATAAGAATATAAAACAGAATTCAGATGATAATAGGCCTAGCCTAAGGAATCGGATTTACCCATTGGATTGGTTGGTTCATAGAACACAAAAGATATTTAGCATGCGATTAATGTGCCTAACCTACTTGGTCAAGTAGCCGAGACAAGCACCTAAATTGATTAGTTATTAAGCCTAAGGGATTTAGTTAAAACGATTAATATCCTAAATAGCCTAAGTTTACTAATCTATTCTTGCGCTTGAATTGAGTCAATCATGCAATGTTGTGAACAAGTTATTCTAAACAATCAATCAATTAATATACATGTAACGACCCGACTTCCTAGGACTCAAGTTAGACCGTTACTAAATGCATATATGCATGAAAGTTAAAACTACATCCTTTTTATAGTGAAATAAATGCTAAATAAATAAGTTAACTTAAAAGATCTTCACTAAATTCAAATATTGAAATCAAATGATAGGGTATCCATAAATCATAAATGATAATAAATAAGTCTGAAAACAATTCTTAATAGTAAGTTTCAAACATCAAAACTGAAAGTTAAAAAAAAAACATGAAAAGAAATCTAAATCTAATGAGCGGAAGCATAAAACTGGTCCTCAGTGGCTCGTTCATGGATTCCTCTTGTCATTCATCGGCGCATCCCTATCCTTACCTAAAACATAAACATGAGAAAGGGTGAGTATAAAATACTCAGTAAATCTATGTCCTCTAGATATCTACCTCTGGTAGATCATATAAACTGCTCCAATCCTCATGGGACACATACATACATGAAAAACTGATTTCTATCCTATTGTAGTTAAGTATGTCCACTACCTATGGTGAATCCCGAAGGAAACACAATATTGGTGAATCCTGAAGGAAACACAATCTATGAATCCCGAAAGAAACACAATATCTGGTGAATTCCGAAGAAAACACAATATCTAGTGGGCATCTAACTAATCAGTAAGGACACTATCACAGTCTTAACATCACAAGTATCACAACATAGTTCTATAACATACATATACACCTCGACATCATGGCTCTACAATATACATATATGTCTCAATATCCTCATATCAAATACAACCTCATGGAATCAAGTATCATCTCATGTTAGCATGCAAGTATCTACGTGCACAAATAAATATTTCAGATCCTCATACAATTACATACATCGGTTATACTATACTATCCGTCTATCATGCTATCGTTATGTCATAATATTCATCTATCATGCTAGCATATATCAAAGTGTCTGGCCTGTTGGTAGTTCCAGTAGTAAGATTACCTCGATACTAGATTCAGATATCAATCCAAGCGACAGTCTTCAATAATCAATCTTTGAATTTAATTCTCCAACAAAGTCTGAGTAACAACCACCCTCAAGATTCCAATCTCCAAAATCTTCCTTCAATCAGACCCTGCTTCCAACTTTTAATCCATTTCTCCCTTAAAATTTTCAATTCACAAAGAATTTAACTAACCTCTTTCACAATGAAATTAATTCTTGACATTAATTTCAAATTAAATTTGTGTGACATAACTCCCTTCCAAAATGAAATTAATTCTTGATATTAATTTCAAATTAAATTTGTGTGACATAACCCCTTCCAAATGAAATTAATTCTTGACATTAATTTTAAATTAAATTTGTGAGACATAACCCCTTCCAAGTGAAATTAATTCTTGGCATTAATTTCCAAATTGAATAATTTCAACGTCAATAATTAAATTCCCGCAATTACACTTATGTCCAAAAATTTCAAAAATGTCTTCAATTAATAAAGATGAATGAAATTACATAAATAATAAAAATTTGGGGTGTTACAATACAAGCATGCTTTGACCTTTGGTACTTAGAGATTAACACACAATTATATCTCACATATCATGTGTCGTTCACTAGCTTAACAATGAAGAGATGAAGATTGACCAAATCATTCACAAATTCAAAGCATAGAAGATAAAATTCATTTAAGAAATAAAAAAACCAGCAAGCAACTCAATACAATATAAGTTCTCACAACCAATCAATGAGTTTTTATCTTAATCCTAAGCTAGAAAGACTTGTCTTAGCCACTCATAATGTGTCAAAGAGAATTCCAAGAGATTAATGTTCAAATACAAGTAAAATTTGTTGAAAAGAGAAAGTTGCAGGTGCGAAAGAGGTATGGAGGTTGATGGAATCAGACTTTAACCCTAAAAGGCAAAAAATAACATATTTATAGAATTTGAATTGCCGTCACGATGTTGTGGCTTTTTATCCACAGAGTCGTGCAGCATTATGCAGCGCTATGCACACATTTCCTCGATGGCGCCACAACGCTATCTTTAATTGTTGCCTTCTGGAAATAGCATCATGTCGTAGCGCCTAAGGGTGTTGCAGCACTTTCACCTAGCTTTGTCTTCTGCTTTTGGCACCCCGCGCGCCTTTCCCTCATAAGCATTTCTGTAATTTCCACCTATTTTCCTTACTTGTTGAAGCTCCTTTTTGGTCCATTTCAGCCCCATTTCTACCCTAACAGTCAATTCTACCTTCTTAATACTTGAGACCTACAAAATCATGAAATAAACACGTAATCATAGAACACGTCCGAATTTAGTAGAATAAGATAGCACCTTTTAGTAGTTATCATTGACTTTGATTTAAAAGTCGACGAGCTTGTTCTCAAATCAGTGGAGCATTATTCAATTTTGGTTGGCAAAGAGACGATCAATTTGTCGAAGTCTTCTAGTCTTTAAATCTTCTGAATTATGAATATTGAAATTCTCTAAATTCTTTGACTTCTTAATGAATCAAATGAAGAGTTTTTTTTTTTTTTTTTTTTTTTTTTTTTTGAAATCTATAAATTTTCTTTTATTTTAATTTTATAGTTATTTTCTATAGTTTAGTGTCGTAGTTGTTGGGAAAACCCCTCCCACCACTATCATAGGTATAAGTAGAAAGAATCGGGAAATTAGGGGGAAAAAATGACAACTAAAAAATACAAAAATTTTCTCACTTCAAAAAGAAATCATTCTTTCCCTAGACCCGATAACAAAACCTCTCTTTCAAAACTTTTTTGTACCACTTATATCTTTTCTCTACTCTCAAACTAGATAATACAAAAAAAAAATCGAATTAAAATTAGGAGATTCAAGTTTAAAGTGTTGTTAATTGGGACAACTTGAAATCAAAGGCGTGCTCATTTTAGAATGGTTAGAGTACATCACTTCCTTTAACCTTTTTTATGTTGGACAACCAATTCTTCAAATATTTTTGTCAAACTCAACTATAGTTCCTAGCAATGGATCCTCGCCTCTAAACATTAATGTATCTATTAAATATAAAATTGAAAGATAGCAAACACAAAAACCCAATTTTGTAGTTCCAATCATAGTTTAAAAGTTCCTTAGAAATCTCATAATTTCGAGAATATTCCGATTTCCCTCCTTTTGACGAAATTTCGAGATTTCGAGAAAAATTTGAGAAATTTCAACATTTCGAGAAAAATTCGATTTTTTCTAATTAACTACGTTACCTAGTTCAAGTTTCAATTTTATAGTCTTGGTTATACACAATTCTATAGTTTCACACACCAACATCATTTTTGACAAAGAATTAAGCCTTTTTATGTGCTACTTTTTCCAATTTCCAACTTTTTCTCAATTTTTAGTTTTATTTTCAACCAAAAACTTTCGTTTCAAAATAAATTGAATTTGAAAAACCACAAAAAATAGATTAAATTTATTTTTAACCTCATTGAAACTTCTTTCAATAAATTTTCACATCATTTCACCTCAAAAATTGAATGACGTGTGAGTTTTTTTTTTTCTTTTACCATTTAAAACTTTCATAATTTTTACATCATTTCACATTAAAATATTTCTAAACTTTATATTATTTTGTAATTTTTTTTCTATTTCTTTTTTAAATTTCTACTCCCACATCAACATTTATATTACACATACATTTGCAAAAGACGTCTAATAGAAATTTTATAATTAAGCCACAATGAAAGTTTCATTAATTAATTATATAACAATTTCCATTAATTTCCTATCATTTTTCCTAAAATTTCCATCAATGTTGATACTTCCATAAAATTGGGATCATTAATTTTTTATTTTTTTTTTAAAGATATTGTAATTAAAGTGTGGAGTGGGGGAATCGAACCTCAAACCACAAGGTTGATAGTATGAACAGTATGTCAGTTGAGCTACCCTAGCTACCCTCTTGTTGGCATGAGTCCATTAATTACGTTTATGTTTAAAGTTAAAGGGGTATTAAACACACATAATTAAAAGTTAAGAAACTCATTAAGGAAATAACTTGAAGATCGATCTAACCAAATTCTATGTCTTATTTATTCGAGGATTTGAACTTCAATATCAAAATAAAGAAATATATATTAATTACCTTGAGTTATGCTTTAGACTAATATATAAAGACTAAAACTAGCGATATGTTCATGTCACCACGAGACTAAGACCTTTGCTATTGACCTAGATGTCGTGTCTTTCTTCTTTTTGAGGTGATGTTACAATTTTTTTTGGCACACTCGTTTGCAAAATGGGTAGTTGCATGAGTTTTTTTTGTCGTTACATTTTACTCCTTATCCCATATAGCTTGTTTTGCTTGTGTCTATAAATATATGTTGTTTTGTTATGTATTTGTTGCTTGATATTTTCTGAAAATATAAGAATATAAAAATTAAATTATATATGGAATTAAAGATGAGACTTTATGAATAATGGTAACACATTAACTGCATCAGTTATCATTGTCATCCTAAACATGGAAACAAAATTCCCATCCATCAGACAAGCTGCAGAAAAATTACAGAAAAAGGAAAAGAAGGCTACAGTAGCCTTGATGAGACGGAACATGGAGAAGAAGAAGGAGCTGCCTTCTGCAATAATCAATACACTATTATAAGATAACCAGCAACAGACCTTCTGTCATCAATATTAGAGGCTCAATCAGCATTGGAATAGGCTGTGATGTTCAAATCAATAGAGGGAGAAATTAAAAGCCCCTCCTTAGTGCCACTGAGATAGCGCACAATACGTTTTACCCCTTGCTAATGAACATCAGTTGGATTCTTCAAGAACTTACTCAAATGGTTGACGATATAGGCAATATCGGGGCGAACGTACTGTGGTAAACAAACGGATCAGGCAATGGTGAGCCATCAGAGACAAAGAAGTGTTTGCCAATAACAGAAGGCGCTGGGGTTGGTTTAAGAGAGGTCATGTTGAGTTTGACAAGTAAATCATCAATATACTTGGATTGGGTTAACAGCAGAGCAGGCCGGATGAAAGCCTAGATACCTGAATTCCCAAAAAATAATTCAGCAACCTAAGATCCTTTAAGGAAAATTATCTGTCCAGAGAGTTAATAAGATTATTAATCAGAGACATGACATGTTACAAGTCATGGGTTGGGTTCTGGGCTTGGCAGAACGGTGGTTGGAAGGGGAACATTCATATATAAGCTATGACTTGTAGTTTGGTTGACCGAAGGAGTGGATGAATATGGGCTGGGCTGGGAGCACCGTTTTGGGTCAGGAAGCCAATGATGTAGACTTGGGCTATGATGACTTGAAGAGGAATCCATTGTACCTGAACCTGTAGAGAATGGAAAACAATTTTCATCAAATTCTACATGTCTTCAAATACATAATTTTCCAGATGGACTAAGACATTTATGCCCTTTATGAACCGGACTTGGTCCCAAATATGCACATCTCTTCGATTTGAGCTGATTTTTTTAGCATTAAAAGGCCGAAGCCAAGGATAACAAGCACATCAAAATGTTTGTAATTCTGAAGAATTGAGTTGCCTCTTTATAAAAGCTAACAAATGGAGAGAAAAGGTATGTGGAAATACTTTCTTATTACTTTCACTTATTGTATTTACATACTTCAAGTTCCTTTTATAGAAGAACTTGTTAGTTTGCTTGACTAACTAACGGCTGGAAAATACAAACAAACTCAAACAGAATCTTAACTGTTGTAACAAATAAATGGTTATAACAAAATGTAACAAAATAAATTGTTGTAATTAATAAACAGAATGTAACTGTTTTACTGTTGATACTCCCCCTCAAGTTGGACGGTGAATGTCAATGATGCCCAACTTGGATACTAGTTTAGACAAAACAGATGTAGGCAATGCTTTAGTGAACATGTCTGCGAGTTGTTGACTAGATTGGATAGGGAGAATCTTAAGGAACCCATCAGCTATCTTGTCCCGAATAAAATGACAATCAATTTCTATGTGTTTTGTCCTCTCATGAAACATTGGATTAGAGGCAATGGCAATAGCAGCTTGATTGTCACAGAATACAGTAGTGGGCATTAGGATCTTAACTTGAAGATCTTTGAGGAGTTGAGAGATCCACATTAATTCACTAGTAACTGAGGCTAGTGCCCTGTACTCCGCTTCTGCAGAAGATCTAGAAACGGTGGCTTGTTTCTTTGATTTCCATGATATGATAGATGCCCCTAGGAATATGCAGAAACCAGTAATGGATCTTCTAGTATCAGGACATGATCCTCAATCAGCATCCGCAAAGGCTTTTATATGTGGGTTCATAGATGGAAGTGACATTTAGGATGTATGTCTTTTGGTTTTGGTTGTAAGTATTATATGAGAGGTATTTGTGAAGAGGAAAGGGTGATTTTATGTGGGATGTGAGGTTACAGTGAAAGTCTTTTAGGTAGGAGGGTGGGTAATGTGCTCTCGATGACCTTCTTGGGGCTGTGGGAATGGTTGTGTTGGGTGGTATGATTGGTTTCTTCTGAGGTTTCAATATGAGGTTGTGAATCATCAATACCGTGGTTATCCTCACATAAGCATTCTAAGGTATTAACAACAAGATTTTCAGTAATACCTTTATTTTCAAAGTGATCAAATAGTGGGCTTGGTATGACGAACTGGTCAATAAAATCATGTGAAATGGGCTTGTTGTCTTCTTTGACAGACTAGAATGGGAACCTTTCTTCAAAGAATAAAACATCCCTGGAGATAAAAAAATGTCATTTTAGTCATATCATATAGCTTATAGCCCTTTATACCTGATGGATATCCCATGAAGACACATGGTCTTGCTCTTGGATCGAATTTAGACCTGTTGACTGTTGGTGTAGAAGCATAAGCAAGGCATCTGAATGTCTTTATGAAGCCATAGTCAACAGTTTTGTTAAACAGAATAGCATAGGGAGTGCTGTTGAATAGTAAAACCATAGGTGTTCTGTTGATTAAATATGCTGCAGTGAGGACGCATTCTCCCCAAAAAGTGAGAGGAACATTGGACTGAAACATTAGGACTCTTGCAACGTTGAGGAGGTGTTGATGTTTCCTTTCAACCACTGAATTCTGTTGAGGAGTATATGCACAGGAGAACTGATGAGTAGTTCCTGTTTTGGCAAAAAATTCTCTGAAATTTAATTCAGGAGCATTATCAGAACGAAAACTTTTTGATTTTCTTTGAGAATTGAGTCTCAACAACTTTGAAGAAACTGGGAATGACTTGTAGAATGTCACTTTTATTTTTCAAGAGATGTATCCATGTGTACCTTGATTTATCATCAACAATGGTGGTAAAATAAGTGTGACCTGCATGTGTTCGAGTTTTAAAGGGACCCCATATATCACAGTGCACAAGGTCGAAAATATTCTCAGCAACATTATTTAAGGCAGGAAATGAAAGACGCTTCTATTTAGCTAAAGGACAAATGTAATAGAATTGTGTACAATTTGAGAAATAAGAAATCTCTATAATCTTTGACAATTCTTTTATTCTACTAATAGAGGGGTATCCCATACGATTATGCCAAGTAGTTGCATAAGCTTTACACAAAAACACAGCAGATTCAATAGGCCAGTCAGCAGATTCAATAGACAAGTCTTTATTCTTTTCATCATTTACTTTGAGTAAGTATAGGTCACTGATTAGTTCAGCCCTCCCAATCGTTCTCGAAACCGACTTGTCCTGAATGATACAATTGGTGTTATTAAAGGATATGGAATATCTTCCATCCTTAAGTAAAGCACTCACTGATAGCAGGTTGTATTTGAAATCAGGAATGTATAGAACATCCTTCAATATCAACTGTTTTGCTATTAGAATGTCCCTTACATACTCAACCTTCAAACGAGCTTTAGTTGGTAGTATAACTGACACATTTTGAGTGTTGTGTAGTTCTTTAAACATAGATTTATCATGGCATATATGAGAAGAGGCTCCAGAATCAATGATTCAACAAGAATCGATGAGTGAAGTAGAAAGACATGTACCTGCTATGTAGGTAGTATCTGTCTTAGGGATCTCATCAATTTGTTGAGTATTCAAGTGTGTTTGCAGCATGTTCAAGAGCTGTGAGTATTGGTCATTATTCAGGTTGGCAAAGAAGGCAAACTGATTGCTCTTAAGAGCTTCTAATGGCTTTTCATTACTAGTTTGCATAGAGTTCTGTGGCCTTTGTTGATGGACTGAATTGTTATTTGCTAGTCTATGCCCTGGTGGATAACCATGTAGTCTATAACATTTTTCAGAAATATGACCTCTATATCCACAGTTAGTGCATACTGGCCGAGTATCTTTCTTCTTAGATTTCTCAGATGTAAAACTTTTCTCAGCATTAGCCATTAGAGTTATACTTTCAATTGTAGGTGTGGATCCAATGGATCTTTGCCTTTCTTCTTGGATAATAAGAGAGAATACCTTGTTTATTGTTGGCAGAGGGTCGATCAATAGAATATGTGCTCTGATTTGTGCATATGACTCGTTTAAGCCCATAAGGAATTTCATTACAAATTCTGCATTCAAGAATTCTATCATCTTCTTTGACCCTTGACAAGTACATTCATCCATTGGTCTGTATTCAACAAGTTCTTGCCATATCGTAGTGATTTTTGCATAATATACTTCCATTAAAAGGTTTCCTTGAGTAGTAGTTACAAGATCCTTTCTCAACTGGTATATATGTGGCCCATTGGACCGACAATACCTTTCTTTTAATTCATCCCATATCTTTTTGACGTTTCCCCTGTAAACTAAGCTGGCAGCAATTTCTTTTGAGACTGAGTTGATAATCCATAAGGTTATCACATCATTATTACATCTCCATGCTGATTGTAAGCTTCCTTCTGATGGTTTTTCAATCGTTCCAGTAATAAAACCAATCTTGTTCTTCCTTGATAATGCAAGTTTCATTGCTCTGCTCCATGAAGAGTAGTTGTTTGATCCTGCAAGTGGTATAGATACCAGATTGGTGGTTGGGATGATTGAATGATGAAGGATGAATGGATTCATTTGGCGTCAAGTTCCGAAGAGTTGCCAGACGTTGAACTCTCTGATGTCGTCATGATAGGACTGCACGAGGGTAATGGCGTTCGGGTGGGTTTTTAATTTTCTCTCTTGCGGAAATGCTCTGATACCATAACAAATGGAGAGAAAAGGTATGTGGAAATACTTTCTTATTACTTTCACTTATTGTATTTACATACTTCAAGTTCCTTTTATAGAACTTGTTAGTTTGCTTGACTAACTAACAGCTGGAAAATACAAACAAACTCAAACAGAATCTTAACTGTTGTAACAAATAAATTGTTATAACAGAATGTAACAAATAAATTGTTGTAACTAATAAATAGAATGTAGCTGTTTTACTGTTGATAAAAACCTTCATTGGTGGATTTTTATTCAGCACAGTTGAGAAGAGACCATTAATAATGAAAATTGAAGTAAAAAATGCATCCTACCAATAACTCAACGACTTGATGCTTGAGCCAGTAGTGTCAAACCCATTTCAACAATATGACGATGTTTTCGTTCAGTCCTACTATTTTGGGTTGACGTATATGGACAAGAAAACTAAGATTGGATACCCATATCGACACATAACCTGTGAACCTTTTTTAATTCCCCACCGTTGTTTGTATGCAATACCTTAATTGAGAACCCAAACTGGCAATCACATTATCATTCTTCAGCTTAAGCCAGTAAATATTGACAAAACGACTAAAATCATCCAGAAAATGCACATAATATTTGTACCCATCAGTAGACATAACAGCCGTAGGACCCATAAATCTGAATGAATTAATTTAAAAGGAGCACCAACATGCGATGCAGATAATGAAAATGTTAGAGCATGAGATTTGCCAAACTTACAGGCTTCACAGAAAGGAATATCTTCATTGACTTCATTAGTAGATTACATAATTTAACTATTTCATTTAACACTTTGGATGACTGATGTCTAAACCTTCTATGTAAAATAGATTTGGACACCAAATTAACACTACTACTTTGAACAGCAACAGATCATGTCATTATTTTGTTGTTCGACCTCAAACCCATATCAGAAAAGCTTGAAGCACTACCAATGGCTCCTACCAGCCCAATCTCGTACAACCCTCACTGAGTTCCCCTTTTAGCACCACCATGCCCGTGTGAATATCATTTACAAGACCATAGCCAGCATGATATTCAATGAAAACTTTGTTATCCTGAGCAAGTTTAGATACATTAATGACGTTTTTAGTGATGGTAAAAGCACACAACACAGTCTTAAGATGCAAAATTCCAGCATTAGAAATTAAATTACATGAACCAACAAGAGAGAAAGGCAAAGAATTACCATTACCAGCTGTGATAATTTCGTTCCCTCCATATTTTGATGAGTGCGTCATGGTGCTTGGATTAGATGTTATGTGATTAAAAGCCCCATTATCAACATACCAATTTGGGTCAACTACCGATTCAGGAGTAGCAATGAACGGATTCGTGCCAGGAGTTGTGACAAAAGCTTAGCTCGAGTATGGAGCTGAAGACATTTGGTCTGATTAGATGCAAAATTTCTAGACACTTAGGATCCACGGCTATTAGAATTCCCATTTTGATTTGGAGAGAAATTTCTATTGTTGAGTTGATAACATTGCAAGGCAGAATGACCATATCTTGAGCATACCTGACAAGTGGGAGGATTATTCCACTCCCATTCCAGCACCCCTTTCCTATTCCAAGTCCATTTCCATGGCCATTTTCGTTGTATTACTATTGTGGAGGTCTAGTATTTCCATTAAACAGTCCATTTTACTTTTGTCCACCGTTGTTTGATCCTCTATTAGTAGTTAGATTTGCAGATGTTGACCCTCTAAATGCACTGGTTTTGTGAGAATTTTGATGATCAAGTTGCTTCTCATAAAGCAATAACTCGGACTGTAGTGTTGGCCTCTTTATCCGTTTTAGATTGAAGTGTGGAAAAATGGGGTTGTATTCATCATCTAATCCTAAGGGATTTGGGAGACTAAGGCTCAAGAGGAAACAAGGTTGTCTGCTTATTCTAAGTTATCTACATGATTTTTCTATTGGGTTTTATGTCCTAAAACTCGTAGATAGTAAATGTAAATAACTGATTGTCATCAATAAAGAGTTATCGATGTTATTTCAATAAGTGTTATTGTTTGTGTTATATATGTTTTGTCTTAATAACCCTTAATCCAATAAACTAATATCCTAGGCTGTCTTATGAGTCTTGAATTGTATATGGAGACACACAGGGATCAATTTTAAAGATACAGCCTAAAGGGTCTATAAATCATATTTATATCAAATTCCTCCAATTAATGTATCTCTTACATCAAATCAATTATATCACATACAATTGAACCAATTTAATTATATCATATATAATCAAACTCCCTTTTGTTAATTTGAACACTTCAAACTAACCCAAAAACTGATTCTCAACTTGAATCCATTGAGCTACCAAGGAGACTTTATGAACTAATAGCTTGAAGCTCCAATGGTACGTGAATAGCTGAGTAAACTCTTTAATCACGAAATCCACCATCTGTTAACTGCCGGACACTCCACTAAGACCGACAGCACACTCTTCTCTTAGATATAACCAATCAAAAGTACGATAACCCTTCACAAATCGCTCGTAAGTACAGCTGGGTCAATTTACCATTTTTTCCTGTAGTTACATATAACTCCTTAAGTACCACTGATTCCTCTAATAAATAATACATCATAGTTCTACTATGAGTGAACACCTCTCGAGTCATGAGAAAGTGTGTGGCGCCACATCGTTCAAGCCTCGGAATCAACCCTTAAGGGAGCAATCTATCTACTTATCCCTACTTCAAGGAAGGAGTGAATTCCATCTTATGTAGCTGAGTTTCCAACTCCCCAATCAGACGAATTCCCAAAGTGGTAGGTTTGAGTCGACAATCTGGCCACTCACACCAATACAAATCAAAGGACCGCCTTCATAGGCAAAAGTTTCCAACTCACTCAGGATTAAAGTCATGTTACCTATGGTCATCCTAGTGAAATGAAAATCTCTGTCATGAACGATCTTATATAACGAGACTAAACATTTCATGGTCCGGTCTTATACAAACTCCTTTGTCTAGGACACTTCAGCTCGCATGTCTCCACATGAATGATCAAGATCAGACCATCTGTAGTACTTTACAACACTTGTAACATCTACAAAGCGGGTCGTATCTGTAGTATCACTAGGATAAGGTTTTCCTCCTTTATCCATATACCACAGACCATTTAAGTTATCACTTAAGGCATGATCCACTTGTATATCTCCACATACATGCAGGATAAGGTTTCCCTCCTTTATCCATATACTATTAAGGCATGATCCACTTGTATATCTCCACATATATGCTTAAGTCACAACGATAACCAGATATCTTAGTTTATTAGTTTGCGGTAAATGAAACTAAAATATCTCATATTTCATAGACAACAGTGAAGAAAATATCTCATATTATTACATCACAAGCGTTTGTTCATACATGTGTTTACAAACTACAGGACCCTACGAAATTTAAAGCATCAACCCCAATAATCTCCCACTTGTCCTAAAGCGAGCGGGTGTACAAGATAAAACAAGTACAAAATAATAAACTAGGGCACTAAGGCCCAAAAAATCTCCCACTTGCCCTAGTCCAGCCGCAGACGGTCCCGTAGACCCATACTCTGTAGGTGATCCTAAAAAACTATAGCCATGAGAGCCTTCATAAATGGGTCAGCAACATTGTGCTCCGAAGAGATCTTTGTGACTATCACGTCCCCTCGATGCACTATCTCGCAGATGAGATGATACTTCCACTCTATATGTTTGTCGCGCTTGTGACTCCTGGTCTCCTTAGAGTTCGCCACAGCACCACTATTATCACAATAAAGGGTGATGGGCCTAGACATATCTAGAACAACTTCCAGATCAGTCAGGAACTTTCTGAGCCAAACGACCTCCTTAGTAGCTTCACAAGCCGCTACATACTCAGCCTCCATAGTGGAGTCAGCTATGCACCCCTGCTTAGTGCTTTGCCACATTACAGCCCCTCGTTAAAAGTGAACACTAAGCCTGAAAGTGAATTTTTGAGAATCCTTATCAGTCTGAAAGTCAGAGTCCGTGTATCCGTAAGGATCAAATCCTTAGATCCATACACGAGTATATAGTCCCTTGTTCTTCAAAGATACTTGAGGATATTCTTGATGGCGGTCTAGTGACCTTGTCCTGGATTAGACTGATATCTACTAACTATCCCCACAACGTAGCAGATGTCAGGTCTAATACACAACATCGCATACATCAAACTACCAACGGCAGATGCATAGGGGATCTATCTCATCTTCTCAACCTCTTGAGGTGTCTTAGAACACTATGAAGGAACTCTTATACAAGAGTACCTCTGAGTGGAAGCGGATCGTTCCAAATACATTGTGACAGAATTTCCACATTTACAATCTAACAAACAAGATATGCAATATACTACAAATTACTGGCATGCTTTCAAACTAAAAAACCAGAGAACAAGAAAACATACCAGTTGAAGAACCTTTCTTCACCGAAATCTTGCTCTTGAACAAAGGCTGCTCCTTTCGCTCTCGCTAGAACGTCCAAGCAATCGTTTACCAAAACCATCGATCGTCTACTCACGAACGGCCACCACATGAACAGAAGAATGGGGATGACAGCACTACTTAGAACCCTTGGTATTCTCGGTGTGAGAATCCAAAGTGTGGGCTCTGTTGGAATTTGGTAGAGGGAAGGAGGATATGAAGATCGTATACAACGAACAGGTAAGTGGGAGAAGTCCAGTCTATCGTATAAACAATGCTTGATCGTTTAGAAGAAAGTACAAGATCGTGTAGTAAATGGGTTGTGATCGTATAGATGATCGTTTAGAAAAACTTATGCGATCGTTTAGAAAAAGGTGCACGTGTATACAGTCGTGTAGCAACGATGAGCTATCGTGTAGTCTCTCGGTTTGCTATGCGATAGGCTGTATACAAACTCTTGAGCGAATTACCGGTCTCTTGCAAAAAAATGAAAACGACTTTCATCTTATTCTTCAGTTACGAAAACTGAATAAAACCTCCCACTAACACACGGTTACGGAGAAAACGCCGCACAATTATCCTATAATTGTTCAATTAAAATAATAAATATAATCATATTATATTCATTAACCTATAGTTTAATATCACATATAAACTGTAGAGTTTTCTCCTACACTAGATATAAATCATATTTATATCTATTTTCCTCCAAATAATGTATCTCATACATAAAGTCAATCATATCATATATAATTAACCAGTTCAATCATATCATATATAATCGAACTCCCACTTATCAATTTAAGCATTCCAAACTGACCCAAAAACTGATTCTCAACTTCAATCCATTGAGTTACCAAGGGGATCTTATGGACCTATGGCTCGAAACTCCAACGATACGTGAATAGCTGACTAAACTCTTTAGCCACGAGATCCACCATTCGTTAACTGTCAGGCATTCCATTAAAGACCGACAACTGAAATCTTCTTACCACAGATATATTTCTGTGTCCATCGAATATAACCAATCAACAGTACGACAACCCTTCACAAGTGCTCGTAAGTACAGCTGGGCCAATTTACCATTTTGCCCTTGTAGTTACATCTAACTTCTTAAGTACCATTGATCCCTCTAATGAACAATACAACATAATTCTACTATGTGTGGACACCACTCGAGCCATGAGAAGGTGTGTGGCACCACATCGTTCACGCCTCAGGATCAGCCTTTAAGGGAGCAATCTATCTACTTACCCTTGCTTCGAGGAATGAGTGAATTCCATCTTGTGTAGCTGAGTTCCCAGCTCCCAAATTAGACGAATCCCCAAAGTGGTAGGTTTGAGTTGGCGACCTGGCCACTCACACCTATGCAAATCAAAGGACCGCCCTCAAAGGTAGGAGTTCCTAACTCACTCAGGATTGAAGTTATGTTACCTATGGTTATCCTTGTGAAGTGAAGTCTTTTTCATGAACGACGTTATATAACGAGACGTTAACACTTTGTGGTCAAGTTTTATACAAACTCTTTGTATAGAATGCTCCTGCTCGCATGTCCCCACATGAATGATCAGGATCAGACATCTGTAGCAAGTCACAACAGTTGTAACTATTCTACAAAGCGGGCCGCATCCGTAGCATTATCTGGATAAGATTTCCCTCATTATACATATACTACAGACCATTTTGGTTATCACTTAAGACATGATCCACTTGTATGTCTCCACATACATGTTTAAGTTACATAATGACAACCAGAGATTTTAGTTTATTGGTTTGTGGTAAAGAAAATAAAACATCTGATGTTCAAAGACAATAAGTGAATAAAATATCATATATTATACATCACAAGTATTCGTTCAAAACTGTGTTTACAAACTATAGGACACGAGAGTGTAGGGCATCATCCCTAACACACTGTTCCTTAGATAATGTAACTTCCATGTCGAAAAGACAATAGGCCCCTTTTGGAGTTCTGCATTGAGTCCTTGAGCAACATCTTGTCAATGTACGATGCCTAAGACAACAATTTGTTCTTTCGATTTCGAAAGATCTAAATGCCAAGAACAAACTGAGCCTCTCCCAAATCTTTCATTTGGAATTGGGTCGCTAGCTAGCTTTTAACTGAAGTCAGTAAACCCACATCATTCCCAATGAGTAGGATATCGTCTACATACAACATAGGAAAACTACTGAACTATTGATGATTTTCTTGTAGACACAAGGCTCATCAACGTTTTGATCAAAACCGTATGATTTGATCACAATATCAAACTTAATGTTCCAAGATCAAGACGCTTGTTTTAGCCCTTAAATGGACCTATTTAGTTTGCAAACCTTTTGCTTTTGACCTTGGGCTATGAATTCCTCGGGCTGCACCATATAAATGGTCTCCTCAAGATTACCATTCAGAAAGGTAAACTTGACATCCATTTACCATATCTCATAGTCATAATATGAGGCAATGAACAGGAGGATGCGGATAAACTTCAACATGGCAACAAGCGAGAAAGTCTCCTCATAGTCAACTCCCTCCACCTGGGTATAACCCTTTGCCACAAGTCTAGTCTTGAAGGTTTGCACTTTCCTATCAGCACCTTGTTTCCTCTTGTAGATCCATTTACAACCTATAGGTTTTACCCCATCAGGTTGATCTACATGCTCCCATACTGAGTTGAAGTACATAGACTCCATCTCGAGATCCATGGCTTTGACCCATCTCGGTCAAACTTGAAGAGATTAACAGTTCAATACAATGACCATAGGTGAATCAGCCTTAATCCTGAGTGGGTTATGAAGTTTTGTCTATGAGGGCAATCTTTTGATCTGTATGGGTGAGAGTGGCTAGTTAGGTCGACTCAATAAGCCTACCATTTTAGGAATTTGTTAAGTAGGGAGCTGGGAACATAGTTATACAAGATGGAATTCACTCCTTCCTATCTTTAGAGTAAGTAGATGAATTGATCCCTTAAGGGTTGATTCCAGGTCTTGAACAATGAGGCACCTCACCCTCTTACTAGCCTGAGAGGGGTTTTATTTATAGTTGGATGATAACTAATTGTTCAATAGAGGGATCAGTGGTACTTAAGGAGTTAGATGTAACTATAGGGGTAAAATAATAATTTGATCCAACTATAGTTACGAGCGATTCACAAAGGGTCAATTTACTATTGATTTGTTATACCTGTGGACATAGAAATATATCTACAGTGTGAAGAGTGCAACTATGGGTCTTTAGTGGAGTGACCTACAATTAATGAGTGTTGATTAATTACCTAAAGAGTTTAGTTAATTAATCTTGTATCATTGGAGTTTCTAATCTGTAGATTCATTAGGTCTCCTTACTAGCTTACTAAGGATAAAACAAGGAATAAATGGTTTTGGAATAATTTGAATTGTTCAAATTATTGAAGGAAAATTTTATATTAATATGATTAATATAAAGTATAATGTATATTGATACATTATAATACATAGTTAATTATAAATATGATTTATAATTAATACTATGTATGAGAGAGACAAAGATTTGAATAAGATTCAAATTAATATAATGTATATTGATACATTATAGTTAGTTACAAATATGATTTATAATTAATAAGAGAGATACATATTTGAATGAGATTCAAATTAGTATAATATATTAACATATAGTTAATTGTAAATGTGATTTATAATTAATACTATATAATATATGAAAGTAATATATTTGAATAAAATTCAAATATTAATTATATGAATGTAATTCATATAAATACTATAGGTTAAAATTAATATGAATGAGATTCATACTAAAACTATGTAAGAGGATGTCATTTGAAATGATAAAATATATGATATGTAATTATTAAGTAATTAATTGTTAATTAATTAATATTATTGAATTAATTATATATTAAATGAGATTTAATATATATTAAATTAAATAAGAATAACTCCCAAAAGGGAGTTTTTCTACGTTAACTGGAAGGGAGTTGAGACATTCCCTCCATGATCACTTTCTCACGTTGGACACTCATAAGTGAATTATGTAAGAGTTACAGAAAGATACAGAGAAAATACTCTCTTTGAAAATCTTGTCTGCAATTCCTTTCATCTTCCAAAAATACAAGAGATCCCAAGCAAGGAAGTCCTTTTGGTGGTGGCTCTATTCGTGACCATATGTGTTCATGGGAAGATCTTGCAGTACGTTGAGTTCAAGGGAGATATTGTTCGTGTTGTCCTAGAAGAGGAGAGGAGTTACGTGAAAAGTAGTCTTCAAGGGTAAGTTCTGTTTTATCCCTTCTTCTCTCTATAACATATTGAATAATTAAATGTTTATCCTGTTCTCGTCTTTGCATTTCTCTGAATTTTGTGTTTTTCAAAATTGTTTAACATTGACACTATGTTTCACACGCTTCCGATAAGGAATTCAATCTTTTCACTTTATCTGTTAATAGAAAGCTAGACAATAGAGAAGTACAACCCACTAACATATCACTACAGCTAACTTACATATCTTTAGCCTATTGTGGAGGTATAATTGAGGATGTCTTAGTCTAGGTTAAGAAGTTCATATTCCTTGTAGATTTTGTAGTGTTGGATATGGAGTCGAGGTTACCGTCATACTAGGGTGCCCATTCCTAGGACAATGCAATACTTAACATATATCGTTCTATGAGTGATCGTGAGGAGGTTAGTACTTGTCACATGATTGATGTTATAGATAGGATTGTATCTAAGCATGTTGAGGTAGTATTATCCATTAATTAACTAGAACAACGCATATTAGATTTTAATTTTAATGAAGTAGATACTTTAACTAATGATGTTGCTTTGTATTCTAAGTGGTTAGATTATTTGCAAGTATGTAGAAAAATGTATAAACTTATGTCTCTCGTCCCTGTACATGTTTTAGAGGAAGTAGAAAAGTCTGCTTTAAAATTAAAGCAATTGTTTGCTTATTTGAAATATGTATTCCTAGGAGAGTCTTCTTTCTCCCTTGTTACTATATCTACTGACTTGAGTCCATATGAGGAGGAGAAGTTGCTAACAGTACTACGTACTCAAAAGTCTACTATAGGATGGTCCATTAAGATCTCAAAGGTATTAGTTCGTTGGTTTGTATGCATAGATGCTTGATGGAGGATACCTTTATTTCATCAATGGAACACCAAAGGAGACTTGATCTGACCATGAAGGAGGTTATAAAGAAGGAGGTTCTCATTTATGCATTTTTTTTTTTGTAGCCCATGGGCAAGCCCTATGCAAATTATACCCAAAAAAGGTGGGATGACTATGATCATGAATGAGAAAAAAATGAACTCATATCCATTAGAACTATAGCAGAGTGGTGAGTATGTATAAATTATAGGAAGTTGAATAAAGAAACTATAAAATATCTTTTTCCTCTTCCTTTTATTGATTAGATGCTTGATAGACTTGCAGGGTTTTCTCCTTTTATTGATCAGATGCTCAAGGATTAAGAAAAGACTATATTCACTTGTCCTTATGGGACATTTGCTTTTAGGAGAATGTCATTTAGGGTTATGCAATGCCTCTACCACTTTTTAATGTTGCATGATATTTAGATTTTAGAGGCTAATTGAAGAAATAATAAAGGTTTTATAGATGTTTTTCTGTTTTTGGATCCTCATTTGATTCTTGTCTTGCTAACCTAACTCTAGTTTTATAGAGGTGCCGAGATGCCAACCTGTTCTAAATTGGACAAAATGTCACTTCATGAAAAAGGAAGCACAAAGTTTCTCAAAAGGAGTTGGAGGTGGATAAAGCTAAAATTTCTGCTATTAAGCAACTCCCTCGTCCAACCAATGTAAAGGGAGTTAGAAGTTTTTGGGTCATGCAATGTTTTGCAAACGATTCATTAAAGATTTTTCTAAAATTGCTAAACCCTTTAGTAGTCTGCTAGAAAAAGATGTCACATTTATAGGATTCTATTAGCTTTCAATTATTTAAATGATATGTTGATTTCTACACATATGATTGTTGCATTTAATTGGAGTCAATCTTTTGAAATTATATGTGTGATGCTAGTGATTATGCATTAGGTACTATCTTAGGGCAACGTAGGGATGACTTGTTTAGACCTACCGTATAACTTTCAAGACCCCAATTGGTACCTCACCACACAAGTTGGTGTTCGAAAAGACCTATCACTTACCGATAGGGCTCAAAAATAAAACTTATTGGGTCATCAAGAAGCTGAACATGGACCTACAAAAGGTAAGAAAAAGCAGATTTTTGGAGCTCAGTGAGATGGAGGAGTTTTATGCTCAAGCATATAAGAACGGTAAACTCTGTAAGGATGGCATTGCTAGATGGTATGACCAAAAGATCACTCCAAGAATATTCCTACCTAGACAAAGGGTCTTACTTTTTAACTCACATTTACGTTTGTTTTTAGATAAGCTCAGAGCACGATGGTTAGGCCCTTTTGTAGTTGTAAAGGTATCTTCCCATGAAGCAGTCGAGTTACAAGCTGACAATGGTTCTACTTTAAAAGTAAATGGCCAGAGGCTCAAGCACTATTGTGGTGATTAAGAGTAGTGTCTCAAGAACTTGATCTTTAAAGAATGATTAAGTGATTCTATCTATTAGAGATGTTAAACCAAGCGCTTCTTGGAAGGCAACCCAAATTTACTTGCTTTTGTTTTTAATGTTAGTTTTATGTTTAGATAATGTCACTATTTTGTTATCACATTTCTTGCAGAAATAATGTGTATCACAAAAGTACTCATTCCGTCAGCTTGTTTGGTGGACTCTCGCATACTCCCAAGCTTGTTTCACTTTCCTACGTGATTGTTCAATTCTTTTTTATGCATTGATGACAATGCATAGTTCTAAGTTTGGGGCTGGAGGCGTATTTCGTACTTTTGTGTTTCTTTTTATCCTGTGTTATTAAGGTTTTACAAATGATATTAATTTGATTGTGATTTAAACAAATTTGATGTGATTGAAAATTCAGCAAAAAAAATTTTAATTGAAAATGAAAAAGATGATGAGAAATTCTAATTTCAGGCTTTTGATGATGATTGTCTATGATTTATTTTGAATATGCATGTTAGATTATTTCTTTTGGAAATAAGATAGCGTACTCTTGAGTTATGATCTATTTAAATCCCTATGGAGTCCTTTCTTTGTTAATTTTGTAGTTATTTTCTATATTTTAATGTGGTAGTTGTTGGGAAAAAAAAACTCCAACAATTATTGTTAGAAATTCTTTGTGAGGTGATGTTACAATTTTTCAGCGTACTCGCTTGCAAAGACGGGTAATGCATGACTTTCCTTTTCGTTACTTTTTACTCCTTAGACGTTGTTCTGTTATGTGTTCGTTGCTTGTTGTTTTCTAAAAATAAAAAAAAAAAAAATAAGATGGAATTAAATATGAGATTTTACGAATAATGGCAACAGATTAACTACATCAGTTATCATTTTCATCCTAAACTTGGAAACAAATCTTCATCCATCCTCCTAAATTTCATCAAATATTTAATATATATATTAACCCTCATTATGAAAATGAGCAAAAAAATCACACAAAATGGCAAATTCCATTATTCTCACAGCCTCTTCTCTTCTACCTTTCGTTCTTTCACTTCTCTTCTTCCATCATGTCGTTCCCATGCATGCAGCTTCCCAAAACAACGTCGTTTCCATCATCTGCCAAAGAACTGGAAACCCTCCTTTTTGCTCCAACCTCTTGAAATCTGCTCGTACCACAGACCTGAAAGGGCTAGCCACTTTCACCCTCAACCTCGCCCGCACCAAGGCTACGAAAAGTCGAGCCCTTGCCCAGTTCCTAGCATTGAAGGCAGCCGACCCGAAGCTCAAGGAGCGTTATGCCTCCTGTGCCGAGCACTACGATGATGCTGCCGGTGACCTCGACGATGCGAAGAACTATTTGGCCACAGGTGATTACAATGGCGTTAATATTCAGGCTTCCGGAGCCATGACCGAGACCGACGATTGTCAGGATAACTTCACGCAATCACCGATGGACGGATCGGGGCTGTCCAAAAATGGCAAGGCTCTGGAAGATATTTGTAGTATTATCTTGGTTATAGCCAATATTCTCCTTGGGCGTGTCTAAGGCCCTTTTCTTACACCTTTTCTTGATTTTGTATACTATGAAGTTATTCTGTATTTGGAATGTCTATGTATGAATAAAAAGTCTATTGATTTGAATCCTATAAATTTACATTTGGTTTTTTACTTGATAAAAGTTCAAAAATACCTTCACCTTAACTTAATAAATTTATATTTGTTTTTTACTTAATAAAAGTTAAAAAAAAATACCTTCATCGTTAGTATTTGAATAAAAATGGTTAATTTCTCGTGATAAAAATGGCTTTAAACATTAAAAAAAAAAGGCTCCCATTGATTAAACTCACTTTTGTTAGGTAAATTATATAGATATCCTCGGTTTTTTCATAGATACTCTCATATTAATCAAAATAATAAGTTAAAACATAAAATATCACAACTTTTCAAAATCAAAATCTCCTCTTGGAACATACCGAAAATAATGTCGCTTTAAAAAAAAAGTGGATATTTAATAATCAAATAAAAAAAAGTATTTGACTATTTATACTACATATAGATAGTATCATATTTTCCTTAATTTTCCAATTGTTAGCTTACACCAATGCTGAAGACTCCCTCATGAAGCGCCTTGGAGAGAAAATTGGAAGGATTGCCTCTTCATGCATGGGTATCAAATGGAGAGTGTTGCGGCACTGCAAGGCAACACTACTTGCCTAGCAGACTGTCTCTATAAATGGCGCGGGGCATAAGTGTCTAGCGCGTAGCGCCGTACCTCCCCTTGCTCAATTTCATCATTTTGCCTCCCATTGCTTGGTAATTGCTCCATTTAAGCCTAAATTGCATTTGACTCGTCTCGGCTTATTTTGCTCGATAATCTATCTAAGAACTAAAATAAATATTAAATTCCTAAGAACCATCACGATTTAGGTTGATACTTTTTATCATTTTAGTATGTTTCAAGAGGAGATTTTAATTTTTGGAATCTTATGAAAATTTGTGGTATTTTATGTTTTAACTCAAAATTTTAGCTTTTATTTTGGTTGAGAAAATTGGTGTAAGCTAAGAATTGAAAAATTAAGAGACATATTAGAATACCTATATGAAAAAAATGAAGATATCTATATAATTTATTTTAAAATTTTTTATTTTCGAATTTAAGAAAACTTCAAACAAATTGATCGGTAGAAGCATTTTTAATTTTTTTTAAAGTTATTTTTGTCATTAGGAATAAATGATTTTTTGTTCAAATTTTATCATTTTAGTATGTTTTTTAAGAGGAGATTTTAATTTTTGGAATCTTATGAAAATTTGTGGTATTTTATGTTTTAACTCAAAATTTTAGCTTTTATTTTGGTTGAGAAAATTGGTGTAAGCTAAGAATTGAAAAATTAAGAGACATATTAGAATACCTATATGAAAAAAATGAAGATATCTATATAATTTATTTTAAAATTTTTTATTTTCGAATTTAAGAAAACTTCAAACAAATTGATCGGTAGAAGCATTTTTAATTTTTTTTAAAGTTATTTTTGTCATTAGGAATAAATGATTTTTTGTTCAAATACTAAGAGTGGAAGTATTTTTTAACTTTTATTAAGGATATATTTTTTTAATGTTTTGAAAGTTCAGGGGTATGTTTTAGACTAAACTTTAACGGCTTCCATCCAAGGCTAATGGGCAAAGGTGTTTTTTTAACCTTTTTTAAAAGTTTAAGGGTATTTTTGAAACTTTTGAAATTTCAAAGGCATTTTAAACACAAAGTGTAAAGTTTAGGAGCATTTTTTATAATTTAAAGAAAACAAAAATATGTGCCAGTAATGCTTAACAAAATTTTCCAAAAATAAAACGCTACAAAAATTTCATTAAAAAATTAAAGGGAGAGAAGAAAATGAAGAGGAGATACCTCATGAAAATTAAAGGTTTAACTCAGTTATTTATAGGGAAAATTTAGATTTGAAATCCAAATTTTATTTTACAAAAATAATTTAGATAGATAAAATTTTTAAATTTTTTTCATTTATTTAAGGGGAAGTAGATATTATTTAAAAATAAATTATTTTTTTTAATTTTTTTCCTTTAATATTAGTTAGGGATAAAATGTGATTTTTAAATTTTTTTTCCTTTATTGTGGAGTAGATATTAGCTAGAGATCAAATGTGATTTTAAAAATATATATATTTCTTTTTATTTAATGTGAACTAGATATTAGTTAGGAATAAAATGTGAATTAGATAACACGTGATTTTCTTCAAAACTTTTTTCTTTAAATTGAATTTGTTATGCCTTTTACGTGTGATGCTAAAAAAAATAGGGATATGATATGAGTTTTTTTTATTATTTTTTCTTTTTATGCGAGATTCTCAACAAAAAATAGTATCATGATTTATTTCAATTTTGGTAAAAATATCTTTTTATTCTCCGAATTTTGAAGAACAGGTGCATTTAGTCATTAAGGTTTTAATTTGGCCAATTTAGTTCTAAAGTTTTAAAAATAAGTTTAAAAAGTTCCTATTAACTTGATTAACTATTTTTTTCATATTAATTTAAAACATACTCCAACTTCACTTCCCAACCCATTAGTTTTTTTTTTCCACTTCATTTTCTTTTCTTTTTAGTCAGAGGCCATGAAGTTGTTGTCTAGAGCTTTAATTGAACTACTTTGTTTTTGCACATGGACTTGGAATTGAGATTGAACATTATTGTTTTGTGAGTTTAATACCATGAGTCTGTCAGTTTCAAATCTCCCGTTCCTCTGTGCTGTAATCATATATGTTGATGAGGGTTTGAACAAGCAGCAATGTCACTGTGAATGTATAAACGTATACTTAATCTATTTGGTTAGAGTTTTTCTAGGTCTTATTTTTGGTCTTGTTGTACTGTATTTATACCCTCAGATGTTGGAGTTGGTGCCCTAAATTTCGTAGGAGTCCTGTAGTTTGTAATTGTATTGTACAAACATTTTGTTTATTTAATAAAATATGAGATGTTTTATTTGACATTTAATAGCATTAAACCCACAAACCAATAAACTAACATCCAAGGTTATCTTCTGTAGCCTAAACATGTATGTAGAGATATACAAGTGGATCATGTTTAAGTGATAATCTAAATGGTCTATTGTAAATGGATAAGGTTGGATACCTTATCCTGATGACACTACGAGTACGACCCGCTTTGTAGATGTTATAATTGTTGTAAAGTGCTACAAATGATCTGATCCTGATCATTCATGTGGAGATATATGAACGGAGGTATTCTATACAAAGGAGTTTGTATAAGACTAGACCACAAAATGACTAGTCTCATTATATAACACTCAATGAGAAGGACTTGTGTAACCCCTGGCTCAAACCCACCCGTTAGAGCAGCGAGCTGGTTACTACTTGAAGTCGAAGGTGGGAAAGGAGTAATGCATAGAGGATTTGACGGGCTTGCTTTAACCGAAGGGGGAGAAAGGAGGGAGTACGAAAGAAAGACTGATTGGGCCCAAGCTCTATAGGAAAGAAAATAGCACAGGCATCGCAGCGGCGACTCTTTTGCGCTAGGAGTTATGTTATTGTCGTTTAGTTTAGCTTTCATTTAGGAGTGAAAAGGAGTAATCGATAGATCGACTTTCTTTGGTTAGGACAAATTCAATAGCTTGCTTTAGGGTCCTTCACATAATCTCTTATCGTGCCCCTTCCTCAATGAGTCAGGAGCGAGCCATGCCAGGTTCGAGCAACTTGAGAATTCCTCGCACATAATTAAGGGAGCCACATAATAGAGACTTACATTTCACTGAAATGACCATAGGTGACATGATCTAAATCCTGAGTGAGATGTGAACTTCTACCTATGAAGGCGGTCCTTGGATTTGTATAAGTGAGAGTAGCCAGATCGCCGACTCAACAAGCTTGCCATTTTGGGGATTCGTCTGATTAGGGAGTTGGGAACATAACTATACAAGATGGAATTCACTCCTTCCCCAACGTCAGAGAAAGTAGATAAATTACTCTCTTAAGGGTTGATTTAGGGGCTTGAACAATGTGGCGTCGCACCTTCTCCTGGCCCGAGAGGGGTTTGGTCATAGTTGGACGATGACTTATTTTTCATTAAAGAGATTAGTGGTACTTAAGTAGTTAGATGTAACTACAAAGGCAAAACGATAATTTTGGTCTAGCTGTACTTACAAGCAATTTATGAAAGGTCATTACACTATTGACTGGTTATATCCAATGGACAAAAAAATATATATGTAATGCAAAGAGTGCAATTTTCGGTCTTTAGTGGAGTGTTAGACAATTAATGGATGTTGAATAATATAATTAAAGGAGTTTATTTAATTATTCAAGTACCATTGGAGATTCAAGCTACAGGTCCATGAGGTCCCCTTTATAGCTCAACAGGGATTAAATGAGAATCAATTTTGGATTGATTTAAATTGTTCAAATTAATTGAGGGAATTAATTATATGTGATATAATTAATTTTGATTATATATGATATAATTAATATAATGTATGTGATACATTATAAAGTTTATTTGAGAGGAAATAAATATTTGAATATGATTCAACTATTAATGATGTGAATTGGATTCATATAATATATAATTAAATTTAGTATAAATAGAATTTATATTAAATGCATGCATTAATGAGAGAATGAAAACTATAGGTTATATTGTATTTGATACGATATTAAACCATAGGTTTTATGTTATATATGATATAATATGTAGTTATATACATATATATATATATATATATATATAAATTTAAACTAATTTATTTTAATTTTGAATTTTTTTAGGGAGGGAAATAAGTTCCCTCCCCTATTTTCTCTCAACTCACGTAGTGCGAGTGGGTGGTTAGGATTGATTCTTCTTCTTCTTCATTTTGACAGAGAATGGTGGTATAATAGTACAGAGAAGTTATGAGAAAAATTCCCAATCTTTCTCCTCCTCTCTTAATTCTCATTCCCTCTCCAAAAATCATAGAGCCCACAAACTCCTATGATTTTCATCTTAGAGAATACAAAAGGCTCTAATTGGTGGTGTCTAAATTAGGGTTTCGAGTTCGTGGCCATTTTGGTTTATCATTTTAATCGTGATTGTTCCAGATTGAAGAGGATTCACATGAAGAAAAGATTCTTCAAAGGTAGGTTTCTTGAAACCCTAATTCTCCTCTCTTTTTCATAATTATCATGTTGTAATTTTAATTTTATGCATAATATTTCTATTCAATTCTGTAAAATTCATGATTCTGCATTATTGGGATTTGAGTCCGACCCCGCTTCTGTTCATGAACCTTCACAGGTTCCTACATCATACACTACTGTAACAGATATCTTGGAGAAATACATTGTTAACATGGTATCAAAGGCCAACTAAGGAATCATCACTGATGTCCATTCGTGAAGCCAACCCAACCTCTACTTGTTTTTCGTCTGTTCATCGGACTCCCTTCAACCCTCAAGGTCCATTCACCGGCTAGGCGTGCCTTTGTTTTTTGTTCACAATGTTTGTTTGTTCGTTCATCGTCTGTATTTTCTGTCCATCAGATTTTTGTTTGTTGACACTGCACCCAAATCCATGTAACCAACCCTCCACACTCGCCCAAATCAGTACACCCAGCCGAATCTGAGCCCTGTTCGCCGATGTCGTGCCAAATCTGATCCTTATTTGCCGATGCCATGCCAGTCGAATCAGGTCGTTCCAGCTGGATCCCTATTTATAGATTCGACGACCTAGATCCGAGCACTCGAGCCTTGTTCGCACCGCGCCAAACCCCCAATGAGTCAGATCTAGCCGACTGAGTCGAGCAGATGAGGTGTGCCAATCCACCGAGTCGCATCGTTGATCTTTGCCATGTCAAGCCGATTGAGCTGTTGAGTTGACTTGTCACGCTGATTAAATTGAGCCGCCAAGTCAGTTATACTCCCAATTGAGCCAAGTCGTCGAGCTATCGAGCCTCTTTTCCTAGTTGAGCCAAGTCGAGCCACATGGAGAAAGATCAATTTTTCGCCCCATTAGTACTATTTTTTATGGGACAAGTTATCTTACTTGGGTCCATCAAATGAAGAGTTTTCTAATTGGGCGTAAATTATGGCGCATTGTCACCGATGATATTCCTCAGATTGTCAAGATACCCACTGAGGACGATAATAAATTTATTGAATGGTTAGGGTATTCGAATAGTAAAAATCATCAGACCATCACTTGGCTCGGTAATACATCTATACCTGCCATCTATGTTCAGTTTGATGACGCCAAGAGTTTATGGGATTTTCTATCTACGTGTTTTCAATCTGTTGGATTAGCTCATTATTATCAACTGCACAACGCTCTTGTTAGTCTCAATCAGGAGACTGGCCAATCCGTTAACAAACATTTGGCCATGCTTCAACCAATTTGGATATAATTGGATCAAGCTAAAATCAGTGTTGATCATGTTGGGGTTGATGCCCTAAAGTCTTGTGTCCTGTAGTTCGTAAACAGATTGTACGAACGCTTGTGTTGTATAATATATAATATTTACTTCACATCTTGTTTTTTGCTCAGTTGTATGTTTTATTTGCTTTACCCCAAACCAATAAATATAAAATCCTTGGTTATCTGTACGTAACTTAAGCATGAATATGGTGACATACAAGTGGATCATGTCTTGAGTGATAACCAAAATGGTCTAATATATGGATATATGAGGGAAACCTTATCCTGATAACACTACGGATGCGACCCGTTTTGTGGAATGGTCATAAGTGTTTTGACTTGTCACAGATGGTCTAATCCTAATCATTCATGTAGGGGACATGCGTGTGGGGGCATCCTATACAAAAAGTTTGTATAAGACCTAACCACGAAGCGTTAACGTCTTTTTATATAACACCGTTCATGACAGAGACTTCACTTCACTAGGATGACTATAGGTAACATGACCTCAATCCTGAGTGAGTTGGGAACTTTTGCCATTGAGGGTGGTCCTTTGATTCTTATGGGTGCGGGTGGCCAGGTTGCAGATTCAAACCTACCATTTTGGGGATTCGTCTGATTTGGGAGTTGGGAACTCAGCTACACAAGATGAAATTCACTCATTCCCCGAAGTAGGGGTAAGTAGATAGATAGCTTCCTTAAGGGCTGACTCCAGGGCTTGAACGATGTGGCGCCACATACCTTCTCTTGGCCCGAGAGGTGTTCACACATAGTTGGACTATGTTGTATTGTTCATTAGATGAATCAGTGGTACTTAAGAAGTGAGATATAACTACAAGGGCAAAACGGTAAATTGGCTCAGCGATACTTACAAACCTATGTGAAGAGTCATCGTACTCATGATTGGTTATGTCCGATGGATACAGAAATATATTTGTGGTAAGAAGAGTTCAGTTGTTGGTCTTTAGTGGAATGCCTGGAAGTTAACGGATGGTGGATCTTGTGGCTAAAGAGTTTAGTCAGCTATTGACGTACCGTTGGAGCTTCAAGCCACAGGTCCATTAGGTCCCTTGGGTAGCTTGGATAGAGTTGAGAATCAGTGTTTGGGTCAGTTTGAAATGTTCAAATTGACAAGAGGGAGTTCGATTATATATGATATAATTGAACTGGTTAATTATATATGATATAATTGTCTAAATGTATGAGATACATTATTTTGGAGGAAATTAGATATAAATATGATTTATATCAAGTGGAGGAGAAATTACTATAGTAGATATGTGATATCAAACTATAGGGTAAGAATATAATATGATTATATTCATTAATTATTAAATTGGTTAATTATATGATAATTGACCAAAAACCTCTCCTCGGACGTGCGTCAGTGGAAGAATCTGAAGTCGGTTATTGTAACCGAAGAATAAAATGAAAATTTGTTTCATTTTGCAAAAAGTTCGAAAATTCGCAATCGGTGTGAAAATGTAACGATCGTTTAGCTTGAGAGCCTATACGATAGTTGGTCATCGCCTAAATGATCACACACCAGCGCCTAAACGATCGCACGCTCGCCCCTAAACGATCGTTTAGCTTTCCTAAAGGATCGCATAGTGTGCCGCATTTTCTAAACGATCGTCTACCATTTATTAAACGATCGCTTAGTAAAACCTACACGATCGTGTAGCTTCTTCTAAACGATAAGCACACAGCTATACGATAGCTCTTTCTCTCCCACTTGCTTATCCTCTACACGATTTATCTTCTCTCCGACCTCTACAAATTCACCAAACACCACACTTTGGATTCTCACTCTGAGAATACCAAGGGCTTCATTTGGTGGTGTCGTTCCCGCTGTTATTCACTTGTTCATAACTGTTCGTATAGACGACCGTGCTGCTGCAGCCGACTAGCTTGCTAGGCGATAGAGTGCGAGTGGAGGTTCTTCCGCTGCGTCTAAGTTCAAAGTTTGAAGAGAGTCTTCAACTGGTATGAGAACTCTTTCCTTTGTATTTTTATTGTTCGAAGCATGTCGTTGTGTATGGTAATTTCGGTCACAATGAAATCGGAAAGATCCGAACACGCTCATGGATGCTCTTCGTTAAGGGTTCCTTCAAATCATCTCTATCTTATTAAGTTTCTTATGCGGCTTCGCTTAGAATATGAATCTATTCGTGCTGCTTTACTATATCGTAGTTATCTTTTATCACTGGATAGCGATTTCAAGGAATCTTGTTTAAGGAAAAATGTCTTGACATCACTTCTTCCAAGCAACCTGAGATTGTGCTAGCAAGCAGTCATATACCTAGTACTTCTAGAGCTCTCTTCTGTAAAAACTGTAAGCTCACTGGACATAAATTTGTTGATTTCTCAAAAGTCGAATGCAGGTATTTTCACAAACGCGGACATATTCTGGACAAATGTCCCATATGACCACCTTGACCTTCAGAACATTCTTTAAAAACAAGACACTTCAGTAAACCTGGTTCTGCCTCTACTATTTTTGTTACCTCCTCTACTGATTCCAAACCTTCCCCATCTAATTTTCAAATGAATGATTTTCAAGACTTGCTTGAATAGGTGATTTCATCTAATTCCTTCGCTCTTGTGGTTTACCCAGGTAATTGGTGGCTTTTTTATTCCACTGGTTGCGATCATATGACTTCTGATTTTTCTCTTCTAATTACACCCATTCCTGCCTAATCTCTTCTCCCATCTATGTTGCTGACGCTAATTGTATGACTATATCCTATGTTGGATCCATTGACACACCCAAATTGCAGGTTTCCAATACTTATTATGTTCCAAACCTGACATTTAACTTTGCATCAGTTGGACAATTGTGTGCTCTTGGCCTCTATTTCTTTTTCTTCTATTGGGTATTAGGTTTAGGATCCATAGACGGGATGAATGGTTGGTACGAATCATAAAGTGGGAAGATTGTCTGAGCTCACGTCACTTCAACTCCATGTTTGCTCTCTTTCTGCTCTTGTCACAGACTCCACTATATATCAGTGGCATCTCCATCTTGGTCATGCTTCTTCTGATAAACTCTGTTATTTAATTTATGTTTAAATTTTGAATAATGTTTCCAAGTTTATTCCTTTTGATTGTTTGAATTGCAAACTTGCAAAACAACCTGTATTATCTTTTTCCTAGTCCAATTCTATATGTGACCAGCCTTTTGACTTAGTTCACTCTTACATTTGGGGTCCTGCTCTTACTACTATTTCAATAGTTATCGCTACTTTGTTTTGTTCATTGATGATTACTCTCAGTTTACTTGGATATATTTTCTTAAACATCGTTCTATCTTGTCTCAAATGTATATTGATTTTGCTAATATGGTTCAAACTCAGTTCTTTCATACAATCACGGTTCTTCATACAGATAACACATTGGAATATAAGGACTTCAGTCTTCTTTCTTTTCTCACCCAGCAAGGCACTCTTGTTCAACACTCTTGTCTTCATACCTCCCAACAGAATGGGAGAGCATAACGTAAACATCGTCACATTCTAGACTCTGTTCGGGCTCAACTTTTGTCTGCCTCTTGTCCTACAAAATTTTGAGGCGAAGCTGCTCTTACCTCTATCTTACACAATCAATCGTCTTCCTTTGTATGTCCTTCAAAACGTTTCTCTGTTTGAAAGGTTATATGGTATTCTTCCTGATTACTCTAATCTTAAGGTCTTTGGTTGTGCATGTTTTATTCTTCTCCATCCCTATGAATATACTAAATTAGAACTGCGTGCTCATCTCTGTTGCTTCCTTGGCTAAGGAACCCAACACAAAGGTTTCCGTTGTTGGGATCCTCTTTCTAACAAATTACGCATCTCTCGTCATGTCACTTTTTGGGAGCATACTATGTTCTCTAATCTCTTGACCTTTCATGCATCTCTCTTGAGTCCTCATCCCTTTCTTCCTAATGGGTCTGTTGATCTTTTTCCTTTGTCTATGTCTATGCGTGATACTGAACTTAAGGATTCTGCACTAGTCTTTGTCGATCCCAATCAACCTTTTGTCTCACCTATCTATTTATCGAAAGATCTTTGTCAAATCTGTTTAGGACTCTGCTTCTCTTGTTTGACGCTCTACTCGGGTAAGGGCACCTTCTACTTATCGTTGAGACTTTCATTGTTTTTCCACTATTAGTTCCTTGGTTGAACCTACCTCTTTTCATGAGGCAAATACTAACCCTCTGTGGCAACAAGCTATGAGCAAAGAACTCTAGGCTTTAGACAAGATACACACATGGGATTATGTTGACTTGCTTCTTGGTAAAAAAACTCATTGGTTGCAAATGGGTTCTACAAGATCAAGACTCACTCTAATAGTTCTATTGAGTGTTATAAAGCTCGACTTGTGGCAAAAGGATATTCTCAAGGGTATGGGATTGATTATGAAGAGACTTTTGCTCTTGTGCCACGAATGACAACTATTTGGTATTTTTTAGCAGTTGTTGCAACCAACCAGTGGCCTCTCTTTCAGATGGATGTCAATAATGTCTTCCTTAATGGGGCCTTATCTGAGGAAGTATACATGTAACCGCCCCCAGGTGTCTCTCCTCCATCTCAAAAGGTGTGTCTTCTTCGTCGTGTGTTGTATGTTTTGAAGCAAGCCCCGCATGCTTGGTTTACAACTTTTAGTTCCACCATTGTTCAATTTGGATATACATCCAATCCTCATGAATCAGTGCTCTTTACATGTCAGATGACTCATGGTATTGTTCTTCTTCTCCTGTATGTTGATAATATGATTATTATTGGGGATGATCCTCAGGTTGTTATTGATCTACAACGCTACCTTAGAAAGCACTTTAAGATGAAGGATTTTGGTTCATTTAGTTACTTTCTTGGTCTTTAAGTACCAATGAGCTCTACTAGTTACTCGTTGTCTCAAAAGAAATATGCCTCCGACTTATTGGTGCACTCAAGCATCACTGACTTTGCTATAGCCCCAACACCACTCGATCCCAATGTTCACTTGACTCCATTTGGTGGATTTCTCCTTGAAAATGGCAGTATCTACTGTCAACTTGTTGGTAGCCTTGTTTATCTGACAGTAACTCGTCTCAACATTACATATGCTGCTCACATTGTGAGTCAGTTCATGGCTACCCCTTGGACCATTCATTTTATTGTTTTTCTTCATATTCTTCGCTATGTCAATGGAATTCTGGGACATGGCCTTCAGTTCTCTTCTCAATCATCCTTGGTAATATCTAGCTACTCTGATGCCAATTGGCCTGGTGAGCCTACTGACACGCGTTCTACCTCAGGTTACTGTTTCTACCTCGATGACTCCTTTATTTCTTGGTGGAGTAAGAAACAGAGTGTTGTCTCTCGTTCTAGTACCGAATCTGAATATCGCGCCCTTGCTGATGCTACGTTAAAGCTACTGTGGCTCCGCTGGCTTCTTGTTGATATGGAAGTTTCTTAGCCATCTATAACTATCCTTCATTGCGACAATCGTAGTACCATCAAGTTTGCTCACAATGATGTCTTTCATGAGTGCACCAAGCATATTAAGAATGACTGTCACTTTGTTCGTCATCATCTCCTAAGTAAAACTCTTCTTTTACAATCTATTTCCACTACTGAGCAACCAGTCGATATTTGCACCAAAGCTTTGTCCCCTAGGCGCTATCTCTAGTTGCTTAATAAACTCAAGTTGATTCCTACTTACCACCTTGAGTTTGAGGGAGGGTGTGAATGTATAAACTTATACTTAGTCTATTTGGTTAGAGAAGTTTTAGGTTGGTTAGAGTTTTTCTAGGTTCTATTTTTTATCTTGTTGTACTATATTTATACCATTCATACACTACTGTAATAGATATCTTGGAGAAATACATAGTTAACAGTTACAAATTCTTGTTTCACTCTCTTCACTTTCACAATCTTGTCTTCCCACCCCTTGATCTCCTTTCAACAACCCAAAATCAAAATCCCCTTTTGGTTTTACATAATTTCTTCTTTCTCCATTGTTTGTAGCAGTAACTTTTTCATCTTCTTATGAAATCTCTGCATGGGGAAGAAGATAAATAATCAACTAAAATGATAAATTGATTAAAGTTATTAAAAAAGAAAAAAGGGAAGAAATCTTCTTAAAATAGGGAAAAACTAGCGAGTTGAGAGGTGAAGAAGAAAGAGATTGAATGGTGAGGGAGGTAAAATAGGAGAGAGAAAAGATTTATTTATTTTTTAATTGAAAAATGTTTTAAAATAATATAAAATTACTTAACTAATATGATAGGAGCCTTTTAAACCTATTTTTCAAAACTGATGTACTAATTTGGTCAAGATGAAATTTTATGGACCAAATGCACCTATTCTTCAAAACTCAATTTTTTCCTTCAATTTTTTTTTCTCTCTTTTAATGTGATAAAATGTGATATCTTTTAATTTTTTTCTTTTATTTTGAATTAGAGATTCAAATTTATATTTTTTATTCATTTTTTCTTTTCTACGTGATTCTCAACAAAAATAGTATCATGATTTGTTTTAAATGAGCCCAAATCGTTCTAATACCTGAACATTGATTCTATTTTCATGCAAATAAAGTAATTTACTTAGGTACAATATTAAGACTATTCATGATGGACCTCTATTGTTTTCCTTTCATTCTCATTCACAATCCAACAATAGTCTAACATGCGAGTTCAAGCCTAAAACACACTCTCTCAAACAAGATTAAAGACCTCACAGCAATTCAATGGTGATCAAGCATTTGATTGATTAAGCACGAACATACTAGAAAATTAATAACATAAATATAATCAAACTAATTTAAGATGAACATCCACATCCTAAAGAATTCTAACCCTAGAACTAAAGAAACTCGGTCACTCATGTTTATCAAATACATAACAATCGTGTTGTACAAAATTCTAAGGGGAAATAAGTAAGAGAAGAGGAAATATTAGTCATTGACCCGCTCTGTTATCGACATCATATTAATTGTCAAGCTCTGAATCTTACTCTAATATATCCTGATGTCGATCCCCTAAAACACCTCTATGCAACATCTTTCAGCCTATATAAAAACTCCCAATACTAAACTCTCTTTGATTGAAGACAAACAAGAAATAAATAGAATGAATCCTTGATAGCGTTGTGATGCTATAACATTTAGCCCTCGGCGTGTCGTAGCATTGAGCAACACTACGTGTGAGATATGTCCACATTGTCGTAGTGTCAGGGTATAGCATCATGACGCTATCCTATTTTACAACCGTGAGTTTCAAGTGTTAAATATAGCATTGCAACACTTCCTTGGTGCCTTTTAACCTTAGTTTATCTTTTATCAAGCCTTAGATAAGCTTTGACCTCCTTAAAGCTATTTTCTTCAACACTTTGCCTCAATTAGCCCATTCAAGTCAAGATTCTCGATTCCTATAAATTCAACAAATAAAAGCATCAACGAACACAAATAAGAGACATAACTAACCAAATTCTAAACTTAAAAAAATATGTCTTTTAGTGCTTTTAAACATACAAGGAGATAAGTTTAGTGTTGGTTGCATGTATGGTAAAATCGACTAAATTAATGGTAGCAAAACTTTAAGTTATTTCCGAATATAGAAAAATATAAATAAAAAGAATAAAAACCTCTCAATATCACTAATACGCAATTTTTTTCTAAGACCATTAAACATTAACGCACAATTTCAGCCCAAAACCATTCCTTTTCTAACCTTCTCATGCAATCAATCAATTCAATTTCTTCCCCAAGAAAATTACTGGTAGTTTGCTCCAAAATATTTACTCCCATTTTGATCAATGAAGAAAGAAGGTTGTCGAGGCCTTCAATCAATCAAATCATTTTATAAAAATCGACCTATAACACGACTAAATTTTGGTAGTATTTGCAATAAGACCAAGTCGATCTTGTAGGGAAGCATGAAAATAGTTTCACAAAGTTCAATTCCTAATTAAAAGCATGAGATGGGAGGTGATATGAAATAAGAAATAAAAGGTGATTGCAATTGTGAAAGTATTCTGACTAAATGCTCTAGATAAGGAAATTGAAATCTCTCAAATGTAACAATGATCCTAGAATAACTCATGCAATCATTCTCAAGCGCATAGTTTGTTCAAATGGGAAATGCCTAATTAAGCATTTTACACTATTAATTAAGACTTGCATCCTACTTAAATTAAGTGCTATCTTATTTGAGAACATAATCCATTCAAAATCAATTAAATACTAGCACCAAGTTCCAAGGAATAATTGAAACGATTAATTAATTGGTATCGCCTAATTAACTAACTGATTAGTTCTTTAGTTCTAAATCGAACATGTCAACTATGTGACCCTAATAATGTCGTGCATGCGACACTCCCATGAACAAATTCTTGCTACTTAGTAGCCAAATACATAACAATTACGAGTTATACGAGGGCTTTCAGTGATTAATATGCATAAACAATTGGTTTATCAATCTTAATCATTGATACATGTTAAGAGCTAAAGATGCTTGGAAGATGTAAAAATATGCATTAAGGGTTATTTGGCCCACTGAGTTGAGTTAATAAGTCCGGAATTAATATGTTGGAGTTATAAGTTCGTGTTTAAGGTGTGAAGTTGTGAAATTAAGTTTCTCGATAATCGTGAAAAGTAAATTAAGAAAATAAGATAGAGTTATTTGATAAATGTGAAAAGTATAAAAAATGGGAAGATGAAGTTATTCGATAAATGTGCAAGTTCAATGATGTTTACTATTGAAGTTAGATTGTTTACACTAACTTAATAAGTTGGTGAGCCGAATGACCTAGGAATAAAATAATTCCAAATTTATGTAGTGGGTTCATCCAAAATCCATAACTAAAACATGACTAACCTTAATTACAATGTCGAAATGAGGTAGTTGAGGCTTGTCATCATCTACTTGAGTTACATTCAAACAAAACAACTTAAAACTAAGCTAAAATAGAAACCAGAAAGAAAGAGAGAAAGAAAATATAGAGAATGACTCCTAAACTTGGGATGGAGCTCTCTCCCTAACCTTAAAATCAAAGGAACATATATATTGGGCAAGTCGAGAGCATCGAACGTTGGGGATAGTGTTATGAAACTGTTAAGAATTTTCCCAGCACCCCTCAGTGTTTAACAACATTGTTCATCCACCTCCTCGGTAGTGTCACAACCGCACACTTCTGTTTTACGCGTTGTACAATGTTGCAACAGTAAGCCTCAAGGGCATTTTCATTATTTTGTTGCTTATTGAGCCTAATTGCTTCAATTGTCCCTTAAATTCACCATTTTTGCCCCGAACTACACCTAAAAATGTCTTGACAATCTCTTAAGCTAGATTTCCTGCAAGAAAGAACATATATACATCAAATACCTCATAGCTAGTTGATTTAAGTTGAGAAAGGTAGCATTTTTCAAGAGTTATTAATCATCCTTTCTGATTTTACTCTCTTTTGTGAATCGTGATTCTCTCCTAACTAAATCTCTATGATTCTTGTGTGTTCATCCCAAATGACTCAACATTCGTATGCCATATTTACTTCAACAATCATCTTAATCTATTTTTCTTCAATGTATATTTCATTTATTTTATTTTCTTCAAAGTTTCTTCTTCAATCTTCGTCTTCGTAATTTCATTTTTAGTTCACTTAAATAAGTTCAACAATTTATCAACAACGGTGTGCTTCAATAGTTTTTTTTTAAATTATTATTTTCATTTTCCATAAGCAATTCTTCTTTGATGTATGTTTTACTTGACTAAGTTTTTATCAACTAAGTTTCTGATTAGTTCACACTCTTAGTCCAATTGTTGTATTTGTAGTCTTTTTGTAGCATATGTCACACCCCCTTCCAAGCTTACTTCTTTCGCCCGAAAGAAGACGTGAAGATAGCGAATATTACCCTTTTATAATACCTACTATCTAATTCTTTATACTTACCAACCACATCCCAAAACTGAAAGCATTTTAAAAAGAATGTATTCCATTTAGAATACACTTTCATACCCGTTCACAATTATAGATATCGTATCACCATATCCCAAAACTCTAACATAAACTCTATAACAAAATGATTTCCACGATCATTCTACCAACAAACTCTACCTTCTAGTAGAACTTCGTGACGTCCTCCTCCTGCTACCTGGGAGAAGGGGACGAAACATTTGGAAAATATGGTTGGGAAAGCTCAGTGAGTGGTATGTTTTGTATAAAAATAATTTTGTTTTTTAAATTCATTTTGGAAAATATTTGCATAGACAATCAATCACAAGATCACATTAGAGTATGAATGACCTCATTCTAGTAATTGAGATGATGTTGGCATGATTATATGTTTTTCCATATATGTAATGCTTCAACCAATCATAAATTCAAAAAATAGTTCTATTATCCAATACACCCCATCGAATGTGCACATGTCGACAATATCCCAATAGACATACTCGGGTACACTGATAATCCCAGCCAGATTATATTGACAAACCCAGCTAGACGTCCACAAGATATGCTAACAATTTTTCCCGGGTACAATTCTAGTTTTCAATCAAATACATGCATCTACACAATTCTAAAAAACAATCAAAGTATCATAAAATCACAAGGAAACATATTTCCCGCTCATGTCATGGATTTTCAAACCATACTCGTAATTATATATATATATATATATATATATATATATATATATATAAACATATAAACATATAAATTCACAAAGGCATAGAAAGTAAAACCACTCACAGTTCACCGGAAAAATGGGTTTCCAAGTTTCCTGTATCTTCTATTTCTCTTGAATCCCCAGCCTATATCAATCCAATAATCAACTTAGAATCTTGTTTAGAGTTAAAATATTCTTAAAACATTTCCTTAAGCCTATACCTAGCTTACCAACCCAATACGTATCACACTAAACCTTTAGATTGGAAAAGACAGCTTTTGGACGTAGGGTTGGGTTTCCTCCAACACTATTGGATGCAAGGTTTCTCCTCATAGACAAGTTGGACGCAAGGCTGACTTCTTTTCAATGCATAGGTGAGCTCCTCAACGCATGGTCACTCCAAAATTTCTCCAATCACTTTCTTCTTGAGTCTTTTTCAAGAACTTTTAAGTTATGGAATGGAATGAGAACCTCGGAGGGTATTTATGGGCTTTAAGAAACCATCCTTGTCATCCTCTCCTACTTCCAACACATGATGCCTCTTCCTTGTGGAGGTTTTGAGTGTCTTTCTCCCATTGAGCCACCACCTACTTGCATGTAAGTAGGTGGTGTCTTCACTAAAACTTGTCCAATGAATGCCTACCTTTGATGTGGTCGTCCCAAGTTTTGCATGTTCAACTTTGCTCCACAGACTTCCATCACCTACTTAGGTTAATTAAAACTTTGTTTGGTTAAACCACATTTCTCACTTTGTTGTCATATTAACCTTGCTCAAAGCATAGATGCTCCTTGTTGGACGCATGGTCTCCTCTTCCATGTATTCAACTCCTCCAACTTTCATTTCTTGGATCTTGCTCCCTTCTCGTAGCATGGTTTCATTTCTTGATTATTTCTTAAGTGTTCATAGCATGGTTGCATAGCTTCCTAGGCATTCAAGATAATCATCTCCTCAAGGTGTTCACTTGCTGCTTCTAGGTTTTCTTGTTGTAACTCATGTTTTGCCTATGTTCTTCATGCTTCTAAGATAGAGTTCAACACTTCCCCTCATGCGTTCAACCTCTTCCCAGGCATCCAATTTTTAGGGTTTCATAGCTCAATGAGTTGATCCTACTTAATGTGTTGTCTAATGCTTGCCAAGGCTTTCACCATATATCCAAACTAACCCTAGATGCCCAAGTAGGTTAAGTTATTCGTCCACTTCACCTCTTCTGGGTCCAACCTTCAAATTTCTAGGATCTCATCACTTGTTATGTCATATTTCATTCAACACTTACCAAATTCTCAACCTAGGTTGCCCTATACGCCCATCTTACAAGGACTATGCGTCCAACCCTAGTTTTTCCACTTGGTTGTGCATGGTTCAATGCATGGTCTTCTAATACTAAACCAATTCTTCTTTTACGTGTTCACTTACACTAAACATCCCAAAACAACCTTCCTATGCATCCAAGTCCCCTTGGTATGCACCCAACATTTGCTAGTATATGCCCAAATCTTCCTTCTCCTTCCACAATATGATCCACTTGAAATGTCTTATCCAAGGTTAAGCCCCTACTTTTCATATCCTTGGTACTTAGTCCATTCTTCACTTTTCTAGCCAACTTGAAATTCCTTAAAAGTTTATAGCATAGTTCCTCATTCTCATAGCATAGTTTGGACACTTAAATAAATTTTTGACCTCACCCTACTGTGCCTCCAACACTTAGAAATTCTTCATCTTCCAAGGCATAGTTTAGGTATTTGACCAATCTTTTCCCTTCAAGGCTTTTTAGTTTTAAGTTCTCATTTCAACATAAGGAATCATGTGAGGGTTCGAGTATCACAAATCTATCCCCCTTAAAAAAATTTATTCTCGAAATTTATTTTGCAATTTAGTAATAAATTATGAAAACATATTTTATTTAGAAAAAACAAGTTTTTATCTAGATAGCAATTACATACTTTAACATTTACAGCCCTGGGGTTTTACCCTTGCTTCTTGGTTCCTATTCTAATTGAGTCATGTCATATAGTTTCCCTAGATGTCGTAATGATTCAACTACTTCTTTCTGCTTTAACTCGCCTGGTTGTCCTCCACCCACTGTTGATGGTCTTACATCCTAATTAATTGCTTGGGAAGTAGGCCTTCCATCTTCTGTTGCTAATTGTGGACATTCTCTATTAAAGTGTTCTGTTTGTTCACAATTATAGCAGACATTCTCTTTCTCAGGACACCTACTACCCCAATGATACTTGTTACAGTTGAGGCACCAGGATCTCTTATTATCACTAGCAACTAACTCGAAGTAGCGTCTTCCAAAAGATCTATTTGCTTGACTAGCTCCTCCTAGTCCAAACTTGGAAACACCTTTATTTTCTTATGTTCCTCTGTTTGCTACTTCAGGAACAAACTTCCCACTTCCCCCTTTTCCTATTTGTTTAATTGATGAACCATCTTATTTTCCATGTTTCTCGGTTATCAGGCTTTTCTCTACTCTCATCGCTGCTTCGACTAGCTGAGAGAATTCTTCCCAAGCGATACAAGCAGTCACAAGGGTTTGAATTTCTTGTCTCAATCCCGCCTCAAACCTCTTACAGTGCTCGCCACCGTCTTTAATAATATTCAAGGTGTATCTTGAAAGCTCAGTATACTTTTGTTCATACTCAGCCACCCAAGGGAATATGATGATGGCTTGAGTATTATTAAAATATATTGTGCTTTCAACACACTTTGAATTATTAAAGACGAGAGTGAACGGTATATATAAAGCCTTTCTGTGTGTTATTTGGAGAAATTCTTCGCCTTTTTATTTGAATATTAGTAGTTTTAAACATCTCATAATTTAAAAGTGTTTTTTTATTCAGTTGGTCTTAACATATATAAGTTGTCTTCTAGTTTAGCTGAACAAATAGTCACACCACTTTTCATAATGAAAGTTTTATTTGAACCAAAAGAAACAGAGTATGACTGTTCAATTAAACAGAAAAAAGAAACAAGGTTCCTCCTCATTTTAGGAACGAAGTATAAGTTTTCTAAAAACAAAAATCTACTTCAAAAAAATAACTTAGCAACTCTTATTACACGAGTTGAAATGGCATCTTCCGTTCCAACCTTGAGCGTCATTTCTCCCTATTTGAGTTGTTGGAAGGAACTAATTCCTTGAATAAGAATAAACGTGATTAGTGGCTCCTAAATCAAGTATCTAGGCATTATGGTCATTTTTCACTAAACAAGTTTTCAAAACAAGTAAATCATATTTACCTTCTTTCTCTTTCTTCTTCTCAGCAAGGTACTTAGGGCAATTGTGTTTCCAATGACCATCCACATTACAGTGGAAGCATCTACCCTTGTCATTCTTAGCTTTACCCTTGCCTTTCCCAGTAGTAGAAGACTTCCCCTTCCCTTCTTTCATTTTCTGGATCGTTTTAGAACCAGAGGTTGAAGGAACTGACTTAGTTCTAAAAGATGAACCCTTATGGAACTTTTTGAAATGGGCAACATTTTCCTCTCCTTCTACTGGTCCCTTACCTTTCATAAGAGACTCAAAAGTCTGTAACATTTTTAGAAGGGTAATCAGATTGTACTGTATTTTGTTCATAACTGCATTGCTATGGAATTGAAGAAAACTTTTTGAAAGAGATTCGAAAATAAAGGACACCTATCTCTACTCGTTGATGACCGCACCGTTTGTTTCGGCGACATTGAACTAGACCATCAAGTTGAGAACGTATTCTCCCATTGATTGGCTTTCTTTCATGCGCACATTATAAATGTACTTGAAGGCCTCGTACCAGATCTAAATGGACGATTGTCCAAACATCTCCTAGAGGGACTCCATGATCTGACATACAAACATCATGGCCTTATGCTTCTTAGTAAGAACGTCAAACAGACTTGCCAAGATGTAGATTTGGGCCTTATCATTGGCCTTCGTCCAACGGTCATAAGCATCCTTCAACGCTTGGGATGCATTTCTAGTGGGGACTGGAGGACATTCCTCCATCAAGACAAACCGCATACCATAAATAACCATAATCGTATTTAGGTTAGATTTCCACATCACATAGTTTTCACCTTCTAGATCGATTCCTAGGTGAAAATGTTCCATTTCTGTCAGCTTAAATACCCCCTCCTAGACAAAACCTTCCTTACACAAAGGTCTTTTATGGGCAATTATTTTATAAATTTATTATTTTAATTAAATTCATTTTAATCCTATTAAAACAAATTAAAAATATTAACCTATTCCTAATCCCACTAGAAGAAAACATAAATCTAGCTTGATTAATTTTAAACTTTTAAAATTAGTTTAGACCTATGTTTGCATGCAACTCTTGATTATAGATTTTAAACTATCTCATTAAAACTATAACACTTATATTTTAATGCTTTATTAAAACCTATAAATTTGCATCTAAAGACATCGATTAAATACAATAATTATATTATCTAAGTAATGTCATGCTCAATGAAAATTCAAATATTATTTGATAAATATAGCAATTATATAAATCATTCATGAAAAACAAGTATTCATATACATCATTCCACTATTTATTATAACATTTTTAATATATAGTATGATGCATGGACATGCTTAGATTAATCATACATCACTAACATAACACTTATATCATGATGCATGAGCATGATAATTTAATTATGCATCTATAAAATATAACCCTTATATTTAATTATGATGTATGTACATATTTATCCTAAAGTAGGTATTTTTGAATCTATATGACAAATAATATGTAATATGAATTCAAAAATAATTTAAACATATATCCAATATATAATTAGATTAAATAGCAAAAATTGGACGAATTTTGGCACCTTAATGCAAAAAATAATTGATTAAATTAATATAAATATTATATTAATTTAATTAATTAAAAATTACAGAGGAAACTAGGGTAAATAGCTTCAGCCGAAAGGTCTCACGCGCGTCACCTGCTTCCCGTCAATGCTCGGAGCATTGCAACGTTGAAGGTAGTGTTGCAACACTGCGACTGTTGCGCCTTGCGTCTGCCTTTCAGCCTTGCAATGTTGCGATAGCAGCATTGTGACGCTGAGCGGTAGAACGCTCCTATTTTGCATGCTTTTGGCTTCGAACTTTCCCCCAACACTTCCATTTCTTCCAAATCTCCTCAGCAACCATTGCTCTTTCAATCGGCAAGGACTTACAGACTCGAAGCAATAATTAAATTGTCCAAAAAATACAAAGGGGCCTTATAGTTTAATCAAATTAAAAGTAATCTAGTGCCAAAATCGAAAACAACCAATTTTTGCAAACCGACATTCAAATATTTCAAAAGCAGAATATTAAACCCACCTCTAAACTGGTTTTGTTTCGAAAAATACAAAGAACGTGGATGCAAGAAACTGACTCTAATACTAATTGAAGTGATCAATCCTGCAGCAGAAGCGTTTTGTGAGAATGTCTTGCATCCCATAATTCAATTTTTACATAAACAAATTCATTATACTAAAATAGAATATAAACATGTAAAATAGCATGCTTTAGGAAAAAAGATTAGAACCATTCTTACCTTTGTAGATTCTCAAGTTCCAAGAACGATCCTCTCGAAGTTCCAACAAACGGCTCCTCCTACAATCTTGATCACGAACGAGTTCTTGAACAATCTCGAACACAACCACAAGAATAACCTCGTTATCTCTAGGATTCCAATAGAAGAAAAAATGGTATCCAACTATTGGGAGAGAGAGAAAAGGCTTTTGGAAAGTAGAGAGGATTTTCTTTGTGGTTTAGGGAAAATTTTGCACAATAACACTTGTGTATTGTGTATTGTCAGTGTATCCCAAAGGGGCCATAGGGAGGTCTTTATATAGAGAAGGGTCAAGCCCTTTTCTTAATCCTTTTCCTATTTCCATCTTCCACAATTAATTAAATAAATAACAATTACTTAATTAATTTAGCACAACTAAATAACACTTATTTTATTTAATTTTCACATTAATTAAATAACTATTTATATATTAAATCTATATATTTAATTATCATATACATCATATGTATATATGCAATACCTATCTATTAATTAATTATTTGTGAATCTAATTTACTTGAATTAATTAATTGAATCTTATTCAAATATTACTTTCCAATTTAATTTGAATTATAGATCATATCCATAATCAATTATATATTAATCACATTAATATATGGTTTCCTCAAATTAATTTAAACAATTAAAATCATCACTCTTAAATATCTTCTAGTGAGCTCACAAGGGGACCTAGTAAACTTGTAGTTCAAAAGCTCCAACAATATGAGATTAATTGATTATACTCATTAACCAAGTTAATCAATATTCGTTAACTGTGGGTACACTCCACTAAAAACCCACAGTTGCACTCTTCTCACTACAGATATATTTCTATGTCCACAGATATAGATCAATAACAGCAAGTTAGTCCTTCACGAGTGTTCGTAACTCCAACTGGTTCAAAATACCGTTTTACCCTTAAGTTACTTCTGACTTCTTAAGTACCAATTCTCCTTTAATGAATAGCCTATTTATGGTCTAACTAATAAATAAAAACCCCTCTCAGGCCAATGAGAGGATAGAGCCCTCTGTTCAAGTCTCGGAGCACCACTTAAGGGAACACCCATCTACTTACCCTTATGGCAGGAAGAAGTAGATTCCATCTTGTATTACTATGTTCCCAGCTCCCCACTCGGTCTTGTTCCCAAAATGGTAGGCATATTGGGTCGAAAAATTGACCACCCTTACCCATATAAATCAAAGGAAAATTCCTCGTGAACAGGAGTTCATAATATACTCAAGATTAATACTAAGTTGCCTAGGTCATCCTATTGAAATAAAAACCTAACTAGTTAATAGTGTTACATCTAGTGGTTACTATTTCGCAGTCCAGTCTTATGAAAACTCATTGCATAGGATACCCACACTCGCATGTCAACTACACGAACGCGTTGGATCGTTGCGTTTGTATCAAATACAAAGTGGGTCATATCCATAGCGTTACCAGGATAAGGTACCCAACCTTATCCCTATACTATAGACCCTTTAGGTTATATCTTAAACATTGATCCCTGTGTCTCAACATACAGTTCAAGACTCATAAGGCAACCTTAGACATTAGTTTATTGGATTTAAGATTATTAAGACAAAATAGACAAACAACACAAACAATAACATTTGTTGAATTAACATCTATAACTCTGTATTGATGACGGTCAATTAATAGCATTTACTATCTATGAGTTTTAGGGCATAAACCCCAAGAGGACATTACGAAGTGCTAATAGAAGGTAGAGTCTATCGGCAGAATGATTTTGGAAATCATTTCGTCCTAGAGTTTATGTTAGGGTTTTGGGATATGTGATACAATGTCTGTAATTGTGAACCGGTATGAACATTAATGTATTCTAAATGGAATAAATTCTTTTTTAAAATGCTTTCGGTTTAGGATGTGGTTGGTAAGTACAAAGTATTGGACAACAAGTATTACAAAAGGTATGTCTGTTGTCTTCACGCCTTCTTTTGGGCGAAAGAAGTAAGCTTGGAAGGGGGTGTGACAAGTTGGTATCAGAGCAAAAAGTTCCAAGAAAACTTAGGCAGAAAGTCGGGGAATTGAGTTAGTACTGACTCAGAAGGCCTAAAATATTTAGAAAACCCTAAGAGTGGTACAGTAAAAAGTCAAACCAATAGAGTTAGGACAAAAACCTGGAGAATATAGTGGGTAAAGGTTTACATAAAACCAGGAAATGGTAGGAAAAGTCAAAATAAGGATATGAGGAAACCTGGAAGAAATCCAGGAAAAATAGACTAGGAGAAATAAGTGACTTAAAAGACAATGTAAATATGACTTCCTTGGAACTAAATGATTATCATGATTTTAAGCCAATTATTATTGTAGGAAACACATACTCAAGGGATAGATCAAGGATTAAGAAGTAGTGTTAACTCTACTATGTCATCCAAAGAAAATCGGAAGTTTCGATGGAGCCCCTATCTCTACATGGAACCTGAGTTGATGGAGCAGATTAGACACACTACTGTACTAGAGTGTACTAGATGTGAAGGAAAACACCTAAGACCCTATTTAATATCATCAAGAATTTGTCTTGAATGTAGTCAAAGGGGCCACCTTCGAAGAGACTGTGTTCTTTATCAACGGAAAAGTAAAGATAAACAAAAAAATAGATAACTAGTAATAATCCGCCACAAAAAGATATGTTTTCAGGTAACCGACACAGCGGATTCCCAATTGAGAAGAAACTTGGAATTCATCTAAAGAAGATTCATATAAAATAAGGATCTAGTCATACCACGAATGATGTCATGCGAATAACTAATGATGGTACCAAAGACATTATACAAAATTTATACGAGGAAGATGCTGACCTCCATAGAACATTTTGCTTCATTTGTCTACAACCGGGACATTCTTTAGAAGGGTGTCCGTGGAAACCAGAGGAATAATTTGGGATAACAATGAAAGGAAAAAAGAAAGTGGAAGAATAATAAGAAATGTAACCCATAAATATTGTTGACTTAAGCTATACTAACTAACGTTTCAGTTTAGTGATGTAGCCGAAGTACTCGAATCAAAAATAAAAGAGGAAGAGAAGAAAGAACAATCAATACAAAAATTATAGTGGTTCAATCTCAGAGTGAGATTTACATCCACTGTGAAAGGTCTCTCAATCTTCTTTACTGATAATAAAAAACAGGATTACAAAGGAATTCCTTTTGGAAGAGAAAATACCAAGTTCATTATAATGATGACGGGCAGAAATGCACGTCATTATAGGCCTTTTATTTAGAATTATGAGGGCTGTTAAGTAGAATATGTTGCGATTATGTTACGAATCCATGAGAAAATGAGTTTGCATCCATTGGCATTAAGAATCTCGACTAACCTACTATTATGCGTTATTATTCTTTCAATTGTCTATCTTTGTAGCTAACGTAGAAAGCGGTCACATATGCGGAAGCCAAGCTATTGAAAAGACGACCGCATGCAGGGATCTCTCAATCGCAGAAGGCGAACGTATACATTCGATGCATGGATGTTACGGCCATTAACGCATGCATCCATCACATAGAAGTTGCGGCTGTCGAGCGAATGTGGTAATCACATAGATGTTGCGGCCATCAACCGCATGTGTCCATCGCATGGAAGTTGCGGCTGTTAAGCGAATGCGGTCATCACAGAGAGATTGCGGCTACAGAATAATAACCATAATAGAGGGATGATCGTAATGTTAGTGGAATGCAAACATGAACGCATACCTCGGGAGTATCAAAAGATGATGTTGACATTTCACCTACCACGCCATTAGCAACAGAGATTTAGAAAAGGACCATCAAGCCACGAGTGTTAGATTCAGAGCAGGTCCATTAATACTATCGGCGATCAAGCTCTATAAATAGAAGCCGTTGAGCAAAATTTCAAGGCATCCAAGTTTTTACCTTCGAGTGGATCCTTGTGATCCAAATTAAAGTGTGAGAAGATAGCTTGAGAGTTTTTCATCCCTTTCAATCATTCCGAGGGACGACCGGAGCCTTCGCCGGAGTTAAAGCTCCAGAGAGTCTACTCCACCACCCATCCATGGCACCACCGGTAGCCTTGACACACATCTGTTGGAAGCAAGACATTACTTTCAGCTGGCCCTTCCATTTTTCTTCCTTCCTTATATTGTATTACATTTTGGCTTAAGGAATTAATACATTTGTGATCAATGCATTCCTTTATTTTCCTTCGATTTCATCTCCATCTTCATTTACTTAATCATGCGGCATAGAGATATGAAGCATGTAGCAAACCATCAGGAGGTGTGCGTTGCACGAGTGTTGTGAGAAAACCTTATTTACTTAGTGTGAAGTTGTAGCAATGCTTGTCTATAAGCGGATGCAATGCTTGTCTATGAGTAGAATCAGCAACAACTAACTGCCCGAGAGGGTAAGTGATTGGTCGCATTAAGAAATGTAAGCAAGTGTTCACTAGAGATAGTAATAATCTTACGTCAGCCAGGTTTATGCGATTACCTTGTCTTATAAGCGCATCATTCCTCATTTAGGCATACTTGGGAGAGTAGTCTAAAAACCAAATTTAAGACTCGAGAGAGCGGATTGGATCGCATAAGCAAGAATGGGAAATTTAGAGATAAGCTACGTTTGCTACTACACAGTGTGTGCACTCTTTAAGTAGGTTATGATGGTATGTGGTCATATAAAGGCTTAGAAATAAGCTTCTCGACACTATCGTATATCCATTGCATGCATCTATGACAAATGTGTATAGCATGATCGCATAGCTTACGTTGGCTGGAGTATCCTTTGAAGTCAAGCTTAATGTTGCGGTGAAGACATCCTCACATTTTATCTATTTTTTCATGCATTTTACTATGCGTCAACAGTTTCTGTGTCTCTACCTCTCATTCATACTTTCAATGCTTTGTCTGTTAATTAGGAGTAGGAGTAGTGCTTAAATTATCAACCTCATCATTCTTTCATTTATTCGCCGCATACACATCACCACATACCATCTAGCTACAAGTCCCTGAGTTTGACCTCGGATCACCCGAGAAACTTGCGTTTTCGTTATACTTGGCGAGAGCGCAAGAAAACTTGTGATAGGAACGCATGGTCATTGCATATGAGATTAACGCATACATTCCATTCCAACACATGACCACCGACGCATGAGAACCAATGCATAACCTAAGACATGCATTGCATAAATGCGCTCATTAATTTTCGTCTCCAAGTTTTTGGCACCGTTACCAAGGACTTGGCAGCTAATAGTTTGTTGAAGTTTTGCGTTCTTGCAGGCAACCTTTTTACCTTGGGAGTATTGTAGCTTGTATGACCAAGTTGCAAACAGTATTGAAGTGTAAACGATGCGCCAAAAGCCAGTATTGACCCCAAGATAGATGGGCAATCAGTTGCATGAGCTGAGGGTAGTTCTAAGTGCATAAAGGCCGGCATGCGCCCACCAATTGTCGGAAGTTCCAATGGTCAGGGCGAGCCCCTTGACCTAAGCAGTTAAGAGCAATCTCCTGCATGGGAGACTCCTTGCGATGACCGGACTCCAATTTCTCTAGGGACGTCTTCTACTCTACCTTGCTTTCTTAGTTTAGTTTATTTTTATTGATATTTTGGATATGTGGCTGCTTCCTTGGTTGTGGTACATTTTCTCCTTGTAGGTGCAACAATAATTCTCCTCGGTACGTAGTTACAATGGAAGAATCCTCCCATCTTTTAACGCATGGCTTTGATCGCATGAGTTCCAAGGCATGGCCGCAAGCGTTATTTTACTTAAGGTTCTTTTCTTGTTATCTTTTATGCATTATCCTTTTGAAATTCTCCTTGTCCGATTGCATTCCTTTGCGATGCATCTATGATGGTACGTATAATTCACTACATCCGCTAACTAAGCATCGCAAGGCTCTCCTTAGTTTTAATAGCTTCTTCAAAATTTGACAGTCTAAGTTTTATTATGTGCAAACCTTTGCTCAAACATTTGTTACCACATTTCTGTTGATTTTGTCTTTAGCTTTGCGGTGAGAGCACTGCCAACCTCTAAGTTTGGGGGTGGCAACGATCCTGGAGAATTGCGTTCCCTACATTGCAATCATTTTCTAAATACAAAAAAAAAAAAAAAAAAAAAAAAAACACTTTGGCTGCTTCTTCAAAAAGATCGTTTCTAAGCTTAGATTCGGCAAGCCTTTGCACAAAAACTTGTTATTCATTTCCCGCAACTTTGCGTTTAGCTTTTAAGAATGCGTTCATTCAAAACAGTTCAAAACTTTGTGATTACTTATTAGAATGTGGCGTTGAACCTAGTTATGCTCTTCGTTTTGGCTTGCCACCACGTGTGTCATGCAGACAGCCAACTTCAGTTGCGTGCCATATTCAACTCAACTCTTGTCTTGCTTAATTTGGCTTATGCGAGACAGAGGAGTTGCGTTTATGCGTTGATCCTGGCGACTTACTTTCGTTTTGGCTTGCCCCCACGGGTATCATGCAGACATCCAACTACGGGTAAGTGCCTTTCACAACTTAACTCTTATCAACATGGGTTTCCCCATTGCATTGACAATGTCTTGCTTCCAGCAGATGTGTGTCAAGGCTGCCGGTGGTGCCATGGATGGGCGGTAAAGTAGACTCTTTCGAGCTCTAACTCCAGCGAAGGCCCCGGTCGTCACTCAGAATGATTGAAGGGGATGAAGAACTCTCAAGCTATCTTCTCATGCTTTGATCTGAATCACAAGGATCCACCCGAAGGTAGAAACTTGGATGCCTTGAAATTCTGCTCAACGGCTTCTATTTATAGAGCTTGATCACCGACAGCATTAATGGACCTGCTCTAAATCTGACACTCGCGGCGTGATGGTCTTTTTCTGAATCTCTGCTACTAACGACTTGGAAGGTGAAATGTCAACATCATCTTTTGATACTCCCGAGGTATGCGTTCATGTTTGCATTCCACCAACCTTGCGATCATCCCTCTATTATGGTTATTATTCTGTAGCCACAATCTCTCTGCGATGACCGCATTCACTTGACGGCCGCAACATCCATGCGATGGATGCATACAGTTGATGGCCGCAACATCTATGTGATGACCGCATTCCCTTGACAGTCATAACTTCTATACGATGGACACATGTGTTAATGGCCGCAACATCTATATGTTGAATGTATGCGTTCGCCCTCTGCGATGGAGAGATCCTCACATGCGGTCGTCTTTTCGATAGCCTGGCTTCCGCATATGCGACCGCTTCCTGCATTAGCTACAAAGATAGACAATTGAACGCATAATAATGCATAATAGTGGGTTAGCCAAGATTCTTAATGCCAATAGACGCAAACTCATTTTTTCATAAATTCCTAACATAATCGCCGCATATTCTACTTAACCGCCCTCATAATTCTAAATAAAAGGCCTATAATGACGTGCATTTCTGCCCGTCATCATATAACAACAACAAGAATAAAACACTTAAATAGCCAGTGCTTTAGCGTTTGCAAAGTCATACTCGATCCTCGATTGCATCTTACTCGATGCTCGATCACTCATTTACTCGCTTACTCGTTGCTCATTGTTCACCTGAAAGCTTCACGCTTAAAAACTTACTCGATTACTCGATGCACACTTACTCACTTACTTGATGCACGCTTACTCGATTCATGTAAACTTGCTTACTCGATGCAAGTATACTCGCTTACTCGATGCTCCCCTGAATGCTTGATCAACCAGTCTTTTATTACACCAGGGGAAACTCTTCAGCTGGGACCACTTTATGCACAATAAAATCCCTGGAAGGAGAAACGAATCCAGGTGACATATCTCAACCAACCAACCAATCATGTGTTGTCTTTTATAACAAATTTACTGGAGGAATATTCTTCTTCCAAATCATTCACAAATAGCTTTAAGATGGACCTAAAATAACAATAACAACACTCTTTCCCTTCATACTACAAAGAGTATACCAAGCTCAATTAGAAGCCAAATTAATGTGCTGAAATTAGACAAGCCCACTAAATATAATAAAGGGCCGAAATGTATTAGGCTAGCAAAAACCACAACAAATATATAATGAAGGAAATCTAAACATAGAGATCCAGTGAGCGAAAGCGGATCGTTCTAATCCCAATGAGAAAGAACTTAAACTATTATAGTCTAAACGGAAATGATTATGCATAATAAGTGAATTACAAGCATGCTTCTTAAAAGAATGAACAAGGGATAGAGTATGCAAACCTTTGAAGAACTCTTTCTTCAAGTATCCCTCGATCAATCTCCAATGAAGAAGTACTCAAACGCAATGATTAGAACAGCCAACAACATGAATTGAAGAATTCTCGATCACTATCAAGTCCAACTAGATCCTCGAACCTTGAACGAAACTAGAACACCACCACAAGAGTTACCTTGGTATTCTCGTTGTAATAATCCAGGAGTTGTGGGCTCTATGTGACTTTGGTTAGAGGAAAAGAGGAGGTAGATGATTCATTTTTTTATGAGATGAAATAATGGTGTAGAATGCGATGGTGGAATATGGGTTATGCAAGCAAGTTTTCTCAGCAAGATCCAAGTATAAATCCTATTGAGTTGCCTGGTAAGCCCAGGGTCAAACACAGGGACTGAGGACACAGTATGCAATGGTAAATTTTGGTTACTTTGTGGTAACAATTAATCAAAGTGATGATTGGTTTGTTGTTTAAGGTATAAAGTGTATGCAGTGGATTTGAGGAAAGCGCTAATTATGCGAAAGATACGATAAGTATGTGGAGGAACGGGTTGAGAAAGTCTTTAGCTAGCATTTCCTGAGAATGCGTTCAAGCTATGCGATCATGCTACACTCATGCGACAGCAATTCATTTTCCATTGCAAATGCAATAGCTTCTAGTTTTAGAACGCATGCGATGTATGCGATGATGTCTATAGAGCTTATTCCTAAGTCTCTATTTCTTGCCTATGCGATGATGAAAGATACATGCATGGATAAGGTGACCGCATACAATCATATCCTATCTCTAGGGTGCATGTGATGCGTTAATAGCAAACAGAACTTATTCCTAAGCTTTTATCTCTTGATTATGCGGTTTTAATCTGACTCTCTCGAGCCTAGATCTGACTTTTCCAAGCCTAGATTCTATCCTTAGACTACCCTTCCGAGTATCTCTAGAGGACGAATGACGCATACATAATACAAGATGATCGCATAAAGTGAAGATCCCAAGTTATGCTAGCTAAGTGCTTCTCAACCCATTCGACAGATTTAGCTACTCATGCGTAATATAAAGAGAGTAGATAGATATAAAGATGCAGTTTCCATTTTTATAAATAAGTTTAGAATACAAAATGGCAATGGAAAAATAAGGGTAGAGAGCCTGGTAGCAATATCTTGCTTCCCAAGGCTTTTACACTGAGTTGTCTCTATTTTGCCCAAAAGATGTTCTTGCTTCTGCAAGAGTTGGCCCTCTCTCTGTTTTCTACACTTTCGATACTCTTTTGAGTTCACCAGGATGATCTCTCAGCGTAATTTCCCTTCACTCATTTCCACCTTCTAAGTATGTAAAAGCTAAGTATAAGGTGAAGAAGAACTCTAAGTCTGAGGAGCAGAACCGAACTATCGGAACTCCTTAAACAAAGGTGGCCTTCGGTATTTATAGAGCTTCAGGGTGAAGAAATTTTTCTCTTGAATGATTGCACTAATGGGATGTCATTAATTCTCTGTCTGATGTGCCGAATATTTGTCACCGAAAAGTTGAGTGTACTTGCTACAGTATGTCGTTAACGGCTTGTCAACATAATTCAAAATCGACCGTCATCAGCTTTCTGTCTCATCATGATTTATTAAGCTTTCACCCAGATGCGCCCACCTTGATGCGCCGATTCTATGGGCCACCTTCTTGAGCGGATTTTCACGAACACAAATGATTTCATAGCCTTATGGTCGCAATATCTTATGCGCTCAGACGCTAATTTTCTTGGATCGTAATTTTGCCTTGCATCAACGCATTTTCCTGCATAAAATACATAAGTTAGTTGTTTTACTGCGATGGATACATGTGATCGCAATGTTTCAAACTTATTACTTTTGGACGCAATATTATATATTTTTACCATCGCAATCCTACATAGTTTTATATCTTTGCGCTGTAATAACTTGCACTTCTGCCCGTTATCAGTAGACGATCGAGTAAGTGGGAGATGAATGAAGTCTATTGTATAGACTAGATACTCGATTGTTGCTAAACGAGTAAACGAGTAACTATGTATAGTAAACTCAATACTCGATCGTGTATGCTCTCTATGCTATCGTTTAGTAATATGCTTTTACTCGATAGCCTTTTTGTGAGATCTATCCGAATGAATACATCAACTTGATTTTTGGAAAAAAAACAAATTCCTTTTATCTCACAGTTACCATAACCGTTTTAAAAAACCTCCCACCCAATTTGGTATTTAAAAAAAAAAGGATAATTATCATATAATTACTATATTATAAATAAATATGATAACCAACTTATCATATTATATTTATAACCTATAGTTTTAATATTTCATCATATGAAACATATAAACCATAGTTCTTTTATATGTTATGGTATTTAATATAAATCATATTTATATTAATTCCTCTAATTAATGTATCTAATACGTTATATCAATTATATCACATATAATTGAATCAATTTAGTTATATCATATATAATCAAATTACCTCTTGTTAATTTGAACACTTCAAACTAATCCAAAATCTGATTCTCACTTGAACTCATTGAGCTACCAAGGGGACCTTATGGACCTATAGCTTGAAACTCCAACGGTATGTGAATAACTGGCTAAACTCTTTAATCACGAGATCCACCATCTGTTAACTGTTGGTCACTTCACTAAAGACCGACAGCTGCACTCTTCGCACTATAGATATATTTCTGTGTCCATTGGATATAACCAATAAATAGTGTGATGACTCTTCACAAATCGCTCATAAGTATAATTGGGCCAATTTATCGTTTTTTCCCTATAGTTACATCTAACTTCTTAAGTACCACTGATTTTGCTAATGAACAATAAGTTATAGTCCTACTATGACTGAGTCCTTTCTTCTGAAGAGAGGGCGTGACCACTATGTTCAAGACCCGGAATCAACCCTTAATGGAGCAATTTATCTGCTTACCCCTGCTTTGAGGAATGAGTGAATTCCGTCTTGTGTAGCTGAGTTCTCAGCTCTCCAATCAGACGAAACCCCAAAATGGTAGGCTTGTTGAGTTGGCAATCTAGCCACTCTCACCCATACAAATCAAATGACCGCCCTCATGAGTAGGATTTTCCAACTCACTCAGGATTAAAGTCATGTCACCTATGGTCATCCTAGTGAAATGTAAGTCTCAATTATCAACAACGTTTTATAAAGAGACTAATCATTTCATGGTCCGATCTTATACAAACTCTTTGTATAGGATACCCCCGCTCGCATGTCTCCACATGAATGGTCAGGATCAGATCATTTGTAGTACTTTACAACACTTGTAACATCTACAAAGCAGGTCGTATCTGTATTATCACAAGGATAAGGTATCCCTCCTTTATCTTTATACTATAGACCATTTAGATTATTACTTAAGGCATGATCCATTTGTATGTCTCTATATACATGCTTAAGTTACATAAAATAACCACGGGATCTTAGTTTATTGGATTGAGTAAATGCTTATAAAATAATATTTTTTTTATTAATAACAATATGTTCACAAAGTGTTTACAAACTATGAGACTACTAGGAGAATTAGGACATCAATCCCAACAATCTCCTACTTGTCATAATGCCTGGGGAGACTAATGTACAATACAAAAATAGTACAATATACAATAAACTAGGGCATACTCTATACCCCAGTATCATCTCCCACTTGCCCTAGACAAGGTGTCGCATGTCCTGTAGACCCAGACTCTCCATATGACCCTCGAACACTTTAGCCGTGAGAGCCTTTGTAAACAGATCAGCAACGTTATGCTCCAATGCAATCTTCGTGACTATCACATTAACGCGATGCACAATCTCCCTGATCAAATGATACTTCCGTTCGATATGCTTGCCTCTTCGGTGACTTCGAGGTTCCTTAAAATTTGCCACAGCCCAAATTTCTCTTCCTTCAGGACATAGTCTAGGTACTTAATTTAGCTCTTCCCTTCCAGAGCTTGAACTTTGAATTTTTCTCTCCTTTTAAGGAAATCTTATGAGGGCTCGGGTGTTACGTTTACCCCCTTTAGGCTCTGAGTACGCATCTTTCCGGTAGCTCAAGAATTCTTGTCAAGATCCAGGTGTTACACTAAATTTTGATTTTTTTTTTTTTTTTCAAAATGATTATGAGCTATTTTAGCTATAAGTTGATTAACGATCGAAAAAGGTGATAACTTGATTATTGAACACAAGGGTTGGTAAATGTTAATAATTTAATAATTTTTTTTATGTGGTGGACTTCCCCACTTCCCTTTTCTCCTTCTACCATCACAAATATCTCTATATTGTTGTTGCTTTGCCTCTCTCCATTCGACTATTGTAACTGTCGCCTCTATCCCCACTACAATTGTTACTCTATCATTGATAAACTTCTATTGTTGGTACTTGTTAACTTGTCATGTAAATATATCAATGATCAATATCCCTCCCCACTCCTAGTTGATTTTCCATATCAATGATATACTCTAAGTATGTCACTAATAAAATGATATTCCCTTCAAATATCATAAATAAATATCATTCTATCAGTGATAAAATTCAATATATGAATAAAATCTATCACTGATAGACTAATATCACAAACTAACACTAGTCTAGCATTAATAGACCACATTGTGACACTTAATTCTATCAGGTATAATAGTTCGTTATCATTATAATTAACTTACATAATGTTTTTATTTTCATTTTTGGTCTTTTGTAGTAATTTGAAATCATGGTTAAACTTCTCATAGTTACTTTTCATAATAATTTCTATAAAAAATGACATATTGGTGCATTTTGTTTCTTCTCCCTACTTTTGAACTCAGAAAATAAAGCTTATGCATGCAGTCTATCAATGGTTGGCTTTTATTATTAACAAACTACACTCATCTTGAATGATTTTGATTAGTGATAGATGCCCATCACCGACAGACTTCAATCAGAATATATGTAATCTATTAGTGATAGAAACATCTAATGATAGACTTCTATCACCAAATGAAGTCAACAAGCAAGCACAAGTTATCAATTAAGTCTACTAGTGATAGCCTTCTTCACTAACATATTATAACTTAGTCGATTAGTGATAGAATCTTGATAATGATATACTTCAATCGTAATGTTAAACATTGATAGATTCCTAATATTGACACATATTTCGTGATATATTTCAATCGGTTTTAGACTCCAATCACTAATAAACTTCAATTAGTGATTCAAGTTTGTTAATCACTCATAGACTCCATTCATAAGCCAAGTCTACCAGTGGCAAACTCATATCACTTATAGAAGTCTATTAGTGATAGGATACAATAAAAGCATAAACTAAAAAAAAAAAAACTTGTATGTACTAAGGCCGTTAGTCATAAAAGCCTTGCTTAATACTGAAATGTTCAAAACAGCGACAATTGCAAAAAGACCAAGGGTGTCTCCTAAAGGAAAACACCCATCTTTGGCATCTAAGGTTAGGTCACATCAATCTCAATAGGATTGAGAAGTTGGTAAAATGTGGACTTCTAAATGGTTTAGAAGAAAACTCTTTACCGGTATGTGAATCATGCCTTGAAGGCAAAATGACCAAACGAGCTTTTACTAAAAAAGGTTATAGAGCCAAGGAAACCTTGGAGCTTATACATTCAGACCTCTGTGGTCCGATGAGTGTTAGAGCTCGAGGTGGGTATGAATATTTCATCTTTTTCACAGATGATTATTCAAGATATTGATATCTATACCTAATGCAACATAAGTCTGACACTCTTGAAAAGTTCAAAGAGTATAAGGCTGAAGTTGAAAACTTGTTAGGTAAGAAGATAAAAACATTACGATCTGATCGTGGTGGAGAGTATATGGACTTAGAGTTCCATAACTATATGATAGAACATGGAATCACATCCCAACTCTCAGTTCTAGGTACACCTCAGCAGAATGGTGTATCAAAAAGGAGAAACAGAACCCTGTTGAACATGGTTTGGTCTATGATGAGTTATGCTCATCTTCCAGACTCGTTTTGGGGATATGCAGTAGAGACTATAGCTTACATTTTCCACAATGTTCCCTCAAAGAGTGTTTCTAAAACACATTTTGAGTTATGGAGAGGTCGTAAAGGTAGTTTACGCCACTTCAAGATTTGGGGATGTCTGGCCCACGTGCTTGTGGCTAACCTTAAAAAGTTGAAACCTCGTTCGAAAGCTTACCTATTTATAGGCTACCTCAAAGAAACAAGGGATGGATACTTTTATGATCCAAGTGAGAACAAGGTGTTTGTATTGACAAATGTTATCTTCTTGGAAGAAGACCACATAAGGGATCATAAACCATGAAGTAAGCTCGTTTTAAATGAGATTTCTAATGAGACTACTGAGAGTTCAACAAAAGTTGTTGAACAGAATAATAGATCAACAAGAGTTGTTGATGTCGGTTTATCTAGTCAACCATCTCAAGAGTTGAGACTGCCTCAATGTAGTGGGAGGGTTGCGAACCCACCAGAACGCTACATGGGTTTGACAGAAGCCCAAAACGTCATATCTAATGATGGAGTTGAGGATCCATTATCTTATAAGCAAGCAATAGAGGATGTTTACAAAGATGAGTGGATTAAAGCCATGAATCAGGAAATAGAGTTTATGTACTTTAATTCTGTCTGGGAACTTGTGGATCAGTCTAATGAGGTAAAAACTATAAGTTGTAAGTGGATCTACAAAAGGAAAAGAGGTGTAGATGGAAATGTGCAGACTTTTAAGGCTAGACTTTTGGCAAAGGGTTATACACAGGTCGAGGGAGTGGACTATGAGGAAACTTTCTCGCCTGTTGTCATGTTAAAGTCTATCAAGTTTCTCTTGTCCATAGCCACATTTTATGATTATGAGATATAGAAAATGGATGTCAAGATTGCCTTTTTGAATGGTAATCTTGAGAAGACCATCTACATGGCTCAACCAGAAGGATTCATTGATTCAGATCAAAAGCAAAAGGTTTACAAGTTTAATAGGCCCATTTATGGACTAAAACAAGCATCTAGATCTTGGAAAATTCAATTTGATTGTGCGATCAAATCATTTGGCTTTGATCAGAATTTTGATGAGCATTGTGTTTACAAAAAAATCATCAACAGCTCAGTAGCTTTCCTTGTTCTGTATGTGGATGATATCCTATTCATTGGGAAGGATTGTTGGGAATGTCATAGAACTCACAGTTCATGTTAAACATTCTATTTATCAATAAAGTTGTTGATTTTGCATTCTATTACGAAAATCCAATAAACATATCCATGGCTATTGTCTGAATACTTTAACTTTATGTGGTAATATAAACAGGATCAAGTTAACAGTATATAGCCTAAATGGTCTAATAAGTATATGGATGAAATTTGGTATCTCATCCTGGTAACACTATTGGATGCGTCCCACTCTGTAGTTGTCACAAGAAATTGTAAAGTGCTACAAATGTTGTAATCCACAGATCGTTCATGTAGAGACATGTGAGTGGGGGCATCCTATGTAATGAGTTTGCATATAGACTGGATCACGAAAATAGTCACTTTTCTTTATAATGACTGTTTACTGTTAAAACTGACTATTTCATAATTAAGTAACCCTAGGTTAACTTAATCTTAATCCTAAGCTAGCTATGAACTTCTGTTTGTTCGAGATTTATCCTTTAATCTGCATGGGTGAGAGTAGTCCAACAACACTACTCAATAAGCTTTCCATTTTGGGGATAAAACCAGATGAATAGCTGAGGACATAGCCCTACAAGATGAAATTCACTCCTACCCAATTTAGGGTTAGCAGATAGGTTGTTCTCTTAAGTACTAATTCCAAGTCTTGAACAATCGGGGCCCCGTCTTCTCATGATAGAGAAAGGACTTGATTCATAGGTATTGTGAATAAAAAATTATTCATTAAAGGGTTAGTAGGAACTTAAAGAACAAGATGTATTCACAGGGGTAAAATGGTGATCTTGACCCAGATGTGATTACGAACAACTTGTGAAGGATTGACTTACTGATTATGGTTATATCAAGTGGACATAATATATCTATAGTAAGGGGAGTTCAACTATGGGCTATAGTGGAGTGACCCATTAGTTAACGAATGGAGGTTAATTCGGTATAATGAGTTTAGCCAATTAATCTCGGATCGTTGGAGCCCATGATCTGTGGGTCCGCAAGGTCCCTCTACTAGCTCGTAAATGGATAAGCTTTAGAGTAGCATGATAAGTTAATTTGAAACGTTCAAATTAGAATTAAACGGAATAGGAGAATTTATATTTAAATATGATTTAAATATATAAAGGTGGATTTGTGTAAAAATTAATTTAATATTTGATATTAAATTAATTAGAATTATTTAAATGATTATTTATTAATTTTATTAGAAAATTAATTTATGAAATTAATTTTATAAAATTAATAATATTTTCAGTTTTAAAATCAAGTGGATTTTGAAATCATTTTTAGAAAATTGAAAAATTACAAAAACTTACACAAAATGGAAAAATGGGTTTTTCCATTATCTTCTTTAACTAGCTCACACAAAAACCATTGATGTTTGTTTTATTAAATTCCAAGCATGAGTTGCATCTCATGCAGCCATCTTCTTTGTATGTACACATGCAATAAATAAAGAAGATTGGAGTGGAATTTAGGCATGCATTCAAAGAGGTTTTTTTAGAAAAATTCGTGTTGAAGAAAGAGTTTTTCAAACGGGTTGATGCAGTGAGCTTGTCTTAAGTTTTCCGTTCGTTCAAGCTGTTCTTGAGTCTCACAAGTCATTCTAAAGCTCCAAAAGGATAGTGGGGAAAATCTTGAGGAGGTTCATGACAAGTTTTTGGAGAAGACAACAATTGAGGATCAAGATCTTGAATAGTTCTACAAAGGTATGACTTCAAACCCTCTTATATTAGATGAGCATGTTTTAGTTTCTGCCAAAATTAATGAATTAGAATGCTTATTGATCCTTGTTACTTCCGCTGCATGTTGATATACTCTTACAATGATGTAGGTTTTCTGACTGACATTAAGAAATGGCTAGCCACCCAATTCCAAATGAAAGATTTGGGAGAGACTTAGTTTGCTCTAGGGATCTAAATCATAAAGGATCGTAAGAAAAAAAAAGTTGGCCTTGTCTCAAGCATCGTACATTGACAAGATGTTGACCAGGTACTCGATGCAAAATCTCAAGTGGATTTTATTATCTTTCAGGTATGGAATTTTTTTGTTTAAGGAACAATGTCCTTAGACACCTCAAGAGGTTGAGAAAATGAGACGGATTCCCTATGCATTGGCTGTTGGTAGCCTAATGTATGCAATGTTATGTACTAGACTTAACATTTTCTATGCAGTAAGGATTGTTAGTCGTTATCAATCCAATCCAGGATTAGATCACTGGACGATGGTCAAAATGATCCTCAAGTATCTTCAAAGAACGAGGGACTATATGCTCGTGTATGGAGATAAGGATTTGATCCTTACAGGATACACAGACTCTGACTTTCAGACTGATAGAAATTTTTGGAAATCGACATCAGGGTCAGTGTTCACTCTGAATGGAAGGGTTGTAGTTTCGTAAAGCATCAAGCAGGGATGCATCGCGGACTACACTATGGAAGCCGAATATGTAGCCACTTGTGAAGCTGCTAAAGAGGCTGATTGGCTTAGGAAGTTGTTCCAAATATGTCTTTGCCAATCACACACTATTGTGATAACATTGGAGACATAGTAGTTTAGAGTAAAAATTTGGCTAAGTGTCCAAACTATGCTATGGAATAAGAGTTAGACTCATAGCATAGGAGAGGATGGCGAATCTTGGAGGACTTCAACACATGGCCAAAGCCATAGTATGTTGAACGCATAACAGGTGCATCTCAAGGGGAGATTTTGGACAAACTTTGGATGTCTAAGGATGTAGGAAGCCTTGCTATGAGATTATGTTATGAGTCTAGGGAACCATGCGTTGAGCATAATGATGGGCACATAGATAAACATAATGGGTGCATAAGGAAAGCATGACGAGCGCATAGGGCATTCAAGGGAGAGGAATTGGTTAAGTGTTGGACAACATAAGACACCACAAGTAGAGAAAACCCTAAAGAGGGAAGTATTTGACACATAAATAAGTTGTTGGACGCATAGAGGGGATGTTGGGTGCATCAATGGCCATGTGGACGCATGTCTTGGAGGGAAAAGTGAGACAAAAAAGACACATAGCTATGCCTTTGAGTTTGAAGGAGAAAACTATACTTTAAGAAACCAAGGAATAAGGAAGTAAAGGCAAGATTGGTGCATGGAGTTAGGGTTGGGCGCATAAGGCTAAGGTTTGGGCACATAAAGGACCTTGAAGATTCCATTTTGGGTTGATATAGAGCAAGAGGGAAGCATAAGACAAACTCTTGGAAAAGAGATATACCAATGAAGCCCAAGAAACCTAGTTGGACGCATACCTAGAGGGAAAGGTGTAGAATGGGCGCATACCCTTGCTATAGGCCAAAGAATGAACTATGTGACAAGCAGGGAAACAAGTTGATGGTATAATTAAGGAACCATGTGTTAAACACACCACATGGATGCATAGAGGGAGTGGATGAACACATATAGGATTGTTGGTGAAGCAACCTTGTGGCCACATAGGTCACTATTCATTGATTTGATCAAGCTTAGGGAGCAAGGTCGGATTAACAACAAAATTGGGTACGTGGCTCAACCAAGTGAAGTCTTGGCCAAGTCAATTATGTGGTGGACGCATATTAGGATATGCAAGAGGTTGGAATACCACCTCAGGAGAGCAATGCGTTGGACACCATTAGGAGAAGACACATCAAGTTGCACGCAAGTAGGTGGTGGTAAAGGCTATATGTTGGCTCAACATGAAGAAGACACTTAGATTTTATGAAGTAGGTGGTGACATGCGTTGGTGGCTTGAGAGGATGACAAGGATGATTGAGTTTGCCTACAAATACCCTTCAAGGAGTCATCTCTCACTACATAACTCTCAAATCTCGCAAGAGAACTAAAAAAGAGTGTGATTGGAGAAACCATGAATTGGAGTGGTGTACCATGCATCAAAGTTTGATTATTAGATGAACCATGCATTCAACTTGTGCTGAGGAAGACTGCCATGCATCCAACAACTATCCTGAGTTAGTTTGAAGCTTGTTTTCATACCTGTTGAGTTTACAGACTCAGAATTTGAGGAAGAGCTCGGGAAGCTAAGCAAAAACCTAGGAAAAAAAGCTACTGCCAGTTAAAAGTAAGTGACGTGTTTTTCAAATAATTTATGGTGTAAGCTTATTACATGCTTTATTTAAAAGTTTTCCCAAGCATGCTATTCTTAAAGTTTTAAAATGAGTTTAAGTATGCTTTTTCTTATAAAATTTCTTAAGCATACTTGAGTTTTAATGCTCGGAAGCATATTTTACAAAGCATTCCTTGAGTTGAGTTATTCTTCATTAATTCTATATTTATGATGTTTATACTACTAAAATGCTTTATGTTTTAAGACCAAGTACTTAAATAAATTTGAAGTTTTATAATGTTTCAAAAAGAAAACTTGATACTGAAGGACTAGAAGAAGGTATCTAGGTCTCTTGATACCTATGGTATGACAGTATCTAGGGCGTAACCATGTGCACGTAGATATTATTCAACGTTGGATGTGTTGAGGTTACTCCACACCAACTAAGGACTTCAAGATTAAGCGATTGAGCAAAAAGGGCTCTCCTTCAACTAAGGTCAGAGGATGATGATTTCATAACAAAATGAATATTATTCGATGTTTCCAGGGTTTTATAACATTTTCTAAAATGTTATACCTGATGTTCAAAATTTGAAACCCTGAAGTTCATTAAATTGATACTTGAATATGATTATGTTTTGGAAACATATTTCTTAATGTCACTCATTGGCCGTTTGCTCATTCTTTTCCATGCTTACATTTTTTTCCCCACATAGTGGTCTACACCTCGGAACCTAGTTGATTTACCAGTCTGCTACTCAAAGATCCAGTATTATAGAGGAACCCAGAATTTAAATAGTTAGGTGGATAAACTTGTAAACTAATATATGTATATTAGGGATAAGGATAAACTCGAGAAGGGGACTTTGTAATATTAACTATGTTGGCATGTATATACAGTATGAATCATGTTTTTAAGATTGCTACGTAAGTTATTTAAGAAATATCTAGTTAATTGCATATTTATAACTATTATTGATTGCAAGGGTGCGAGTTGTCTTAGGTTGAGGAAGACAATGGATGTCATGAGAATGTTAACATCTGCTATCGTCACATCTCCTCCTAGGTTGGAAAGGTAATCTGGGTGGGGGTTGACATTTAGTGACAAAAAAATATATGTTACATTTTAAACTTTAATAGTTAAATAAATAAATCAAAAGTTTATTTTTCTCTTCAAAGAGGAAAAAGTTTATTTTGCCCTTAATCTAAAAATTGTAATTTAGGTCACATTTACCCCAGTTTAAAAGTAAATTAATAGTAATTTGAAAAGTGAACCCCATTTGATTACATTCGTTTACTTGTGTTCTTTATCCACACTGATACATAGGACGCACTTCCAAATTTGTAATAAAAAAAATGTAAATCGATTGATAAGCGAACTGTGCTTAATCTGATTGCGTCTGTAAATTATATCGTATTGTTATCGTTATGGTTATCATCATTATTATTAGAAAAAAAATATATACATTTTGATACATTTACTGTTATCATTACAATTTAACGTTTAGAGATAAAAGAACGATATAGTAAATTTGACAAAATTTATAATTTTTTATTATGAGCGAGTAAATGTGGACTTCGATTAGTGTGAAATCAATAAATGAGGTTAAAAAGCAAAAGATGATAGATACGAATTGGACTGCAATTCATTGGAAGACAAAAAGTTGGATTTTGCATTCGCAAGGAAGCAAAAAAACCAAAAAAACACGAGCTTCGTTGCAACCCCAAAACTGCAGTTCCACCCCGCGCTCTCTTCTCTCACTCTCTTTCGATTTCTTCAGCTTTCAATATATTTTTGAAATCTGTACGAGCACAACCTGCTTCACAATTTTGCTCTCCAACAGGATTTAGGGTTAGGGTTCAGTTCTTCGTCTCTTCTGTAGTTCTAAACATGTATGCTGATCGATTGGAGGCCGATAACCATAGGTCTATAAAGGACCGCCTCAATGGAAACTCTTCTGACCTTTCTGCCCGCCGCCGGACGATTACTGGGAAGAGGTTCGTTGTCTTTTTTCCTTATTTGTTTGGATTTTTGGGAATTTTTGGAGATGTGGGAAGTAATTGCTTTTAGGATTTTTTTTTGCTGTAGTTTGTGTTATTCGAAAGTTTTAGTACTCTGGTGGAATTGAGACCTAAGACATTTTGGTTCTGGCCTTCTCTGCTGTTGAACTTTGTTGGGTTTTGCGATTTTTCTTAAGAGTGAAGGTTTTGTCTATTTTAGTTGTAACTTTGCGGTTCTTCTCGTTCGAGTTGTTTTTGGAATCTTGTAGATTTGTATGTCTTTAGAGTATCTTGAGCTGTTGCAACTTCCATGGAATGCAGATTGTTTGGTTACATTAGGTCATCACTCATCTTTAGTGGATCAATTGTGGTTGTGCTTGTGTTATTTTGGCTTCATCGTTTTGTGCCGTTTGTTAGTTTAAGTTTTGTTTTTCTATCCAAGCAGAAGTTCGAAAATTATGCTAAAGCTTTGACGTTATATATACTATATATTATATAGGTTTAATGTGTAATTGGAATTTATCATAAAACTTGGTCGATGCATTTGTCAAAGATCTTGAGATGGATTGGGTTTTTATACTTATCTGGTGCCACTATAGGGTATGTAAGTGGCTCAGTTAGCTTGGTTTCTGGGTAAAAACTCAGATTTTCACGGTTTTAGCTTACATGTAATTGCATTAACCCTGCACTTATTAACCATACCAATTACACTGACTTGGTTTATTTTTTCAGTTTTAAATTTACCTCTTGACTTCTCTGGGAACTTCCCTTTTGTAGTTTCTCTTTCTTATAGCTTCCCAGCATCCCAACGAAAGTCTCATTTTCCATCCAAGAAAAGTAACCTCCAAGATCATGCTCATGCATTTGTACACACTCTTTCCATATGATGCTAGATTGAACTTACCATCCTGGAAACTAATTTGATTGATGCATGCATAGATTATTTTCTCTAGTGTATGAAAAATAAGATTGTTGAAACTTTTCTGATATTTGGTGCTTAGGCGTGAACTTTCTTTCATTGTTTTTTAAATGTTGTTTTCTTGTTGCTTTCATTTTCAAAAGTAAGATGGCAATATGTGAATGAACTTTCTTTTTAAGTTTGGGCTTTTGGTTTTCTGAAGTTTGTTTTATTAACTTTGTGGACAGCCATCAATACTGCATCCCTTATTATGATAGTATCTGATTCTCTTGTTAACTACACAGTTGATGATCTATATGTTATTATTTGTTGAGTCCTCTGTATTCATTTTATTATGCCCATACCAATGCATTCCAGGCAGCGACAAGATGACAAGTGGGAGCATGATCTCTATGAGGATGATGAGCCACAAACTTCAAGTATGAATTGGGTGTAATTGTATTGCACATCTAAACCCTTCTTTTGTTAGATGGTTCTGATCCGCTTTATATGCTCTTGACTATGTTCTAATGGCTTTAAAGATCGCAGAGTTGGTGCTCGAGATCTTCGCTTGAAGCTCCAAAAGAAAAGTCAACAGCAAAGTGGAAATGCATCTTTTTCTGGAGTGCGTGATCTACGTGAAAAGTTGTCTGGCACAATAAAGCCACAAGCTGCAAATAATGATCCACCAAAACCAAAATTGGAAGTTACAAAACCACCCCGAAAAAATGATACCGTCGAAGCTCATCCTTCAACCACTCAAAAAGTTGTAGCCAAACCTGCTACTAGGAAAAAGGTGGCTCAGAAGGCAGGAAACTTATATTTCTTTTTATGCCATATTTGTTTTGTTTGTTTGATTGTTTCAATTAGAAAATATGCATTATGTTAAACATGCGATGGAGGTTGGAGATTTTGCATTCAATTTTTTTTTTTTTCCTGGAAAACTTCCTTATATGATAACCTAAATTTTTTTGGCTGTTGACATTGGTTGGGAGGATTTCTGGAAGTTATTTGTTTAAATAAACCTTTTCCAATGATGGGATCCCGAGGGATAAAGTTTTGGCCACAAGAGGTCTTAGGCAGGGAGACCCTTTTATCTCCTTTTTTGTTTCTCATTGTGGTGGATGTCCTTAGCGGAATCATGACTAAATGTGTTGATGGTAAAGTCCTTGAGCTGGTTGAGGTTGATAAGGGTAGGGTGGGTCTCTCCCACCTCCAATTTGCCGATAATACGATCTTCTTCTGCTTTGGAAATGAGGAGTCGTTCTTACCTTTGAATTACATTCTGGCTTTTTTTGAAGGTTTGTCTAGGTTGAGGATTAGTAGGAGGGAAAGCCATATTTTGGGGCTCAAGTGCGACTCTGAGAAGATTTGGAGCTAGGTTGAAGTGGTGGGTTGTGAAGTTGGTCGTCTCGCTTTCTCTTATCTTGTTCTTCCTCTTGGAAGTAACCCCAAATCTTAATCTTTTTGGAGTCCTGTGGTGGATAGAGTTAGGAAAAGATTAGCCTTATGGAAAAAGGGTTCTTTTCCTCTAAAGTTGTCTGACTTGCTCTCGTTTGGTCTATTTTGAGTGGCATCTGAATCTATTACTTCTCCCTTTTTAGAGGTTTGAGTGAGGTTTGCAAGAACATCGAGAAGCTTATGTGCAATTTCCTTTGGGAAGGGGTGGAAGAAGGAAAAGGAAAAGGGGTGCACTTGGTCATATGGGAGATTATTGAGAAGTCGGTGGAATTTGGGATTTAAGGTTTTGCTAATGGCTTTGGTGTTTCCCCTCTTAGCACAATTATCTTTGGCACAAAGTCATTACTAGGAACTAAGTATGGTCCTCATTCTGGAACTTATGGAAGGATATGTCTAAGGAGCTCCTTTTGTTCATTGTGTGGTATGAGGGGAAGGAAACTTGTTTTTGGGAAGATTTATGGGTGGTAGATAGACCCCTATTCTCTATGTTTCCTCAACTTTATCATTTATCTTCGCATAAAATCGTTTGGTGTTTGACTTTATAGTTTGAATGAGGAGCTCTTGTTCCTTCTTATTCGAGTTTTGTCATTCTTTCTCCAATAAGGAAGCGACGGATGTGGTCTATCTTTTTTCTTTGTTTGAGGAGTGTAACTTTAGTCCTGGGAGTAGGTAGGGATTGGTGGGGGTGGAGTCCTAACCCTTCAAATGGATTCTCGTGTAAATCTTTTCTTGTAGTTTGATTGACCCTTCTCTCATAGGTGAGTTAGTCTTTTCTATTCTTTGGAGTATTAAGATCTCGAGGAAAATAAAGCTTTTTACTATGCAAGTTTTACATGGTCGCTCTAACTTAATGGATTGGCTTGCGAGGAAGTTGCCTTCATTTGTTGGTCCATTTTGGTTGTATACTTGTATTCTCTTTCGAAGGGCAAAGGATCGGAACCATATTCTTTAGAGATGTGGGTTTGCGAATTTCGTCTGGGATTAATTCTTTCAGACGTTTGGTTTCTTGCTAGCTCGACATAGGGACACAAGTGTTATGATCGAAGAGTTTATGGGTTTATGGGTTTGCGCTATTTTATGAGAAAGATTGTATTTTATGGGTTTCCGGGGTGTGCACTATTTTATGAGTTCTTTGGCAGAAACGGAATAACAAGGTGTGTTTAGAGGGATAAAGAGGGATCCTAATGATGTTTGGTCTCTTGTTAGATTCTGTGTTTTCCTTTAGGCTTTGATTTTGAAGGTCTTTTGTAACTAATTAGACTCTATTGTGTATAGCTAGATCCCCTTTCCTAAGTGTGGTTCCTTTCTTTCGTTGGCTTAGTTTTTTGCATGCCTTGTATTTTTTTTTTTTTTTTTTCCTGTGAAAGTTGTTTTCATAAATATAATAAGAATAAGAATAAGAAGAATAATCAACCCTTTTCTTATATTACTTTTTCGCTTTGTTGGCTTCTGAATTCTCTTGCAGCCGCTCCGTTGCGCCTTCATGGTATTCAAATTAATGCTTCTGTAGTCTGTCTCCCTGACTCCTGTGTCCTGCTGCTTTGCTAATGAACTGAAGAGACGTCTTATCTGTAAACCAAATGCATGTTATTTATGTCTGACACTTATAGTTGAATTAAAATCTAAATAGGCTTACTGGATGCTATCCTAGACTCATGGTAATCAAACTTGGAATAAGCGACTTTATGTTGTAGTTGATGGCCATCATGGGCTGAGTGACCGTGTAAACTATTGAAACTTATTATATTATGTTTTGTTTGTCTTTTTTCCTCTTTTATTGATTAACATGAGTTTTGATGCAGACTGATACATCAGTGGATGACTTCCTACAGTCCTTGGGTCTCGAAAAATATTCCATTACATTTCAAGCAGAGGAAGTATGAAAATCTTATGTTTCCAATGATAAAATCCTTCTTTTAAGCTTTCAGCTGAACTTCCCTAATTGATTTTAACTTCAAACATCTTTCATATAGGTTGATATGACGGCGCTTGTACACATGGGAGATGAAGATCTCAAGGCATTAGGAGTACCAATGGTAAACTTAGAAGACCTTGATTTAATTTCAAGCTTTTTAATTTTAAATTATGTGCATGGTATGTTCTTGTTCATCTTTTATCTTTAATACTTATGTACATGAGTAGCTGGTTTGAACTCACTATTTAGTGTAACCATTAACATTTAAGAAGTGGTTTCAAACTTTCAAATGTTCACTCTTGTATTAGGGTTGAAGCTGTGAGGTATTTATGTTTCTTAGGCAGCTAGTTCTCTGAATTCTAATATTTGGACCTATCACAACTAAGACTTATAGCACAACGTAGCTTCTCGGATAAGAATGTATTTGGTCAGTTATTATTCAATCTGAAGTAATAGCTAAGAGAGAGTCTATATGTAGACAATGCAAGCTAGCTCTCTCACCTTACTAATTTTATCCAATGCTGAGGTGTGAGGTGCATTTTATATTATAGAGCTTCACCAAAAGGGCCTCTGGTGGATCTGATCTGACTAATACACAAATAGGCAACAAACTAACATCGCTCCTAGAAGTTTCAAACTTTGTTCCAGTTGTCAAAACTTTCAACCAAACTGTGCAGAAGATTTGTGGAAAAATCTTTTAGTTTTCTGTACAGTTTCTTTTCTTAAAAAAGGTAGTTATCTGTTATCAGTTGGATGACAGCCAGCTTTCAGATCCTCCTGATAGCAAGATATTGCAGGATAAAAAACACATCAAAATGCCGAATTCATTATAATTTATAAGCCCTTCATGTGAGAAAAACTTTAAAATATAAGAATATTGTCAACTATTTTCATTAGTATAGCAGATTCAATAAAGTAGCGTGATGCCCAATGTGCTTGTTATCATTTTGTTCACTTTTTTATTCTTTGAATGCTTGTGCTTTGAAGCAAGAACCTTGTACTTAAGTTATCAGCTCTGATTTCAGGGGCCAAGAAAGAAGATCCTTTTGGCATTGGAATCAAGAGTATGAATCATGGAAAGTGGCTAGAGTAAGGCCCTCTTCGCGGGTGTTTTATTTTATACCAGCTCCAAGACTGCCGTGAACAAGTAGGCCTGTCTTTCTTCCACCAGCCTTTGTAACTCTTGTTTCCTATTCCCATTCTTTTTCTCTTCTTTTTCTTTTTTTATTTTCGTTTTCTTCTATTTCACTACTTATGTTACTGTAAGGATCAATGTTTAGATATGGATGGAAATATGGGATTTAGTAGTAGTGGGTATGTCTTAGCTGAGGTCTTTGCAACTCTTTTAACACGCTTCCATGGCCTCCAGCTTTTGTGGTGGTGCCTTTCAAGTGTTCAAATATGTTGGACGTGAAATTAGTTTATCAAAAAGCTTAACTTTACATTAAGCATTGCTATTAGGATATTTGTCATGGGTAGTTTCTTTTATGGAATTTTGAGAAGTGATTTTTTTTTTTTTTTCTATTTAAAATTATGAGCAATTTTATTTAACATACTGAGCAATTATTCAGATTTACTAACTCATTGGCTAGTCTAGTATATCAGATGTTAATGATTGGTCCATTGGTATGTCTGATTTGGATATCAATCTGATGTTGATTGATCAGGTATTTTTTTCCCCATGTTCTGGTAATTTCAGAGTTGATTCTTTCTTTCATTTTTCCAACCAGCTCGTTAAGAAAAGAAATTTCTAGAGAGTAATGTTTTCTTTTCTGGAACAAATCTTCTCTAGGGAATTTGCTTGAAACAATGAGAATGCATTGAGAATCTATTAAATTTTAACAATATTTTAACGTTGGATGACTAAATTGTTATATAACTGAAAGCACATGAGCTAAATCGTTACTAATTGTTCAAATGGGGATCAATGGTGTTTTTTAATCTTGCAAATTTAAGATAATTACATTCCATAAGATTGAAAGTTAGATCCATACTCGGTACTTTTGTTGAACTTGAACAGAGAAGAACAAAGTAGTAACTAATTCGTTTTCTTGATATATTAGAAATTATTGTCAATATATTCTAGTATCTGCTGTTAATTGGTGATTAGATGAAAATGTACTTTTATAAATAGTTTTGAAAATGTTTTTAGAGACGAGTTGAATTCTGTTTTTTTCTTAAAAAAATAATGTTGTTTTAATAAATAATGAAAAAAATAGGATTGATAAGAAAATATTGATAAAAATAGGTTACAAAATTGTGGACTTCGTATATGATTACGAAAAAAACGTGCACCTGGGTCTATAAGTACTCAAATGAATTGTGAACTGGCCACGACTGCTGGGTATCTGTGCACAACAGAAAATCGTGGACCTCATCCAAGATTGTGCAAAAATGGTGAGATAATATTGAGACAGACCAAATTTTTAAAAATTCCAAAGAATTCTATTTTTCATTCCTTCATTTTCTTCCATAAATTCTTCCTCTTTCTTTGTTTTAAAAATCAAATCGAGGAAGAAATTAAGAGTACTCTGAATTGTTTTGGAAGAAAATGATGATAGTTGGATGGAGGAGAGATCGGAAAGTTTGGATGTTAGGTTCAATTATGAGGTTGTCCCACATTTGACTCTTGGGTTCTTCAATTGGGTGAAATCCAGAGATGGATTTGGAAGCATTGAAGATGGAAATCCAGAGATGGATTTGGCTCTTGTTTCCTAATTTCTCTGTTTTTATACTCAATTTCATCTTTTCATTGACTTTCTTCATATGGGTTTTCATCATCAATGCTTGATTTCCATAAATGAGAGCTTGGAAACTCATCTCCATCACTTTTTCCTTTCTCTCAGTTTTTCTCATGGTCATTTAAAAATAAGAAGGGAAACTAATACTTTCATTTTGTTAAACATTAAAGGCTAAGTAAAAACAAGAAAAAGGACATTTCTCCTTGATTGACAACACAACACCAAGGAGAGACGAAAAATAATTACTCGACAAGCAACATTAATATACACTCTCGGTCCCTAAATATTAATAGAAGTAACAGTTTAGTCCTTAAACTCTGGTTTGTAACGATTTGGTTTCTAAACTTTCAATTTTGTAACAATTTAGTTCATAAACTTTAGTATGTAACAATTTAGTTCATGTACTTTTAAATTTATAACAATTTAATCCCTTACGTAAACAAATTTATTAAAATTAGATGTCAATTTTTATTATTTTATGATGTAGACTTTGTATTTATAAAAAATATCGAGTCTATTTAGTTTATCGATTTATTTAGACAAGAAATCTCATTATATCTTCAAACTAATTTCTACAATAGGGACCAAATTGTTATAAATTTTAAAGTATAAAGACTAAATTATTACATGATAAAGTTCAAAAACTAAATTGCTACAAAATTGAAAGTTTAGGGACTATAAGTGATTTTTAACCAAAAGAATTTTTTTTTAAGAAAAGCTAAACTTGTGTACCGGATACACGAGTTTCCTCTAGTTCTGTACACTTAGGTTGTCTATGTTGCAGATGAGATAGATGATGGAACTCGTGTACCAGATACGATTTCTTTACCCTAAATTTATAATTATTTTCCAGCTGAACACTAAAATAGAAATTTATTTTTTGAACAATATTATTTTAGAAAAAAATTACCACTACCTTATTTTTTTCATTTTAAAAAAAATCACATTATTCTTGTAATTACCATTTTATAATTTCAAATTTATATTTTGTAAGATAGTTGAACCTGCTTGGATCACATCTAGATAGCTCAAAGCGGGGATTGAGAAAAACAAGTAGTCAATTTGAATCTGTTTTCGAAAAAAAATTTCGAGTTCTGTATAACAATATTTTTTTGTTTTTAGTGTCTTCCAGAAATTTTAAAATACAGAATTATATTAGAATGTATAAAAATGTTCAAAAATATATTATTTCATATTATAAACTCAATCTATTTGTTAATTCATTAAATTTATGTCGACATGTCGATGTTTTCATCGATATTTGTTTATGTGGGTTTAATGTTAATATGATGGGTGAATTGATATTTTCATTATATCGTAGAAAAAGTCCACGAAACACAAGAAAGAAGTATCAAAATGCCACTAATATGAATAAAATAAAATAATAGACTTATTAAGAAAATTAAAAAATATATTTATTTACTAATTTAACTTTATTTTTTTAATTTTTTTTGTTTTTACAATTTTTCTAGAAATATCGATCGAAATCGACATTTTATCGATATTTTTATCAAAATTTCTGTCGACATTAACATTTTAAACCTTGATTGAGGTAAGCATCATGCAAAATAATAATTACACAATTTCCTTAACAAAATAACATCTAATTAAATTGATTTATAATAGATTATATTTGATCTAATATTTAGTAAGTAAATTACAATTAGTTTTATGGTGTATAAATTGAAATCTAATTTTAAATCTTCAACCAATTACATCTGAAAAATATGCAATGAAATACAACCCTATTTTTCTTGTTTTCAAATTGTTGTTTTCTGCCACGACGGACCCTAGGTTTCTCTACAACAATGGTTAATTAATTTTATTTTAGTTCGCACAAATCACTCTTGAAGTATAGGTGTCATGATGAATGTTGTAGTTATCGAATTTAAACCAATTTTTTATGGTTAATACTGTGTTTTATGTATTTATTAACTTTTAGAGTTGAACACTAGAAGGTTGGAAATGGATTATCAACTTTTGAGATAGTATCAAGTGTCATGTCCTATTGAGCTATGTGTAGATTACTATATATTTTCAAGGCTGAATTATTAGAAATGCCCTTAAACTTTCATAAAGGTTTAAAAAATATCATTGAAATAAAAATCTTTTGGAATATTCGTTCAAATATGTTTTTGAAATCTTTATGTATGGAAGTTCATGGATAATATTGCAACTTGTAAAAGTACAGAAATATTTTGAAACAAATGACAAAATTCAAGGTATTTTTCATAATTTAGCCTATTTTCAAATAAGGTTTTGTAAAAGTTGGGTTAAATTCTATTGATCTTATTATTCAGAGTTTAATTGTAATAATTTCTATAGTACCTAGTTTTTCAATATTTAAGGGTTGTTTGGGGTACATGAGTTAAGTTCTGAAGCCTACAATTAATATGTATGTGGAGTTAAGAAGTCTGTATTTGGGATGCAAAGTTGAGTTATTAAATCAGGGTATCTGGTGCAATTTTATGTACTTTAAAAAACTATGATTTTCTTATGGTTATTTTTCTTTGCTTACCTTTTTGTTTAACCATTCAAACTAAAAACTCGCCCATTCTTTTGGGCACAACGACGCGAGAACCAATCCGAGTAATCAATAACTTTTTTTAGAAAATCTACCTCATGCAATTTTGGAGGAATCTAAAAAGCCGTCTCGTATAGGAGCAAAGCCAAGGGGAAGGAGCGAAGCTGCTCGACTGATAAGCAAAAGAGCAAAGCTACTTTACCGAATTGACAAGTGGGAAGAGCAAAACAGTTCAATACGATAGGTAGTGGGGAGTGCTCATGTTTTGCTTCCTCTTTTCATTCCTCTTTCCAATCATGGTGGTACCCATCCGTGCATGTGCTTTCAGACATATGGTGAAATATTTTTCAAAAAGTCATTTTACATTTAAACACAAGTGATAAAAAAAATTGTTTCAAATAAAAATACAAATGTATTTGATTACATTTTCTCGTTTATATACACAAGTTTATTTGATTTGGCTATGTGCAAAGTATTTTTATTAATATTAAATTACTATATAAGATGAATATTAAAAACTATGAACTAATAATTTCAAGAAGCACAAGCACCATAGGTAAAAACTAAGCAGACTAAGCATACATCATTTAAAAGTCTTGTGCCATAAATCATATGCAATATAATTCCACATTTAGGGACTGTTTGGGGCGCTGAGATGATATAGGATGTCTAGAGTTCTGATGTCTATGTTTGGGTGTGCAAAGTTGTTATGTTTGAGTTCATATGTCTATGTTTGGGTGTGCAGAATTGTTATATCTGAGTTCATATGTTTGTATTTGGGTGTGCAAAGTTATGTCTGAGTTTATACGTCTGTGTTTGGGCGTGCAAAGTTCATATGTCAATGTTATCTTGGTCAGTTTTTGTTCTCTATAATAATTTGTCTATATAAACACTACTTTTTTATAAAAAAAATCTTATATTCCAATTATTGTATCCATCCTCTTTGGAATAAAACATTGATTGTATTTTTTTTATTCTTTCCAATCTCAAGATATGATATACCATTCAATTTTATATTATTCATTCCAAACTTCTCATTAAAGAAAGCCAAATGGTTTTACAAAATAGTGTTAATTTAGACCGGATATGAAATTCATTAAATTCATTCTCCTCAAAAGATTTTACATAATTTGATGGCCTTATACATGGCCATTTTACAACTTGCTTAGAAAAATTTGCATCTATATCTAAGGGCCACATGCCATGGGCCATATGTACATGTGACAAAAAATCAACAAATGTATGATACCTATGGAATAAGAGACTAGGGGAAGTTACATAAAATATTAACAAACCAACTTGCAAACACCGATAACGTAATTAGTTAGTCTTATCCAACAAATGCATGCAATACCTTCTCCTTAATGGTGGTGGAATGGCTAGAAAATCGTTTGATCATTGAATATCATTCACCAACAGATCTATGGGGGTCAACTGATCGTTGTTCCGGACATTATAGTTTGGTTCATCTCCTTCGTTATCAGGTTGTGCAGCAGACAACATGCCGTTATTGTTCTATATTGGATCTTAACTGGGTAGTAGAACTTCCCATGTAGTATCGCACAATGACCTTTGAGTACGCTAAATGCTCTTTCTATGCAGTTTCTAGCAGATGAATGTTTCATGTTGAAAAATTTCCATGGATTAATCGATGGATTTTCAGCACCATGCCATTCTAAAAGATGGTACCGCTCTCTCCTATATGGTGCCAAGAATCTCTCGGCATTGGCATATCCAACATCTCATAGGTAATAGTAACCTAGGCATGGTATACACATAATTAGTCAACAAACTATTCGCTCTTCAATACAGACAGTGCAATCACAGAAGTCTATACCCTCGGGAATCTTCAATCCGTGTGATCAAGAAATTGCATCCCTAAGCACTCTAGAATCGGCTGCAGACCCTTCCCACCCTGGCAACTTAAATATGAACTCACCAGTTGGAGAACAGATGGCAAGCACATTCGTGGCTATCTCACCTTTCCGGGTACGATAGCGGGGACGATCATCTGCACTTACATTGACCTTGATGTATATGTCATCCAATGCATACAGTTCTGTATGGGATCATATATTGACAAAGGGATAAACAATTCCTAGTTTCACAAAATCTAGAACCTAATATTTAACTAGGAGAGGAATTCAAATTATTGTAATACCTCAAACCACTTCCACCTACTATCAGTGCAGTCGGTCGTGATAGGCTCTGATTTTTTCAGTAGTAACTCATGAAGTTGTAGTATTGCGGTTAGAACGGACTTAAAATGTCTCAAAACAGTTTCACCAGACTATGCGAACTATCGTTCAACTACTCGGTTCTTAACGTCGTGCGCCAAAATGTGGAGGAAAATTGTCACGATCTCTTGGACGTCAACGCGTTGAGTTAGTGCCAGCCAACCGGTCGTCCTAAGCATGTTACAGAAGATGGCAAAAGTCCGTCTATTCATTCGCGTGCTCTCGCGACAACAGACGTCATTCTCATAAATAAGCCAAAAAAAGTTTAGTTATCTAATCCAATGTCTAATGTGGGAGGGCTGGTTCTCTATTCTACGATGGTCATTTAGTAATAGGGTCAATGTTAGGAATAGTTGTCATTGGGACATGGTGATGATTGAAAAGATAGTAAGATTGTGCCTCAATTGAAATACATTACTTATAATAGAACTAGTGATAAAAAAAAATGTTGCTATTTTGCCATTTTTTTTATTCGAAGGCTTAACTAGTAGAATGGTTTTTTAAAAAAATCTCATTTATCCCATTTGTACTAAAACATTCATTTTTATCCTAGATGTCTGTGAAAGTTGTTGCATTAGTCAAAGTTGGTCAAAGGTATGCGAAAGTTTCAAAACTTTACTAGGAAGGAAAACTAAACTTTATTATGCTTAATTTAATAATTTGTATATATAAACTAAAATAAATAGTTACTTAATTAAATGTGAGAGATCAATTAAACTTAACATTAATTGATTGATTTTTATGTTAATTAATTATTTAATTGATAAAATAAATAATTAATTTTTTAATTAAACATGATTATATTAATTACTGAAAATGATTAAATTAATAAATTAATTAATTAGATTATTGATAATTAACCATTATTAAGAAGCAAATAAATAAATATATAACCATTATTAACCATCATCTTCCAAAAATAAAAATCTCACTTTTGCAAGGTAACTTCAATATTAAAAAGCATGTAAAGATTAAAAAAAATAGTTAACAATAAAAAGAAGTTAGAAAAAAAAAAGGAAAATACACAATAACCGGGCATTACAAAAAAACATATGTACAATATGTACAATATTAAGAAGAACCATTATTAATTAATAAATAATCATTATTAATAATCATCTTCCAAAAATAAAAATCTCACACTTTTGTAAGGTAACTTCAATATTAAGAAGCATGTAAACATTAAAAAAAATAAACAATAAAAGAAGTTAAAAAAAACACACAGTAACCGGACATTACAAAAAAATATGTACAATATATCTATTGTAGAAGGAGGAAATACCAAAAAAATACAACTGAAATGGAATATAGGGAAATACGAAAAAAAAGTAACATACCAACCTCAAACTAATTGAATATTTCGTATTAGTTTGGGTTGCATAACAAAACAATAAAAAGAAGTTTAAAAAAAATCTAGAAATAATTAAAATGTAGGAAAAGATCTTGTTTGAATAGAGAAGTACCTATGTTACTTCTATGAAATACGATATGGGTGGAAAATCCACGGGTTGCCGAATCAAAACACAATGAGGCACCCTATCACCCACCAAACAACCTAAAGTTAGAAACTTCATAATATGAAAATAACATAACCAAAAGTTGAAAGGAGAGAAGGAAAAACCAAAGTTAAACCACTCACTGGATTGATAAAATAATTTTTGGACAATAGGAACTCTAAGCAAATGGATAGTGAACCAATGTTGTTATATAGGAAAAATAAAGGGAGAGGGGTGGTTGTTGAACATTAATAACAGAATACACATAACGAAGTGTGACCATAACGGAGTGTGAACATCCTCATAATATTAAATTTAACATGGGTAAATGAACTCAATTCCAATTAATAAATTGGGTGAGTCATTAATGAAGTGGTTGAATGAGAAGTGGAATAAAATCAGCAAACAATCAGAACAATCATTAATAAAGTTGGTGGGCAGTTTAATAAATGGAATAATTAATAATGCAAAATATTGAAAGCGTGCAAAAAAAAAAAAAATTAATAGGACTAACACAATTGAAAATTCACCAGGACATTAGAATTAGAACAACACAGAACAATAAGTTGAGGACAAGATCGAAAAACAAAACAAGGCATGAAAATGAAAATTTCATGAGAAAGATACAAAACAAGACATAGATTGAAAATCAAAACAAGATACATAACAAAAAATCAATAGGTTACATGTTTAGAAAAATTAAACATGGCATGGAAAATCAAAACAAGACATGAAATTGAAAATTTCAAGAGAAAGACACAGATTGAATATCAAAACAAGACACAGAACAGAGAATCAATTGTTTAGAAAAATTAATCATGGCAAGGAAAAGAAGAACAGAGCATGAAATTGAAAATTTCAAGAGAAAGGCACAGAACAAGACACAGATTAAAAATCAAAACAAGACAGATAATCAATTGTTTAGAAAAATTAATCATGCCATGGAAAAAACAAGACATGAAATTGAAAATTGCAAGAGAAAGACATAACAAGATACGGATTAAAAATCAAAACAAGACACATAACAAAGAATCAATTGTTTAGAAAAATTAATCATGGCATGGAAAATCAAAAAAAGGCATGAAATTGAAAATTTCAAGAGAAAGACACATAACATATTAAAAATCAAAACAAGACACAAAACAAAGAATCAATAGGTTGCATATTTAGAAAAATTAAACATGACATGGAAAATCAAAACAAGGCATGAAATTAAAATTTTCAAAAGAAAGATATAGAACAAGACACGAATTGAAAATCAAAACAAGACACAAAACAGAGAATCAATAGGTTGAATGTTTAAAAAAATTAATCATGGCATGGAAAATCAAAACAAGGCATGAAATAGAAAATTTGAAGAGAAAGACTCATCATTGGCCGATCTAGGGTTTCGAAAACGAACCTGAAGTGGACAACATTCTCCCCCACCAAGCTGCAATTTCTTCAACCAATCCCTGCCATGCATTCAACAATGGACAACCGAAGCAACATCGAGAACAAAAAACAAACCGTACAACGGGTTATGGGTGAACGGAGGACCGTCAAAGTGGCAAGGACATAGTTGAGGACAAGATTGAAGCGACGAGGGGGAAAGGGAAAACACCAGATCTATGAGAAAACAGATATGTGAAGAAAACAACAAATTTGAAGAACGGAGATGAAAATCCTAACTGAGATTCATTGAGGAGATCTTAAGACCTAAGAGGAAGGAGCTAGGGTTTCAGAGGGCCAGTTAAGAGAGACGTGAGAGAGAGGACTATACGATACGCGTGAAGTCGAAGGAAAATGAAACAGTTGCATACGATACACGTGAACAAAGAAGAAAAATGAAACGATGACTACAAAACGCACGAGGAAAATGAAACAGTGAGATACGAAACGCGTGAAAGAAAATGACCCCCAAACAATTGAAATCGGTGAGATGGGATAATGGACCCCCAAACACTGAGATGATATATCAATCCATGTCATATCACCACAAGGTGGACCCAAACAGCCCCTTAAAACTCCAAAACATTAATCCTTCAGCCATATGTTATATCTTTACAGTCATATTCTAGTGTTTACAAAATCAAAGTGTCACATCCCACCAATAAGAGTAACGACGATAAATCAATGACCTACTTTCATGTTTAGCGGTACAACCATTAAAGCATTCTTTCTTAAAAACAACGCAAAAGATGCCCTAAATCAGCTTGAGTATATTTAACAATGGAATATACTGATGAAATGTTCAGGTAGTGTTACATCAAAATCCAATATCATATTTGTATCATATATATTTGGAGCTTTCAAGGGTAAAATTACATCTACAGTTTTCTTACCAACGCTCCAAGATACAAATAAATCATGGAAATTTTATTAGTTCAATAAAAGCCAAAGGGAAGGATATCTAGTTGATTGCACTTTTATTTTATTTATTTTTCTTTTGGGGGGTACAAGAAACATTAATAGATTACATATACAGTGCTCAAAATATTTAGATTATGATCTGTAGTTCATATATTACCAATCTATGCCCAAATCTCTGGAGAAGAAGAGTTTTTCAACATACTGAATCACAGGAGCAGAAGCGGCCACATAATCTTGCATCAGGATTCTGGCTGAGGCCTCATCTTCATTGAGCTTGCTCAGTAATTGAGCCTTAGTAGGAAGAGCATACATCCCTGCTGCAACAGCCTTTCTGATCGCCCACCCATGGTGGGGAGCAAATACCTGTGCATATGCTTTGGAAGCTGGATCTCTCAAGGAATTACCTCTGCCATAACCAAGAACTATTGTTCAACATGTTTGCAATCAAATTACATCAAGTTTAATCTCACGAGGATGATAGATGTGGTGCAAATGTTGCATCAATTGTAATTGTCATCACTAATCATGTTTTTATAGGATATGATTATGATTTATGAATGATGGATTTACTATAGCTTCAAATGGGAAACAGATTATCTCGACTGTAGCTACATTTCTTTGTTGGCCACGCAATTTAGAGCAAGAAAGATTTAATAGTTGTTGCTTATGCACCTATGGAGTAGGAAGACCACGGAAACAAACAGTTCATTCAATTAGACTAACTACAGTATAATGAAAAGTATGACAAGGCAATCAAAAATCTAGCGGATGATTCCCGTCACAATGTGAAAGAAATTGATCGACGTACCTTCCCCTACTTACTTCAAGCTTACATTCACCCAAAACGTATTCATTAAGATATTGAAAGAGAGATGGCTAAAGTAAAAGGTAACACATGAAAATGGTTGGTATGCATACTCTGTAACTAGAATTTGCTCGAAGAGTACTCTGACCATGTCAAGCCCACGCTTTACTCTCAAGAGATTTCTTGAGTGGCTACCAGCTTTCCTCACACGGTCAGATTCGATATCTTTGTCCAGCAACGCTTGTAGAGATACAATTGACTTAGATGATTCTACCAGATCATTGACCTATTGATAGTTTAGTCCAAAAGTAATCAGATCTCAAACATGAAGAAACAAAATGGTAAAAAACATGCAACTTTTTTTTCCATTCTTTTATTAGAAGAGTAAATTACCATTAGATATTTAAACGACCGGAATAATGTGCATACCAACCATCTGTGTTCCAAGCCAGTTTCACAAATAGAATACAAGTAAAATTCAAGAAGCAATTTTTTCTTTTTTTAAAAAAATATATATATTGTTCAATCGTGTTTCGATATGCTAGGGTGGCACATAAAAGTTTGTAGATTTTGTAAAAATTTTCCAAATTTCCAAGCATTTGGCAGAATTCAAAAACATTTTGTATTGAACCCAGAAAAATATATGCAAGGGCAACACATAAAAGTTTGTAGGTATCATGGAAAGTTTCCAAATTTCAAGGCATTCTATATATTAATCAATCAAAATGGCAGAATTTAAACTGTCAATCATCTGTAGGTGCAAAACCACAAAGATAAAAGTGTAAAAAAAAGAAGGAATAAGAAGAATATCAACATTTTATAGCATAAGTAGTGACATAACATAATACTCAAAAGTATCGTGTGATACATGTCAGATTCTACCAACATGACTCATAACGATTCAATTGAGATCATCGTACATGTATAAGTTAACCTGTAAGGATCTATTTATCATGCATAACATTGTGACTATAAACAAATGTTCACTGTCTAACTATCTAACAATACAGTTTCAAAGCCTTGAACTGTTAAAAAAATAGAAAGAGAAAGCAGAAAGAAGAATAAATTAAGATTAGTATCATATAATCCCTTTTTAAATAGATTTAATGAATCGTGAGTTGCTTGAGTATGCAAAATAAAGAAGAAGATTCCAATCTTGCAACTTTAAATGAACTTTTTTGAACTGACAGTGACAATATGAATTGCTTCAACAAACATAAATTAATCAGAAGAAATTGTGTACATTCACGGTGAGCGGAAGTATGTCAGTGCACGTTAATTCCTACAAAGATGAATATCACAAAGCTTATTGCCGAGTAATCTTCTTCACATGTAGTATGCAATTCGAAACATAAAACTAGCCCTCCTCTTCATTTTCCTGTTTATAAGTTTCGCCAAACAATGTAAAAATGGAGAAGTCCCCCAATATGCACCAATTGCAAAACATAATATTTTCTTGCGACAACCTAAAAATTTTGGCTAGTTCCAAATGTGATTCAATCTCCATGTAAACAAGCGATGACCAAACCAACAACCAGGCCTAGAAATTTTAGAAGCAATTTTACACCAATTCATCTTCTATTCTATAGTCCTCAAGACCAAACCGTGTCGACGAGATCGATAATTAAGATAGAAACCAAACCTTAGCGACATAGTCCATTTCCGCAAATTTGAATGCTATGCCCAAGCAACCAAAAAGAGGTGAAATGAAGGAGCAGGCACGCGAAAACGGCGCAACTTCGACCGTGGTGGTTTCAGCATTAACAGTGGCCGCAAGGGCTTTGAAGGACTCCGATATATTTCGCAGCGGCTTTTCGCCGGAAAGGTCCCCCATCTGCCCGTCTCTCACTCCGGGCAGTTTGCCTGTATCATCTTCAAAGTTAAAGCCAAAATTTCATTTACAAAGCCAAAGCTTGTTGGACCATGAGAACTAAAGCAATCTGAGAATCGGAAGCAACAAACATTTAACAAACCCACATTTAAATAACCAGTCACCACACTAAAATCCCATGAAAAGTTTCTCATCTGAACCTTAAGATCAGAAAGTTATTTGCTCTAGTAGACCTTATTCTAACAATCAAAACCAAAAACCCATTCTGCATCTAAAAATCAAAATTAAAATCCCCTTACCTCTGACAATCGGAACCGAAACCTAATCGTCCTCCGAAAATCGAAGCAGCCGCCCTCCTCCACTGAAACCCACGACCCACGCCGCAAATTTTCAATGAACATGTGTATATAAACTAATGCTGAGAGTTGTGGATGATGTGAAGAAGTACATAATTTGCGAGGTGAAAGGAGAAGAGTGAATTCTTACCTTCTTTTCCCCTTCGTTTCTCTTTGCAGCGTGGGTCTTCAATGGTGGCTGCGGCAATGAAATATGCCGGAGAAAAATTGAAGAAGAAGCAGCCAAAGGGTCTTTTGTGCAGAAGAAGAAAAATGTTGAGATTCGAGCTGTTTTCTTTTTAGATTCGTTAGCTTTTTTCCTTAGATAAGAGTGATAGAATTCGTTGTTCAGCATTTCAGTATTCTTCTATTTTCCCTTTAAAAAAAAAAAAACAAACAAACAAACAGAGTGTCATCTATTCTTAAGTAAGTGGTGAGTTTCATAGTGGTTTATTTCTAGGAAAATTACCATGGGTGTCGATTTGAATTTTGTATTTGTACCATCCATATTTGATAGTTTATAAATATGGCAAAAACTTCAAAATCTGAATTTCTAATTACTTTGTATTTCATATTTGCCCTAAACAATCAATTGATGGCTTGTGGCAGATGGTGTGAAACATTGCAGAGAGATGTTGAAGGAAATAAATATAGAGAGAGAAAAGCGGCGACCGAGGACCAAACATGTAGAAATTGATGGAGGTTGGCGAGAGGTGGAGGGGTGCACGATAGATGATGTGGCGGAGTGTTGGTTGGTGAAAGAGAGATGTGGAGGGGGCCTGCTAAGAAGAAAATCAATTTCTTTTAAAAAAAATATATATAAATGTGTCAATACAAAGTATATCAACTTGGTCAAGTGTATCATTATCAAGTTTATCAACAATATGTTAGTTAAGTGAATCAACATTATGAAAGAGTGTATCATTATTAATTTTATTAGTAGTATACCAATAGTCAAGTGTATCTTTATCAAATATATTAGTCGAGTTTGCGAGTGTAAAAGTGAATGATTAACAAGTTTATCAGCAGTTTATCAGTCAAGTATATCATTATCAGTATATTAAATATATCAATCAAGTGTATTAAGTTTATCAGCAATATAAACGAGTGCATGAATGACAAATATATCAAGTATATCAGTTAAGTGCATTATTATCAAGTATATTGAGTATATCAGTCAAGTGTATCAAGTGTATACTAGTAGTAAGGGTACTTGCGACATTTTACATCTTATATATGTGGGTTGGGCTTCGTTTTTGTCATTTTTGCAAACAACAAATATGTTAGCTATCAAGGTTTCGAAGTCTATAGTGGAAGCGTGTGAACACGTGTTCTTTTAATTACTTTCGAATATACAGGAAAATATAGAGAACTTAAACACATTCTAATCAAGCATGCTCTAAATAGTGAATAATTCAAGGAGGAAAAAGTTACATTTGAAGATAATTCTTCGATCTTCTCCAAATCCTCCCTATGAACATGATCTCAGCAATTTTTGTACGATCTCAGGAATAGGACCCCACCACTAAGTCTTCCTCACTATCCTCCAACAAGGAAATGGTTTGTGGGAATCTTTCTAGAAGAAAGGGAAGAGAAAAAATTACAGAGAAATATTTTCTCTGTGAATTTTAAGTGATGAGAGATAGTGAGAGTTGAGAGAAGATTGAGAGTTACTGTGTTTTCCAAAGAACAGATCTTCTGTCAAAAACAAATGCATGAGCACTCCGAATATTGAGTGAGGGGAGTTAACTCCCCTCCCACACACATTAACTCACCTTAACTCCCATGTAGGGAGTTGTGTGATTATTTAATTTAATTTAAATCAAATCAAATCAAATAATTATTAATTAATCTTAATTAATTAAATAACACATATTTAATTAATATTACATTTGAATTGTATTCAAATGTATCTATCTCATAACCTATAATTTTAACGTGTAACACATTCACATTAAATTTAACCTATAGTTTTAATATAAATCTCATTTATATTAGATTTAACTTACTGTTATAATATGAATTTCATTTATATTAGATTTAACTTACTGTTATAATATGAATTTCATTATATTGTTTAATATTTGAATCCTATTCAAATACATTATTCTTTCATATAGTTTATTTTTTTAATCTCATTCAAAATTAACTTTATTATATAATGTATCTTTATACATTGTATTACTTGTATCGTATATAATATATTATTGTATTGTATACAGTTAACTTAAATTCCCTTATAATTTGAACTAGGGGTATGCATGAAATCGAAAAAAAATGAAGAACCAGTCCGAACCGAGCAAAAACGACTAGTTTGGTTTGGTTTTTCTGAAATATTTGGTTTGCTCGCTTTAAAAAGTGATAAAACTGTTATTTTTTTAGTTGGTTCACAGTTTGGTTTGTCAAAAAATCACAAGAAACCAAACCGAACCAATAATAACAAAAATTAAACAGAACTCTTATTCCACTTGAAAAACCTAAGCCCAAAAACTCCTAGCCCACTAAGTAAACCTACTAAATCCTACCACATACAAACCCTAACTTTCCACCACTTCCTCTCCCTAATCTTCTCTCCCTCTCCTTCGATTTCTCTACTCAGCCACAAAAGAGCTTTTTTTTTTTTTTTTTTTTTTCTTTTCTTCATTCTTCCTCTTACCTCCCTCACCTCACTTCTCCATTCCATCTTCCTCTCTCCATCGCAACATTAATCTTGCAGCCCTCATGGTCAAATTCATTACTAACCTCTCTTTTGCTGAAGTCTTCTCCATCGCTACGTATGTTTCCTTTTTCTTTTGTTTTTATGTTCTTAACCTTCGTATCTAACCCTTGTGTGCCTTTTTCTTTTTCGTTCTCTCTCTCTGATCCAAGACATTGCTGCATTCGGAAGGAAAAAAGAAAAACAACAAGAAATCGCGATTCTAACTGAACCGAACCGACATGAACTAACTTAAGGTGGTTCGATTCAAAATCCAAAACCAAGAATTTTTTGTTTTGATCGGTTCAATTCATTTTGATAACCGATCTATGCGGCTCGATCACTACCTTCGCTAAAAACTGGATCGCACCAAACCGTACATACCCCTAATTTGAACAATTCAAATTCTAAACTCCAATTAAATTTATCAACATTTTTTAACATTCCATTAAAGACCAATAGTTGCACTCTTTAAATGTAAATATATTTTAAGCGAAAAACGAATTCACTGAGTTGGCGACTCGGGCCACCCTCATCCATACAAATCAAAGAACTAGACAGAAGTTATAGCTCACTCAGGAATGAGGTCGAGTTACCTATGTGTTGAGGTTTGTGCCCTAATTGTATGAACGCTTGTGGATGTATAATATATGATATTTACCTCCCTCTTGACTTTACACATTTAGATGTTTTATTTGCTTTACCACAAACCAATAAACTTAAAATCTATGTAAATTAAGCACGTATGTAAATTAAGTGATAACCAAAATGGTTTGATCCTGATCATTCGTGTAGGGGACATGCGAGCGGGGGCGTCCTATACAAAGAGTTTGTATAAGACCTGACCACGAAGTGTTAACATTTCATCATACTTTGTTTATGACAGATACTTCACTTCACTGGGATGACCATAGGTAACCTGACCTCAATCTTGAGTTGGAAACTCCGGCCATTGAGGGCAGTCCTTTGATTTACGGGTGCGAGTGGCTAGAGCATCGACTCAAACCTATCACTTTGGGGATTCATCTGATTTGGGAGCTGGGAACTCAGTTTCACAAGATGGAGTTCACTTTTTCCCCGAAGCAGGGGTAAATAGATAGATTGCTTTCTCAAGGGCTGATCCCGGGGCTTGAACGATGTGGCGCCACACATCTTTTCATGGCTTGAGAGGTGTTCACACATAGTAGGACTATGTTGGATTGTTCATTAGAGGGATTAGTGATACTTAAGGAATAAGATGTAATTACAAGGGCAAAAGAGTAAATTGGCCTAGTTGTACTTACTAGCATCTGTGAAGGTTCATCGTACTGATGATTGGTTATATCCAATAGACATAGAAATATATCTATGGTAAGAAGAGTTCAGTTGTCGGTCTTTAGTGGAATGTCTGACAGTTAACGAATGGTGGATATCGTGACTAAAGAGTTTAGTCAGTTATTCACGTACCATTGGAGCTTCGAGCCATGGGTCCATAAAGTCCCCTTGGTAGCTTAGATACAAGTTGAGAATCAGTTTTTGGATCAGTTTGAAATGTTCAAATTGACAAGAGGGAGTTCGATTATATATGATATAATTGACTTTATGTATGAGATATATTAATTTGGAGGAAATTTGATGTAAATATGATTGATATCTAGTGGAGGAAAAATGTTATGGTTAATATATGATATTAAACCATAAGTTATGAATATAATGAGATTATATTTATTATTTATTAATTGGATAGTTATGAGATTATACAACTGGGCCAATTTACCGTTTTTCCCCTGTAGTTACATCACACTTAAGTACCACTAATTCCTCTAATGAACAATACAACTTCGTGGTCAGGTCTTATACAAACTTCTTGTATAGGATGCCCCCGCTCGCATATCCCCAACACGAATGATCAGGATCAGACCATCTATGACAAGTCACAACACTTGTGACCATTCCACAAATGGGCCGCATCCGTAGCGTTACAGGATAAAGTTTCCCTCCTATATCCATTAGACCATTTTGGTTATCACTCAAGACATAATCCTCTTGTATGTCACCACATACATGCTTAAGTTACATACAGATAACCAAGGATTTTATGTTTGGTTTGTGGTAAAGCAAATAAAACATGCAACTGAGCAAAATACAAGATGTGAAGTAAAATATCATATATTATACAACACAAGCGTTTGTACAAACTATTTACAAACTACAGGACTCGAGACTTTAGGGCATCAACCCCAACACGAACCATGTAATCCTTATGTATCTTCTTCTCTTTCTCTTATTCTTTCACTCTATCTCCAACCTTGCATGTGATTTCTCCTTCATCAAAGAACGTCTACCATTATAGAGTGTTTTTCTGCATAAACTGATGCACAGAGAACATAAAAGAATTTTGTTATTTTACCACTTATGTGTGTAAATCGTCATCTCAACATGGGAATCAGAGAATCATTTGAATTGGCAGTTGTCCTCCACCATCATGTAGCTTTAGTTCTTATTTGAGCCTCAGTGCATTTATCCCAAAAGCCCAACAAAAGTTGAATCAGAGCTTGTTAGACTAATAAAAATCTTGAAGAATAAAAATTTGAGAACTAAACAAAGATGGTTGTTTTTTAAGTAACTTGTATTATAGAGAACCTTTGAGCAGAAGCAGATCATCCAAGTCCCATTTCGATTGAAATAAACATTTACAGTCAACAATGTAGATTATGCATCAAAATATAAATTACGACATGCTTTCTAAATAAGAAACAAGGTTTAAGAGATTATACTTTTGAAGAACTCTTCTTCACGTTAATCCCTCAAACCTTCATGAACACCTCGATTAAGCACGAACACTCCAAACAGCAGCAAACACAATGCAACTCTCGAAACAAAAGAGGACACTACCACTTAGTTACCTTGGTATTCTCGGTGTGAGAACCCAGGAGTGGTGGCCTCTGGCTGTTTTGGTTAGGAGGGTGTCTAGGAGTTGGAGGAGGAAGACGATTGAAGGAAGAACTTCTCTATCGCATAGAGTTTCCTCAATCGTGTAGGTGAAGTGTCTATCGCATAGATTCTCAAGAAAATCGTGTAGTAGACTTCACAAGTCGTGTAACTCTTCTTCGTGTAACACTGATTCGAATTTGGAATAATAAAATCAAATTTTATTTTATTCCATTTTGGCATAAAAACTTCTTAACTTCCCACTAAGGTGATTAGAGAGACAAAGAGAATTAATTATCAAATAATTAATAATTATAAATAAATATGATAACCAACATATCATATTATATTTATAGTTTTAATATTGCATCATATACAATATATAAACCATAGTTCTTTTTCTCTATTTTATGGTATTTAATATGATTTATATTAAGTTTAACAACTATGAATCTTATTCATAGAAAATATATTTGAATCATATTAAAATATTTGTTCCTCCAATTAAATATTAATGTATCAAATACATTATATCAATTATATCATATATAATTTAATTAATTTAATTATATCGTATATAATTTAATTAATTTAATTATATCATATATAATTTAATTATATCATATATAATTTAATTAATTTAATTATATCATATATAATTAAATTTTCTCTTATTAATTTGAACATTTCAAATTAACCCAAAAATTGATTATCAACTAAATTCTTTTGAGCTACCAAGGGGACTTTATGGACCTGTAGTTTGAAGCTCAAACAGTATGCGAATAATTAATTAAACTTTTAAATCACATTATCCACCATCCGTTAACTATCGGGCAATCTATTAAACACCGACAGATGCACTCTTCACACTACAGATATATTTCTGTGTCCATTAATGGATTTTTCAAAATCATTAATGGATAACCTTGATGACTACAAGAAGATTTTTTTAATATAAAAATCTTGGAGAGAAAATTAGAGATGAAAATGAAGCATTTGTGCTTTTTAAAAAAATCATTTCCGGAAGAGTATAAAGAAGTTAAAAATACACTGAAGTATGAAAGAGAATCAATCACTACAGATGGTATAACCTCAACATTAAAACCCAAAGAAATGGAATTAAATTCCACAAAGAAAGAGTAACCAATTGTTGAATGCCTAGTTGCTAAAGAAAAATCTAAGAACAATCATAAAAAGAATACAAAACATCAGTTAAATGAAGAAAATACTAGCAAACAAAAGATTAGATGCAACTATGGTTAGAAGGAAGGTCATCTAATTAGAGATTGCTACACCCTTCAGAGGAAAAATCAAAAGAAAGAGAAAAATAAACAAGCTCAAGCTTCTATTGTTGACAACATTATAACCTATTCAGATGCACTAGCCTCCACTCAAGACAAAACTAATCTAATCAGCCCATTGGAGAAACATGGCTGAGTTCTAGATACGGGTTACACCTTCTACACAACTCCTTTCAAATCATGGTTTAACACTTATAAAAAAGTTGAAGAAGAGCCTGTGTATATGGGAAATAATGAATTTGCAAAATAATTGGCATTGGTTCAGTTTCCTTAAAGTTAAAGGATGGATCTAAACTTCTAAGAAATGTGAGACGTGTTCCTAATCGAAAGAGAAACTTCATCTCTTTTGGGATGTTGGATTCAACTGGCTATGAATATAAAGGAAAATGAGGAACTTTTGAAGTAATAAAAGATGGAAAGGTGGTCTTGGCAAGAGAAAAGGTGAATGGGGTGTTCATAATTAAAGATGTGGAGATGATCAACTCAACAAAAACACAATGATTGATTCCACCTTGACAGAAGGTGATATATGGTATAAAATGTTGATTCATATTAGTGCAAAGGATCTTCAAGCTTTATCTAAATAGATTCTACTTCATAATGGCATCAATGATCAACTCACTTTCTGTGAGCATTGTATTCTTGGGAAAGCTACAAGGCACAATTTCATCAAGTCCCAACATACCACAAATGGAATTCTAGACTGTATTCACTTAAACCTTTGGGGGCCAACCTCTAAACCTTCTTTAAATGGTTCAAGATACTTACTGTCTGTAACTAATGATTATTCTAGAAAAAAGTTGAATTTACTTTATTAAGACTAAGGACCAAGTGTATAATACATTTAAAGAATGGAAAACACTTATTGAAAATAAAACCATGAAGAAAATAAAGTACCTAAAAACATAAAACGACCTTAAATTTTGTGGTGAGGGCTTTAACAAGTATTGTAGAGAACAGGGCATTACAAGACATAGAATTGTTAGACACCCCCCAACAAAATGATGTTGCTAAAAGACTAAATGAAACTATTATGGAGAGGATTAGACTATTATCTAATGCAATACTACATGAGAAGTTTTAGGTTGAAGCAGCTTTATACACAGTCTATACTTTGAACGGGTGCTTTCATACTTCCTTAAATTTCCTAACACCATAAGAGAAATGAACCAGACACCCTTCTAACCTAGACAACTTAAAGGTTTTTGGTTGTGTGGGGTATGTTCATCAGAGTCGGGGGAAATTAAAGGCCATAGCTGTGAAATGTATGTTTATTGAATTCACTGATGGAGTTAAGGGCTTTAGAATGTGGCATCCCACTTAAAAAAGATTCAATAACAGTAAGATGTAACATTCAGAGAACCTGAGATGTTTATGTAGAAACTAGAGAAATCGAAAGGTATTTCTAAGCCTGAGACTAATGAAATTAAGGTGAAGAATTTTACAAACCAGCCTTCTAGTTCCAATTTGTTAATTGAAACAAAATTATCAAAGGAAAAAATAGTTGAACATGGTGAACTAGAAGAAGTTCAAACTTATTTGAGTAATTACTCACTTGCTAGAGACAGATAAAGAAGGATTGTAATACCTTTTGCTAGGTATATTGAAACAAACTATATGAACCTAGTCCTAAATGCATATGTGCTCCCACAGATGATGAACCATCATCTTTTGATGAAGCGGTGAATGGTCCTGATGCTAGAAAATGGATAAAAGCTATGAATGAAGAGATGGATTCATTGACTAATAATGAAACTTGGTCTCTAGACCCTCTTCCTAAAGGATGCAAGTCAATAGCATCCAAGTGGATTTTTAAACTAAAAAAAGAAGGCATATATGTATTTAGAAACCTAGATATAAGGCTAAGTTAGTAGCTAAAGGCTACAATTAGAGACAGAGGGTCAATTATTCTGAAATATTTTCTCCAATGGTCAAACAAACATCAATCAAACTCTTTCTATCCCTAAGGACTCGGAACAACTTGGAGTTGAATCAACTAGATGCCAAAATAGCCTTCCTACATGATCATCTAGAATGAACCATTTACATGGTCCAACCTAAAAGATATGAAGGAAAGAAAACCTATATTGCTTGCTTAATAAGTCCATTTATGGACTGAAGCAGTCACTTAGATGTTGGTACGAGAGGTTTAATGACTATATTGTAAGCAGTGAGTTTAAGAAAAGTTCATATGACAACTGTGTGTATATGAATGCAAAGTCCTATAGGAACAAAGTCTACCTACTTCTCTATGTTGATGATATGTTGTTAGCTGGGAGTTCTAAAGAAGACCTAAATCATGTTAAACATTTTCTAAAGATAGAATTTGACATGAATGATTTGGGAGAGTCTAAGAGGATCTTTAGGATGAAAATACAAGAAATAGAGAACAATCACTACTGTACATCAATCAACGAGCCTATTGTGAAAAAGTAATCAGGAGATTTCACTTAAGTGAAGCTAAACCAGTGACTACTTTTATTGCTCAACATTTCAAACTCCCATTAGCTAATTCTCCAAAAGAAACAGACATTGAATACAAAAATCAAATGGCTTCAGTTCCTTACAGTTAGGCAGTAGGTAATCTCATATACCTAATGATTTCTACTAAACCAGATTTGTCCTATGCAATTAGTTTGGTGAGTAGGTACATGACTAACCTTAGGAAGAGACACTGGAAAGCAACTAAATGGATACTAAGGTATCTAAAAGAAACAAGTGAAGTTGGACTCATCTACCAAAGTTGTCCTAATTCACAAACAAAGCCATGTGGCCAAACTATGCTAGATATCTACAAAAAAAATGAGGTTTTTATTGTTGGGTTAAAATCCCAAACACGGCGAATTTTTTTTTTACACCATTCTCAGATTTTAATAACAAACTAACAGAGGAAATATAAATCTAGAAACCCTTATTCTCATTGATGACTCTAGAGGGATCACCAACTTTTTGGATCTACGATCTTGATTCCTCTACTACAAATCAAGTGAACACAACCAAAATAGTTTCACCAGTAATCTCCTTGGGCTAGTGAGGTAGAAGGAGGTGGGATCCTTGGAGGGAATTTTTCTACCGAGAAAAATCTCAAAAGACCAGAAGAAAAGAGGGGAAAAAATTGCTTCGTAGTTTTTTCTGTGATGTTGAGAGAACTACCTTAAGGAGAAAGTTTTGAGAAGATCTCTCTCCCACTCTCATATAATTCCCCACGTTGGAGAGTTTGTTATAATTAATATATATTATTTATTTATCTATTTAAATTCATTATTTATTTAATTATTAAGTTTAATCAAATTTAATTTATTTAATTAAATAAAAATAAATTCATTTAATTTTAAAAAAATAAATTAAATCAAAATTTAATTTATAAAAATAAATCAAATAATTATTAATTAATCAAATTAATTAATAATAGTTAAATATCTCGTATTTAATTAAATGTGCATTAGAATCATATTCTAATACATCTCTCTCATAAACTATAATTTTAATTCAATTAATTTAATTAAGTTAAATAATTAATTAATTCTCCAATTAATTAATCGTTAAATTAAATATCACATATTTAATTTAACCTTATAATTGAATCACATTCGATTATTTTTCTCTCATATTACCTATAGTTTTAATGTGCTCTAATGCACATTAATTTTAACCTATAGGTTTAATACGAATTCTATTGATATTAAATTTAATATTTGAAATCCTTCAAATATTAAATTTGTTGGGGTTCATGCCCTAAATCTCGTAGGGTCCTATAGTTTGTAATTGTAATGTATAAACATTTTATTTATGTAATAAAATATTTGATGTTTTATTTCAAAATTATTGCATTAACCACAAACCAATAAGTTAACATCCAAGGTTATCTTGTAGCTTAAACATGTATATAGAGACATACGGGTAGATCATGTTTAAGTGATAACCTAAATGGTTTGTAGTAGATGGATAAGGCTAGATACCTTATCTTTGTGACACTATGAGTATGACCTGTTTTATAGATGTTACAGTTGTTTTAAAGTGCTAAAAATGATCTAATCCTAATCATTCATGTGGAGATATGTGAGCGGGGATATTCTACACAAAGGAGTTTTTATAATACCGGACGACGAAATGTTTAGTCTCAATATATAACATGGTTCATAATAGAGACTTGCATTTCACCAGGATGACCATAGGTAACATGACCTGAATCCTAAGTGTATTGTGAACTCTTACCTATGAAGGTGATCCTTTGATTTGTATAGGTGAGAGTGGTCAGATTGTCGACTCAACAAGTCTACCTTTTTTGGGATTTGTCTGATTGGGGAGCTGGGAACACAGCTACACAAGAAGGAATTCACTCCTTCCCCAATGTCGGGGTAAGTAGATAAATTGCTCATTTAAGAACTAATTCCGGGCTTGAACAATGTGGCACCACACCCTCTCTTGGCTCTGAGAGGGGTTCGATCATAGTTAGACTATGATTTATTGTTCATTATAAGGATCAGTGGTACTTAAGGAGTTAGATGTAACTACAGGGGCAAAACGATAATTTTGGCCTAGTTGTACTTACGAACAATTTGTGAAGGGTCATCGTTCTATTGATTGGTTATATCCAATGGACACAGAAATATATTTGTAGTGCGAAGAATGCAACTGACGGTATTTATTAGAGTGCCCGTCAATTAACAAATGGTGAATAATTTAAATTAAAGAGTTTAATTAATTATTCATGTATCGTTGGAGCTTCAAGCTACAGGTCTATAAAGTCCCCTCGGTAGCTCAACGAGTTTTAATGAGAATCAATTTCTGGATTAATTTGAATTATTTAAATTAATTGAGGGAATTAATTATATGTGATATAATTAATTTAATTTAATTATATATGATATAATTACTATAATGTATTTGATCATTACAATATTAAGTATTTATGAGAGGATTCATATGGTTAAAACTAATATAAATGTGATTTATATTAAAAGCCATTAGTGAGAGAAAGGAAACCATAGGTTATATTGTATATGATATAATATTAAATCTATAAGCTATATGTTATATTTGATATAACATATAGTTTAATATATATTATATAATAAGGTAGTTATCATATGAATATATAATTAATTAATTAAATTATTTTTTTGAATTAATGGTATTTAGGAGGGAGTTGTAAATCCTTTCCCCCTCTTTCTCTCCAGATCGTGTACGTGGGTTGGTTACACTTTCTTCTTCTCTGTGTGGTGAAAAAAGAAAACATAGAAAAATCACATAAGGTAATTCTGATATCTCAGATCAAATCTCAGGCTTTTCTTCTCTTCTCCTCTCCAAATCCCTTCCCTCACCAAAATAGTCAAATCCCACTCCTCCAGGATTCTCATCCAGAGAACACCGAGGTTGCTTTTGTGGTAGTGCCCTTTTGGTGTTTGTGTTTTTCATAGTGAAGAGGAAACGTGAAGATTTTGTTCTTCAAGGGTAAATCTTCTATTCCCTTTTTCTCTTCTTAGTTTCTCAAGTATGTTGTATGTTTTGTTTAATTAAATGCATGATCTATTCTGTTTCTCTATAAAATTGTGTTCTGTCAATTCTTTAGAATTGGGACAATCTGCTTCCACTACACACCCTTCATAGGAATCCTTCATAATTCTCCCATAAATTAGTTTTGAATAAAATTCAATATAAATTTATATAATAAAGTTTAAATAAAATGTTAAACTTTATATTATAATGTATCATCATATATTATATCATTTTCCTTAGTAAATTTGAACATTTCAAATTATTTTAATTACCTCAATACCCTTTATGAGTTGCCAGTAAGACTTAATGGACCTACAGATAAGAAGCTTCAACGATATGAGATTAATTGGCTAGGCCAAACTCATTAACCAAGTTAATCAATATTCGTTAACTGTGGGTACACTCCACTATAGACCCACAGTTGCACTCTTCTCACTGTAGATATATTTCTGTGTCTACAGATATTGATCAATAACAACAAATTAGTCCTTCATGAGTGTTCGTAACACCACTTAGGCACCTTTGCTTGTGTCCCCTATGGATGACAGTTGCTTAAACTCCAGAAATGGATAGATTGCTTTAGTTTTTTCCCAATTGGTTTTTTCCTATGGTTGGCTCATTGGGACGAAATCAGAATCTAAAATGAAAGGCTACATTTACAAGAAAATGTTAAGTTAGTTAACAGTTTCTGAACCGAACAATGGTGACTGATATTTACAATAACAAGGAGTTGTTCAATATATTGGTTGAAATGGTCTCATTTCAGTGAAGGGGTATTTGATCACCCTACGATGGCTTTTACCCTGTCTCACTGAAACATCATTGTAAAATAGATATCACATAGGGTGCATTAAATTATTTTTCCAAATTTGATTAGTTTTTCTAAATGGGTAATGCTTGAATACATAAATAAATTGTATATTTCAGCAAATTACAAAATGACTTTCGCAACTCTAAATTTACTTGTCGCGGATAAACTTACCGGGGAAAATTATACTGTATGGAAAAATACTATCAACATAATATTAATCATCGATGACCTAAGATTTGTCCTTACAGAGGATTGTCCTCTTGTTTCAACTCAAAATGCACTTGAAACGTTCGATAGGCATATGAGTGTTGGGTATGGGCAAATCAAAAGGCCCGAGCATATATCTTGGCAAGCCTTTCTGAAGTTTTGGCCAAGAAGCATGAGCCCATAATCACTGTCCATGAGATCATGGAGTCCATGTGGGGAATATTTGGACAACCGTCCACTCAGCTCAAGCATGATGCTCTGAAATACATCTTCAATGCCCATATGCAAGAAGGGGCATTTGTTCGAGAACACGTTCTTATCATGATGGTCCACTTTAACGTGACAGAGATGAATGGGTCTGTCATTGATGAGGCCAGTCAGGTTAGCTTCATCTTGGAAACTTTACTTGAAAGTTACCTGAGTACCGTAGCAATGTTGTTATGCACATGATTGACTACAACCTGACAACCTTGTTCAATGAGCTACATACTTTCCAATCCTTGATGAAATCCAAGGAATAGAAGGGTGAGGCAAATGTTGCCTCGTCCTCTAAGAAGTTCTACAGAGGATCATCCTCTGGAACTAAGTCTATGTCTTCTTCTTTCAACACCAAAAAGTGGAAAAAGAAGAAGAAAGGTGGAAAAGGGAAAGCTAACCTACCAACTGCTGCCTAGAAGGGCAAGAAGGCCAAGGCTGCAAAGGGAATCTATTTCCATTACAACCAAGAGGGACATTGGAAGAGGAATTGTCTCAAATACTTGGAAGAAAAGAAGAAGGCCAAGTAAGGTAAATGTGATTTACTTGTTTTAGAGACTTATTTAGTGGAGAATGATGATTCCGCCTAAATAATAGATTTAGGCGTCACTAACCATGTTTATTTTTCATTTCAGGGAATTAGTTCCTGGTGGTAACTGGAGATTGGGGAGACGACGGTGCGTGTTGGAACTGGACACGTCGCCTCAGCTTCAACAGTGGGATGACTCCGGCTCGCTTTACAGAATAGTTATGTTTTATTGAAAAATGTATATGTTATTCCTGAATTAAAGAGGAACTTAATTTCTATAATGTGTTTACTTGAACAAAATTATACTTTTGTTTAATACAAATAAAGTGTTTATATACAAAAATGGTATCAATATTTATTCTGCTATTGGAAGATTATTTATATATGCTAAGACCGTTAGCAACTAAATCTCTCCTAAATACCGAATTGTTTAAAACTGCGATAACTCAAAATAAAAGACATAAAATTTCTCCTAAGGAAAATGCTCATCTTTGGTACCTAAGATTAGAACACATAAATCTCAATAGGATTGAGAGACTGGTCAATATTGGTCATTTCCGGTAACCTGGTTGATATCTTTACCTGTATGTGAGTCATCCTTTGAGGGCAAAATGACGAAAAGACCTTTTATTGGAAAAGGTCATAGAGCCAAAAAAAACCTTTGGAACTTATACATTCAGACCTCTGTGCTCCAATGAATGTTAATGTTGGGATCGGTATCCTAAATCTTTTGTATTCTCGTAGTTTGTAAACATTGTATATACAAGTTGTTATTGATAAAAGAATTGTTATTTTATAAGCATACACTCAATCCAATAAACTAAAAATCCTAGGTAATTTTATGTAATTTAAACAAGTATGTAGAGACATACATGTGGGTCTTGTTTAAATAATAACCTAAACGGTATGTAGTAGATGGATAAGACTGGGTACCTTATCCTGGTGACACTATGGATACGGCCCGCATTGTAGGTGTTACAAGTGTTGTAAAGTGCTACAAATGATCTGATTCTGATCATTCATGTGGAGACATGTGAGCGGTGGTATCCTATACAAAGAGTTTGTATAAGATCTGACCACGAAATGATTAGTCTCATTATATAACGCCGTTAATAATAGAGACTTACATTTCACTAGAATAACCATAGGTGACATGACCTAAATCTTACGTGAGTTGTGAACTTCTGCTCATGAAGGTGGTCCTTTTATTTATATGGGTGAAAGTGGCCAGATTTCCAACTCAATAAGCCTACCATTTTGGCGATTCGTCTGATTGGGGAGTTGAGAACACAACTACATAAGACAAAATTCACTCCTTCCCTGGTGACGAGGTAAGTAGATAAATTGCTCTCTTAAGGACAGATTCCGGGGCTTGAACATAGTGGCCACACCCTCTCCTAACCCGAGAAGGACTTGGTCATAGTTGGACTATGACTTATTATTCATTAGAGGAATCAGAGGTACTTAAAGAGTTAGATGTAACTAATTTTGGCCCAGCTATACTTACGAGCAACTTGTGAAGGGTCATCGCACTGTTGATTGGTTATATCCAATGGACACTGAAATATATCTGTAGTGCGAAGAGTGCAGCTCTCGGTCTTTAGTGGAATGACCAACAGTTAATGGAAGTTGGGCAATTTAATTAAAGAGTTTAATTAATTATCCAAGTACCATTGGAGCTTCAATCTACAGGTCCATAAGGTCCCCTCTGTAGCTCAACAGGGATTTAATTGAGAACTAATTTTGGATTAAATTGAAGTGTTCAAATTGATTGAGGGAATTAATTATATATGATATAATTAATTAAATTAATTATATATGTGATATAATTAATATAATGTATTTGATACATTATAATATAAAATATTATGAGAGAAATTTAAATATAATTCAAATTATATGGATGAGATTCATATAAGTGAATTTAGTATAAATGTGATTTATATTAAATGTCATATATGGTTGAGAGAAAATAAATCTATAGGTTATATTGTATTTGGTACAATATGTAACTATAAGTTATATGTTATATGGGATATAACGTATAGTTTATACATATATAATAAGGCTGTTATTATATGTATAATTATTATTAATTTTTATTTTATTAAATTAATATTTATTAATTAACTCCCTCCCCTAATTTCTCTCAGCCAAGTATATGATGAGAGGGGTTAGTGAGATGAATGGTGATGCTTTATATCTTCCTATTTTCTCTGAGAGAATAGTTCTCTCTGCCAAAAAAAAAAAAAAAAAAATACAGACAGAATTTCTTCCCTCTCCCCTTCTTAATTTATCATCCTCTCTCTTCCAAGGATTTAAACAAAGCCCACAACTCTTGCTTGAATTCTTTATCCCAAGGAGAATACAGAGAGTTCTCAAGTGGTGGTGCCCAATTGGGAAATTCGTATTGGGGATTTCGGATCGTGATCCATTCGAGGAAATACGTGAAGAAATCGATTCTTCAAAGGTAAGATTTTTTCTTCTCCTTTCTCTTTATAGCATGCTCTAATTTTTATTCTTAATGCATAATCATTCTTTTCTTTATTATGTAATTTTATAAATTTTGTGAAAAAAGAAATTGGAATTGATCCCCGCATTCCGCTGCAAAAACCTTCGATGATTTTTCCTTCAAAGGCAAGATGAGGGTTTGAATATTTCACCACTTTTAATGATGATTATTCTAGGTATGGGATGTTTATTTAATGCAACATAAGTCTGAAGCCTTGAAAATTTCAAGGAAACAAGGGCGAGGTAGAAAATGCATTAAATAAAACAAATAAAAACTTTTGATCTGATTGAGGTGCAAAGTATTTGGATCTAAAATTCAAAGACTATTTGATAGAGCATGGAATTGTATCCCAACTCTCAACACCTGGTACACCTTAGCATAATGGTATATCGGAAAGAAGAAATTGAATCCTGCTGGACATGGTTCAGTCTATAATGAGTTATACTTCCTTACCTGACTCGTTTTGGGGGTTATGCAGTACAGACTGCAGCTTACGTTTTGAATGTGTTTCATTCAGGAGTGTTACTAGAACACCTTTGGAATGGTCGTAAAGGTAGTTTACGTCATTTCAGGATCTGGGGTTGCCCAACACATGTACTTGAGGCAAATCCTAAGAAATTGGAACCTCGTTCAAAATTGTGCGTATTTGTAGATTTCCCTAAAGGAATGAGAGGTGGTTACTTCTACGATCCTAAAGAAAATAAAGTGTTTGTGTCGAAAAATGTTACCTTTTTAGAAGAATACCACATAAGGGAGCATAAGCCCCACAGTAAAATAGTGTTGAGTGAAATTTCCAATGAAACTACCGAACCTTCAACAAGAGTAGCTGAAGAACCCAAGACCTCAATAAGAGTTGCTGAAGTTGGTTTATCTAGTAGGTCACTTCCACTTCAAGTGTTGAGGGAGCCTCGACGTAGTGAGAAGGTTGCGAACCTACCTGTTCGTTATATAGGTTTAACAAAGCCCTAACTATCGTAGCCGACGAAGATGTTGAGGATCCATTGTCTTACAAGAAGGAAATGGAAGATGTTGACAAAGATGATTGGATCAAAGCTATGGATCTCGAAATGGAGTCTATGTACTTCAATTTAGTATTGGATCTTGTAAATCAACCTGGTGGGGTAAAACCTATAGGTTGCAAATGGATCTACAAGAGAAAACGAGATGCTGATAGGAAGGTGTAGACCTTCAAGGCTAGACTTGTGGCAAAAGGTTACACCCAAGTTGAGTGAGTCGACTATGAGGAGATTTTCTCACTTGTTGTCATGTTAAAGTCTATCCGGATACTCTTGTCCATTGCTTCATATTATGACTATTGAAATTTGGCAAATGGATGTCAAGACTTCTTTTCTGAATGGCAATCTTGAGGAGACCATTTATATGGAGCAGCCTGAGGGATTCATAACCCAAGGTTAAGAGCAAAAGGTTTGCAACCTTAACTAATCCATTTATGGATTAAAGCAAACTTCTCGGTCTTGGAATATAAGATTTGATACTACGATCAAATCTTATAGCTTTGATTAGAATGTTGGCGAACCTTGTGTTTATAAGAAAATCATCAGTAGTTCAGTAGCTTTTCTTGTGCTGTATGTAGACGATATCCTACTCATTGGGAATAATGTAGTAGTAACCCAATTCCAAATTAAAGATTTTGGAGAGACGCAGTTTGTTTTGGACATTCAAATATTTAGAGATCGAAAGAACAAAACGATGACCCAGTCTCAGGCATCATACATTGACAAGATGTTTGTTAAGTTTTCGATGCAGAACTCCAAGAGGGGTTTACTCCCTTTCAAGCATGGAGTTATTTTGTCTAAGGAACAATGTTCTAAGACACCTCAAGAGGTTAAGGAAATGAGATGGATCCTCTATGCATCGGTTGTTGGTAGCCTGATATATGCAATTTTATGTCTAAACCTGACATTTGCTATGCAGTGAGGATAGTTAGTAGATATCAGTCTAATCCAGAATATGATCACTGAAACACCGTTAATAACATCTTAGGTATCTATAGAGAACGTGGGACTACATGCTCGTGTAAGGTTCTAAGGATTTGATCCGTACAAAATACATGGACTCTGATTTCCAGACTGAGGACTCTAGGAAATCCACATCAGAATCAGTGTTCACTTTTAATGGAGGAGCAGTAGTCAGAAGAAGCACCAAGAAAAAGTGCATTGCTAACTCCACTATGGGTTGAATACGTAGCGGCTTATGAAGCTGCTAAGGTGTTGGGATTAATGTTCTATTTCTCCCAGAGTCTCGTTATTTGTAATTATACATATTGTTTTATGAATAACATAACTGTTATTTCATTATAGCATTTACTCATATCCAATAAACAAAGCTCCATGGTTATCTTATGTAAACTTAAGCATATATATGTGATATACAAGTGAATCATGCCTTAAGTGATAACCTAAATAGGTCTGTAATATAAGGATTAAGGTGGGATACCTGATCCTGGTGACACTACTGAAATGGCCCGTTTTGTAGAGGTTTGCAAGTGTTGCAAACTACTACAAATGGTAGATCTTGACCATTCATATGGAGACATGCAAGCGAGGATGTCCTATACAAAGAGTTTGTATAAGACCAGACCACGAGATGACTAAACTTTATATATAACGCCATTGATACCGGAGATTTACATCTCACCTAAACAACCATAGGTGACACGAACTCAATCCTAAGCGTTTTGAGAACTCATGCCATTGAGGGCGATCCTTTAATTAGTATGGGTGAGAGTGGCTAGATTGCCAACTCAACATGCCTACCTTTTTAGGGACTTGTTTGATTTGGGAGCTGGGAACTCACTTACACAAGATGGAATTCACTTCTTCCCCGAAGTAGGGGTAAGTAGATAGATTGCTCCCTTAAGGGCTGATTCCAATGCTTGAACATAATGGCACAACTTCTCTTTGGAAGAGAGGACTCAGACATAATAGGACTATGATTTATGTTCATTAGAAGATTCATTGATATTTAAGGATTTATATATAACTATAGGGGCATAACGGTTATTGACCGAGCTGTACTTACGAGCGATCTGTGAAGGGTTGTTGCACTGTTGATTGGTTAAGATGGACACATAATATATCTGTGGTAAAGAGAGTTCAGTTATCGGTTTTTAGTGGATCGCCTGGCAGTTAATAGATGGTAGATCCTGTGACTAAAGAGTTTAGTCAGTTATTCACGTACCGTTGGAGCTTCGAGCTACATGTCCATAAGGTCCCCTTGGTAGCTCAATGCATTGAAGTGGGGATCAATTCTTGGTGTTGATTTGAAATGTTTAAATTAACAAGAGGTAATTCGATTATATATGATATGATCGTTATGGTGTATGAGATACATCAAATGGAGGACTAATGTAAATGAGATTTACATTAAGTGTCATAGAATAGAAAAAGAGCTATGGTTTATATGTTTTATGAGATGAAATATTAAAACTATAGGTTATAAATATATTATGGTAAGTTAGTTATCATTTATATTTATAATAATATTAATTATTGGATGTTTTTTATCTCTTTTTCTCTAATAACCAATTGAGTGAGAGGTTATTGGTGGTTTCATGGTAATCGTGAGATAAAAAGAAAAAATGTTTTCCTAATTTTAGTAAGGAAAAGAAAAGAATTTGTGTTTTTGAGATTTCCAATCTCGAAAACTTCTCACGGATAGTTGTCAAGTAAATCAGATTTACTAAGCGACAACTTGGAGTTAGCTAAACAATCGTGGAGTGTTCTTACATGATAGATACTCAACTAGACGATGAGCTAAACAATCGCATAACTTTTGCTAAACGATCGCATAGCTTTTCCTAAACGATTGGGCATCGACCTATATGATAGGTTCTTCCATCTCCCACTTGTTCAATCGTTTACACGATTATGGTTCCTTCAGTTTTCTGCCTCAAACCAAGTCCACACAGAGCCCACCTTCTGGATTCTCACACTGAGAATACCAAGGTAACCTTCTTGGTGGTATCATACTCAAATCGACACAGTCGAGGTTTTGTGGAGACTGTTCGTAGAGTTCAGGGTGTTCGTGATCTTGGCGATCACTTAGTTCGAGTGCATTATTTTCGTGCAGTATAACGGTCATGTTGGATGAACGTTCGTGTGTTGCTGTGATCGAACGTTCGTGGTCAAGGAACTTGAAGATGAGTTTACAAAGGTATGTTGAGTCTTCCCTTGATCTGTAGTAAAGCATGTTGTAATTTCTATTCTATGCATAACCGTTTGTTTCCGTTTATGATTGTAATTGTAAAGTTCATATACGATTGAAATTTGGAAAGATCTTTACGCTACTCATGGAAATCCTCGTGTTCGATTTCCTTCATAAGGAAGTTGTGTGGCTCAGGAAATTCTTAACTGATCTGGAAGTATTTTCAGACATGTCAAAACCCTTCACCCTTTATTATGATAATAATGGTGTTATGGCTAATTCTCAAGAGTCTCGGAGTCACAAGCGCGGGAAGCACATAGAGCGGAAGTATCATCTCATTCGAGAGATTGTGCATCGAGGAGACGTGATCGTCACGCAGATAGCTTTGGAGACAACATTGCTGATCCATTTACAAAAGCCCTCACGACTAAGGTGTTTGATGGTTACCTATAGAGTATGGGTCCACGGGACATGCCACATTTAGTCTAGGGCATGTAGGAGATTTTGTACTAGACACTTATTATGCCCTAGTTTACTATTTTGTGTGTACTTTTATATTAGTATGATTTTTATATTGTACACCCCATTATCTTTACGACAAGTGGGAGATTGTTAAGGTTGATGCCCTAATCTCATGGTCATGTAGTTTGTAATTGTAATGTACAAACGATTTATTTATTTAATAAAATCCTAAGGCATTTTATTCGATATTTAGTAGCATTAACCTACAAAACTAATAAACTAACATAAAAGGTTATCTTTTGTAGCTTAAATATGTATGTAGAGACATACAAGTAGATCATGTTTAAGTGATAACTTAAATGGTCTGTAGTAGATGGATAAGGTTGGATACCTTATCTTGATGACACTACGAATACAACCTGCTTTGTAGATGTTACAGTTGTTGTAAAGTGCTACAAATATCCGATCTTGGTCATTCATGTGGAGACATATGAGCGGGGATATTCTATACAAAAAGGGTTTGTATAAGACCGGACCACGAAATGAATAGTTTCTTTATATAACATTTTTAATAGTAGAGACTTACATTTTATCAGGATGACCATAGGTGACATGACCTGAATCCTGAGTGAGTTGTGAACTTCTGCCTATGAAGGCAATCCTTTGATTTACATGGATGAAAGTGGCCAGATCGCCAAATTAATAAGCCCACCATTTTGGGAATTCGTCTGATTAGGGAATTGGGAACACAACTATACAATACAAAATTCATTCATTCCCTAATGTCAGGATAAGTAGATAAATTGCTCCCTTAAAGGTTGATTCCAGGGTTTGAAAATGTGGCGCCACATCTTCTCTTGGTCTGAGAGGGGTTTAGTCATAGTTGGACTATGACTTATTATTCATTAGAGGGATCGATGATACTTAATGTAACTACAAGGGCAAAACGATAATTTTGGCCTAATTATACTTACGAGCAATTTGTAAATGGTCATTGCATTGTTGACTGGTTATATGCAATGGACATAAGAATATATATGTAGTGCAAAGAGTGCAACTGTCAATCTTTAGTGGAGTGACCAACAATTAATTGATGTTAAATAATTTAATTAAAAGAGTTTAATTAATTATTCAAGTATCATTGAAGTAACAAGTCCATAAGGTCTCCTTTGTAGCTCAACTGGGATTATTGAGAATTAATTACATGTGATATAATTAATTTATCTTAATTATATATGATATAATTAATATAATATATTTGATACATTATAATATAAATTTTATCTGAGAGAATTTAAATATTTGAATATGATTTAAATATTAATTATATGGATGAGATTAATATAGTTAAATTTAGTATAAATGTGATTTATATTAAATGTCATGCATTATTTAGAGAGAAACAAATTATAGGTTATATTGTATTTGATACAATATAAAAACTATAGGTTATATGTTATATTTGATATAACATATAGTTTAATATATATTATATGATAAGGTGATTATTGTATATATATATATTGAATTTTATGTCCTAAAACTCATAATTTGTAAACATTAGAACTTATTCTGAGAATTCGATAAAGTTATTGTTGAATATATTGTTTTTTAGAAATCCAATAAACCTAAGTCCTTTGACTATTATATGAGTACTTAAACTTTATATAGAGACATACAAGTGGATCAGGTTTGAGTAAATAGTAAAAAATGATCCATAGTATATGAATAAGGTTGGGTACCTTATTCTGGTAACACTATTGGATACGGCCTACTTTGTAGTTGTTACAAAGTGTTGTAAAGTGCTACATACGAAGTGATCCTAATTCGTGTATGTTGAGACATGAGGAGTGGGGGTGTCTATTGCAAATGAGTTTTGTGCAAAATCGGACCACGGAATCTGTCACTCTTACTTTATAACGATGCTTACTGTTTAAGACTGACTATTTCAAAGCGATGACCTAGGTAACTTAACCTTAATCCTAAGCTAACTATGAACTCCTATTTGTTCGGGATTATCCTTTGATCTGCAAACGGTGAGAGTACACCAATTTTCTCTGCTCAATAAGCTTACCATTTTGGGGATAAGACTGGATAAATAGCTGGGAACATAGGGTGCAAGAGGGAACTCACTTTTACCCGATTAGGGTTACTAGAGAGGTTGTTCCCTTAAGTGCTGATTCTGGGTCTTGAACAAGAGGCCTCACCCTCTCATTGGCCTGAGAGGGATTCGATTTATTGATTGGATCACAAATCAATTGTTCATTAGGGGATCAGTGGAACTTAAGAAACAAGAGGTAATTTCGGGGGTAAAATAGAGATTCGACCCAGCCGTTATTACGAGCAACCTGTGAAGGGTTAACTTACTAATCATGGTTATATCGAGTGGACATAATATATCTACAGTAAGGGGAGTTCAGCTATGGGCTTGAATGGAATCACCGATTAGTTAACGAATGGGGGTTAGATCGGTCTAATGAGTTTAGCCGATTAATCTCGGATCATTGGAGCCCATGATCTGTAGGTCCGCGAGGTCCTCCTACTAGCTCGTAAATGGGTAAGCTTTAGGGTAGTTTGAGAAATTAATTTAAAATATTCAAATTAAACGAAACAAGAGAATAAATATTTAAATATATGAAGATGATTATTGTGTAAAAATTAATTTAAGAAAATCAATTTTTAAATTAAAATGATTTAAAAGTCATTTTGTGTTTTAAAAAGAAAATGGAAAAACAATTTGCATGGTTGCACAAAATGGAAAATGGATTTTCTCCATTACCATCATCTTTATGTTCACATAAAAACCATTTATTTCTCTACTTTGATTCTCCAAGCATGAACTGCAAGCCATGTACTCCATCACTTTGCATGTTCATCTAAATATATAAAGAAGATTGGAGTTGTTGGAGAAGAAAAAAGAATACAGAATTTTGAGAGAAAAATTATGGTGAAGAAGAAACCGTCTTCTTCAATTTGCTGCTGTGAGCTTTTCTTGTTTCTTAACATCTTCAAGTTGTTTTTGAGTCCCACAACTCTGCCTAAAGCTCTAGAAGCATAGTAGGGAAGGCTTTGAGGTGGTTCACATTGATATCAAGTGAAGACAGCAGCTGAACAGACGTTTTTCTTGGAGAGTTCATGAAAGGTATGTTTTGAAAACCCAATTTTTATGAAGAGCATGCTTTAGTTTTTGCCAAAATTAGTGAATTAGAATGCTTATGGATCCTTGATACTTCTGTTGCATATTGTTTAACTCTTACAATATATATACATATATATACATATATAATAATTGTTATTTATTAAATTTAATTGATTAATTTTTTAAATTAATTTAGGAGGGAGTCTTCCTCTCTTTTCTCTCTTGTGGAAGATGTGGTGTGGTGATTTTTTGGTTTTTTGAGATCGTCATCTTCTTCACAGATTGGTATTACGTTGAATCTGGATTCTCAAGAACTCATAGAAAGTCTTCCCTGCAAAGCAAAAAAAATTCCTCTATTAAAAATTCTCTCCCTTATACCAAAATAATCAGAGCCTATAACTCCTGAGGATTCTCTTCCCCTATAGAGTATATAGAGGAAACTTTTGTGGTGGTGTCCTCGTTGGATGTTTTTTTGGTTCATGATTATTTTGAAGGAACTCTTATTAAAGAGTACCTCTGAGTAGAAGCAAGATCGTTCCAAACTCATTGTGACAGAATTACCGCATTCACAATCAAACAGACTAGTTATGAATTTAACAACAAATTACGACATGCTTTGAACTTTAAACAACGAAGAGAATAAGATACATACCAGTTGAAGTACCTTTCTTTGCCTTAAATCTTGCTCTCATCAATGGACTGCACCTCTCGCTCTCGCTGTGCAAGCCAAAACAATCGTCCACTAAATCACTGTCGTCTACCCACGAACGGACTCCTCACGAACAAGGTAGCAGGGAAGACACCACCACTCGGAACCCTCGGTATTCTTGGAGTGAGAATCTAAGAGGTGTAGGCTTTGTTGGATTTGGTAGAGGGAAGGAGGAAGGAACAATCATTTACCATGACCAAGCAAGTGGGAGATATCGGGTGTCTATCATATAGACAGATGCTGATCGTTTAGGTAGGGTACACGATCGTGTAGTAAAAGGGGCTTGACCGTATAGACGATCGTTTAGTAAAATGCTTGAGTGCGCAATCACTTAGAAAGAGCTAGACGATTGTTTAAGTAAATCTATGCAATCATTTAGGAAAAGTCGTACATGTACACAATCATTTAGTAAACGTTGAGCTGCCGTGTATGCTCTCGATTTGCTATGCGATAGATAGTGTAATAATCGGTGAGCGAATTTCAGATCACTTGCAAAATGAAAACAAGTTTCATTTTATCCTTCAGTTACGAAACTGAACGCAACCTCCCACTATCTTATTTGATTACGGAGAAAAAACCGCCACAATTATCCCATAATTGTTAAATTAAAAAATAAATATAATCTTAATATATCTATAACCTATGGTTTGATATTACATCATATGCAACATATGAACCATAGTCCTTTTCTCTTCCACTAGATATAAATTATATTTATATCATTTTCCTCCAATTAATGTATCTCATACATCATGTCAACCATATCATATATAATTGACCAGTTCAATCATATCATATATAATCGAACTCCCTCTTGTCAATTTGAACATTTCAAACTGACCCAAAAACTGATTCTCAACTTGAATCCATTGAGTTACCAAGGGAACCTTATGGACCTATGGCTCGAAGCTCCAACCGTACGTAAATAGCTGACTAAACTTTTTAGCCATAAGATCCACCATCTGTTAACTGCCAGGCATTCCACTAAAGACCGGCAGTTACACTTTTCTCACCAGAGATATATTTTTGTGTCCATCGGATATAACCAATCAATAGTATGATAACCCTTCACAGATGCTCGTAAGTACAGCTCGACCAATTTACTGTTTTGCCCTTGTAGTTACATCTAACTCCTTAAGTACAACTGATCCCTCTAATAAACAATAGAACATAGTCCTACTATGTGTGGACACTTTTCAGGCCATGAGAAGGTGTGTGGCGCCACATCGTTCAAGCTCCGGAATCAGCTCTTAAGGGAACAATCTATCTACTTATCCCTGCTTCGGGGAAGGAGTGAATTCCATATTGTGTAGCTGAGTTCCTAGCTCCCAATCCCAAAGTGGTAGGCTTGAATCGGCGATCTGGCCACTTGCACCCATGCAAATCAAAGGACCACCTTCAAAGGCAGGAGTTCTCAACTCACTCAGGATTGAGGTCATATTACCTATGATCATCCTAGTGAAGTGAAGTCTCTGTCATGAATGGCGTTATATAACAAGACTATAACATTTCATGGTCCGGTCTTATATAAATTCCTTTGTATAGAACGCCTCCGCTCGCATGTCTCCACATGAATAATCAGGATCAGACCATCTGTAGCAATCACAACACTTGTAACTATTCTACAAAGTGGGCCACATCTGTAGCGTTACTAGGATAAGGTATCCCTCCTATATGCATATACTACAGACCATTTTAGTTATCACTTAAGACATGATCTACTTGTATGTCTCCATATACATGCTTAAGTTACAACGACAACTAGAGATCTTAGTTTATTGGTTTGTAGTAATGCAAATAAAAACATCCAATGTTCCATAGACAAAAGTGAAGAAAAATATTATATATTAATACATCACAAGTGTTTGTTCAATAACTGTGTTTACAAACTGCAGAATCCAACGAGAGTTTAGGGCATCATCCCCAACATGTTTGTGACCGGAGAGGAGGATTTCGTGAAGACAGAAGTTGTTCTTCAAGGGTAAGCTTTTTTCTAACCCTTTAATTCTCTTTTAAGCATGCTAATTGGGACGATCCCGCTTCCGCGTTTGAACTTCATCGTTTCTTCACGTAGATCACAAGTCAAATAAGCTAAAAGTTAAGTAGCATAAGTTGAAGTGAAGGACGTTGGGTGTCGAAGAGTCTCAACCGATAGTCCAAGGTAATGTGAAAGGAAAGCAAGTTTAGCACATTTCCATACTTGGGGTTGTTAGCCAGAGAGGGAGTCCTTCTTTTCAGTACTCTATGTAAATAGAATCAAAATAATTTCCATCTTGACCGTTTGTGAGGGTTGAGCTCAACATGAAACCAACTTTTTTTTTTAATGTTGAGAACCCTAAGAAGATATCGTACTCTTTCATGTGGAATTTATTTCAGGTGCTTCACGAGATCATCAAAAGACTCCGTTGCTGCATCATAAAAGACCTCTTTCTATATGTGCTCCTTGATCTGAGAGTCCTCTCTTTTTGCATTCAATAAGCCAATTCTTTTTCTGAGGACATCTCAAGATTCACAAGGTTTTTGGTAGTATTGTTCTGGCTAGGGTTTGGGAGTTTGCAACCCTTAAAAGTCGTTAGGGTTACAATTATCTCATCACCTTGATAACTAGAACTTAAGCCTAACAAAATCCAAACAACACGTTATTCGTCTTTTATGTTGAAATAAGGATGTGGGTAATTTTTAAGATATAACTATAGTTGATAAAGGTGATCAACAAATAGCATCTCCAATTTGTACAGTTTTATACTATAGGGCCACAACACTAAAATTAATCTTAAGCTACATTTGATTCAATTGGAAAAACAAGTATAATTCAGTAGAAGCTCGAGCTTAATTTCTTGTTTGTAAATGACATATATTTTGTTTTTTTATTTCTCTTTGTCTTTGGTAATATTTGACGAAAAACAATACTTGGAATATGACAATTTATCCCACTTTTTGAAACTTAAAGAATTTTAACCCCTTGCTTACATCATCATCAACCAAAGTTACAAAATTATCTTCAATTTTTCCTCTTCCTTTTCTCAATTTTCCTTCCTCCATTTATATAGGTCATTCTCCATTCTCCATTTATATGTCATTCTCCATTCTCCATTTTTTCATTCATTGTCAACTATCAAAACATTGTAGAGGTGTTGTCACTGAGCATCAAAATGTTGATCAGGATGTCAAATATAGATGATATGAGAGAGAGTACACAAGAAGAGTCCAAAAGTGAGTGAGAGTGAGAAAGATAAAAGCAAGAGAGTGTAAGATGAGAGCGAGAGAGCGAGAAAGAAGAGATAGAGAGAAGAAGAGAGCGAGATAATAAAAAAAGTTCAATATGCGCAAAGTTTCGTTTTTGGGAAGTTCGCTCAAATCTGACATCAGTAACTAAAAACAAATCCTTAATATTCCATTTAGCGTTAGAATTTCGACGAACAAGATTTCAAATTTCAGGATTTTAAACGAAGGAATCGATTTCAAACTACTATTTGCATTTGGAACTAAATTAATTCGAAATCACACGAATCAAATTTTCTTGTTTGGATACTCACAAGAAATGAAAATAAATTATGATATATAACATTTTCACCCCTATAGAGAGAAGAAGAGAGCGAGACAATAAAAAAAGTTCAATATGCGCAAAGTTTCGTTTTTGAGAAGTTCGCTCAAATCTGACATCAGTAACTAAAAACAAATCCTTAATATTCCATTTAGCGTTAGAATTTCGACGAACAAGATTTCAAATTTCAGGATTTTAAACGAAGGAATCGATTTCAAACTACTATTTGCATTTGGAACTAAATTAATTCGAAATCACACGAATCAAATTTTCTTGTTTGGATACTCACAAGAAATGAAAATAAATTATGATATATAACATTTTCACCCCTATAGAGAGAAATATATTAATATTTTTAGATATTTAATTAAACTATCAATTAGTCTATCCTTTACTTAAAAAAAATCAAATTAGTAAATTTAAAACTTATAAATGCTATCATAATTGTGAAAAGGTCAAAAAAAAAAAAAACCGTATGACATCTAAAATTAAAAAGAAAAAAATTAATTACTAAATTTTAAAATAAGCAAATGAATTGAAAACTTTAATTTTGTTGGGTGAAACAATAAAAAATAAGATTATTGTTTTAATTTTCTATATTAGGAAATTGGTATCATGATCTTATAAATTTACCATTTTAACCCTTCTTCCTTCTTCCTTTTTCTTTTGCAGATTTTTTTTCCATTTTTTCTGCCTTTTTTTTCCAGTGATTTCTTTTATTTAGAGTGATTTTCTTTTTTCTTTTTCGACATCACTCTTTTTTTCTTTCTTTATTTTCTTATTCTTGTTGATTTCCAGCGAGAGTGAATCATTCTTCCAAAATTGACACGAGGAAGAAGCAAATCAAATCAAGGAAAAAAATCAAAGAGAGCAACGTGAATTCGGGAATGTGATGAATGAACGAGAGGAACGAGAGAGAAGAGTGAGAAATCCAGGTTGCATCTGACTTTGCGTGCGTTTTGAAGTTAAAATGATACTTTCACATGTGAATGACGTAGATATAAGGTCAAATTTCGAACGTATTTTTAAAGCGAGTCCGAATTTCGAATGACTCTAAATAGGGCCATCCATACAAATTTCCCCTCTCTATTTCGACCATCTTCCATTTTTCTAGCAGGCTCAAGTTCGCTCTGTCTTTGATTTCTTTCTCCTCCCTTTATCACCATTGCCATAGTGGAAAACCGTTTATGAATGAGCTTTTAGTTGCATCTGCACCTCAGTAAACCCCCCGAGCTTCCGTCTGATTCAGCAATGGCGGAAATCTCAGAACCTTCGAAACCTCCACAACTTGACTCCGGATCATCGGAAGCCGGACTTTCACAGTTCGCTTTTGATCCCAAAACCATGCGGAAGACTAAGCCTGGATTCAAGCGTCTAATTCTTACCATCTCCGTCTTCTCCTCTTTTCTCTTAGGTCCGCTCTCTCTCTCTCGGGAACACGTGATTGATTGTTAGTATCTCATTGACGATTTTCTTTTGCAGGTCTTCCATTTCTATGGAAATCCGTCGAAATCTACCGCGCTCCACTTCCGTTCAGGGACATCGATGCCCTCTCTTCTCATATAGAATCGTCACCGTTGCAATTTCCCTGTACTTTTCGGGTTATATTTATTGGATTTGATTCCATGGCCTCTACAGCTGAGCAGCTAAAATCATCACTCTTCCATGAGATGACTAAACTATCTTCTAAATCTTCACTTTGTGGCAGTTGCAACAACAACTTCGCTATCTCTGTAGTTATAGAATCGGGTTCTGATTGCTCACAGACACGCACTGACGCATCTTCGTGTTCTTGGCGGTGTGGAGCTCTCAGTGCTTCTAATTTTGCTGCTTCTTTGGAAAATGGTCTTCATAGTACCGATGATTTCTTGGAGGTTGCTCTGGGTGGTTGTTCGAGGTCAGCTTCTGGTGGGAAAGTTTATAGTGTAGTGGTGATGAACGGGGACGAGAATGTTGAGGCTACCATTGGAAAATATCGTCATGGTTGGATTGTTGGGAGGGTTTCAGAGGCCGAAGCCATATTGAAAGTAGCGGAAACTTTTGTGAAGTTGTTTGGTAATGGTGGAAGGGAGGATGGATTAATTCCTGGGGAGTTTATGCCAGTTGGTGCTGATGGAAAGATTTTTCTTTCTTTTAATTTGTTGAATGCAGATCCAGATGATTGGATATATGACTGGTATGTTGCTCTCTTTACTACCTTCTTTCTTTGGGCTGAATGCTTGTTGCTCATACTATCATTATGACATAGAAGTTATTCTTTAGGCATGTTATGGTTATGATTTTTGGAATAGCTTCAGTGTTGAATAGTAACTTCTGATTACAATAGACCGTTTTGAGAATATAACAATTTTGCAGTTTTGCTTACGATTCGTGGGGAATATTTCATGCAAATTGCATCTTGATTCTCTGTTCATCCTTAGAAAGCTATAGCTAGAATGGATTTGAATTGACTTCTTGATGCTTGCAGTCCATTGACTCCATTCCAATCTAGAAGCTTTAATAGTTATTTCTATTCCTAAAAAATCCCAATATCAGAGACTTACTTGATGTTAAAAGATATTTTTTGTTTCTGCGGTTAAAAATTATATTCCTAGATATAGGCAATTTACATACATTGTTTTTTGCAGTCTGTCTATTATGATTCTCTGTTGTTTTGTAGGGATTTTCAGACGGTAGATGAAGTTCTATTGAAACCTTTAATCGAGGAGTTAGCACCAGTAGCAAATATCTCGGTTGAGAGTCAGGTATGATGTCCTCATGGATTGCTTATTGTCAGTTCATTCACTCTCTTTTTTTCAATTAATTCAATATTTTCCAGAAGCCTTGAAAATACATGTAAAAGGTATTCAATCTAATCCAATTGCTAATCACTGGCCAGGTTTTATATCATACGCCAACCTCCTCCTTTTCTTACTGGGACGACGAGCAGGAAAGCTACATCTTCAATACTAAAGATCTTCCCTTTTTTGTACGGTTCTTTTAGTTTTTAGTTTATTACCCTCTCCCCCACCTCCAAAGGGAAAAAAAAAAAAAATTAGATGCTTGTAGGTGACTTTATCCCTCCGGCTATCAGGTTTAACATTATAGTAATTCTTATTGCATTTAAATGACTCTATTTGTTTACTTGCTTTGCCTGAGCCTGATTCGTACACTACACACGGTTGTGCCATTTTTCAATTTCATCCAGTCTAGAGATATAGGAGTTTGTCTCATCCTCCATTTTATTTATTTATTTATTTTAACGCATCATCTTATTTCTTAAAATCTAATAGGTGAATTCAAATGAGTGGCATTTGGATACTTCAATTGCAGCAGGCGGGAGGTCAAAGATATTGCATTTTGTGGTGTACAACCTTTAACTCATATCACACTTTTTATTGATTTTTAATCAATCTAAGAAACCAATTGTGTCAAGCTCTTGGGCTATAGCTATGTTGAGAAGGCTCATTGTCCTTGATTGTCCACTATTATACAAACATACTCTATCTGACTATTGAAAACTCCCCAGTTTTCTGTTAGGCCTTTGATAGCTCAAATATATGTTAGAAGGCTAGAAAGACTACATAAGAATTAGGATGCCTCCTGAAGGGCGTGTTTGGCCCAAGAAGTTGGGAAGTAGGAGTTTGTGAACTCCACTCTTTGTTTGCTCAAGGAGTGGGTGGGTCCTACTACGAAAAAAACGTCAATTTTATATCGTATGAACTCCTTACACTTGGGCCCCAGGAGTTCACAACTCCTTAGACTTCATAACTCCTTATTCCTCACTATTCCACTCCTTACTCCAAACACCCCCTAATTAGCTATTTATAATTATTAAATGTTTTAGAACATTATGTGTTAAGTGTAACTTTGTTACTTTAGATGAGTAAGAGGAAGTTTAGTGGGAAAGTAGGCTGTATTTTCTGTAAGTAGCAGTTGGTAGTTTTGGGAGAGACAGTAGCCCCCTTGACTTGGCTATCAATGTAGTTTATTCTTGAAAGCAATTTCTATCTTGTAAAGATATCTATCATTTTCATATAGCGATGCTGGTTCTTGTTGAGTTTGATTTGTTGAAAGAATATGTTAGTGGCTTCACAAGTTTTAACGGAAAGCTCAATTAAGGATAAGTTGTGTTATTTTTAAGGAACCTGGGAGTATTTTCTGTGGTGAAAAACTGCTAATCTGTTTCTGCCCATTTATATTAGCAATCCTAATCAACTTTTTTTTCATTGTCCATTTTCTTTTTGCTGTCAGATATATACCATCAGCAAGGGAGTGCCCTCTTCTTTTACAGCTTCCTGATGGCCAGATTTCAGAAACAAATGGGTTTATATCTCCTGTATGACATTCTTTTTCCTGCTTACACATGATTTTTCCTGCTTACACATTCAATTACAAATTATGCCATCTTGCAGACGTGGGGAGGCGTAATTGTTTGGAACCCTAAAGGCTGCTTGAAAGACCGTGAAAGTAAGCAACACCATAGGCACATGATTTCATATCCGGTAAGATGTTGATGTTATCTACCAACTTCTGTATTCTATCTAATTTTCTGATGATTGATCATATATATTCTGGACTAGGAGCTGGAGAAAATCGTTGAAGTTTTCCTGGGGCAATTTCGGCAACTTTTTGGTCTAAAGTCTAATCCCCAACATGGTGGTGTATCGGGCACATTCAACATTTTAACTAGTCAGAAAGGCTTTACAGAATGGTTAGGAAAAGATCTGTTTTTTCCACTTTTATATGTTTTAATAAGTTTTAGAATCAATCCCAGCTGTCAAAACTTATCTTACTAATTGCATTATTCTAGCTCTTAGTGATGGTTTCCTGATATCATATTTCCGTTGCAAACAAATTATATTTTGTTATTAGAGTTCAAGTTTTTTCAATGTACACCACTAGTCTCACGAAGCTCCTTTGTTCTTGTGAGCCTTGCAATGTCTGCAATACTCTCTATGTCAAATATATGTATTTATATGATTGATCCATCTGTAGGGAAATGGATTTTCTATCAAGGCAGCATTCATGTTTTAATCTTCATTCATGTGCTTCATCTCTTGGATCTCTTTCTAAATTGGTATGTACTGGATTCTTGGTTGATTTCAAATTAGGATCCTAAAATTTAGCGTGGTTCTTGATCCCTTCATTTATTTATTTAATTTTTTCAAACTTTGATTGCTTTGTTGCGCAGGTTCAATCACTGCCGAGGATGATTATCATTGATGAGATTGGAAAACAGGTACTCTTTTTGCTTGTCTGTAAATCTTTTTTTAAGTCTCTTTTCTGGACTGATTGGCTTACTTGCACTAGATTCTTTTACTAATCTCTAAATGCTTGAGCTATATATTAAATTTCCAAACTTTGTTGGTATGATGTTGGTATTCTGAGCAATGACCTTCCTCAAGTTTCCCCAAAATTATTTTCTTAAATGTTTTTTAGTGGTGTTTTCCAGCCTGAATGTTATTCTTTCTTTCCTCTGAAACCTAGTGAGCTCTGTAGTTCATACTCAATAATTGGTCATTGCCAGAAAAGAGAGTACTTTCCATCCCGGAAGTTTAAAACTTAAACCTTGCCTTTTCCCTAGTCCCCTCGCACAATAACCAAACAGGGGAGAAAAACAAATCGCATCTCTTTCTTTGTGTGTGTGGGGGGGAATACGTATCCAAGTAACAGAAGTTTCTGCTTTATTTGTCAAGAGGACCACGGGGACGTCTTTTGCCCAAAAAGATCTCGTCTACAGAAAAAATCACCCATATTTGTGATGGATGCAACACCTCTCTTTTGAAAGGCCTATGGATCGGTAATGAAATTAAGAACATACCTAAAAATGAGGCCATCATTTGAGAGACATGGTCAAGCCATTGGGACTATTACCCAATGGGGCTTTTAGAGGAAACCATCTAGACACAGAGATCCAAGAGTGGGCTGTATCGACCCAGATTCTCTCAACCTTTCACTTCACGCACAGGAAAGACTAATGCCTTTGGAAATTGTGTTTCTCTGCAAACTGTCTCACAAAAGATATCATGGCCACAGATCCAAACTTTAGCACCATCTCATGCAAAAGTATATGGAAGGTCAAATCCCGGAAAAGTTCAACTTTTTTCTTTGGGAGCTTTCCCATCCTTGCTTGCATACTCGCAACAAATTTCAAAAAAGAACACCATGATGGCCATCTCCCGAAGTTGATGCTCACTGAAACACACAGCAAGCCATTTTTCACATGCCCATTTTCTGTGATCTTTTTGGACTTGATTATGTCCTTACTGGTTGACTGCTACACAGCGTGCTACATTGTCCTTGAAGGATATCCTCTATTTGAAATGGAGTATTCAACCAAAAAAAGAAAATGAAAACTTGGTGCCACGATTATAACATAGTTTCTCTTTTGTTTAACTGGAGGTCTTGCTTATGTAAACTTCCCTTGGATTGGAGATTGACTTCTCTCCTATTACATTTCAGAAATTCATCTATGAAATTGTTTCGTATAATATGCATATAAAAAGGAAAAAATGAATTAACAATGCAAGTTTTTTTTTTTTTTTTTTTGGGAGGGGGGGGGGGGGGGGGGGGGGGGGGGGGGGAAGGGAATGTAGACGTGGCCCTTTTTATTTTCTTCTACTTGCAGTGTTCCGTGGTATAATATGAGATCTGAATTACTCCGTCTCAATCAGGTAAAATATTCTCTCGAGGCTGCAAACTTAGCCCAGAAAAATGCCTCTGCAGGAGTTTTTGATGCTGCAGCCAGTATGATCCTTCTCTAATCTCGATATGTTAATTTGTATCTGAAGCTTGAATTGATAATTTGTTGACTGTAATTCTGATTGAATTAATTAAAATTCTGAACTGAGTTCCTCTTCCTTATCAGTATCTTCCAGGCAAGCAAGATCACTGGCAGAAGATGCGTTCTTTCACCCATCAATAATGTCAGTCAGCTATTTTTCATTTGAGCACTGCTTTGCTGTCTACTCGGTATGATCCCTGTTACCTACACTTATGTTTGTAGTATTGTCGTATTTATAGTTCATGTTAGATTAAATGATAAATTTAGGCTATCTAGTTTGAGCATAATGTTGTCGGGTTTTTTAAACTTAACAAATTCCAACTGCTTCTCTAAATTTCAATACTTTCTATTTAATCTCTAGACTCATCACGTTAACACTATCATTGGAATGTTGACATGACATGCTGATAGTGTCACACGTTTTTAGAAATATCTGGTCACATGATTACTAGAATGTTGTCATGGCATGCTCATGGTTGGCCACTTTGTTTAGTTGTCTGTCACATCTTGATTCAGCCAAATTTTATAGGTTAAAAACATGACATTACAATCTTTTGTTGATAGTGTTGATGGTATGAACTAAGTTTAGGGGTATGATTAAAATTTGTTAAAGTTAAGACAAAATATATGTAATGTAGCAATGGAAAAGGTTGTATGGTTTCATAAACACTAATATCTGTCCAACATTATTCTTGATTTAGACGTAACTTTTATCAGAATATTAATTTGAAAATAGGTGACATATTTTTTGGGGTTACAAAGAAAATGGCTTTAGTTTTGTGGGCAAAATTTTGTTTGAAACCTCATTGGTTATGCTTGCTTTTCTTTGGACAGCCTTTCTTCTTGCCAGTTGCTTTGCATGTAATTTTGGCTGCACTGAGAGAGTGGAAAAGATACAAGCAAGAACACAAGAAGTATTTGGCTTTTTTGGCCGAACCAAAGCAAAGCTAGCACAGCTTAATCATGGTGAATTTGTGTTGGCTTAGTTCTTCCCTCCATTTTTAGTTGTCCTTATAACTTAAGGATGTTCCCCAACGATGTATTATGGTTTTTTTTTTTTGAATGTGTAGTTTAGGTTCCAAACAATTAGATGTCTAATATTTGTGGCATATCTCCAAAGAGTATAGATTAATTCATTTATGAAAATTTAAGATTTAAATTTATATCATTATTAGTTTTGGGTTTTAATTGATAGAACCTTCAAAGTTTAAGAGTATCAATTGATATTTGTCTTAGTTTTTGGGATTAATACCCATGTTCATATTGTACAAAGTTATTTTTCTTTGATATTTATTTTAGTATTAAAATTTTGTTTGAAAAATCCATTGTTGAAAATGGGAGCAATGGTTCTCAACTCCAACTAGTCTAAAGATAAAAATGTAACATTAAAAGAAAGTTAAGGTTCCGTTTGAGGTTACTTTTGCAATTGTAAAAAGAGATTAGGGGAGAATCTTAATTGTCTAGGTTGTTTGGTAAAACATCTTGTTTATTAATCTATCCAAATTCACTTTTAGGATTAAAGTTATTCGAGGGAGCTTTTAGATTTTAGTTTTCCTAAAAAATTGGTATCTTCTTATCTATTTCAAATTTTCGTTCCATTAATTTATTTTCTCCTATTTACTCCAAATAGTTTCTTATAACAATTATTTTAAAAAAAATCCTTTATAAAAAATTTAAATTGAACAAAATTAGTTGCAATTCAAATCATATATATTTTTAAATAATTATATTATAATAAAAATATAAATTAAATATGAATATAAAAGATAATTCAAACCATAGATGTAATTTTTTTTTTAAAAAAAAGAAATTTGGATGTAGAAGTAGAGTCTATAAATTTAAAAAAAAAAAACAAAATGGTTACAAATGGAGTCTAAATTACACAAATTTAGTATTAATCTATAAAACATCGTGACTAATTTTTTCTAATTTCAAAGTAAATTTTACCAAACACTATTTTACTTTTTCTCACAGCTGATTTGTCTAATTATTTTAAAAGCTGCAGCAATCTCAAATGAAACTTAAGTTATATAAAATTGTCATAAGAAGCTATCAAGAATGAACTTTTAGAAATTTTAATTTTACTTCCAAATCTTAAATTTATTTCAGGACTACTAGTTTGTCAGGTTTGGTTTTTCCCTTTTTTTTTCTTTTTTTTCTTTTCTTTTTTTTTTTTTTAAATAATTAAAATGTTGAGGTGACCTAGGGATGGTTTATAAAATAGTGGAACATATATCAGAAGTTCCAGTTCTGCCCTTGAATTTAAGGCAGGTTTCAAATAAGCTCTTATTGTTACAAATATTTTCATTTTAGAGCCCTTTGAAATTGTTTAAAGAAACATTCAATTTGCTTTTGTTTTTCTGGTAATACATGATTCATGGAAAAAAAAACATAAAAAAATTGTTAATCACATTCGGAATAACATGTAATTTGAGGGGTGGGGAATGAATTTGGAGATAAAGAGTGAACTAATGATGTTTTTACTAATATTTAGATGATTTACCTAATGTTGTAAGGGTAAATGTTTAAATTATAAGATTGCTGAAAATATTTATAAATATAATAAAATATTATTGTCTATCACCGATGGATAATGATTTGTAAATAAGTGGGTTTGTTTTCCTATATTTAAAAATAACCCTTATTTTAATAAAATTTAAATTTATATAATACTAGTTTGGTATTTCTTTCTAAACAAAAAACTAAATTTATGGAAAACTTGAAAAATACATAAGTATTAGAAAGGCATAATAAAAAACATATTTGATTTTAAATTTCAATAAAAATAAAATGAGATTTTATTTCATTTAACTGGAGTTTATTTTAGATACAAAATGTAAAATATAAAATGTTATATATTGCTTAAAAATATAAAATATAAGTATGGTTGATTTGCATATGGTCATTTGTTAGTGCATGAATGAATAATAAATTACACTGACAAAAATAAAAATGTAAAATAAAAAGACTCACGAAAGAAAAATATAAAAGAATGTGTAAAAAGTGCACAGATGTCGTCGGCATGGATATCTTAAAGGAAAATTGTAGTGGACGACAAACTAAGAATAGAATATTAAAATCATGTCACTATTTTTTACATTTTGCATATATGACATTTTTCTCTCTATCCATTTTGAAATTCTTGAAGAAAAGGGAAGGATTTTTCGTGTCTCTTATTAGACTTAAGATTGGTTAGAAGGTCTATTGTAAAGGTTATTAAGTTGTTATCTTGCTTTCATGTGTAATTGCCTATATAAAGGCATTTTGATAAATAAATAAAACAAGCCAGCTTTATTTACTCTCTTGCCTAATATAGTATCAGAGCAATAAATCAAATAAAATCTTCCCTCCAAAAGTTTTTTCCCCTCCATCTTCGCTATGACAGGAAATAAAAATCCTACCTCTTCAAAAAAAAAAAAAAAAAAAAACTCAAAACTCCACGGACAATACTTGAGCTCCAAATTCCTCTATTCTTGAACAATACAACTCTTATTTTCTTCATCCTTCAGATAGTACCAGTCTTTGCTCGTTTCCAATCTTCTCACGGAATTGAATTACAATTCATGAAGTCAGGTGATGAAAATAGGGCTCACTGTCAAGAACAAGCTCGACTTCATCAATGGAGAAATTTCTTATCCTTCTGGTGAGTTACTCAGCTTTTGGATCATATGCGATGGAGTAGTTACTGTTTGGATTCTTAATTCCCTTTCTAAAGAAATCTCGGTGAGTATTAATTTTTCTGATTCCACACAAGAAATCTGCTATGATCTTCAAGAAATATACCAGCGTAAGAATCGACTGAGAGTTTTTTAGATCAGACGTGAACTTTCAAATCTAACTCAGAACCAAGACTTTATTACTATATACTACGCGAAGTTGAAAATGCTGTGAAATGAACTGGTTTCAAATCGCCCTTCTTGCTCTTATGGTAAATGCACCTGTGGAGGAGTTAAGAACTTACAAACCTATTTCCAAAACAGAGTATGTCATGACATTCTTTATGGGCTTGAATGAAACAACTCCAATTCGCTCTTAGTTGTTGCTAAAGGAACCTGAACCCTCTATCAACCGTACATTTTCTTTGGTTGTACAAGAAGTGGATCAAAAAGCCCTTTCCTTATCCCTTAGCCTCAGTGCACCATCAACAACTTCAACCGCTGCCCTTCTTGTGAAAAACAATTCCTCTGGCTCTTCTTCACATAATAACTCAAATAGTTTTCGCAACAACAATCAACACAAAAAGAAAGAGAAACCAGTTTGCACCCATTGTAATCTTCAAGGGCATACTCTGGATCGCTGCTATAAGCTCCATGGATATCCTCTAGGCCACAGACTTTATAAACCTCCTGAGTCATCAATAAAGACAGAGCCTACTGATTCCCTATCATCTCTTACAGCTGAGCAGTGCCAAGGCTTATTAGCCATACTTCAATCTCACTTAAACAAGTCCAAGACATCCAACACTGCAACAAAATCATCCAATATTAATGCTCATGTAGCATGTATTTGTTCTATCACTGATCTCTCTTCTGATCAATGGATTATAGACTCTGGCACTTTCGCTCACATATGCTATAATAGCCTTTGTTTACTGCCTTACGTCCTATTCAAGAAGCAACTGTTTTCTTACCAAATCAGTCTTAGATTTCTATTGAATTTATTGGAGATATACAAGTTAATACAAAGATTATATTGTAGAATGTTTTATACATACCAACATTTTGTTTCACCTTGATTTCCATAAGCGCTTTAACTTTTCATCTGTCAGTGATGGTTATATTTTGTAGTGATTATTGTCTAATTCAGGAAAAGTCCTCTTTAAAAATGATTGACAAGGCTAACAAATGGCAAGGGCTATACATATTGCAAGCTACGATTGATAAGTCACTGAATCTCCCTATTTTGAATTCCACTATGTCCACAGAACTTGTTTGTTCTTCTACTACTATACATTCTATTTTACTTGGCATAATCGTCTTAAACATCCATCCTACAAGCATCTTAATTCATTAAAAGGCCTTTTACATGTTGAATTGGATAATACTTGTAACAAATGTCTAATATGTCCATTAGCAAAACAGAGACGTTTGTCTTTTCAAAGTAATAATAAACTTGCTGCTCATGCATTTGACATCATACATTGTGATAGTTGGGGCCCTATCATGAACCTACTCATGTTATCGATACTTCTTAACAATAGTTGATGATTATTCTCGATATACTTGGGTTTTTCTTATGAAAAAAAGTCTTAGACTCTTACTATTGTCCCTTGATTTTTCCAACTTATTGAGACTTAATATGGTCAGTCTATTAAGGTCTTTCGATATGATAATGCACCAGAGTTAGCTTTCATTGATTTCTTTGCATCCAAAAGAGTTCTACATTAATTTTCTTGTGTCGAAAGACCTGAAAAAAACTCAGTAGTTGAGAGAAAACACCAACACTTGTTAAATGTTGCACGTTCTCTCCTTTTTCAGTCTAGGTTGCCAATGGTTTTTTGGGGAGAATGTATACTGACTGCATCCTACTTAATTAATAGAATTCCATCCAACATTCTATCTTGGCAAACTCCCTTTTATCAGTTAAATGGTAAAAATGTTGATTATCATTCACTTTGCATATTTGGTTGTCTTTGTTTTGCATCTACTTTATCTTCACACAAAACAAAATTTCAACCAAGAGCCATTGTATCTGTATTTCTGGGATATCCTACAAGGGTCAAAGGTTATTGACTATATGATATTGAGAATAAGAAGATCTTTATATCTAGAGATGTTTTTCATGAAGACATATTTCCTTTTCATCAGATCAGCTCTCAAGAAAAAGTAATTGATCCTTTTTCTGACTTGGTTTTACCAGTATCATTTAACTTTTCAGGGGGTTTGTCTGATCGCACCATTGATCCATCTTCAAGTGGTTTTGTGCTTGAGGTGAATGATCCAGTTATTGATCATAATGAGATAAGTGCTGCAACTGATAATGATCCTGAGGTGAATGATATAGTTGAAAATTCTCATGAGATGAATGATGCAGCTAAAAACCATCTCTCTAATCCTCCCAATCTTAACAACCTAAGTGAGCCCTCACAGCCTAGACGTTCTACAAGAATCCTCAGACAATCTTCATACCTTCGTGACTACCATTGTAGCTTGCTATTACAAAAGCAACCTATACAAACATCTGCTAAATTTCCACTACAAAGTGCCCTGTCCTATGATAAGTTGCACCCTTCTTATAAAAACTTTGTACTAAATGTCTCTGCCACTTATGAACCAACCTTTTATCATCAAGCAGTACCTCATGAACACTAGCGTAAGGCTATGAAAGATGAGCTCTTCACAATGGAAACTAATAAGACTTGGTCCATTGTTCCTTTACCTGCTGGGCAACACTCAATTGGATGCAAATGGATATACAAAGTAAAATATAGAACAGATGGCAACATTGATCGATACAAGGCACGTTTAGTAGCAAAAGGGTATACACAACAAGAGGGGCTTGATTACATCGAGACCTTTTCCCCTGTTGCCAAACTTGTGACTGTCAAGGTTATTCTTACTCTTGCAGTTTCCAAAAATTGGCCCTTGATTCAGCTAGACGTCTACAATGCTTTTTTACATGGGGATCTAGTTGAAGAAGTATACATGGACTTACCCTTGGGATACAAACATAATGTTGTTCACAAACAAAGGGAGCATTTAGTTTGTCGTCTACACAAGTCTATTTATGAGCTGAAACAAGCCTCTAGACAGTGGTTTGACAAATTTTCAAAAGCTCTCATCTGCCTTGGATTTTCTCAGTCTAAGTCAGACTATTCGTTGTTCATTCGAGGCTTTGGAGATTCATTTATAGTCTTATTGGCATATGTGGATGACATAATCATCACTGGTGTTTCATTACCTATTTTGAATGAGTTGAAAGAACATCTTCACAGTACCTTCAAGTTAAAAGTTTTAGGATCTCTTTGGTATTTCTTGGGGCTGGAAATAGCAAGATCTTCAAAAGGTATTGTTTTATCACAACGCAACTATGTTTTACAATTTTTGGAGGATCATGGTCTTTTAGCATGTAAACTAGCTCCCTTGCCTCTTGATACAAATTTAAAGCTAAGTTTTGAAGATGGAGCCTTTTTATCTAATGCCACGATGTATCGAAGACTTATTGGACGTTTATTGTACTTGACTATATCTTATCTGATATATCTTTTGTTGTCCTTAAGCTTAGCCAATTTGTTACTCAACCAAGAAAGCCTCATCTTGATGCTGTCATATCATTACTCGGATACTTGAAGGCATCCTCAGGGCAAGGCATCATGTTAAAGCCTATTATTTTATTTCAATTAAAAGCCTATTCTGATGCTGATTGGGGATCATGTCCTGACTCAAGAAAGTCTATATCTGGCTTTTGTATATTCTTAAGCGAATCTTTCATCAATTGGAAGGCTAAAAAGAAATCCACTATTCCAAGATCTTCTACAGAGGCTGAATATCGAGAATTGGCAGCTACAACAAGCGAATTATTGTGGATTACTTAGCTTCTCATGGATCTTTCAGTCTCTATTGCTCATCATTCCCTAATATACTATGATAATGAAGTTGCTGTCCATATTGCAGAAAATCTAGTCTTCCATGAGTGGATAAAACACATAAAAATCGACTATCATTTCATTCATGATCATATTCTTCATGGTATTGTCAAACTGCTTCAAATTAGGTCCCATTTGCAGCTAGCTAATGTCTTTACCAAAGCCTTACCAGCTTTTTCTTTCTTTTCCTTAGTATCCAAGATGGGAGTCATTGACATGTCCCTTTCATCTTGAGGGAGAGTATTAGACTTAAGATTGGTTAGAAAGTCTGTTGTAAAGGTTGTTAAGTTGTTATCTTGCTTCCATGTGTAATTTCCTATATAAAGGCATTCTGATAAATAAATAAAAAAAAGCAAGCTTTATTTACTCTCTTGCCTAATATCTCACTCTTTCTTGCCTTCTCCATTTCTATCTGTGTCACACATGTCAATCTGCCCCCCACTGCCATATTTTGTTGGTTGTTGACCGTGACGCCACTTTCCTTTGTTCGCTACTGCACATAGCTACGCAGCTAGCTAATCTTGATTATTCCTTTTTTTTCAGCGCCATCGACTGCTACATCATCCGTCGGTTTGCATCGATTTAGTCTATGGTTGGTTTGAAATCAAATTGATATGTGTTTGTTTTGTTGAAATTTGAAGAAGGAAGTTTCAATTTATGCCATTCATATCTTTTGGGATGGGGAAGAAGAAAAGGTAAGGGGAATCGAAAGTGAGATTTGAAAGGGTAAGTATTCCAAGTACATCAACGGTATATCAGATCTAAGACATGAGTTTATATCAAATCTAAGACATGAGTGTATCAAACATCAATCAATAGATATTTGGAATAACACATGAGTGTATCAGACCTAAGATATAAGTGTATCAACGATATATTAGATTTACGAAAGTAGTATATCAAACATCAATAAATAAATATTTGAAGTAACACATGAGTGTATCAAATCTAAAACACAAGTGTATCAGCGATATATCAAACCTAAGACCATAGTGTATCAAATGTATATCGTGTATATTAAGTGTATCAGGTGAGTTGAGCTTTTTTTTCTTCTTTTTACCATTTTTACAAAAATAATAAATCTTGGCCATGGGCTAATTAATGTATTTTATTTTGTCCTTTTGCAAGTGCCCCTATCTTAAAATTCCATATTAAATGCTTTTGTATGGAAATTAAATAAATCAGATACTTATCCTAATGAAAATCTTGAATCGCCACTAATAAAATGACCTATTAAATTGAACATATTTGTTCTATGACTTTGATGTTAAAAGATTCGAATTCTCCACCTCAATATTGTTAAAAAAAAATCTTACACTTTCCTATTTGGTTGCAATCCCAATATCGATCTTCAATTTGGGTTTCCCTCATAGTATTAAATTTTCATCGACATGTGTATATTTCCATCGATATTTCCACGTTTCTATAGATTCGACATTGAAATAAGAGGTGAATCAATATTTCCATAAAACACAAAAAATAAACATAAAAATGTCATTATTATAAATATAGTATAAATATTAGACATGTTAACTTGTGTGAAAATCATAAAATGTTTATTTATTCATTATAATTTATTTTTTTGAATATTTTCTTTTTTATAATTTTTAAGAATGTCATCGAAATTGATATTTTATTGATATTTTCATCGAAATTTTCGTAAAATTAAAACATCGATATTTCCATCGACATTGAAACCTTTGTTTCCCCCCTAATTTTTACTTTATCCATTTTTTTTTGTTAAAATTTACTTTTAGTCCCTAAATTTTTATAGAAGTAACAATTTAAACTTTAGTTTGTAACGATTTAGTCTCTGAGCTTTACTATGTAACAATTTAGTCATTATACTTTAAGATTTGTAACAATTTAATCTCTATTATAGAAATTATTATTAAGATTTAATGAGATTTCTTGCTTAAATAAATTGATAAACTAATTAGAGACTCGATATTTTTTTATCAAATACAAAGTCTACATCATAAAATAATAAAAATTGACGTCTAATTTTGCTAGATTTGTTTACATAAAGGACTAAATTGTTATGAATTTAAAAGTACAAAGACTCCGTTTGATATCCATTTGGTTTTTTGTTTTTGTTTTTCTAAACTTAATCATATTTCATTCATATTTCTTACAATGATTTGTATCTTTTTAAGTACTATGATTACATTCTTAGCCAAATTAAAAAAAAAAAAAACTTTTTGAAAGCCACTTTTGTTTAGTTCTCAAAATTTTGCTTAGTTCTTTAAACCATTGATAAAAAGTAGATAACAAAAGAAGAAATTTGGAGCTGAAAATAATATTCATAAGCTTAATTTAAAAAAAATAAAAAAATGATTATCAAATGAGACATATTAAAGTTCAAGTACTCAATTGTTATAAAATTCAAATTTTAGAAATTAAATTGTTATAAACTAAAATTCAATCGACAAAAATTTATAAATTAAATTATTACTATCATGAAAGTTTAGGGAGTTGATGTGTTTTTCAATTTTTTTAATAATAATAATAATTTAGTGCGCAAATCTCTTGGCTTCCGCATTTTCTCATTGATTTTCAAAGTCGGTCACGTTCTCAAGTTCCCTTAGTCTTCCGACTTCCGATTAAGGTTCGCGCTCTCTCTCTTCTTCTTAATTTTGTTCAAATTAGTTTCTGATTTACTTTCAGTGCGTGTGTATGAGAAGTCGAGATATGGGAGAAAGTGGGAGGAATATGTGCCTTTATGAGACAGAATGATAGATAGGACAAAGTAGAGAAGCATTTGGCCTTAATGGGTTTTGTTTTTTAGCATTTAAAAAGCTGACCAGAGTAGACAAATTGATTTGTTTGTTTTGGAAATCCTTGTACTTAGTTTTGGGAATTCTTTCTTCTGGATGCTCTTCCATTGCCTGACTATATTGTATGCAATAAGAGATGAACGAGTGTGGTTACTCTTTTAATTCAACTCACATTACGGATTGGAATCCTTTCATGGAGTTACCAGTTAGTCTTGGGAATCCGTTCTTGTTGTTGCTCTTCCCATATGTGGTTTAAATTAAAAGAGCAACCAGACTGTAGGAACTACATTATTGTTTGCAAGAGGACTAGCACATCAATGAGTGTGGTTACTCTTTTAATTTAGACCACTTATAAATTGGAATCCTTTATTCTAGTTAGTTTTGGGCTTTGCGATTCATTTTCTAGGCTTGTTTTTTTTATGCCTGGTACATTCTTCACTGTTCTCATTGAAAGTTTAGTTTCTTGAATAATCAATTCAAATGACCCGACACAACAATCATCCTTTTTCCTTTCCTGATACAATTACATTGATTTTTTAACATATCCCATCATCACAACTTTAATTTATCGGTTTTGCAACTATCTCTATTGATATGATACTATTTGGATGAAACTAAAAGCATAGCTACGAGGACTTTTGTTCAAAATGGACAATATCTCAGTTCTCCCTAGTATACTTTTTCTTTTGTGTCCTCTCATTTTCCCTCCCTTCGTTCGCACACTGCAAAATCCTCTGACTTTTCCCCCTCTATACCGACCTTATTTTTGTGACATATCATTTGAGTAAGTCATTCTAGTATTTATTATAATTATATTCTTTTGACTCTTCACACCCAGTTGTTCATTCTAGTTCTAGTGGAATCTTATATTATCTTGTTGTGGGGTGGGGTGGGGTTTGCCTCTTCACTTTCTTCTACTAGTGTTAATCCTCCAAACATCATAATTAAATTATTCATGCCCACCCCAGTTCTTAGTTCTCATCCTTCAATGGATATCTGCTATTGGTGTATTGTCTGATATTTTTTCCCTCTTAATTTGCAGACCCCTTCCATTGCTGTTGCATAAGTGCAAGAAGAATTTAGGTATGCCTTTTCTTTTTCGTATGCAACAATACTAATTTTATTTATTTTCTAAAGAATTTATAATTTCTTCTTGTGAATTTTGTAATAATTCTAGTCACGATTCAAAGCCTAATTTAATAATACTAGTTTTATTAATAAATCATGATTTGTATGAGGGAAGAAATTATCTATACTTTTCAATAGGCGTGTGTGTGTATCTATCTCTATCTATAACTCAAGTTTTTGATTAGTTTCTACAATATGTTAATTTAAAGCTTCAATTTACTACCCAAATTTTCCTTTTGATCATTCTCATGTTCTTTATATGATTATATCATATATTGTTTTATACTTTAGTTGAAAATTTCCTTTAGTTTCATTATTTCAAGTCATCTATTACATTATTCTTGACCCTTTTCCTCTTTCTTTTTAATCAACAGTTCAACACAAAAGTGTAATATTATATATAAGGACTTTAAATCTTTTATATAAATAATGATTTAGAAATCTCGATAGAAGAATATGAGTGAAATATTCTATTTTACAAAGAGATTTACTTTTGTCTTTATGAAGATTGTGTTCTTGTTTGTATTGGCTCTCTGTTTTTCTTTCTTATAATCTCTTGCTTTCTTTGTTTCTTTTTACTTTCATACTAAATGTTTAAATGGTTTTGGTTTATTTGCATAGATAATAGATGGATGATATGCAGAATAATAGTGTAGATGGAGAAGATTCTAGAGATGCCCCTACAAAAGAGGTGACCAAGAAAAGATGTTGTGGACCTACTGTTATGCATGAGATCACTCGTGATAGTAGTGTAGGTCAAAGGAAAGTCATCGAGTATGTTGACAACGAAATATGTGATGCCTTAACCATCATGGGTTGGCTTACTGGTAGTGGGAATATCAAAAAAAGACCAAAGGGCCAAGGGATCATGGTTCAATTCATGGTGGCTACCTACCTAGGATTTAATATCCTATGTTGACACCCAAATATTGTAGGGTCAGGTAGGTTGTCCCGTGAGATTAGTCAAGATGCGCGTAAGCTGGCTTGGACACTACTGATGTAAAAAAAAAAAAAAAAGAACAAGAAAAGAAAAAAAAAGAAATATGTGTTGCCTTATAAAGATAACCTGGAAAGTTTGAAGTCTCCTCCAAAACTGTATTCCCACGTTGAACAAGAACACTGGAATACTTTGGTCAATTCTAGACTTAATGAAGAATTTGAGGTAAAGGTTAATAATCTATAAAAATTTCTTCAATAATTTATGAAGAGGTTGAGGCAAAAGAACCAAGCAATGCGAGGGAAACACATATATAATCATCGAATGTCATGAAAAGGATATGCCAATTTAGCTGAAGAGCTGGTAAATGATATTTAACCCACTTCAATGATCTTGTTCTAATAATTCTCTTGTTCTTAAATGCTATATTTATTAAATTTATCTCATTTTGTTTTCAGAAAAAGTCATCTGGTGAAAACTCAAATGAACGATGCATTCTATGGAAGAGTGCTCGAATGAATAATGAAGGAATGATTGTTGATCAAACAAACTCAAGAAGTGTGACTCGTCTAGTGAGTATTTAGACTTTTTTGTTTTGTTGCATTCATCATATTGTTTACTCATTCTTTTTTTGTTTAAATTCTGTTCTGGTCATGAACTTTGAATCTTGTTCTATTTTGGTCCTTGAACTTTGAATCTTGTTCTATTTTAGTCCCTAAGCTTTAAAAAATGTCCAATTATAGTCTTTGAACTTTTAAAAAGTGCTTATTTTAGTCTCTATTATTAAAATTCTATTAAGTCTTAAATATAATGGTGAAATAACTTATATTTTTGGATGACTATGTTGTCAAATAAGTCGGTTATGTTGAAAAAAATCTAGGGTTTCAATTTTAAATTAGGTGATAAAGTGATTTTCTATAGGATATCTCAAAGGTCATTTTGCATCTAAAATTTTGGCCGTTCACTATTTTAGCACGTTGGTTGTTGATATTTCACTTTACCTTCATCTTGCTCAATCCATACTAGATGCAATTTCATTCCTCAACAAATTTCATCTTTAAAATGTCAACTTAATATTAAGAGTAGAGTTTAAAATAAAAGCTTTTTAAAAGTTCAGGGACTAAAATGAACGTTTTTGAAAGTTTAGGAACAAAAATAAAACAAGGTTAAAAATTCAGGAACCAAAATAGGATTTAACTTTCTTTTTTATATTTTCCCTTCACGTTTAGGATGAGATATTGGCTGCCCAAGCTCATAATTGTGATGCCAAATCAACTACGGAGGTGTTATCACTAACATTGGGTACCCCAGATCATCGTGGACAAGTTCGAGGGGTAGGTAGATTTATCACGCCCACTCAGTATTTTCAAAAACCTAAACCATCTTCAAGATCAAAGGCGCAAGCACCTAAAGTGGGAATAGAAAAAGTTTATAAGCGTTGTTAAAAAAAAAAAAAAAAGATGAAGTTTCTGAGTCAGAAGTTTCGAGTGCATGCAGTGCATTGCCAGGATTGGAAAAAGGAGTAGTTTCAAACAAGAAGTCTAGAGTTAGATGTACTCCGAGGAGTAAGAAATTCCGGTCAAGAATTTAGAGTCTAACAGGTAATGAATGTGCCTATCTTAGCATTCCATTGAATGAATGTATAGAATTATTGAATGACTAATGCATAATGACTAAGATATGTACTGTTCTGTTGAGTTTTTGCTATTACATTTGATGTTATTATCCATTTTCCTCTTATGTTAGCTGACAACTAAAACTAGCTCTGTCCCTTTTAAGTTAAATAATTGCAGGGTGAGGTATTGAACTTCAACTTTTGGTAAAGTGATAATTGGAACTATAAGTTCTAATATAATGGAGATATTGTTAGATCTGCAGTGGTCAATCGTTTGCTGGAGAGAGTTAACAGCATGAATCATATCATTAGATCCTTCCTTTTCTTTGTTGGGTTTACAGTAGGTGTACTTCTTGCAAGGGCACAGCACAGTAGAGGATTTGGATGACATGATTGTATTTCTTCTATTTGATGATCCTGTTTTCTTGAGACTTTTAGTGCTAGCTGGGCTTGGTTTCAAGTGTTCTTGAATGATGGAGGAGATGCTCTTCCATCCCCCTTTCAAATGGTGCATCCTATTGCAGTTGTAGTTTTCTTTCTTTGTTCTCAATGAAACCAATGTTTTTGCCATCATATGTGTGTATTAAAAATATATACGATATTGTTTTGTTGATACGTGAAACAACTCGAGAAAATAGTAGTTAGATAGGGAAATTGTCAATAATAGCACGTTTAGATTTTCACCTTATAAAACGAGCACTTTTTTAAAAATGAATAAAAATAGTTTTTCTCGATTATCTTGGGTGAAATTGACCACCGAGAATTAGTTAAAAAATTATTATTTTAAAAAAAACTTATTGATTGTTTTGGGTCTTTTTGGTACATTTCGTTTGATTATACACTGAGATTTGCCATTTTTTAATGTAATTTTCTCAAATCTTATATCACATCTTATATTATTTTCAAATTTTTTCCAAATTTGGTTATGTTTACTAAATATTATATTAAATTATTACGTACTTTTTCAAATCTTTAGCATAAATTATGTTTTCACAAATGTGTGAATTTTTAAAATTCCAAATGGGTTTTCTAATTATCAAAATAGATTTTCCAAATTAATTCAATATTTTTAAATTTTGGGAAATATCAATTTTTTTAAAAAATTAGGTACGAGAAATATATAAAATCTCAGTATTAATTCCCTCAAGATTCCACCCAGAAAGCTCAAATATATGAATCTTGGTGTTAATTATGTCTGGGACATGAATCTTGGTGTTAATTATGTCTGGGACATTGAGAAATCTCAGTTATATAAAATTCGGTATTAGCATCGAGATGTACATAATCTCGGTATAAAGATATACCAAGAAAGCTCCAAATAATTGATAAGTTGGAAAAAGTTGATTTTCTAACTAAAATCTCGTGGTTGATCTTGCCATATATAATCACCATATAAAATATAAAATATTAGTGGTGTACACAGGTTGAGTTAGATTGGGTTGATGATATTTTTGGACCAACTTAAAAATTTGGATTGGTTGGGGTTGACAATCCAAAAGACCCATATAAGATCTCCAACTCGACCTGACCCGACCCGAATTGGATTGAGTTGTCGGGTTATAATTAATACGTAAATTTATTTACAACACATGCTAATAACTAAAATTTCATAAAATTCACATGCTAAAATCCAAATATCAATGATATATTTATTATAGATTTTAAACAAATAGAATTATTGTAACAATTTTAAAAAAAAAATATTAAAAATTCATAAATTCATTAATCTAAAGTAATCAAACTAGATCCAATCCAATTCAAGTCAAGAAAAATAGAAAACATTCAACTCAACCCAACTCAACCCAAAATCAAAACTAACCCAATCCAATCTTTATAGTTTCGGTTGAGTATTTCTAATTATCCGGGTGGTAGCATTTTTACATCAAACATGTTTCCTTTCCCTCAATAACTTTAAGCTCTGATTAGTACTTCAGTTTTTTCTCTTCCTTTTCCATTATTAACAATAGTTTTTTTTTTCCTCTATTATGGTAACTTCCAATGTCAATTATTGTTTCTTTTTTAGATAAGAGTTCTTTTTGTTTGTTTTGTGATTTTGCACAACATACTATCTCTACCTGGAGTGCTCAACATAGGCATTTTTGTAATTACCCATACTCCATTTTTAATTTAAACTGGAAGATTTTCTTGTAATCCTTCTTTGGGAAAAGGGGTGTCTTATATATTTGTCTTCTAGGTTGTTTGCTCTTTGAAAGAAGCTCTCCTCTTGGCCTCTTTAAAAAAAAATAAAAAAAAATAAAAAATAAAAAGTCATTTATTGCTCCATGATGGTTTTTGTGACTTTATGTCTTAATCCTTTTAAAATATTTAAAGTGTGATTGTTGTAGTTTATAGATGAATACAAGGGATTCATACTCACAATTAAAGATGAGGTGACAATAATAGACATTCACTTTAAAGCTATGCGTTAGACATATAGATATTAATTTGTCAATTGTCATTATGAAGATTTAGTGTAGCTAGGAATTATTTATATGAGATTGATATTTATAATTTTGGAATTGTTAATATATGGTCGATAGTTGTAAGTTAGAGTTGCTCTTGATTATTCTTTTTCAAATCGTTCATATGAGGTTATTTTTTTTTTTAAACTGTTCATATGGGATTGATCATTGCTATTTTGAAATTGTTTCATGATGTTGTAAGTATATCAATATGGTTGAAGACATACTTCACTTACTCATTCTATAGCTAACTCAAAATAAAATCGAACGTTTGTATTTGTGGTACTTAAAAAGAACTAGAACACGAATTCAAAAGATGATACACTTTACTCTCACACACCGTATTAAAACGTGACATACATTTGGAAATTTTAGAACTTTTTTGGTCTATTATACGTTCAAGAATAAGCGGGTTGCTGATTTAATTATCCCGGAGGAAGGTTAATTAATGAATTGTTCACCGATGTCGATGAGATTCTCATAATAGAGAGGATGAGATCATTCGGAATGTCGATGGAAATGGGAAATTTAATGTCAAAAGTTCTATAATTAAAATTAGCTTATGTTGTAAAATTAAATAGCAAAATGAGGCACAACGATAACATGGATATAAAAAAAAATAATATAATATAAATGTTGAAATATATAAAATAAATAACTAAAATTATAAAATAAAAAATAGAAAATTAAAAAAAGAAATTGACTCCAAATTATTTGGATTTCTCACCAATATGCACCATATTACAAAATCCATCAAATGCCACTATTTATAAGCAATTTGGCAAGTAGGAGGTGGATTACATGAACATTAATAATGTGTAATTTTGAGATACATGGACAACACATAGAGTAATGGGCAAATGCCACTTGGTCCTTTGACATTGAGAATGGGTATCAACTTTACACATGTATTATGATATTTATAATACTCCCCCTTAGATACCCATATATATGTATATGAAATATGCCCATTGAAACCTTACTAAGAAAAATCTCGATGGGAAAAAAATCCTAATGAAGGAGTACATATTGCATATAATTTATATTTATAAAAGAATACAATATATTTGCTCCATCTCATGGAAATATCACTTGAGATCCCTGAGTCGCTGCATTCCAATGTTCTGCACCAATTTTTCAAAGGTTGCGGTTGGTAATGACTTTGTAAATAAGTATGCTATGTTATCATTCGAACAAATTTGTTGTACAATGTCACCATTTTCTTTAAGATCATGAGCGTAGAAAAAGCATGGGAGATATATGCCTTTTTCTATCTTCTTTAATATATCCTTTTTTGATTTGGGCTATACATATTGTATTGTTTGCATATAATATCGTTGAAAGATTTTTACTAGAAGACAAGCCACATGTTCCATGAATGTGTTGAGTTATTTATCTTAACCATACACATTCTCAATTAGCCTCGTGAATTGCAAGAATTATAGCATGATTTGAGGAAGTGGTCATTATGGTTTGTTTCACTGCTCGCCATGATATAACAGTGCCTCCACATGTGAATAGATAATTTATTTGAGATCTAACTTTGGGTAGATTAGATAAATGTCCAGAATTTACATTACCAACTAGACCAAAATTTGAGTTATTTGAATAAAACAAATCCATATCGATTGTTCCTTGGAGTTAACGAAGTACATGCTTAATTCTATTCTAATGTCCTTTGGTTGGAGAAGATCTATATCTAGCTAATAAATTTACTGAAAATGTAATATCTGGTATGTATTATTAGCAAGATACATAAATGCACCAATTACACTAAGATATGGTACTTCAGAACCAAGTATTTCTTAGTTATCATCTCGAGGTCGAACTATATCTTTCTTCACATCTAGGGAATGGACTTCCATTGGAATGTTTAGTGGATGTGTTTTGTTCATATAAAACCTTTTCAAAAATTTTCCTGTAAAGAAGACTGATGAACAAATATCTCATATGCTAAATGCTCAATTTGCAAACTAAAGAAAAATTTTATTTGTTTTTTCAAGATCTTCCATCTCAATTCTTTCTTAAGATATTCAATTTCCTTTGAAAACTCTTCAAGAATTCCAATTATATATAACAATCAACAGTTATAATAAAAAATTCTGACTGTGATTCCTTTATAAAAATACACGGACGTATTAGATTATTTTGATATCTTTTTTCAATAAATATCCACTCAGACGATTGTACCACATCCATCTTGATTGTTTCAATCCATATAGTGATCTCTATAACTCTCGAAAATTTGATTTATATGTTTTAGGTACCTTAAATCCTTATAGGATTCTCATATAAATATCATTATTAAGAGATCCATATAAATATGATGTAACTACATCCATAAGATTCATATCCAGACTTTCATATACAATTAGACCAATTAAATATCTTAGTGCAATTGCATCCACCATCAGAGAATATGTCTCCTCATAATCAATGTTAGGTCTTTGTGAAGAACATTGTACAATGAGTCTTGCTTTATATATTGTGATCTCATTTTCATTTCTTTTTCTCACAAATATCCATTTGTATCCCATAGGTTTGATATCTTCTGGTGTTTGAACTATTGGTCAAAAAATTTGACGTTTTGAAAATGAGTTCAACTCTGCCTCGATTGCTTCTTTCCATTGAAGCCAATAATTTTTATGTCAATATTCTTCAATAGATTTTGGTTCAGAATCCTCATTTTTAGATATAATATCAAGAGCAACATTATATGCAAAAATGTTATCAATAACTACATTAGTTCGATTCCATATTTTTCCTGTCATGACATAGTTTATTGAAATCTCATTATTATCTTTAGGTATGTCACCTTCTTCACTAATTCAACTATCAATCATGTCCAGGTTTCTTCATGATATTTATATCCTTAACCAAGTTTTTTTTACTGTTGACTATTTCTTTTTCGAAGATTCTTATCTTTGGAACCCAGTGGTCTACTACGCTTCTGGTGTGTTTTAGACTAACTATTGACAACTTGCTGTCTTGGGATATCAATTTTCGATAGACATTTGTAGCTGGTATATGTGACTTAGTTACTTTATTTAGATCCATAATTGCATGTGGTAACTGATTTTTTTATATTTTACAAATGAATTATCTTTTGAACTTCAAGTTCACATTGATCTGTATGGGGATCTAAATGAGACAATAACGATGCGTTCAATGTAATTTCTTTTTCCAACGTGCAGTAAATAAATCATCCGTCAAGGGTTGAAGATATATAATTGATGGGAACCATATTCAACATATATTCCTAACCTCATTTGAGAACCCATCTTCATATGTTGTGGTAGAGTAATTGGAACATATACTGTGCATCCAAAAATTCTTAAATGGGAAATATTTGGCTCATGACCATAAACTAATTGTGATGTTGAGTACTTATGATAAGCTACTGGCCTAATACATACAAGTGACGGAGTATGCAAAATAGCATGACCCTATATAGATGTAGGAAGCTTAGCTCTCATAAGCAATGGTATAACAATTAATTGCGAATGTTTTATAAATGATTCTATTATACCATTTTTTGTATAAACATGATCTACAGGATGTTCAACACTTATCCCAATTGACATATAATAGTTATCAAAAGTTTGGGATATAAATTCACCAGTATTATCAAGACGAATTATCTTAATTGTATAATTAGAAAATTGTACTCTTAACTTAATTATTTGAGCAAGTAATCTTGCAAATGAAAAATTTTGATTTGATAATAAGCATACGTATAACCATTTATTGGATGCGTCTATTAATACCATAAATATCTAAATGGTCCACTTGGTGGGTTAATAGGTCAACATATTGCCATGAATTCGTTATAAGAATGCAGGTGATTCAGTTCCTACTTTAGCTGGTGATGGTCTAATGATTAATTTGCGTTGAGAGCAAGCATCACATAATAATTCATTGATTGAAGAATCCTCTAGCACTTCAATAGATGTCTGGATTGATGAACTTCAGGTTTATTGTTGCATATATTTAAATTATTCATATATGAGTATAATATAATCTAGATGATAAAGCAAACAACTTTTCCAGTACAAGTTTTTCATGTGAGACAGTAGATATATAAAGATATTCTATCTTATTTTTCTATCAGTCTCAATATGATAACCATTGCAATGTATATCTTTAAAATTGAGAAGATTTCTCTTTGATTAACTAGAGAACAATGCATTGTCAATTGTAAATTTTGTTTCTATAGAAAAAATCATATTTGATTTTCTAAACACTTCAATTAAATTTGCAGAACCTGATACCATATTGACTTTGGCTTCCAACATTGTCAATTTGGAAAAGTATTTTTTACTTGTAAGTATTGTGTGTGTAGTTCCACTGTCTGTCAGACATAGATCTTTTTGGCTCTTTTTTTAATCACCCAACATATGAAAATGATCCATGTTTCTTTAATAAAAGAAAATAATTACAATAAGAAAAACAACCATTGGAATATACAAAAGTTAACATTAACTACGAAAAAAAATGAAGGTAGAAAAAAAAAAAAACAGACAATACTAAAACTAAATATTCTCAAAATCAAAAGAAGTACTTGCTATGCCATCACTATTGCTTATTTTCTATTAAGAAGATTCAAAGAAGTCCGCTACATCCAAATTTGTCATATGGGATGGGTGAATATATCATTATCCTAGTATGCAAAATTTGTTTACACATTTTCTTTTTTCCTTCAAAGAAGTTTGATAAAGATCAACTAAATGTTTTGATGTACGACATATACGTGCCCAATGACCAGTCATACCGCATCGGAAGCATTTCTCTTCAATATTTATTGAACTCTTATCTTGTGCAACTTTTTCTTTATGATCATCATTTCATGTAGTTCTCTTGAAATTTGGACGATTATAACATTCACCATGAAAAGAAAAATTATTTCTTTCTTTACTGCAATCACGACTACGACCTCGACCATGATTATTATTAAAATTCATAGCATTCACTTCAGGGAATGGTGTTGTTGAAAGATCCCTACGAAAGGTCTGCAGCGGAAGTGAATCGTCCCAATTCTTAAAAAAATATAGAACATAATTTTACAGAAAAATAGAACAGATCATACATTTAATTAAACAACACATACAGCATATCTGAGAAACTAAGAAGAAAAAAGGGAATAGAAGACTTACCCTTAAAGAACGTAATCTTCATGTTTCCTCTTCACTGTGAAAAACACGAACACTAAAAAGGGCACTACCACAAAAGGGCACTACCACAAAAGTATATGAGAATCCAGGAGGAGTGGGCTCTGACTATTTTGGTAAGGGAAAGGATTGAGAGAGGAGAAGAAAAGAAAAGCAGGGGAAAGCCTGAGATATCAGAACACTAAAAAAAAATGTTTATTTGTTTATTTTCTTCACCACACAGAGAAGAAGAAAGTGTAACCAACCCACATATACGATCTAGAGATAAAGAGGGGGATGAAGTACACTCCCTCCCAAATAACATTAATTCAAAAATAAATAAATAAAATAAATAAATAAAATAAAATAAATAAATAAATTTAATAAATTATTTAATATATATTCATATGATAACTACCTTATCATATAATTAAAAATCATCGGTGAGAGAAAGGTGTGTTATTTTTTATATAACATATAGTTTAATATATATTATATGATATTATATGATTACCTTATCATATATATATATTAAACTATATGTTAGATCAAATATAACATACCTTTCTCTCACCAATAACTTTTAATATAAATCACATTTATATTAATTTTAACCATATGAATCCAATTCATATAATTAATTTTTGAATCATATTCAAATATTTATTTTGTCTCGTAAATACTTAATATTATAGTGTATCAAATACATTATAGTAATTATATCATATATAATTAAATTAAATTAATTATATCACATATAAATAATTTCTTCAATTAATTTGAACAATTCAAATTAATCCAAAAATTGGTTCTCATTAAATCTCGTTGAGCTACCGAGGGGACCTCATGGTCCTGTAGCTTGAAGCTTCAATGATACGTGAATAACTAGTTAAACTCTTTAATTTAAATTATTCACCATCCGTTAACTGACGAGCACTCTACTAAAGACCCTCAGCTGCACTCTTCGCACTACAGATATATTTCTGTGTCCATTGGATATAACCAATCAACAATACGATGACCCTTCACAAATTACTCGTAAATATAGCTAGGCAAAAATTACCGTTTTGCCCCTGTAGTTACATCTAACTTCTTAAGTACCACTGATCCCTCTAATGAACAATAAATCATAGTCCAACTATGACCAAACCCCTCTCGGGCCAGGAGAGGGTGTGGTGCCACATTGTTCAAGCCCCAAAATCTGCCCTTAAGGGAGCAATTTATCTACTTACCCTGACGTTGGAGAAATAGTGAATACCTTCTTGTATAGATGTGTTCCCAGCTCCCCAAGCAGACGAATCCCCAAAATGGTAAGCTTGTTGAGTCGGTGATCTAGCTACTCTCACCCATACAAATCAAAGGACCGCCTTCATAGGCAGAAGTTTATAACTCACTTAGGATTCAGGTCATGTTACCTCTGGTCATCCTGGTGAAATGTAAGTCTCTATTATGAACGACATTATATAATGAGACTAAATATTTCGTGGTCTGGTCTTCTACAAACTTCTCTGTATAGAATATCCCTACCCACATGTTTCCACATGAATGATTAGGATCAGATCATTTGTAGCACTTTACAACAATTGTAACACCTACAAAACAGTCCATACTCATAGTATCACCAGAATATGGAATCCAGCCTTATCCATCTACTACAAACCATTAAGGTTATCACTTAAACATGATCCACATGTATGTCTCTACATACATGTTTAAATTACAAAATAACCATAAATGTTAGTTTATTGGTTTGTGGTTAATGCAACTAATTTTGAAATAAAACATCAAATATTTTATTACATAGATAAAATGTTTGTACATTACAATTACAAACTAGGACCCTATGAGATTTAGGGCATTAACCCCAACAGTTGTTGCCATTGGTCGAGATTCATGATTTTTTTTATCAATAACTCATTATTTTGTTCGACCACGAGAAGACATGAAATTAATCTAGAATACTGTTTAAAATCTTTTTCTCAATATTACTGCTACAGGAACATATTCAAGACATGAAATATAGAAAATGTCTTCTTTAACATATCAACATCAATAATTTTCTCTCCGCATAACAACAAATTTGAACTGATTTTAAATAATGCAGAGTTGTAATCACTTATTGATTTAAAGTCTTGTAGCCTTAAATGTATTCACTCATAACGAGCCTTAGGAAGAATGACCGTTTTTTTATGATCATACTTCTCTTTCAAAATGTTCCATAAGATACAGGGATCTTTTATTGTAAGATGCTCTATTTTTCAATCCGTCGAAGAGATGATGATGAAGGAAAATCATAACGTTTGCTTTGTCCTGACATATCATATTTCCTTCTTTAATTGTTTCATCAAGGTTCATAGCATCTAGGTGGATTTCGGCATCGAGCACCTATGAAAAATAATTATTATCATTAATATCAAGGGTTGCAAATTCTAATTAAGGTTCGTCATAGTAACACTACCAAAAAATATTGTATTTATATTAGAAATTTAATATATACAAAATAATATTTAATTTATTAATTATAATAAAGAAGAGAAAGACAACCCATCTTTAAAACCTACCTTCAGTAGGGAAATCGACAGAAGCTCGTGCTAATAACGTATTGTAAAATTAAGTAGCAAAACGTGGCAAAATAGGAACACGTATAATAAAAAAAATATAATATAATATAAATATTTAAATAGATAAGATAAATAATTAAAATTAGAAAATAAAAAAATATAATATAATATAAATATTTAAATAGATAAGATAAATAATTAAAATTAGAAAATAACAAAATAGGAAATTAAAAGAAGAAATTGACTCCAAATTATTTGGATTTCTTACTCTATAACAAAATCTACCAAATGCCACTATTTATAGGCAAAATTTGGCAAGTAGGAGGTGCATTACATGGATAATAATTATGTGTAATCTTGAGACACATGGACAACATATGAAGTAATGGGCAAATGTCACTTGGTCCTTTGACACTAAGAATGGGTATCTGCTGTACACATACATTATGATATTTATAATAGTTTAAAAATTTTAGGGCGGAAAAGTATACATGATATAATTTCTACAACTTGTAGTTTACTTAAGAAAGGGATCCATACTAACTTATTTTGCACGTTTTACATGATAAGGACAATAAACCTTCACATATATCTATGGTTTCTCAATGATATAATATTGTTGTAGGATCAATATGGCAACCATAGAGAGGAGGTGAATAGGTTTTATTTAAACTAATTCTAATGTGTGTCTAATTAAGAAAATTAACAAAAATTTTGTTAATAAGTAATTTAAAAAATAATTTCATGCAACTAATTTCACTTTGAATTAAACAAGAAATTAACAATCAAAATAGACAAATATGATAAGTGATTTCAACAATAAATGTTGCAATTGATTTTATGCAATAAACTATATTAACAAATTAATTGCAAAATTTAAATAGGAGAGAGATAGAGAAATTAACATAGAAAATTTTATAGTGTGGTTAAGAATCCCTACTCCACTCCCCAAGATTCTTTCTTGGGTATTTGGGTAAAACTAATTTCACTGACTCTTTCCATAAATTAGAGCCCAATCGTTATACCACTTTTGTTGTGAGTTTAAGAGCAAACTCCATTGTTTCCACGAATAACAATTAAACCAATACAACCACTCTTTTTCGAGATCGAGAGCAACCCTTTACAATTGGTTTGGAAATGAAGAAAAAGATGAGAAAAACTCTTAGATTTCCAAATTTGAGCGCTCAATAAATCAATCCTCATCCTACAGTAAATATCTCTCAAGAATTGGATGAAAAGAAGAAAAATGAAGCTAAGAAAGAGCAATAATGGAAGCTTTGTGTTTTTCAAAAGGATTAAAAATTATAAAAATTATTGTGAAAATGTGGAAAAAATGAAAAGTTTAAAAAGAGAGGGAGGATGGTGAAATCCAAATTTAATTTGGACCTTTGAATCTTGTTAAAATTCAAATCAATGGTGGATATTTAAAAGTAGTTTAAAATAATAATGACAATAATGATAATATTATTATTTAAAGAAAATGTATAGCCAATAAAAAGTGTGCCATGTGCCAATTAATTGTTAGACACAAACATAATATAATATAATAATATATTTTTGTAAAGTTATTTTCTTTAAAAACCCAACAAAAAGCCCACATGTGTAATTATTCCAATGCTCCATATTCCACCATCTATCTCTTACCTTGACTGATATGGTTGGTGAGGGTATTGAAATTCATTCTTAAAAGAAAAAGTCCTCTTCCGATGGCTCTCCTAAAAGCATACATGAGTTTGTCGTTGTACCTGGGAACCCTAGGGTTGTCTCTAGTGAGTCTGTCCCTAAACGAACTAAAGATAGAGAGTCTGAGGATAGGGTTACGGTTAACAAAAACCCTGTTTCTGGTTTAGATAATCTAACCTCTACTGTTTCCAACACTGGTTTAATTGTTGAGGAAAATGTACTACTGTCCGACTCTGATGTTAATGCTTTAAATGATTTTGTTGACAAAGTTGTTTTTGAAATGTTGGTCTCTGTGTCTTCTTTACCTGTCTGTAATGAGCCTGAAATTTTCTTTGAAAATGTGAATATAGTTGTTGAAAACCCTATTGAAGAGGGTTTAGGGGTCTCTCCTATAGTGTTGTTGAAAACCCTGTTGAAGAGGGTTTAGGTGCCTCTCTTGAGATAGTTGCTATGACTGATCAGTGGGCTGAGAATGATGGAAAGGAAATTGTTCCTATGGTGCCTTACATTGATGAAGTTGTAGATGTTGGTGTTGGTCCAACTACTGATCATGTGTCTCATGAAACTAGTATTGAGAAGGGAGATGTTTGTTCGGAAGATGAGGAATCTGATTTAGATGATAATCTACCTTTGTCATAACTTGCTGGCAAGAAATATGAAGATGTTAAAAGTGGTGATGATGATTCCTCTGAGACATCCGAGTCTGAATTTGATCAAGAGGAGTCTGAGGATATTTCTGATTTTCCCGAGGATAATATTTTAAAGAAACCTTATAATGATAATAATTCTCCTCTTAGCTAAACTACCCATGGTTCTACCAGAACTCGTGGAAATAAAGTTGCCACCTCCAGACCTATGCATTGAACGTGTCTTTTGTTCCCTTAGATGGCGTGTCCTTTCACAGTGAGTTGGGAGCCAGTCTGTGAAAATATGTGATTCAAAGGAAGATTGTTGATGAAAAGGAACCGTCTGATTGAACTTAGGAATGTTTTGACCTAGTCAATCTGATCTTACAAGCTCAACTGGATAGGATTATGTTAAATTTGGATCCATGCTATCCTCAACTTGTCCGAGAATTTATTATCAATTTTCCTCCGGATTTTGATAATCCAACAAGTCCAGATTTTCAAAAATTTCATGTCTGTCGTCATCCATTTATCTTCAATGCTGATATGATTAGTAAGTTTCTCAACCGAACAATGTCTATTGGTGTTCCTGAGAAATGACCTTCTTGGAGAGAGCTTGCTTTTGAGATGACTGGAGAAGCAAGGACATCTCAGCTATCTGCTGCAATCTTGAGATCCAAGTATGTTGTTTTTCACAAAGTTGGGATCTTCAATTGGTGTTCCTCTTCTCACAAGTTTGGGTTGTCAGTTTCTCTTACTACTTTGTTATTTCATATTGGTACTAGTGTTCTAGTTGATTTATGGTGTTTTATTCTTGCAAAAACCGGATCTTATTGGTCCTCACAAAGCTGTTGGCCTTACGTCTACACAAATTTCTATTCATCCAAAGCTTATCCAAAACTTTCATGTGGCTGACCTTGCTACTCCCTCTATAGCAGCCTATGTTGATGGACTGAGTCAGGGGTTCATAGAATCTCCTTTTGGCAGTCGGGTTCTACAATATCTTTCTACTGAACTCAAAGAAATTGATGATGAGCTACTGAAGCTACATAATCGGAGAGAAGTTGTGGCTGGGTTGTTATAAACAATACGTGCAACCTTGGCACGTTTCACTGGGGCATCTTCTTCTCATGCCCAGTCTTAATTTTTAAGCAAGAAAAAGGGAGATATTGGGTGTTGTTGATGATGGTTATGATGGTTAAGATTCTCTTGATGTTTAGAGTTTCTAGTTTGATGGTTTCTTGCTGATGACTTGATGATTTGATGTTTTGATGTTGTGTATATGTTTTTTTTCAAGACTACATTGTTTTGTTTTGGCTATTTTGACTGGATTTGTTGTTACTATGTTTATTAAGACTCTGTTCCTACCATTTCAGACTTACTAAATTTTGTTAGTTTTTTTTTTATTCTGCCTTAAAAATATAAGCCAAAGGGGGAGTTTGTTGGAGATTTCGTTTTGATTGGCTTTATATTTTTCAAAGTTTTGGTTTCTGCAAATGTTGCATCAAAATTATTAACATTGGGTTTAGACATCAAAATATTTCCTGTAGAATATTTTTTCCGAATCTGAAAAATTTTGGCAGATTGGTTTTGTTCGATATTTTTCTTTATTGCAGTGCAACTTATTTTCTCCTATTTGGGAGATGTTTCCTTTTTTGGATTTATCTAGTAAAAAGGGTGTCTTGGTATACTTTTAAGAGGGGAGAGTGTTTATTGTGCCGATTTGGTTTTTGAGAGCGAGACGACTGCTGTACCTCGGCCAAACTATTCTACATCGTGTTCTTGCTTGTTTGCTCGTCATTCTGCTGTGCAAGTTCTTCATTTGTTGATTGCAACATTTTGAAGATTATCACAGCTTAGGGGGAGCCTAAGCTCTAGCTACCATAAAAGGGATTCTCAGTCTTAGGGGGGAGCCTAAGACTCAGCTTCGGAGAAGGGAGTTCTCCATCTTAGGGCGATCCTAAGATTCATCAGTGAAGGGTGTTTATAGAATTCTGTTGCTACAATACTTGTTAGTGCTTTCTGTTTAATATTTGAATTTCGAGTCTTGAGTAACCCTAACGATTTTTCCGAGAGAATGACCAGCTCCTTTGAATGTGTTGGTTTGCTTACTTTATATTTCTTGTTATCTATTTTGAGTATATTGTTACTGTTGGCGTGTTGTTGCTTGCTTGTTTTCTTCATTTAGCTCTGTAATTTCCTTCTTTATTAATACGACTATTACAAAGGGAGTTACTATATTTTTCTGTCATTCTTGTTTGGTTTACTGAGTGTAGGTAGAGGAACCTAACAAAACTCTCATGGTTTTTCTTTTGGTTCTATCAATATGCGTCATATACCAATTACCAATGGAGATAATTATCTTCAATACGTACTCATGATCACTTCCTTTCCTAACCAATGTGGGACTTTATTTGCTCTTCTAATATTGCAAAGTACACAAAGAAACAACATGCATTTGATGCGAGAGGGTAAGATAACTAAAAAGTCATGAAACTTCTTCTTTCCTTCTAAAATTAGTATGTATTTTATAGGTAGGGGTTTCTGGGGTTTCTGGCTGACACTTGATTATTAAGATTGCCTAAGGAATATTAATCCGAGAACATGGGAAAAATCTTAACTATGTTATGGTGCATTTGGAGCTAGAGGAATTAATTCCATTCAATTTAACAAAGGAGAACACATCCAAAGGCTACCCTTTTCGCCGTGGAAATATTAATGGAGATTCTATTTGGGAGAATTTATGGAACTTAAATTCACGATTATTTTAGAATGACTATACATAATCATCAAAATAAAAGATGTAAGCATGAATGAAAACCAAAATCTATCAAGTGCTAAAATTACCGGAACTTTAGATCATAACATGTAAAGTATGTGGTTTATGGTCTTCTTCAACTATGTAGCTCATATCAAAATGGATAGACCATCCTTATCATATAAGGAATAGGATGCTATAGAAGAAAAAGAAAAGGGATAAAAGGAACCCACCTTTGTCGAATCTCGATCTTCTTGTAAATATCCCACTTGTCTCACAAATGCCTCTTCAATGATCAAGGACACTACCGTAAGAATAATCTTGTTATTCTATAAAATTCCAAGGGTTAGATGTGTGGTCTCTAACACTTGGAGGAGGAAGAGGTAGAGAGAATATGTTGAGAGAGTATAGAGGAATTTTAATGGAGGCTAGGGTTCTTTTCTCACAAAATGAATCCCTTGCCCTAAATGGGCTATAAAGATGTATTTATATGGAGAAGGGTTAACCCCTTTCTCCAAGTTTTTCCTTTTCCACCCTTTTAAGCTAATTAATTAAATAACCCTTATTTAATTATTTGACATACAAATTAAATAACCAATTAACATATAATCATCACATATTTATATACATACACCTCTCTAATATTAACGTTAATTGATTCTTTATGAATCTAATTTACATGAATTTAATATTTGAATCTCATTCAAATATTTCTCTCTGACATAATTTGGATTATAGATCACATCTATAATTAACTACATTATATAATAATCACATTAATATAAAATTCCTTCAAGTGATTTGAACAATTCGAATTATTCATCCTTACTATTCTTCAGTGTGCTAACAAGGGGACCTTATGGACCTACAAATTAGAAGCTCCAATGATATAAGATTAATTAATTAAATTTTTTAGTTAAATTAACTAATCTTCAATAACTACTGTCACTCCACTAAAGACCGATAGTTGCATTCTTCATATTGCAGATATATTTTTGTTCCCATGGATATAACCAATCAACAGTGAGTCAACCCTTCACAAATTACTCATAACTATAGTTGGGTCAAATTACTGTTTTAACCCTGTAGTTACATCTAACTCCTTATGTACCACTGATTCCTCTAATGAACAAACAGTTTATAGTCCAACTATAAACTGACACCTCTTGGGCTAGTGAGAGGTTGAGGTCTCATTGTTCAAGACCTAGAATCAGCTGTTAAGGGAACAAAATCTACTTTCCTTATGGTCGGGAAAGAGTAAATTTCATCTTGTGTAGTTGTGTTCCTAACTCCTTACTCGGACAAATCCCCAAAATGAGAAGTTTGTTGAATTGGCTAACATAGCCACTCTCACCCATACAGATCAAAGTATTGCCCTCATAAATAGGAGTTCACAACTCACTCAAGATTAATTTTAAGTCACCTATGGTCATTCTAGTGAAATGTAAGTCTCTTCTAGTAATGGTGTTATATAGAGAAACTATTCATTTCGTAGTCCGATCTTATACAAACTTTCTGTATAGAATACCTCTACTCACATGTCTCCACATGAACGATCAGGATCAGATCATTTGTAGCACTTTACAATGATTATAACAACTACAAAGCAGGTCGTATTCATAGTATCATGGGATAAGGTACCAAGCCTTATCCATCTACTACAGACTATTTAGGTTATTACTTAAACATGATCTACCTGTATGTCAACCACATATGTTTTAAGTTACATAAAATAACCTTAGATCTTAGTTTATTAGATTGAATTAATTCAGTCTAAATGTTAATAAAATACCTCTTATTTTATTAAATATATGATTTGTATTTAGAAACTACAAGATATATGATATTTAAGATACCAAATCCAACAATCTCCCACTTGTTCTAAAGCAAGTGCGATGTATAGTATCAAATACAATACAATAAACTAGGGCATACAATATACCTAACAACATCTCTCACTTGCCTTAGATTAGATAACTCATATCTCCTAGACTCATGCTTTCCAAGTGGCTCTAAAAAACTTTAACCTTGAGAAACTTTGTAAATTGATCAGTAACGTTGTGCTCCGAGGAAATTTGTGTGACAATTACATCTCTCAATAGCACAATCTTCCTAATGAGATGATACTTGCATTCAATGTGTTTTTCTTCTCGTTCGTGACTATTATCACAATAAACGGTGATGGGCAAGTACATGTTTGGAAGGACTTTCAAGTCCATCAAAAAAATTTTGAGCCAGACAACTTCTTTAGTAGTTTCACAAGCAGCTATATATTCTGCCTCCATCGTGGAATCCAAAATAGATCCTTGCTTAATGTTGCGCCATATTATAGCCCCTCCATTCAGAATGAACACTGATCCTAATGTAGATTTCCTAGAATTCTTATCAGTCTGAAAATCAGAGTCAGTGTATCCTGTAAGGATCAAATCCTTAGCACCATACACAAACATATAGTTTTTTCGTTCTCCTAAGATATTTAAGAATAACTTTAACTGATGTCAAATGATCAAATCCTAGATTGGATTGATATTTGGGGACCACTCCCACTGCATGGTAGATGTCGGGCTTAGTACACAACATGGCATGCATAAGGCTACCTATCGTAGATGCATAAGGAACTCGTCTCATTTTCTCAACTTTTTAAGGTGTCTTAGGACACTGTTTCTTAGACTTTTTAAGGTGTCTTAGGACACTGTTTCTTAGACAATATAATTCCATGCCTAAAAGGTAGTAAACCTTTATTGAAATTCTGTATCGAATGTTTAACAAGCATTTTGTCAATATACGATGCTTAAGACAAGGCTAGAGATTTGTTCTTATGATCCCTAATGATTTGGATCCCTATAACAAATTGTGCTTCACTCAAATCTTTCATTTGAAATTGTGTAGCTAATCATTCCTTAATTTTGGTTATAAAACCTACATCATTCCAAATGAGTAGGATATCATCCACATATAACACAAAGAATACTATTGAACCGTTAGTGATCTTCTTGTAAACACAAGGTTCATCAAATTTTGATTGAAGCTATAGGTTTTGACTGCAGCATCAAACCTTATATTCCAAGATCGAGATGCTTGTTTTAATCCATAGATGGACGGTTTAACTTACAAACCTTTTGCTCTTGGCCTTGTTCAATGAATCCTTCTAGCTAAGACACGTAGATTATCTCCTCAAAATTTCATTCAAAAAGGCATTCTTGACATCCATTTTCCATATTTCATAGTTGTAATATGTGGCAATTGACAAGAGAATTCAGATAGATTTTATCATAGCAACAAGTGAGAAGGTTATCTTATAGTCCACCTCTTCAACCTAGGCATAGCCCTTTGCTACTAATCTAGTCTTAAAGGTTTGTATCTTTCCATCTACACCTCTTTTCTTCTTGTAGATCCACTTACAACCTGTAGGTTTTACCCCATCAGGTTGATCTACAAGCTCCTATACAGGATTAGAGTACATAGATTCCACTTCTTGATTCATGGCTTTAATCCATTCGTCATTTTCCACATCAACCATTGTCTGTTTCTAGGCCAATGGATCCTCAACGTTATCATCTTGTATAACACTTTGAGTTTCAATTAAACCCAAATAGCGAATGGGTTGGGTTCTAACCCTCCCATTACGACGAGGCTCCCTCAACTTTGAGTAGTATGTGTTTGACTCGATGAAGCAATATCAACAAATCTTGTTGAAGTGTTGCGTTCTTCAACAACTCTTGTCGAAGTGTTTCCTTCTTCAACAACTCTTGTTGAAGTTTCAATAGTTTCTTTGGTGAGTACATTTAATACGATTTTACTTCTTGATTTATGTTCTCTAATGTGGTCTTCCTCCAAGAAATTTGCATTTTTCGATACAAACACTTTATTCTCTTTTGGATCGTAAAAAAGACCACCTCTCGCTTCTTTGGAGTAACCTACAAAGAGGCACAATTTTTAACGTGGTTCCAATTTTTTTGAATTTTCCACAAGCACATGGGCTGGACATCCCTAAATCCTAAGATTCCATAAACTACTTTTATGACCTCTCTATAATTCAAAAGGTATTTTAGAAACATTTTTTTTATGGAACTTGGTTCAAAAAGTATGTTGTAGTCTCCACTGCGCATAACTCATCATGAATCGAACCATGTCTAACAGGGTTCTGTTTCTCCTTTCTGATACACTGTTTTGTTGAGGTGTATGGATGCTGAGAGTTGAGATGTGATTCCATGTTCTATACAGTTATGAAATCCTATATCCATGTACTCTCCACCTCGATCTGATCGAAGTGTTTTCATCCTTTTACCCAATAAATTCTTAACTTCAGTCTTATACTCTTTGAACTTTTCAAGTTTATTAGACTTATGTTGCATTAGGCAAACATACTCTTATCTAAATAATCATCAGTAAAAGTGATGAAGTATTCAAAACCTCCCATTTTTTTTAACATTCATTCGAGGTCTGAATGTATAAGCTCCAAGAGTTATTTAACTTTATAACCATTTCCAATAAAAGGTTGTTTTGTCATTTTTTCTTCTAGACAAGATTCACATACTGGTAAAGAATTTTCTTCTAACTCGTTTAAAAATACGTTCTTAACCAATCTCTCAATCCTATTGAGATTAATATGACCTAGTCTTAAATGCTAAAGATGAGCGCTTTCTTCTTGAGAAACTTTCCTTATTTTGTTTTGTGTAGTTGTAGCGTTAAACATTTCAACATTATGAAGCATTTTAGATACTAACGATCTTAGTACATATAAGTTATTTTAATTTATTGCAAAATATATATCAACACCATTTTTCGAGACATGCGCTTTATCATGAATAAACAATATACTATAAGAGTGTTCCAATAAACAAAAAATTGAAATTAAGTTCCTCTTGAAACTAGGAACAAAGTAAACATTGTCTAACAATAAAAACTTAGATTCAAAAAGTAACTTTATGCTCCCTCCTACAACTGTTGAGACGACCTCACCCATTCCTACTCGAAGAGTCATCTCCCCAGCCTCAAGCTACTTTTAGGAACTATTTTCCTTTAAAGAAGTAAAAACATGGTTAGTGACTCCTAAATCAAGTATCCATGCATTATTATCATGCTCCATTAAACATGTTTCTAAAACTAGTAAATCATATTTACCTTCTTTTTCTTTCTTCTTTTCAATCAAGTAAGTTGGGCAGCTTCATTTTTAGTGTCCATCTTGATTGCAATGAAAACAGGTTCCCTTTGCAGCTTTGACCTTCTTATCCTTCTGGGTAGCCATAAGTGGATTAGCTTTATTCTTCCCCTTACCACCTTTATGTTTCTTCCATTTCTTGGGGTTTGAGGAAGAATGCATAAACTTAGTCCTAGAGGTAGAATCCCTATTGAATTTTTTTTAGGAACTGGCAACGTTTGCCTCCCCAGTTTGTCCTTTAACTTTCATCAAGGACTCGTAAGTCTGCAGCTCATTTAGAAGGGTGGTAAGATTGTATTCGATCTTGTTCATAACCGCATTGCTATGGAACTGGAGGTCTCTCTTCAAAAGAGTGCCAGAATAAAGCTAATTTGGTTGGCCTAATCTATGACAGCCTCGCTCATCTCGGCCATGTTGAAGTGGACCATCATGTTAAGGATATGCTCCCTAATAGATAATCCCTCGTTCATGCGAGCATTGAAGATGTTCTTTAGAGCATCATGCTTAAGATGTGTGGTTGATTGTCCAAACATCTCGCACAATGACTCCATGATCTCTCGAGCAGAGACCATGGACTCATGATTTTTGACCAAAACTTCAGATAAGCTTGCCAAAATGTAGACTTTGGCCTTGTTGTTGGCCTTAATCCACCTGTCATAGGCTTCACGAACGTTTTGTGAAGCATTGAGTCAAGGATTTTAAGGACATTCCTCCACTAGGACGAATCTTAGGTTGTCGATGACCAAAACTGTATTAATTGTATTCTTCCATATCGTGTAATTATTGCCATTTAGTTTATCGGCGCCAAGTAAAGAGATTATTACGCTAGTCATTTTGGTGATACAAAACAAATAACTTATTTTAGACAATTATGCAAAAATTCATTTTAATCCAATCAGTTTAGCAAAACAATAATGAACCCAACATCATTTTATTTTGCAATGATACTTCATTGATTTAGAATAAATGCCACCTCGAGGCAAACAGTTACTCCTTCACTGAATTGAGACATTCTCAACCAAATATTGCACCAGAATAACTTTTTCTAGAAAATTTTTCTTAAAACCATTCCACATGGTAATCGATCCTGCCGGCAAGTAGTAAAGCCAATCTTTAGCCACATCCTTCAAGGAGAAGGGAAAGACCCTAAGATTAAGTTGTTCTTGCGTTACCCCATGTGGACACATACCATCACATACCAAATAGAATTCTTTCATGTGATTATGTGGGTCCTCTCCTGGATTACCTCGAAAAGTGGGTAAAAGATGAACTAAACCAAGTTTCAATTCAAAAGGTGTTATAGTCTCTGGATATACAATACATAACGGTTGTTGAGAATAATCCGGTCCGACAAGCTCTCTTAACATTTTCTCCCTTGCTTCATCCATAGTGTTTGTTTGTGTTAGTTCCTCTTCTTGACTTGATTCTTCAAATTCTCCTTATTCTTTTCTTGTTTTTTCCTTTTGTAGTATCCTCTCCTCACCGTCAATATCTACAACAAAATCACAAAGCACACTTCGAGAGGAGCGGGTCATGCACAAAAGGAAAGTTTAATCAAACTATCTATTTTTGTTTTTATTTCTTTTATATTTTTGTTATTTTTCTTCTTAAAAAGGAATTCAAGGATTCTAAAAGGCTAATTGCACGATTCCCTGGCAACGACGCCAATTTTTTCGGTGCAAAATAGGTGTCGTTAATTCTATTCTACCCAAGCAAATGAAATTTATAATGCTCAAACAACTACTAAAACTAATACGTAGTTAGAGTGGAAGTAAGAGGTCGATCCTAAGGGAACCTCTATTAATTGGCCAAAAAAATAACCTTTGAATTAAAAAAGATAGCAAATAGGGGGGATTTTTTTGTAAAGAAACTAAAAACTAACTAGAATGGAGATAAAAGCAATTTGTAACACAAACTTACTATTTTTTATAGTAGAGAAATGATAGAAAAAGATTCTTGAAAAATTTTGTTACTAGGTTTAATTCAATCATTGTTCTTAAATAAATTCTTGAAAACTCAACATCCCATAATCCAATAAGGAAAGACCCTTAAGGACCCATATAACCAATTAACATGAACATATCAATTAGCCATAATCTAAACCAAAATCACTTCCATATAGCATTTATCATTTTCTTTTCTTTGATTACTTTAAAAATAAAGGATATCGTGATTATGACATTCAAGATACACATTAGAGTAAATTTCAAGAATGATTGTATGGATGTTCTAAATTATGAAATTCAAGAGTTAAATTGAAAAAAGTCTTAATTATCACAAGAAAACTTAATTTTTGTAAGCTATCTCACAAATTACATTCAAGAAATCAATAGAATCAAAGCGTCAATTATCCTCCATTAATTTCTATTCAAATTCAGCTCAAGAACATTCAAGAATTTAGAAAATTTAAGAAAATGTACAAAAGAACTCAAGAATTTAAACCTAGAATTAAGATTTCCCAAGAAATACAATTACCTAGCCATAGAATTGAGAAGTCTTGAAAGAAATCCTTGAACAATTGATGCAATCCATGCATAATTTCACAAAGAAGATTTGTGAAATTGCAAGAAATCTCTTAATACAAGAACCAATTCGTGGAATTTCTCTAATTTTGATCTAAGACTCTCTCTATCAATAAATCTAATTTTTCTCATTCTCCCCTCTACTGAAAATGAAAGAAATTTTTTTATATTTGCAGGTGTAGTGTCGCGACGCTATGGATAGTGTTGCAATGTTAAATCGTAAAAAAAAACCAAGAAGTGTTGGGTGAGTGTCGAGATGCTTGGTTGACGCTGGGTTGCACAAAGCGCGCGCGTGGACAATTCCGTCAATCTCCGGAGCATTGTGATGCTCTTGATAACGTTGCAACGTTACCCTGTTTTCCAACAAATGGGTGCATACTGTCCTTCAAGAGGAAAGTTTTGGAGGGAGCGTTGCGATGCTTCAAGTATTGCTGAATCTTGTTGATTTGTTTCTTTCAAGGGGAAAGTGGTAATTTGTCATGGTTCTTCTTCTAAAGTGATTCTTTTGGTGTAGTTTAGCTCGATTTAGCTCCAAATTCTTTGACTCTATTTGTGTCGGGATTGGAATTTACCTATAAAATAGACATTTTAAGAAAAGAATTGAAGTATAATTGAGGGAATTAACATACAAAACATAGCTCTTTTAAGACCTATCACCCTCATTTCAGGGGTAAGATCGAGTAGATAGCTGGGGACATAGGGTGCAAGACAGAATTCACTCCTACCCACTTTTAGGGATAGTAGAGAGGTTGTTCCCTTAAGTACTGACTCTGGGTCTTGAACAAGAGGCCTCACCCTCTCATTGGCCCGAGTGGGACTTGATTTGATGATTAGATCACAAACCAATTGCTCATTAGAGGATTAGTGGGACTTAAGGAGCAAGATGTAATCTTGATGATAAAATAAGTTTTGACCTAGCCATTATTACGAACAACCTGTGAAGGGTTGATTTACTGATTATGGTTATATCGAGTGGACAGAAATATATTTATAGTGAGAGGAGTGCAACTACTAGACTTTAGTGGAGTGACCTAGTAGTTAACGAATGTTGGTTAATTGGGTCAAAGAGTGTTGAAAAATATTTAAATATGATTTAAATATTATATATGAATAAGGATTCATATTAGGAATTGGTGGTTTAATAATTTAATATTTGATATTAAATTATTTTGGTTAATTAAAGTGTTTAATTAATTAAAATTAATTTTATTTAAAATTAATTAATTGAATTTGTTTCATTTGAAATTAAGAATTTGGATTTTAGAAAGGGAAGTTCTTATAAATAGAAAAATCTCAAACATATTTATACTTTATAGCAAAAAGTTTTAAAAGTGCTTATATTTTATGAACTTTTTGCTATAAAGTGGAAGTATTGTTAAATATTTTTTTATATTTAAAAAGACTCTTTTTAGAAATTCAAATTCAATTTTTTTTTTATTTCAATTTTGAGAAAAATTAAAAATGTAACATGATTTTGAGGGTTAGTGGATTTATCCAACCTTCTCCACTAACTCTTTCATCTTGATTCCACTAATAACATGATGAGTTGGTGTCAATATTTGACTTAATATGAATTGCATGGTTTTTTGATAAAAAGAGAAAGAGAAATTGATTGAAGGAGATGCTGTAACTTCAGAATTCTTAAGAGAGAAGAGTCATCTCTCAAGTCCTTCACATCAATCTCAAATCCTCAAAAGTTCCCTCAAATTGACTCTCATTTTGGATCCCACAATCCAATCTAAGACTAGAGAATGTAGGGAAGACACTTGTGGATGTCTACAACTTGTTGGAAAGGAGATTTCAGCTAAAGATTGGAGCAATTCGGAGTTTCTAAAAAGGTATACACTAAAACCCTAAATTCTGGAATTTTTATGAATATGCAAACTTTTAACCTAAAATAAAAGTAGTTAGAGTGCTTAAGATCCCAATTGCTTTAGCATATTGGTTGTCAATATCATCAGGTGTGCCCGGGGCACCATGAGGTCGCATGAACCACACCTTGTGAACTTTTAGAGAGAACGTGGGTAGAAAAGAGAATATCACATACATCTTTTTCCTCCCACTAAGGGCCTGTTTGGGCCTAAGATTAGAGTGAGGTGGAGTGGGCTATAGGGCTCCAACTATTTTTAGTTGGAGCTCCAATTATTTTTAGTTGGAGCTCTAATTGTACTTCACACTTTAACCCTAGTGGAACTGTTCCCAACCCCCACGATACACTGTTTACATCTCTTTTGTTCTCCATCGCATTCCTGCCTCCTTTCTTATCTGACAGTTCTCCCTCAATTTTTCTCCTTTTTTGTCTGATCAAATGCTATGTTTAGGTTTCGTTCTTCCTTCTCTTTACTTGTCCGACTTCAGATCTGGTTTCGTTCTTCCTTCTCTTTACTTCTTCGGCTTCAGATCTGGTTTCATTCTTCCTTCTCTTTACTTCTTCGGCTTCAGATCTGGTTTCGTTCTTCCTTCTCTTTACTTCTCCGACTTCAGATCTGGTTTTAGTGTCGTCTTCAGATCTAGTTTCACATTTCTTGCATGTTTTTCTTCAGATCTGGTTTCGCATTTCACAGATCTATAGATCGTGTCTCTTCCCCTTGCCGCTCCAAACAATCTCTCTCTCACCGCTCCAAAACTTTGATTCTCTTTTCTACTTTATTCGATCTTCTCACTCTGACAAAATAGGCCTTGGAGCTTAGTAGGGGGAGGTCGAGATTTGGAGTATGGTAGAGGGATGTCCAGATTTGTGAAAGAGTTAAATAACATGCAACAAAAGTATCAAGGATCCATAAGCATTCAAATTCACTAATTTTGGCAGAAACTAAAGCATGCTTTTCTAAAAAGAGGGTTTCAAGATCATACATTTGAAGAACTCTCAAAGAATCCGAATGTACAGCAATAGTCTTCACCAGAAATCACCTGTGAACCACCTCAAAGTCTTCCCTACTATCCTATTGGAGCTTTAGACAGAGTTGTGGGACTCAAGAACAACTTGAATTGGTGAAGAACAATGAAGAACACACAGCAGCTGGATAGGAACAATAGTTTCTTCTCACAGAGATTTCTCTCTCAAAATTTCTGCATTAATTCTTCTCAAATGACTCCAAACTTCTTTATATATTGCAGATGAACATGAAAAGAAGTGAATTGCATGGCTTGTAGCTCATGCTTGGAGAATTAATGAAGAGAAGTTAATGACTTTTGTGTGAGCATGAAGATGAAGATAATGGAAAAAATGCATTTTCCATTTTGTGCAACATGCATAATCCGATTTTCATTTTTCTTTTAAAAACACAAAATGATTTCAAAACCATTTTGATTAATAAAATTAAAAAATTGTTTTCTAATATTAATTTCATAAATTAATTTAAAAATATAATTAATTTAATATCAAATATTAAATTAATTTTTGTATAATAATCATCTTCATATATTTAAATCATATTTAAATATATATTCTCTTGTTCCATTTAATTTGAACGTTTCAAATTAATTTCTCAAGCTACTCTAAAGCTTATCCATTTACAGCTAGTAGGGGGACCTCGCGGACCTACAGATCATGGGCTCCAACAATTCGAGATTAATCGGCTAAACTCATTAGTCCGATCTAACCCCATTCGTTAACTAATGGGACACTCCACTATAGCCCATAGTTGAATTCCCCTCACTGTAGATATATTATGTCCATTTAATAACCATAATCAGTAAGTCGATCCTTTACAGGATGTTCGTAATCACAATTATGTCAAAAATACCGTTTTACCCCTGTGAATACATCTTGTTCCTTAAGTTTCTACTGATCCTCTAATGAACAATTTCGATTCATAATCTTTATGAATAAAAACCTTTCTCTATCATGAGAAGGCGGGGCCCCGATTTTTCAAGACCTGGAATCAGTACTTAAGAGAAAACCTATCTGCTAACCCTAAATAGGGTAGAAGTGAATCCCATCTTGCAAGGCTATGTCCCCAACTATTCATCCGATCTTATCCCCAAAATGGTAAGCTTATTGAGCAGTACTGTTGGACTACTCTCACCGTTTGCAGATCAAAGGATAATCCCAAACAAATAGGAGTTCACAGCTAGCTTAGGATTAAGATCGAGTTAACCTAGGTTACATAATAAGTGAAATAGTCAATTTTAACAGTAAACGGTCGATATAAAGAAAAGTGACTATTTTCGTGGTCCTAGTCTATATGTAAACTCATTACATAAGATTCCCCCACTCTCATGTCTCAACGTGAACGATTTGTGGATCACATCGTTTTGTGGCACCTTACAACTTCTTGTAACAACTACAGAGTGGGCCACATCTAATAGTGTTACCAGGATGAGATACTCAATTTCATCCATATACTGATTAGACCATTTAGGCCATATATTATCAACTTGATCCTATTTATGTCACTACATAAAGTTACAACATTCAGACTATAGCCAATGATGTGTTTATTGGATTTTCATAATAAGATGCAAAAACAACAAGTCATTGTTATTGATAAAATAGAATGTTTATCATAAACTGCAAGTTATAGGACATTCCCAACAATCTCCCACTTGGACTAAAACTCCGGTGAGAACAAATATATACAATATAATGTTGAGATACATAATGGAAAAAATACAATAAACTAGAGCATCTATAATACCATAGACATTCTCCCACTTGCCCTAGATTACACTACTCGGAGTCCTAGTCCAACTAGGTGGCCCTTGAAAACTTTAGCCAAGAGGGCCTTGGTGAATGGATCAGCAAGGTTGTCTTCAGAGGCTATCTTTGTGACGAGCACATCTCCTCTATGTACGATCTCTCGGATGAGATGGTACTTTCTTTCAATGTGTTTTCCACGCTTGTGACTCTTGGGTTCCTTTGAGTTAGCAACTGCACCACTGTTGTCACAATACAGTGTGATAGGCAGGTGCATATTTGGAACGACTTCCAAATCAACTAAGAATTTGTGTAGCCATACTGGTTCCTTAGCAGCTTTGCATGCAGCCACGTATTTCGCTTCCATGGTGGAGTCAGCAATACAACTTTGCTTGATGCTTCTCTAAACTATAGTTCCTCCGTTAAGAGCGAAAACTGATCCTGAGGTAGATTTCCTAGAATCTACATCAGTCTGGAAATCAGAATCAGTATATCCTGTAAGGATAAAATCCTTAGGTCCATACACAAGCATATAGTCCCTCGTTCTCCTTAGATACTTGAGGATATTTTTTACAATGGTTTAATGACCGTGTCCAGGATTGGATTGGAACCTGCTGACGATTCCAACTGAAAAACATATGTCGGGGCGTGTACACAACATAGTATACATTAAACTCCCAACTGCAGAAGCATATGGAATTCTGTTCATCTTCTCAACCTCTTGAGGTGTCTTAGGACATTGTTCCTTCGACAAATGAATTCCATGCCTAAAATGTAATAAACCTTTCTTGGAATTTTGCATATTATACCTTGACAACATCTTATCAATGTAAGATGCTTGAGACAGGGCCAATGTTCTATTCTTTCGGTCTCGAAAGATCTGTATTCCTAGAACATACTGAGCATCACCTAAATCTTTCATTTGGAACTGTGTTGCTAACCATCTCTTTACGTTAGCAAGAAAACTTGTCTCATTCCCAATGAGTAAGATATCATCAATATATAGAACTAAGAACACTATAGTTTTGTTGACTATCTTCTTGTATACACAAGGTTCATCAATGTGTTGTTCAAAGCCATAAGATTTGATTGCAGTGTCAAATCTTATGTTCCAGGATATGGACGTTTGTTTCAATCCATAAATGGATCGATTAAGCTTACAGAATTTATGTTCTTGTCCTTTTTCGACAAATCCCTCTGGTTGAGACATAAAAATACTTTCATCAAGATAGCCATTCAGAAAAACTATCTTGACATCCATTTGCCATATCTCATAGTCATAATATGTGGCAATGTCAAGAAGTATTCTTATTGATATGATATTGGCAACAGGAGAAAAAGTTTCTTCATAATCAACTCCTTCTCTTTGGGTAAAACCCTTTGCCACGAGTTTGGCTTTATAAGTTTGTATCTTGCCAGTTTGGTCTCGTTTTCTCTTATAGATCCACTTACAACCTATAGGTTTAACACCTTGTGGTTGATCTACAAGTTTCCAGACTGAGTTGAAGTACATAGAATTTCATTTCATCGTCCTTGGCTTTTATCCATTGTTCCCTGTCGACATCTTCCATTTCCTTCTTAAAAGTTAATGGATCCTCTAAACCATCATCTTGTATGATGTTTCAAGTTTTTGTTAAACCCATGTAGAGTTCAGGTTGTTGAATAACCCTCCCACTACGATAAGGCATTCCCAACTCTTGGGATGGATGTGACGGGACAACAACTGTTGTTGATGGACCAGCTTGATCAACAATTCTTGTTGATCGTTCTGTAGTATCTTTAGACAGTTCTTACAATATTAGTTTACTGCGAGGTAGATGACTTTTAATATGATCCTCTTCCAAGACTGTTGCATTTGTCGATACAAACACTTTATCTTCTTGGGGATCATAAAAGTATCCTCCTTTTGTTTCCCTAGGATATCCTACAAATAGGCATAATGTCGAACATGTTTCCAATTTCTTAGGATTCTATACCAAAACGTGTGCTGGAAAACCCCATATATGGAAATGACGTAAACTCGCTTTGCATCATTTGCACAATTCATATGGTGTTTCTGAAACACTTTTGGATGGAACAACGTTTAGAATATAAATTGCAGTTTGTACTGCATAACCCCAAAAGGATTAAAGTAATTGAACATAACTCATCATAGACCAAACCATGTCCAACAAGGTTCGATTTCTCCTTTCTACAATACCGTTTTGTTGTGGTGTTCCAGGTACTGTGAGTTGGGATTGAATTCCATGATCTACTAGATAGTTCTGGAATTGGAAATCCATATACACACCACCTCGATCAAATCGAAGTGTTTTAATTCTTTTACTTAACTGATTTTAAGTCTCAGCCTTAAATTCTTTGAACTTTTCAAGAGTTGCAGACTTGTGACTGATTAAGTAAATATAGCCATATCGAGAGTAATCGTCAATAAAACTGACGAAGTACTGATATCATGCTCGAGCTTTAACATTCATCGAACCACAAAGGTCTGAATGTATAAGTTCAAGAGGTTCTTTGGCACGAAGACCTTTGTCAGAAAAAGATCTTTTCATAATTTTTTCCTCAAGACAAGATTCACATGGAGATAGGGAACTATCTTCTAACTGATTTAGATGACCGTTTTTTTTACCAATCTCTCAATCTTGTTGAGATTAATATGACCAAGCTTGAGATGCCAAAGATAGACTTTAGGAGAAATTTCCCGTTTTTTATTATGAGTTTCAGCCATTTTAAATATCTCTGTATTTAAAATGGCTTTTTCTTCAATTGGTTGTAATATGTATAAGTTATTTTCAAGCCTAGCAGAACAAATATGAACACCTCTTGAATAAACAAACACTTCATTACATTCAAAAGATATACTGTACATATTCTCTAAAAGAAAGGAAATGGAGATCAGATTTCTTTTCATTTAGGTACAAAGAACACATTCTTGAGCAAGATAAAAGAATCTCCAAAAAACAATTTCACATCTCCCACTGCTTCAGCTGAAATGACTTCACTTGTGCCCACCTTGAAAGTCATCTCATATTCAGAAAGTCTTCTCCAAGAATTAGTTTCCTGTAGAAAAGTACAAACATGATTAGCAACGCCTGAATCTAATATCTAGGTAAGGTGAGAATTTTCCACTATACGTGTTTCAACAACTAGTAAATCATATTTACCTTGTTTAGTCTCTCCTGCTTTCTTTTCAGCCAGATATTTTGGGCAATTATGCTTCCAATGCCCAACTTCTCCACAATGGAAACATTTTCCCTTGGGAGTTTTGTTTTTGTTTTTTTTCGCAGTGGTTTTCTTTTTCCCTTTTCCTTTATTCTTCATTTGTACGGTTTTATCCTTAGAAGAAGAAGGACTAGCTTTCTTATCGTTAATGGGTTTCTTACCAAACGTGGACCCTTTGTAAAACTTTTTCGGTTTTGAAATAACATTTATTTCTTTTTCCTTGAGTTTCATCATAGATTGATAATTTGCAATTCATTCAACATCGTCGTTAAGTTATAAGTGATTTTGTTCCTGACATCATTTGTCCTGAATGGCAGATAGCTCTCAGAAAAAGATTCCAGTATCATGCTCAGTTGACTTGTCTCATCTATCATAGTCCCGTGAGCCTCCGCAATGTTAAAGTGGACCATCATATCGAGAACGTGTTCTCTTACATTGGTCCCATCTTTTATACGTGTCACATATACATATTTGATGGCTTCATGTTTAATAGATGATGACGGTTGCCCGAACATCTCCTGTAATGATGCCATGATCTCATGAGCTATAGGCATGACCTCATGTTTCTTGTTAAGTACATTAGATATACTCGCCAAGATATAGGCCTGGGCTTTTTCGTTCGCCCTCACCCACCTATCATAGACATTCTGAATATTTCGGGTAGCCGTTGAACTGGGAATTGGAGGACGCTCCTCCGTCAACACAAAACTCAAATCATCTACTACTAATATTGTATTGATATTTGACTTCCAATTCGAGTAACCCTCTCCATTAAATTTTTCATAAGCAAGCAATTGTATGATTGAGTTCGACAATGCTGAAACATTTTAAACAAACTCTATTAAATATGCATCTAAATCCATTTTAGCAAAACTAATAAAGTACCCAATAAAGCTTTATTTATTTGTAACGATACTTAAGTGATTTAGAACAAGTGCTACTGTGGGACAATCAAGAATTCCTTCACAGAAGCAAGACAGTTTTTGACCAAATACTATTTATCTAGAATAACTCATATTCCAATAGTTTTTTTGGTTATCGTTTTCGGTCAAGATCTTTACTAACACTTAGTAATTCTTGTAAGTGTGACCCACCATTTTTAGATCTTATAGGATGGTATGAATATGCCTCCGAGATAGAAGACAAAATCCAAGACGGAACTATAAGATCCTATTCATTTTACTGAAGCCTGGGTTGTTCCGAATCCTATGTTACAACCCTTCGTAGGGATCACCACAGTCAACGACTAGCTAGTGCCACATAAAAATGACAGCAGGCATAACATAGGAATCTCATGGTTCAAACTAATGGAGGAGACCGTAGGACAATGTTGACACATTTCCTTCACCCACTTACTATGAACCACTTCCCTCATTCACCTTGTTATTGATTCATGCAAACACTTCCGTATGGAGCAGTCGAGGTAAAATCGACAAGAATCCTAGCATGGATCTCACGGTGTGAACACTTGAGGATATGAGAGCTAATAGTATATATAAAATATATTGTTAATCTCCCACTGAAGTGTTCTAAATGTTTGGGTAATTTACTTAGGCATGACGGCTAATTTCATACAACCTAAGTCTAAGTGATTTTATCCAAATATAACTCTTATAATTGGATTTAACCTACAATGTCTAGGTGATAAACCATTTTATTACCTCACATCACTCACGCAAGCTTATAAAATCAGTTAACAACTCTCAATAGTTCGGTCATAATCCCCAGGTAGGAGGTGTTCTGTAAACCATCAACTTAAGTACCCCCAACCTTAGACAGATTTATGAACCGATATGAGTTTGTAATCGTATTTTATAAGGTAACAATCTATTTTAACGATTTAAAATTAGTTGTTAACCTAAGTGAGCATACAACTATTCTTTGTTATGGATTTTAAACGTCTAACCAATTTTATAACAACTTACAAAATTTAGACATGCTTAACATCCACAACATTCAATAAAGGTATCTAATATAACTATTATATTAAACACAACTCTAACATGCATACTATATATTATAAATATTATAACATACTTTCAATGCATGTAACATGCTTCCTACAATGGGGTTTTAAATCTACATGGCATACTGTATTCATATACATGAATTATTTAATTATTACATACATCTCATGCATAAACAATTAAATACTAACTGTTATGGTTTTCATTTTAGCATCAACAAGTAAACAGATGGCTAACTATTACAAATAGTTTCAAAACCGTCTTTGAACCGCTCCAAACCGAACCCAAACATCTTGAATCGGGCTGGATGAGGAACTAGACCAACAAAGTCTGAACCGGACCAGAAAAAACTATTTGAGGTTGAACCAGATTGGACCTTGAGAAAACCGATCGAATCGGCTGCTCTCGATTCAACCTCAAAATGCTGCTAAGGCCGAGTGTGTAGCGCTAAAGATAATCGTCTAGTGTCATCACCTTAGGTTTAAAGGAAGTACACGATCGCTTAGTGTTTGCTGAAAGCTAATCGATTGTTTAACTCTATCGTATAGGACTACACGATCGCTTAGTTCTATCATTGTGCTATCGCTTAGCTCCATCGCATAGAACTAAACGATCGCTTAACACCATCGTCCAATGCTTTTATGCCATCGCTTAGTATCTGCCGCAGCTAAACGATCACTTAGCTCCATCGTATAGAACATCATCGCGTCGCTTAGCATTTATCTACATGATCGCTTAGCTTTACATCTAAAAAATCACTTAGTGCTATCATGTAGCACTTTATCACATTGATTAGCGCGCATCGTAGCTAAACAATCATATAGAACCATCGTTTAGCAAATTCAACGTATCATTTAGTTCCCATGACAAAGCTAAACGATCGCTTAGTGCTATCATATAGTAAATTCACGCATCACTTAGCTCTTGCAGGTACACGATCGCTTAGCGTTCGACATCACAATGAACAGTGCCTATTGCTAAACGATTGTCTAGCTTTTCTTCACATCGTGTAACGTCTGAAGCTAAATGATCGCTTAACAACTATACCTCAGTAACAAATTTGAGTAGAAGCTGGAAAAACTGGAATAGCAGCTCGACCTCCTTCGCTTGTTTCTTTAATTACATCTTAATTTCATTTCTAATGACTCCAAATAAATTACAGAATCTTGCTAACACACAAAAGCTCATCAAACAAAAGCCAGATGCAAATTTAATTGAGAAATTAAAGAGAATTAAGATGCCAAAACTTAGAAAACCATAGCAATGCATCAGTTTCATATATCTCATGAAAAACACCCACCTTGCCAAAATTAAACTGAATTGAATGCTTAAAAGATGCTCTTATACCAATTGAAAGAGTTAAATAACATGCAATGGAAGTATCAAGGATCCATAAGTATTCAAATTCACTAATTTTGGCAGAAACTAAATCATGCTTTTCTAAAAAGAGGGTTTCAAGATCATATATTTGAAGAACTCTCCAAGAATCTGAATGTACAGCAGCAGTCTTCACCAGAAATCACCGTGATCCACCTCAAAGTCTTTCCTACTATCCTCTTAGAGCTTTAGACAGAGTTGTGGGACTCAAGAACAGCTTGAATTGGTGAAGAATAATGAAGAACACACAGCAACCGGATAGGAAGAACAGTTTCTTCTCACAGAGATTTTTCTCTCAAAATTTCTACATTAATTCTTCTCAAATGACTCCAAACTTCTTTATATATTGCAGATGAACATGCAAAGAAGTGAAATGCATGGCTTGTAGCTCATGCTTGGAGAATTAATGAAGAGAAGTTAATGGCTTTTGTGTGAGCATGAAGATGAAAATAATGGAAAAAATGCATTTTTCATTTTATGCAACTTGCATAATCCGATTTTCATTTTTCTTTTAAAAACACAAAATGATTTCAAAACCATTTTGATTAATAAAATTAAAAAAATGATTTTCTAATATTAATTTCATAAATTAATTTAATATCAAATATTAAATTAATTTTTGCACAATAATCATCTTCATATATTTAAACCATATTTAAATATATATTCTCTTGTTCCGTTTAATTTGAACGTTTCAAATTAATTTCTCAAGCTACTCTAAAGCTTATCCATTTACGAGCTAGTAGGGGGACCTTGCGTACCTATAGATCATGGGCTCCAACAATTCGAGATTAATCGGCTAAACTCATTAGTCCGATCTAACCCCCATTCATTATCTAATGGGACACTCCACTATAGCCCATAGTTGTACTCCCCTCACTAGATATATTATGTCCATTTAATAACAATAATCAATAAGTTGATCCTTCACAGGATGTTCGTAATCACAACTAGGTCAAAAATACCATTTTACCTCTGTGAATACATCTTGTTCCTTAAGTTCCTACTGATCCTCTAATGAATAATTCTGATTCATAATCTTTATGAATCAAATCCTTTCTCTATCATGAGAAGGCGGAGCTCCGATTTTTCAAGACCTGGAATCAGTATTTAAGAGAAAACCTGTCTGCTAACCCTAAATAGGGTAGAAGTGAATCCCATCTTGCAAGGCTATGTCCCCAACTATTCATCTGATCCTATCCTCAAAATGGTAAGCTTATTGAGTAGTACTGTTGGACTACTCTCACTGTTTGCAGATCAAAGGATAATCCCAAACAAACAGAAGTTCATAGCTAGCTTAGGATTAAGATCGAGTTAACCTACGTTATATAATAAATGAAATAGTCAATTTTAACAATAAACAGTCGATATAAAAAAAAGTGACTATTTTCGTGGTCCCAATCTATATGCAAACTCATTGCATAGGATGCCCCCACTCTCATGTCTCAATGTGAACGATTTGTGGATCACATCGTTTATAGCACCTTACAACTTCTTGTAACAACTACAGAGTGAGCCGCATCTAATAGTGTTACCAGGATGAGATACCCAATTTCATCCATATACTTATTAGACCATTTATACGTCAACTTGATCCTGTTTATGTCACTACATAAAGTTACAGCATTCAGACTATAGCCAATGATGCATTTATTGGATTTCCATAATAAGATGCAAAAACAATAAGTCATTGTTATTGATAAAATAGATTGTTTAACATGAATTGCAAGTTCTAGAACATTCTCGACAAGTTGGAGCTTGGAAAGAGGAGAGATCGAAGGTAATCTTCTTTTTCCCTTTTCCAGCTGATGATGAGTTTTTTTTTTTTTTCCAATTTTAGCTCAAAATTTTGTGAATCAGTGAACAAATTATTTGATGTTCCTTATATTACTTTCAATTATTTTGCTTCCAAATTTTGCTCTTCATTATACTGAATTCTTTTGCTTTGAATTACTACTGTCTCTGAAAAGCATACATGTTATGTTGAATTATGCTTGTACAATGGCTATCAAAGATAAAGAAATTTTTAAATCTCTAGCTTTGTTAATTTTTATTTAGAACTTACATAGAAATGTAAATAAATGTAGCATAATTTCACCTGGAAAAAAAACTATGAAGTATATGTTATGTTCTTTGTTGTTGAAGAAAAGAAAACCTCACATGAGAGTATTATCTTTGTCATGTTAGTATAGGTTAGTATTTACCAAGTAAGATATGTTATGTTCTTCATTGCTATTACTGTCTTTGTCAAAAATTTGTTCATTTCAGTCTCTGTTTGTCCATTGCTTGTCCAATTTATAAATTTTGACCTCCGTTTGACCATTGTTTATTGTATATTGATTGACAGCAGTTGTTAGGTACTGTTTACTACATTTATAGTTAACATATCACCTATTTTTAGGATGATTTATTGTATATTGATGGATAGTAGTTGTTAGGTACTGTTTATGGTATTCATCATTGCCATATCCCCTTTTTTTGGATGGTCTATTCTATATTTATTGACAGTGGTTGTTAGTTTATTGTTTATTGTATTCACACAACTATATATATGTACCTCACTTCACTTCAACTTAGGCAAAACCCATTCCATCTACTTGCTTAATGCAATCGGTATGTTATTTCTCTTGTCTCCAACATTTTCTTATTCTGTTACTGCATTCATCTTGTTGGTTCCTCATTTTGTTGGTACTGTTTATTGCATTCATCTTGTTGGTTTCTCATTTATCATATTCATGATATTATCTGAAATTCAAGTTTCAATGAATGAATTTCATAACTCTGAGGCTGGACCCTATTCCATTTTTTGTTTTTTTGTACTTTATAATATGCTCTCACTTGCCTTCAAGTATAAGGAGAAACACATTCCATCTACTTCATAAATTCAAATGGTATGCCTTCTCCCTCTTTATCCAACATTTTTTTTTATTACGGTTGTTGACTAGTGTACTAATGTTGTTTATTGTAATATGTTTTAGGGTTGGTCTTATACGAATCAGCCGGATCAAACACTATTTACCAACTTTCTTTTGCTAAGGTGTTTACATGAACTTAAATATATGTTACTTTTGTTAATTGTTTATTATATTTGTTACTTTTATAATTTATTTTTTGCTATATTTGGATGATTGACTGTAATAATATCACAACCTAATATTTGTTGCTATATTTGTAATTTTTTTTTATTTTGTGTTCATTATTTTGCAACTTTAAATTAAAAACGTATTTTCATCACAGTTAGTTAAAAAATATAAAATTTGAGAAATTTTTGCAATTGGTATGTATTATCATTATTAATTGGTGTGTATTATTATTATAGAACAAGAAAAAGTAACAAAAACAACCATTAGAATAAGGGCGTTAGAAAAAGTAACAACCATTATTATGAAACAAGAACAAGTAACAAAAACAACCATTATAAAATTTGGAATTTTTTTGCAATTGGTATGTATTATTATTATGAAACAAGAAAAAATAACAAAAACAACCATTAGAATAAGGGCATTAGAAAAAGTAACAACCATTATTATGAAACAAGAAAAAGTAACAAAAACAATCATTATAAAATTTGAAAATTTTTTGCAATTGGTATGTATTATTTTCTCAATTGGTATGTATTTCAAGAGTTTCAATAACTACGAGTGTTTTCAACAATTTTTATCAAAGTTATTTTCTCAATTTATAAAAATGAGTTTTATCAATGTATTGCAAATGAGTGAGACAAATACAAAATAACAATTTCGATGGAAATTGTTGTTATTTTTAACATTCGCAACCAACAGCTAACATTCACTCCCTTTTTCTTTTCGTAGACACCAAAAAAAATGTTATAAATGGTAAAAAAAATCAAAGTATCTTTACATATAGCATGATTAAGTTTATGGTATTAGAAAATAAAAACTTTTTAGAATTTGACTAAGTTTATTTTTGGAATTTGACTAAGTTTACTTAACACAATAATATTTTTTTTTTATAAAAGGTGTTGTTTTTTAAGTAATATAAAAAAAAACAGTGTTAACATGACTAAGAAGTATTTTTGGAATTTGACTAAGTTTATTTTTTAGTTTTGTAATTATTTTATGATCTAAAATTTTTCTTTCAGGACCAGTTCCAAATTTATTAGTACATAATGGACCCAACAGAACTAGTTACGATACTAATTACTTTTAACACTAGAGTTATTACTGAATGACCATAAGAGGATAGAAAACACATCACACAACAGTAGACATTGTATTAGACAATTAACATACTTTCGACTCATTCATGAGTCCGATTTATGTTGTTGTCAAAGTACGAGAATGGATAGAAGATGTTTTGCCATTTTATGTCAGTTACTTAAGACAACTGGCGAATAAGTTGGAACTGAAGTTATAGATGTGGAGAAGATGGTTACTATGTTCTTACATATTTTAGCCTATGACGTTAAGAACCGGTTAGTTCAAAGAGAATTTGTACGGTCTGGTGAGACTGTTTCTAGGCATTTCAACACTGTTTTATTAGCGGTGTTACGATTACACGAAGTATTGTTAAAAAAAACCTTTGCCGGTCACAAACTCATGTACAAATCCGCGATGGAAATGGTTTGAGGTATAGGTCAACTACACCAACGTTAGTTCGACGTGACTTATTTCTTAGGAGAACGTATGTGCATGAATTTTTCTTATTTTGTTCGAATGCAGAATTGTCTATGTGCATTAGATGGCACGTACATCAAGGTAAATATCAGTGCAACTGATCGCCTAAGGTATAGGACAAGGAAGGGTGAAATTGCAACAAATGTACTCGATGTATGTGATACAAATAGCGACTTTGTGTTCATCTTATCAGGATGGGAAGGATCCACAGCTAATTCTCGAATTCTCAGAGATGCAATATCACGACCTAACGGACTGAAGGTTCCAAAGGGTAACTAACTACACGTACCATCTCTCTCTACTAATTATATTTGTAATATAAGGTTTGAAACGATTGGACATTCAACAGGGTATTATTATCTATGTAATGTCGGATACCCAAATGTGGAGGGTTTTTTGGCTCTATATAGAGGCGAAAGATATCATCTTTCAGAGTGGCGTGGAGGAGGTAATGTACTAACAACTCCACGAGAATTTTTTAACATGAAGCATTCTTCTGCACGGAATGTCATTGAGAGAACATTTGGGTTGTTGAAGGGTAGATGGGCAATCTTGCGAGAAAAATCATACTACCCAGTCAAATCCAATGTCGAACCATTATGGCGTGTTGCCTTCTGTACAATCTTATCAATAGGGAGATGACTAACAGTGAACTGACCGAGGATTTAGATGAGGTGGATTCAAACTTTGCTACAACTGGAGGGGGGGGGGTGGTGTTTGGGAGATAAATTAATTATATTGAGAGTTCAAATGAATGGACCCAATGGAGGGATGAACTGGCGCAACAGGTGTTTACTGAATGGGAGTTGCGTAGCATGTAGTGTCTATACTTTTTGTTTATTGTAGTGCCTTTATGAATGATTTCATTTGGAACTCTCTCATTATGTTTACTATGTTTTGTGCTTAACTTTACCCATGAACTCTTTCATTATCTATGCTACAACTAATTGTCATTTATTGTTTAATTGTATTAAAATATGTACGTGTATACACTAGAATGTCAAGTTCCTCAAGAGCCTCGAAGCACATTTGGACTAAAGAGGAAGAAGCGAAGTTGGTTGAGTGCTTAGTGGCATTGGTCGCATCTGGTGGATGGAGATCAGACAATGGTACGTTTTGATCTGGCTACTTGGCACAACTACAACGTTTGATGGTTGAGAAGTTGCCCGGCTGTAATATCCAAGGATCACCAACTATAGATTGTCGAGTCAAATCTTTGAAAAAAAAAACTTACCAAGCGATCGCAAAAATGAGAGGACCAGCTTGTAGTGGATTTGGCTGGAATGAGGAATTCTAATGCACCACTGCAGAGCGGGAGTTATTTGATGGATGGGTGAAGGTACACTTTTTTCTAAATTGATTCATGAATATTGGTAACAAAATTATAACATCCACCTCACCCTTCATGCAGAGTCATCCTGCAGCAAAGGGGCTACTACACAAGTCATTCCATACTATGATGATCTGGCCTACGACTTTGGCAAGGATCAGGTTATGGAAGGACGATCAGAGACCTTTATGGACGTTGGGTCTAACGTGCCAAACCATATGAATGATGGAGTTCCTATTCATGAAATCACAGGATCCAAACATCCCACGATGTCTAGTCAGGGAATGGACATGTCACAGGATGACATGCATGGAACACGTATTGGTCGAAGCACTAAAGAAGGAAATGCTTCAAGAGGAAGTAAGAGGAAGTAAAGTGTGAATCAATATGAAACGACAGAGATTCTTAGGAATACGATGGAGTTCGAAAATGACCAATTGAAGGCTATTGCAGAATGGCCAAAAGAGAAGTGTGCAACTGAAGTCGAACTACGTGTAGAAGTTATAAACCAACTTCAAGATATTCCTAAATTGCAGAACCGATAGAGGGTGAAGCTTACGCAAATCATATTCCACAACATACAAGATACGGAGAGCTTCTTATCCGCTCCCACAGCCCTGAAGTTGGACTATTGCAACCTTCTCTTTGAAGAGAATGCTTGATCAACCTGTGTTTTGGACTACTTTTCAATAATAAACAATGATTAGTGTTTCAATTATGCATTTAAGTTTGTAGTACATTTAGTACCTAAAAAAAAGGTCATATTTTAATCATGCAATCATGAGTCAGTTATTTTGTCTTAGAGATGCTTGTACCTAAAAAAAAAGAGCTTTATATATGAAAACATGAATTGCATCGAAAGTAATGCATTTTTTTTCCTTTTTTTTTCATATTAACCAAGGTATCTCTCAAAATGACAAAAAAATCGTCGTTAGCTTTTAATATAAATTATAATAAAATTAATTTTGTATAAATTGGTGGAACATATAGTCTTAATTATATTTTCAAAATATGATATTTCATATGCATAATTATTAGTATTATAAAATATGGTAGTAGAAAAAGTTACACATGGTCTAAAATATTCTACATTCAAATTACAGACTGTTATAATTCAAACTATAATAACCTGCACTCCAAATAAAGACTATTATAAGACAAAATACAATACTCTGCATCCCAAACACAGACTATTATAAACCAGACTATAATAGTCTGCACCCCAAACGCAGACTATAAAAATAGATGGTTTATTATAACTCACAGACTATAATAACCTACTCTGCGCCCCAAATGCCCCTTAAGTATTTTGAAGAAATCCAGTTAATTAATTTTAACTAAATTCTTTGTTAATTTGCCCAATATAACGTTTATATTGAATATTTTAACAATATGTGATTTTTATTGAACTCTTTAATAAATTCAATGATTTATCGCATGTTTATAAAATATTTGTCCAATTCACCTTTCAAACGGGTTTCCAGGTAGAAGTGTTCTGTTTTTGTTAGCTTAAATACCTCAGCTTAGACAGAACGTTCCTAAGACAAAGGTCCCTTATGGAAAATTATTTTATAAATTTAATCTTTTACAGAATTCATTTTAATCCTATTAAAACAAATTAAAAGATTAACCTATTTCTAATCTCATTAGAAAATCTTTCAACATAAGTCTAGGTGAATTAATTTTAAATCATTTAAAATTAAATTGGGTCTATGTTTGCATGCAACGTTTGATTATAGATTTTAATCTATTCCATTAAACATATAACAATTATATTTTAATGTCATATTAAAACCTATAATTTGCATCTAATGACATTGATTAAATATAACAATTATATTTATGTAAGTAATATCATGCTCAATGCAAAGTTCATTTTCATTGAAAAATATAACACTTATGTTTATCATCCATGAAATTTAAACATACACATTCATCATTCCACCAAACTTTATAACATTTATAATATTGTATGATGCATGAACATCCTCAATGAAACATACATCAAATAATATAACACTTTTATTATGATGCATGAGCATGCTAATAAAATCATGCATTTATAAATAATATAATACTTATATTAAATATGAAGCATGAAAATGTTTATCCTAAGATGGGATTTTAAATCTATATGACATACATTATGCAATATAAATTCATCCATCAATTTATACATACATCAAATGCATAATAAATTAAACAACAAATATTAGACCAAATTTTGGCACCCTAAAGTTATTTAAACTAATATAACTAATTCATATTAATATAATTAATTAAAAAAAAATAAATTAAATTACAAAAAACAAAGGAAATCTGCTGCAAAAACTAGAGAAGGGACTGTTGGACTCCTCATGCGTGCCTGTAAAGCTCAAAACGTCGCGATACTGGGGAAATAGCGTTGCAATGCTACAAATTTAGTCCACCTCGCCTCGCCTTGCAGAGTTGCGATGCATTGATTGCAGTGTCATGATGTTGCAGTCCAGAAACCTTCTTTTTGTAGTGTTTTTGCTTCGAACTTGGACCAAAAACCTTCGTTTTCACTGATCTTTTCAGCAACTTTTATTCCTCGATCGACACAGATTCGGTTGAAGTTGTTAATGTGAAAAGGTTTTCAGTATTTCTATATTTCTACATCATATGCACTAAAGAGAGAATACAAGGGTAAATATGTTGGGAATGTCCTAAAACTTGCAATTCATAATCATGGAAACATATTCTATTTGTCAATAAAAATATTGTTAAAAGAATTTAATCAATAAAAGTATTATTAAAATTGCATTATGTAATAAAATCCAATAAATGAATCCATGGCTATAGTATGAATACTTTAACTTTATGTAGAGACACAAAAGAGGATCAAGTTATAGTATATAGCTAAAAGGGTATATAAGTATATGGGTGAGATTGGGTACCTCATCCTGGAGACACTATGGATGCGACCTACTTTGTATACTAATACAAATGACATGATCTCGAAATCGTTCATATGGAGACATACGAGTAGGGAAATCCTATGTGAAAGATGTTTGCAGAAGATCGGACCACGAAATAGTCATTTTTTTTATAGCGACCGTTTACTATTAAAACTGACTATTTCAATTAGATAACCTAGGGTAACTCGATCTTAATCCTGAGCTAACTATGAACTTTTGTTTATTTGGGATTATCCTTTGATCTGCATAGGTGAGAGTAGTTCAACAACACTACTCAACAAGCCTCCAATTTTGAGGACAAGACCAGATAGATAGCTGGAGACATAGTCTTGCAAGATGGAATTCATTCCTACCAATTCAGGGTTAATAGTTAAATTATTCTCTTAAGTATTGATTTCTGGTCTTGAACAAAGGGGCCCCATCCTCTCATGGCCGAGAGGGACATGGTTTTGTCCTAATGAAGGACTGTCCTCCAATTTCAGCTCTCAATGCTGCTCGAAATATTTGAGAAGCATACGAGCGATGGACACGGGCAAACGAGAAGGCCTAAGCGTACATCTTGGCAAATATTTTCGAAGTCTTGGCCAAGAAACATGAGCCCATACTCACAACTCATGAGATTAATAAATCCCTGAGGGAAATATTCGGACAACCGTCTGTACAGCTCAAGCACAACACTCTCAAACACATCTTCAATTCTCGCATGCAAGAAGAGGCATCTGTTTAAGAACATGTTCTCAACATGATGGTCCACTTCAACGTTATAGAGATGAATGGGTCCGTCATCGATGAATCCAATCAGGTTAGCTTCATTTGGGAATCTTTACTTGAAAGTTTCATACAGTTCTGTAGCAATGCTGTTATGAATAGAATTGAGTACAACTTGACCACCTTGCTCAACGAGTTATAGACCTTCTAGTTTTGCTTCATCCTATAAGAAGTTCCATAGAGGTTTGACCTCTGGGATGAAGTCTATGCCTTCTTCTTCCGACACAAAAAAGTGGAAGAAGAAGAAAGGTAGAAAGGGGAAAGCTAATCCATCAACTACTGTCCAGAAAGGCAAGAAAGCCAAGGTTGTAAAGGGAATCTATTTCCATTGAAACCAGGAGAGACATTGGAAGAGGAATTATCCCAAATACTTGGCGGAAAATAAGAAGGCCAAACAAGGTAAATATGATTTTCTTGTTTTGGAAACCTGTTTCGTGGATAACAATGATTCGACCTGCATAATTGATTCAGGTGCCACTAACCACGTTTGTTATTCATTTTAGGGAATTACTTCCTAGCGGCAACTGGAAGCTGGGGAGATGACGATGCAGGTTAGAACTGGGCACATCATCTCAGTTGTGGTAGTGAGAGGTCTCCAGCTGACTTTACAAAATAAATATATTTTACTAGAAAATATATATATAGTTCTTGGTTTGAAGATAAAATTAATTTATGTAAAGTGTTTGTTAGAACAGTTAAATTGTATTCATTTCTCTGTAATAAAGTGTTTATTTCAAATAATGATGTTAATATTTGTTCTGTAAAGTTGGGAAACAATTTTTATGTGCTAAGACTGTTAGCAACTAAAGTCCTCTATAACACTGAAATACTTAAAACTGTGGTAACTCGAAATAAAAGACTTAGAATTTCTCTTAAAGAAAATGTCCAACTTTGGCACTTGAGATTAGAACACATCAAAAGATTAGGAACAGAAATCCATGAAATCCTAGAGAAAATTTGGCAGTTCAAGCTGCAAGTAGGTTCACGCCTGGAAGCTTGTTCTAATCGGCTTGACCAATTGGCTGCAATCTTCTGGTGGATTTGGGCAGAAGGTTCGACTAGACAATAGAACGATTGGATGGGCAGAAGGTTCGAGTGCTAGCAGGTTCACAACAGAAACTCAACGACAGTAGAGGCTAACCCTAATTTTGGGCTCTGATACCATGTGAAAAGGTTTTTTGTATTTCCATATTTCTATATCACATACACTAAAGAGAAAACACAAGGGTAAATATAAACCTGAGAATACCTAAAAATAGACACTAAATTCTAACCAACAACCCACCAAATACACTAAATAAAGTACATGAAATTACATAATTATTAACCGTTAACCTCGTGCATCATTTAGATTCAGATTTGTTTGAACTTCGGTTTTTTTTTTTTTTTTTTTTTTTTGTGTGTGTGTGTGAAGAAAGCGCTTCCCCTTGCCAACTCTGTGAATATTAGACATTTTTGTAAGATCCTCAGAGAGGAGAAAACCTTGTCCATGAATGAGCAACTTTGACATCTTCTTTTGAGCTCCCTTGAGTCTAAAAAGGTGATTTTCCAGCTTTTGTTTTACCCTTCATTCTTCAAACAGTGTAATTGTAGTTTGTTTGTTTTGTTGTAATTTGTTAGGTTCTTATGTTTCAAAATAAAGTAATAACTTTCAAAGACAACCAATGCGATAAAATTATTCAAAACCATTTGGGTTAATATTTGATCTCAATCTTTAACACAACTCAATTGGTTAAAATAATATAAATTTCATATAAAGTCAAATGTTCGAATTTCGACCCTCAAATGTTATTGAATTAAAAAAGTAGTATTTCACTTTATATACAGGTGTATATATATATATTCAGCAATATTTAACCTTTAATTCCATCAATTCTGAATAACACATTTTGGATATTTAAATTTAAAAATATTTGATAATGAGACAAGTTTATTAATTCGTTTATTTTTTAAATAACAATGAGACAAGTTGTTCGTGCGCATATGCGAAAAAAATATATCTTTATATTAAGAAAGAAAATTAATTTTGCAATATATTTTAATTCTCTTTTAAAATAGTTTTTATGTCAATGTTTGACATTGAAATTTTCAAAGGCGAGATGCGTTCAAGTATCAACATTTTAATAACACAAAATGATTATTTACAATATTTTAAAGTATTGTTATATTATAATCCGTCTTTGTCTAACATACCAAGCTCATCGCAAATCTCAAGGGTTTGAGATTAATTATTTATTTTTTACTATAGTCTATAATCTATATATTACAATCTTCAAAGTTCATAAGAGTGCGTTCGACGTATAGAATTAGGTTGAGTTGAATTGATCATAATTGTCTATATTAGTAATAATTGTCTGTATTTGAGATGCAAAATTGAGATCATTATACGGGTTTAAATTGCAGAGTTGAGTTAGATTGAGTTTAAGTAACTTGTGCAATTTTTTGTAACCTAAAAAAGTATGTATTTTTTTTGAATTTTTTTCCACTTTACTTTTTGTTCCACCATTAAACTAAATATACTTTCCTAAATTTTTTTAATACTTATTTGAGATGTGAACATAATAAATAAAAATATATTTTGTAATTTTCTACATGCAACTAATGTACATGAGGTAGACAAAAGACTATTATTTATATAATCAGCAGCTCTACAACATACTTAATGGTCGTGGAACATATAAGTTGAACATGCACAAAAAATAAGGTTGTCATTTGTGGTCTATTTACATGTTCACAATATCTATAAATGGGCAATAATGGGCCAATTTCATGCACAAAAAAAAAAAAAAAAGGGGACAAGAGGAATAGTAGATTTTAACTTTTCATTCGGTAAAATAGTAAAACAACTTTCCTTTTTGTAGAAATGATAAAAATGAATTAAAAATAAATAATTACGAATTTGTAAAAGTTCAAATTACCCCCAACCATGCAAATGAGATGTTACTATCTTATTAAGAAAGATTCTTAAATACACTACAATTAAAATCACCTAAATTTATCAACATATCTTTAATGGACTAGAACACGTGTCAATAAATTTTCAAATTTGGGACCTTAGCAACCGGTTCATCTTTCTCAAAAGCAAAAGCCCTTTTTGCATTAATCATTTCTAACCTTGAAGGAATAATCAAATGCTCTCCACTACCACACGATAATCCCAAAATAAAACCAAACCTTCTCCATTACCCTACGATAAAAGCAACACAAATTCAAAAGCTCTCCATTTTTCGTTTATCAAGCTACTACATCGATATCTAGAAACTTCATAAGAAAAATCCATAATCTGAGAGTGAGATTGTCAATTAGTGATGCTTCAATCTTTCTTTTGAAGAAAAGGTTCAGCGAACAACCTTCCAAACATCGAAACACATCATTAGAGGTTCGAAGACAAATCGAAGGTCTTAAAATTTACGAAGTGGTGCTCCAATAGTTCTTTTGAGGTTGATTTCGTTCATAAAGATAAGAAATTATAAACTCAACTTTTAATTCATGTTTAAAATGAAATTAAAATAAAGATAATGATGATTCCAAATTTAAAAGTAAGAAAAAGAGATTTGTCTTCACTCACATGCAGGTTAGCTTCATTTTGGAATCTTTACCTGAAAGGTTCCTACAGTTCCGTAGCAATGTTGTTATGAACAAAATTGACTATAACCTGACCACCCTTGCTCAACGAGCTACAGACCTTCCAGTCCTTGGTGAAAACCAAGGAATAGAAGGTTTGATCTATAGGACGAAGTCTGTGCCTTCTTCTTCCGACACCAAAAAGTGGAAGAAGAAGAAAGGTGAAAAAGAAAAAGCTAACCTACCAATTGCTGCCCAAAAAGGCAAGAAAGCTAAAGTTGCAAAAGGATCTGTTTCCATTGCAACCAAGAGGGACATTGGAAGAGGAATTGTCCCAAATACTTGGTGAAAAAGAAGAAGGCCAAGCAAGGTAAATATGATTTGCTTATTTTGAAAACTTATTTAGTGGATAATAATTATTCGACCTGGATAATTGATTCAGATGCCACTAACCACGTTTGTTATTCATTTCAGGAAATTAGTTTCTAGTGGCAATTGGAAGTTGGGGAAATGACGATGTGGGTTGGAACTGGGCACGTCTCTCAGTTGTGGCTGTAGGAGGTCTCCAACTGACTTTTTGTTATTCATTTCATTTTACTAAAAATAGTTTATAGTGGCAATTGGAAGTTGGGGAAATGACGATGTGGGTTGGAACTGGGCACGTCTCTCAGTTGTGGCTATAGGAGGTCTCCAACTGACTTTACATAATAAATATATTTTACTAGAAAATGTATATGTAGTTCTTGATTTGAAGAGAAACTTAATTTTTGCAAAGTGTTTGTTAGAACAATTATATTGTATTCATTTCTCTGTAATAAAGCGTTTATTTCCAAGAATGGTATTAATATTTGTTCTGCGGTAACTCAAAATAAAAGACTTATAATTTCTTCTAAAGAAAATTCTCAACTTTGACACCTGAGATTAGGACACATCTGAAGATTAGGAACAGAAATCCATGAAATCCCAGAGAAAATTTAGCAGTTCAGGCTGCAAGTAGGTTCACGGCTGGGAGCTTGTTCTAAATGGCTTGTCCAATTGGATGCAATCTTCTAGTGGATTTGGGCAGAAGGTTCTGTTGGACAACAGAATGATTAGATGAGTCAAGGATATGCAAAACAGTTGGAACGATTGAATGATTGGATGGGCAGAAGATTCGGCTGCTAGCAGGTTCACGGCAGAAACTCAACGACAGTAGAGTCTAACCCTAATTTTGGGCTCTGATACCATGTGAAAAGGTTTTCTATATTTCTATATCACATACACTAAAGAGAAAACACAAGGGTAAATATAAACCTGAGAATATCCAAAAATAGAGACAAAATCCTAACCAACAACCCACCAAATACACTAAATAAAGTACATGAAATTACATAATTATTAACAATCAACCTCGTGCATCATTTAGATTCAAATTTGTTTGAACTTCAGTTTTTTTTTTCATGGAGAAAGCGCTTCTCCTTGCCAACTTTGTGAATATTAGATATTTTTGTAAGATCCTTAGAGAGGAGAAAACCCTGTCCATGAATGAGCAACTTTGACATCTCCTTTTGAGCTCCGAAAAGGTGATTTTCCCGCCTTTGTTTTACCACTCATTCTTCAAAGAGTGTAATTGTAGTTTGTTTGTTTTGTTGTAATTTGTTATTGATGAAATACACAAGCATGCAACAAAAGCAAATAGAATCAATGACCACTCTAATTACATTTAATTTGAGTTCTAAAGCATGCTATTGCAGACAAACAAAAGTGGGTTTCAAGTTTCACATACCTTTGATGAATTCTCCTAAATCCAAGCTGCTCTTCACGTCAATTTAGCTCCAAATTGTTAGTGAACCACCAAGAGATCTTCTCTACTATTCTCAACCTTGAATTTGAGTGGTGAAACTCGAATTTAAATGAATTTGTGAAGTTATTATTCTAGGTTTGAGAGAAAGAAAAAGATGAATGCAGAAAAACTCTTCTTCAGCTCAATCATCTACCTCTTCTTCTTCAAATATGAGTGTTTAACACTCTACACCATGCAAGCACTCACCAGCAACAAAATTGCCAACTCCAAGTTCCAAACTCTAGTGGGATTTGTGTGGGAATGTATGAAGAACACCTCATGCTATGAAAAATGTGGGAAAACCCCACTTTGTCAATTAATTTCCAATTTTTCTTTTTTTTAAATTCAAAATCAATTCATTCTGAAATTTGATTTAATTAATTCATAATTAAATCTAAAAAATTCAATTTCCTAAATTGAATTAAAATTAGAAATTAATTTTATTTTTAATTAATTAAACATATTTAATTAATTAAATAATTTAATATCAAATATCAAATTACTCACACACCTAATTTTAATACATGAATCCTGTTCATGTAATTTAATATTTAAATCAATATAAACTCTCCAATTTTAATTTCAATAAATTAACCGTTAATTATATCATATATAATTATACAAACCCTAATTCGAATTTGAACCTATTCAAATTCAAACCCTACTTTCAATTCGAACATTTTCAAATTGAAATTCACTTTGAACAATTCAAATTGATATTATTTCAAATTCGCTCAATTTAATAATTCAAGGTGTTCATGTTTTACGAGTTAGTAGAAGGACCTTATGGACCTACAGGTCATGAGCTCCAATGATTTAAGATCAATTGGCTAAAACCTTTTAGTTCAAATTCACCAGTATTCGTTAACTATCGAGTCACACCACTATAGCTCGATAGTTGAGTTGTAATGAACATTTTTAAGTAAAATGTATCTATCTCCTATAAATAACTTCATATCTCCCACTACTTTAGCTGAAACAACCTCCCCGATCCCTACCTTAAAGATTGCCTTGCCTTCTTTCAACTGTCTCCAGGAACTTGTTTCCTTTGAGAAAGTACAGATAAGATTAGCGGCACCTGAATCTATTATCCAGGTTTTATCTTTTACATTTTCATCTATACCGTTCAAAGCTTTATATGAATTGGGAGATAGAGGACAATCCTCTGTTAAAACTCTTTTAGAACCGTCAACTACTAGTAATTTGTACGTTGAATTGATTTTACTGTTAACTAATTCGAAAGCGAGTACTCTTGAAGAATTCAACATGCTAAAATTTTAAACAAATTCTAATTTAGTAAAATTGTACCTAAATCCAAAATCAAGTTTTAGCAAAACAAGTAATAATATACCCATAACCATATTTATTTGTAACGATACTTAGTGAGTCAGAATAAGTGCTACTGAGAGGCAGTTAAATACTCCTTCACTAAAGCAAAACAATTTTGACCAAACACTATCTCCAGAATAACTCTTATTCCTATAGTCATTTAGTTCCATTTTTGGTAAAAAAATTACTAACTCTTTAGTAATTCTATAAGTGTAACTCTCTATTTTCAGACCTCAAAGTTCGGCTCCAACTATGCTAACGAAATGGAGAGTCAAGGTTGGGAATGGACCTAAGAAATCCTATCAATTTTTGGAGTTTGATTTGTTCTGAATCCTATGTTATAACCCTCCGAGGAGATAGCCGTCATTAAATGATTAGCAAGGGCCACCTAAAGTAAACCAGCAAGCGCAACATAGGAATCTCACGGTCCAAATTAACGGAAAAGACCGCAGGACACGTTGACACATATCCTTCACCCACTTACTATAAACTACTTCCCCATTCACCTTACTCTTGACCCATACAAACACTTTTCGAATGGAGTAGTTGAGGTAAAATCGACACGAAGCGTCGTATGGATCTCACGGTTTGAATTTTATAGGGACATGAAAGTTTGAAATCAATATATCTCATATTTGATTTTATATTTGAACAACTTCCCCTTATTCACCTAAATCGTGATTTATGCAAATACTTTCCGAATGGAGCAGTTGAGGTATAATCGACATGAAGTATTGCATGAATCTCCATTGTGAACTCTTCGGGACGCGACAACTAAAAATAACATATCATATATATGTTATTAATCTCCCACTGAAGTGTTCTAATAACTTTATCATATAAGTTATTAAACTCCCACTGAAGTGTTCTACTATTAATTTGGGTATATATATACTTAAGTTCATTTCGACTAACTAAATAACCCTAAGTTTATGAGGTTTATTCAAGTGTAACACTTATAAATGGATTTTAAACCTACGAAGTCTAGGTGATAAACCGTTCTATTACCTCATATCGCTCACATATGCTTATAAAACTGGTTAACAACGCTTAATTATTCGGCCATAATCCTCAGGTACGAGGTGTTCCGTAGACCGTCAACTTAAGTACCTCCAGCCTTAGGCAGGATTATATACCGATTGAGTTTGTAACTACGTTTTACAAGTTATCGACCTATTTTAACTTATTAAAATGGGTGATTAACCTATGTGAGCATGCATTTATCTTTGTTATGGATTTTAATGTCTAACTCAATTTTATAACAACTTATAAAAATTAGACATGCTATTACATCCACAACATACATCAAGGCATTCCAATTTTAATATAAAAGTTATATTAAATAACTGAAACCATAAACATACAATTTATACATTATAACAATTTATAACATATATATAATGCATGTAACATGCTTCCTATGGTGGGATTTTAAATCTAAATAGCATACGATATACACAAACATTTTAAATTTAAATACTGAAGAAAATCGGACATGAGGATTTCCATCAGTAGCGGAATGATCGTTCCAAATTCCAGTCGAAATTGAACACTAACAATTACAGTCAAGAAACTGAAACTTACAGGTCATGCACAATACGAAATTACAACATGCTTTACAATGAGATCAAGGGATAAAATATACATACCTTTGAAGACTCATTCTTCAAACTCCCTCAATTACGAACTCCAAGCATCCAAGACAACAATACATTAATGCTCAAACACAACGACCATAATACAACACGATCAACAGCAACCACCACACGAACAACGCAAATACACAATGAACGACCTCCAAAACCTTGAATTCAATCGAGTTAAGTGAGGACACCACCACAATGGTTACCTTGGTATTCTTGGTGTGAGAATCCAGAAGTGTGGGCTCTATGTGGACTTGGTTAGAGGAAGAGATTGGAGAAATAAAAATCGTATAGATGATTGAGCAAGCGAGAGATGAGAAGTGTCTATTGTATAGACGACTGGCCAATCGTGTAGAAGAAGGCAGCCTATCGTATAGACAACGCCCTACGATCGTTTAGCTATCACCAGCTAAGTGAACTATCGTATAATAATACTCCACGATCGTTTAGTTTTTCTATCAGCTATCGTTTAGTAAAACCATTTCACTTGACAGCAATCAGTGAGTTCCTTTCCGAATTAAGCAACTCTTCTAAATTTAGGAAAACATTTTTTCTTTTATTTCACAATTACTATAAAACCGCCAATAACCTTCCACTCAATTGGTTATTAGAGAAAAAGAGATAATTATCCAATAATTAATATTATTATAAATATATATGATAACCAAATTATCATATATTTATAACCTATAGTTTTAATATTTCATCTCATGAAACATATAAACCATAGCTCTTTTCTATTTTATGGTACTTAATGTAAATTACATTTACATTAATTCTCCATTTGATGTATCTCATACATCATACCGATTATATCATATATAATCGAATTTTCTCTTGTCAATTTAAACACTTCAAATCAACCCCAAGAACTGATTCTCAACTTGAATCCATTGAGCTACCAAGGGGACCTTATGGACCTGTAGCTTGAAGCTCCAACAGTACGTGAATAGTTGACTAAACTCTTTAGTCACAGATCCACCATCCGTTAACTGTCGGACACTCCACTAAAGACCGACAGCTACACTCTTCTTATTACAAATATATTTTGTGTCCATATCAATCAATCAATAGTGCGATAACCCTTCACAAATCGCTTGTAAGTATAACTGGCCAATTTACCGTTATGCCCCTGTAGTTACATCTAACTCCTTAAGTACCACTGACCCCTCTAATGAATATAAGTCATAGTCCTACTATGACTAAGTTCTCTCTTCCAAAGAGAGGTTGTGGCCACTATGTTCAAGACCTAGAATCAGCCTTTAAAGGAGCAATCTATCTCTTACCCCTGCTTCAGGGAAGAAGTGAATTCCATCTTGTGTAACTGATTTCCCATCTCCCAAATCAGACAAATCCCCAAAAAGGTAGACATGTTGAGTTGGCAATTTGATCACTCTCACCCATACTAATCAAATGACCGCCCTCAAAGGCAGGAGTTCCCAAAACACTTAGGATTAAGGTCATATCACCTATGGTCGTTTAGGTGAGATGTAAGTCTCAAATATTAACGGCATTACATAAAGAGACTAGTCATCTTGTGGTCCGGTCTTATCTAAACTCTTTGTATAGGACACCCCCGCTTGCATGTCTCTACATGAATGGTCAGGATCAACCATCTGTAGTAGTTCACAACACTTGTAAATCTCTACAAAGCGGGATATATCCATAGTGTCACCAGGATCAGGTATCCCTCCTTAATCCTTATATTACATACCTTTTTAGGTTATCACTTAAGGCATGTTCCACTTGTATATCTCATATACATGCTTAAGTTTTCATACAATAACCATGGAGTTTTGTTTATAGGATATGAGTAAATGCCAAATAAAATAACTCTTATTTTATTCATAATAATGTGTGCAGTTTACAAACTACGAGACTCCGGGAGAATTAGAACACCAATCCCAACAAATACAACATACATCCCATGTATAACTATTTAAATAACACTGATATGGTTCAACTTTGACATCCTAAGCAAGCATAATAACTAAATTATTATAAAACCGGTCCAAAAACATCTTCAAATTGGTGTAGAACTACTTGAACCGACCCAAACTAGACCCGAACCGCTCAAATCAGACCTCCAAGGCATCAAAAATGGTGGAACCGATCCAAAGATGGTTGAATTGGACCGGATTGGGGCTGAATTAGACTGAAACTGAAGAAAACCAGTCAAACTGACCCTCCTCTTTCGTCCTCTCTCAACAAACCGATTTAGTTCTCGATCCTTACTACTCGGACGGTCTAACTCGTTGCACAACGCTCGACGCTCGGTTGAAAAACTTGCTTGCTCGATGGGCTGGGTTGAATAACATTGCATCCCAGTGTTGCGACGTTGCAGGAAGAATCACCACGATCTGGGAAGCCACGAAGAACAACGTTGCAACACTCAAGAACAGTGTTGCAACGCTGCCTAGACAGAAGTAGTTCTGCAAAATTTTATCCTCGACCTTGCTTGCTTCAATCTTCAAATTACAGCCTAATTCATACTCTAATGACTCCAAATAAATTACAAACTTTAGAGCCACATTTAAGCTCATCAATCAAGAGCCAATTACAAATTTAACTTGGAAATCAAAGATAAATCTAATGCCAAAACTGGAAAACCATCCATATCAGTCCAAAACATGCAATATAAAAAATTCACCCACCAAAACTCAAACTAACACTAATTGAGTGCTTAAATCACACTTTGATACCAATTGATGGAATACAGAAGCATTCAAATTCGAGTGTTTTATCATTTTACACCATGCAAGCACTCACCAGCAACAAAATTGCCAACTCCAAGTTGCAAACTCTAGTGGGATTTGTGTGGGAATGCATGAAGCATGAAGAACACCTCATGCTATGAAAAACGTAGGAAAACTCCACTTTGTCAATTAATTTCCAATTTTTCCTTTTTTTAATTTCAAAATCAATTAATTCTAAAATTTGATTTAATTAATTCATAATTAAATCTAAAAAATTCAATTTCCTAAATTGAATTAAAATTGGAAATTAATTTGATTTTTAATTAATTAAATAATTTAATATCAAATATCAAATTAATCACCCACCTAGTTTTAATACATGAATCCTATTCATGTAATCTAATATTTAAATCAATATAAACTCTCCAATTTTGTTTAATTTCAATAAATTAAACGTTAATTATATCATATATAAATATACAAACCCTAATTCGAATTTGAACCTATTCAAATTCAAACATTAATTTCAATTTGAACATTTTCAAATTGAAATTCAATTTGAAACATTCAAATTGATATCATTCCAAATTCGCTCAATTTAATAATTCAAGGTGTTCATATTTTACGAGCTAGTAGATGGATCATATGGACCTACAGGTCATGAGCTCCAACGATTTAAGATTAATTGGCTAAAACTCTTTAGTCCAAATTAATCAGTATTCGTTAACTATCAAGTCACATCACTATAGCTCGATAGTTGCACTCCACTCACTGTAGAACTATTTGTGTCCAAATGATTTAACCATAACCAGTAAGTCGACCCTTCACAGGTTGTTTGTAATAATGGTTGGGTCAATATGTTGTTTTACCCCCGATATTACGTCTTGCTCCTTAAGTTCCACTAATCCTCTAATGAACAATTGGTTTATGATCCAATCACTAAACCGGATCCCTCTCGGGCTAATGAGATGGTGGATGGCATTCCATCAAATCTTTGAGGAGGTCGTATTTGATGGTCGGCGTGGCGATAGGCTTCGCTTCTACGACTGCCTCCCCAGCCGTTGTGTTCAAGACTTAGATTCTATACCTAAATCGGGTAGGTGTGAATTTCTTATTGCACTCTATGTCCCCAGTTATCTACTCGGTCTTACCCCTGAAATTGGAGGCTTATTGAGCTAGCATTGTTGAGTCAATCCTCACCTATGCAAATCTAAGGATAATCCCGAATAAACAGGAGCTCATAGTTAGCTCATGATTAATATCGAATTACTAAGATCATCTAAGCGAAATAGTCAGTCTTAAACAGTAAACAACGTTATAAAATAAGAGTGACTTATGTCTTGGTCCAATCTTATGCAAACTCATTGCATAGGACGCCCCCACTCCTCATGTCAATATATGAACGAATCAGGATTACTTCGTCTGTAGTACCTTTACAACAACTTGTAACCGCTACAGAGTAAGCCGCATCAATAGTATTACCAGAATAAGGCACCCAACCTTATTCGTATACTATAGACCATTTTGGCTATTTACTTGAACTTGATCCATCTTTATGTCTCTACATAAAGTTCAAATATTTATGTAATAGCCACGAATCTTGGTTTATTGGATTTAGACTGTATGAATGCAATTTAAAGGTTCAATAACAACTTTATTGAAGAAATGTTAAATAACATCTTTGTTGATAATAGAATGTGTTTAAGTTTACAAACTCCGAGTTTTAGGACACACAACCCAACAATTATGTTCTTATGTTTCAAAATAAAGTAATAACCTTAAAAGACAACCAATGCGATAAAATTATTCAAAACCATTTGGGTTAATATTTGATCTCAATCTTTAACACATCTCAATTGGTTAAAATATTATAAACTTCATTCGAATTTCCATCCTCAAATGTTATTGAATTAAAAAAATAGTATTTCACTTTATATACATGTGTATATATATATATATTAAGCAATATTTAACCTTTAATTCCGTCAATTTTGAATAATACATTTTGGATATTTAAATTTAAAAATATTTGATAATGAGACATGTTTATTAATTCATTTATTTTTTAAATAACAATGAGACAAGTTGTTCGTGCACATATGCGAAAAAAATATATCTTTATATTAAGAAAGAAAATTAATTTTTCAATATATTTTAATTCTCTTTTAAAATAGTTTTTATGCCAATGTTTGACATTGAAATTTTCAAACGCGAGATGCGTTCAAGTATCAACATTTTAATAACACAAGAATGATTATTTACAATATTTTAAAGTATTGTTGTTTTATTATTGTAGCTCAAGTAGTTCATACATATATTTTCGACCTAAAGTTTTTTCATTTACATTTGTATTATTTTAATTATTAATTACACCATAATCCGTCTTTGTCTAACATACCAAGCCCATCGCAAATCTAAGGGTTTGAGATCAATTATTTATTCTTTACTATAGTCTATAATCTATTTATTACAATCTTCAAAATTCATAAGAGAATGTTCGAGGCATAGAATTAGGTTGAGTTGAGTTGATAATAGTGGTCTATATTAATAATAATTGTCTATGTTTGAGGTGTAGAATTGAGATCATTGTATGGATTTAAATTACGGAGTTGAGTTGGATTGAGTTTGAGTAACTGGTGCAATTTTTTGTAACCTAAAAAAGTATGCATTTTTATGATTTTTTTTTTCCGCTTTACTTTTTGTTCCGTCATTAAACTACATATACTTTCTTAAATTTTTTTAATACTCATTTGAGATGTGAACATAATAAATAAAAATATATTTTGTAATTTTCTACATGCAACTAATGCACATGATGTATACAAAAGATTATTATTTATATAATTAACAGCTCTACAATATATTTAATGATTGTGGATTGTATGAGTTGAACATGTACAAAAAATAAGATTGTCATTTGTGGCCTATTTACATGTTCACAATATCTATAAATATGGGCAATAATAGGCTAATTTCATGCATACAAAGAAAAAAAAAAAGACCGACAAGAAGAATAGTGGATTTTAACTTTTCGTTCAGTAAATAGTAAAGCAACTTTCCTTTTTGTAGAGATGATCAAATGAATTAAAAATAAATAATTACGAATTTCCTTTTTGTAGAAATGATTAAATGAATTAAAAATTCGGTAAAATAGTAAAGCAATTTCAGAAGAAAAATCCATAATTCAAGAATGAGATCGTCGATTAATGGTACTTCAATCGTTCTTTTGAAGAAAAGTCTCACTAAACAACCTTCCAAACACAGAAACACATGCATTAGGGGTTCAAAGACGAATAAAAGGTCCTAAAATTTACAAAGTGATGGTCCAATAATTCTTTTGAGGTTGATTTCGTTGATAAAGATAAGAAATTATGAATTCAACTTTAAATTCATGTTTAAAACGAAATTAAAATAAAGATAATGATGATTCCAAATTTTAAAGTAAGAAAAAGAGATGTATCCTTATTTTAGGTATGATTTAGTTAAGATGTTTTGTCCTCACTCACATTGCTTCCTAGGAAAATTTCGAAGAAATCACCCAACATAAGATTACTCTAAGCTAAGCATACTTAACTTTAGAGTTCTTATGAATGAGTCATCGAAAAAGAAGGTGCACCTTGTTGCTATAGATAGTAACTTTCAATTCCTTTAAGTCTTTCTTAACCAGTCTTTCATATCCTCATTATTCCCCGGATGTGTTCTCGGTTCTTTCATGTTCTCATCTCAATCTTGGGGTGTTATAGAAATAGATAGAGTCTGAATTATGAATTCGATAAATTAATTATAGTATAATTACTGAAGTTGCTAGATTAATTACAATACAATTAAAGAAGATCTTAAGGACATATTTTAGGATTAATAGAAAATGAATTCACATGCATCTCAAGCGTTTTCTATAATTGTGATAGAGCCTGATTTATGAATTTGATAAATAAATTATAGTATAATTAACGAAGATGTCTAATTAATTACAGTGCAATTAAAGAAGATGTTGAGAGTATTTTAGGATTAATAGAAAAAGGAATTAATGTGTGTCCTATGCATTTTGCTATAATTTTGAAAGTTTCATGTTTTGCTATATTTTCAAATAAAAGTGTAATTTGTGCCAATTTCTCAAGAAAAAAAATTATTCATTAAGATAGTAAAGCTAGTCAATACTATCAAGGAGACACAAAAAATATCTCTTCCTTATTCTGTGGTGAGAATATTAACAAGTGTTTAGTTTTCAGGAGGTTTGTGACAAGTAAGTTAAGGATGATTCGATCATTCTTAGTCAATCTCTCAATGTAAAATTATTATAAAAGACGACTATTAAACACTATATATACTAATAATTTCAAATTTATATTTAAAAACACTTTTGAAGTCTAGTTTTTTTCTTTTAGTATATGATCGATCGAGTTGGTCATTAGAGTTAGTTGTTGGAGATGAACGACAAAATTAGTGGTTGATAATTTTTATTCACTAAATCCAATTCATGTTAGTAGTGAGTCAAATAGTCCTATAATATAAACGTAGTCTAAATAAGATGACACAGGAAAAAGAAGCGTTACATCGACAAAACTATATTATGAAGTTTTTTTTTTTTTTAATCCTATAAAAAAATATATCACATCACAATCGTATGTTAAGGGTCTTCATCCGATGATCATTTTGAAATATGTCGTTCAACTTTTTTTTTAAAGAAAACTTGACTTTATTAAAGAATATTTACACCCAAAAGGTCGCAAGAATCAAAATACAAGATAAAAGTAAATTTTGACAAGCAAACAGGTGGGTCATTAATTAACATCTAAAGCAGTTTTTGTGACCATGCTTGGCCTACTAAATTATGGGTCACTTTATTGATGACCTAGGAATACAAGTCTTTTAACACTTTTTAACCTGAAAGATCCTCAAGTCCCTTTGACAAAGTAACTCTAGAAAAGAAAAATATTTAGGTATTTTCTAGACTGTACCTATCTCTATACAGTCCAAACAATTGTCTAATAAAAAAAAATTGCCACGTGACAATTTTTTGTTTTTCCAAAAAAAGATTTTTTTTAAAATTTTTTTTCTTTATGTGTATAAAAAGATGGAGAATAGAATTACGTGCAACCTAATTATTGCTTTGCAGAAAATTGGAGACCCTTATTGCAAATTGTTTTATCACCACATGGACATCATATTCAATTCAAACATTGAAACAATTCCAACTTAGGAATGAGAATAGTAGCTTCTAAAACATGTCTTTATTCGTTTACAATCAATTTAATATTTGATATTACACTTTTAAACATGATTTTTATATAATTAAAATCGATTTTTAATAATTAAAAGTACATTTCAAACTTTGAACTTTTATTTTATGTCATTTTAACCTTTCAAATCACTTTTAACATATCCAAATTTTTTTCTTAAGGAGCAACTCAATATGAAGATAAGAGTAGGTGACACTCATTTAGATTCAATAAAATGATAAATTTCTCTCTCTCTCTTTGTTTCTGAGGTACATGTTTAAAAAAGAGACTGATAATTTGACATTTGTAATTAAAATGAAGTATATGCTTGATTAGCTGAAAATGAAATATCTAGTCTAATTTTCTTTGTAATGAAGTAGGAAAACCATGTATTTTCTTAAATAATAATAATAATAATAAAGAAAAATGAAAAGCCAAGTATTTAAATTCATCAATCTCAAAAACTCTTCTACGTGTTCTATCTCTCAATGTTCTGTATAAGAATATATTCCAAGATATATATATGTATACATATATATATATATAAACCAAAAATCTTTGTGGAAAATTACGAATTGAAAAGTAAAATTATCCTCTATAAATAATAAGATAAGATAAAAAAATTCCTGATATCTCCTAATATGAAAATATCTTCAAGTTGGAGTAACTTGGGAATGACTTATCATTAGAATGAGTTCTTTCTTTAATCTTGTGACCGTTTTAACATCACAGATCTTACAACTGTTTGATGGTTACAAATCTAATGTTTTGGAATTGTTTGACCATTATAGGTCTAACATTTTAAATTTTTTTTTTTTTAAGTTTCAAATAAATTGAGAACAAAGCTTTTGGTTCAGATACATAGATTTCTATTTTTTCTCTATTTTCCATCTTTTTTATTTTTTTTTAGCAAAAAAATTTCTTTGATTCCAATTATTTTCCAACGAGTGCTTGTATGTCAAGAGAGTTGTGTTAACCTTAGGGAATAACCGACATGAGACGGTTAGTACCGAAATCATACCGCAATTGCTTTCAAGATAGTGATCATTCTACAACATTCGACACTCCATTTATACATAGTTTTGTACATAGGAAGAAGAAGTCATGCCAACTATAACCATTTGCATAAAATAACAGTCCACCTGAATGTGTTTAGACCTCTATAAAAAACTAAATTATGAAAGTTCAAAGTTTCAGTGAATGCAAAATTGAAAAAATTAAAATCTATCAAACATACATGTAATATTTTGTAGACCAAACTTGTAATTTAACATTCTTTTAATTGAATAAATGGGAGGTAAAATTAAATCATTGACTTTTGAAATAATAATTGGTATTTTTTCTTTTATTGAATTAGGCTTGAATTAAGCTTGTACTTTAAACCTATTTTGTATACGTTAAAGTAGTTTTAATTATAGATAAAAATTGTTAATAATAGATAAGATGAGCTTTTGTTAGCCTGTTAAGCACGAAGTTGTTGGATAAATAAATTAAAAAGAAAACAATGTTTTAACTTGAGCCTTTGTATGATGTATTTGCCAATGGAGCTAAAATTGGTCGACCATTGAGTCGTTGGTTTCGTGTTCACATCACAAATAATAATAAAATATTACTATTAATAAAAGAAGGAAAAAGAAAATTTAAAACAGGACAAAATAGCATTTAATATTCGACAAATGACAATTGGGAATTTTTTCTTCAGCCGCCTTCAACGGTCGCCGTTAACTAACACTCAGCTGGATTAACTTCGAAAATAATGTAATTTTTGAAAGTAATGACAAAAATAGTATATATAAAAAAGAAATTACAAAATTAAGGTGGAAGAGAAAACTATTGATAAAAATAGGATAGCAAAATCGTGTACTTGGTACATTATTATTGTTGTGGCCTTCATGTCAATGTACGACTTGATCAATGAAGACCAAACTCGTGGACGAGGTCCACCATTTCCATATTTTATTTTTTTAAAATTATTTTCACAATTTTTCATATTAATAAGTTACCATATAAAAGAATTCAAGAAAAATTGAATTAATTACATGTCGTTATTATATTAATTTCTACATTAAATGAAATTTTAATAAAAGGTATATATATATTTCCTTTTTGAATGAAAAAATCTTGAGGTGAAATTTTGGAATATATAAAAGATTCAATTTTTGTTCAAGTTGACAAATTAAAATTTGCTTCATCCAACGAATTTGTTAATGTAACATTATATTCAGGGTCTCACTTAAAAGAAAAAAAAAACTCGACATCATGTTAATGATAGCAGTTTATTTTTTAAAAAAAAGAAAATGAAAGGATTTGCTTTCAAAATCCATAAATATTAAAACCAACTCTATTTTTGTCCATAAATATGAGATTTTAAATTTAATTGGTATATATAATGCCATTAGTGATAGAATATGGAAATCAATATTTTCAAATTCTATAACAAAAAAATACTAATCTTTAATGGTCAAACATTTTGTTTAAAAAAAATGGTCAAACATTAATGTATCTTCCATTTATTTCTTTTTATTCTTTTAAATGGTTAAACATTAATGTCCGTTCCAAAATGGTCAAACCTCATCCATGATTTAGCCTTACATCATTACTTGACATGTGGCTGGGAAATTGTGACACGATTTATCCACTAAGTCGGCACTCAGTCCATGATTTTATAATCCTATTTTTGTCAATACTTTCAAACCAACTCTATTTTCGTCAATAAATATTAAAATAACATTATTTAAAAAAAAATTCTTTCTTTCTTTCTTTTTAAGAAAACTACTTTTCTATACGTGAATTTTGAATCTATTTTTCATTTGGTCTCAAAATGTGGAAGTATTTCACTTTTAGGCTAGGGTAAGCGTGAAAAAAGAATGGTTGTTTGAAAAGTGGGCTTCATTTGATTACATTTGTTATTGTTTACATGTGTTTCATACACATACTGACATGTAAGGCTCCCATCTAAATCTTAAATAAAAAAAATGTAAATTGATTGATTAGTAGAGAATTATCAATCAAATCTTGTTTGAAAATTATGTGGGATCCACGATCTTTTTCAGATAGTTTTGAGCGACTTTCCAAATTTTGTCTCACAAGTCATCAATTATCATTCATATCGTTGGGATTGATTGGTAATGATCACACAAAGGCCATTTTATCGTTCATTCATTTTTTATACAATTACCAATCTATCATTCGATGTCTTCGATAATTGTAACGATAGTTTTTTTCTCATTCATGTCTCTTACTTGTCTTCTTATTTTGCATGCATTTTTTTAGTACGTTTAGTTTTCGTTTGTTAAGATATCATTAACTTAAAAATGCAAGTGATCATAAGCAAACAAAAAAAGATCATTTTTTTTCATCATAATAACAAAAAAAATTGATTACTTAATAAGGAACCAATAAATTAAAAAAAACAACAAGAAGAAGAAAAAGAAAACCTTGCTCCGAGTCGCTAGATATGATCACTAGTGCACGTTTGGTCTTCTTTTTTTCTCCTCCTTCTATGTGTTGTTGGGTCCTTTTTGCCGACATGGAATCTTCTCCTTCCCACCTCTTCTTCCTGCTCCTTCTCTTAATCATTACCCTTCCATTGTGGAGGGTCGTTAACGGAGTTAAAGGAGGCCCGATGTAGGTAAGCACACTTATCCCGTTTAAGGAAGTACCTATGAAACAACATAAGTCCGCCACATTTGGGGAGTGCCTATCTCGCAAACTATTACCATCAGTTTTCGTCTGATCCATGACATTTTTGAATGACCACAATCTTGTCATCAATAGAAATTCAGCTTTACCGAACATTACAGCGATTTCCCTAATGTTGAACGACTTGCAGTCTTCTCAATCATCCATGACCTCCCTCAATAAAGCCTCATGAATGAAAGTTGAATATGATATTCAGGTCAATAAAGCAACCAAATATCATTCTTTTAAACACATCCAACTGCGTCGTGCTCAGCTTTATCTAGCAATGTTGGCATACTTGATATGGGATAGGTTGGTAAACCAAGCAGGAAACCACTCAGTAAAAGGAACCTCGTGCTGAGTTTGTGTCATTTCATAGCTGCAAGAAGTTCCAGAAAAAAAAAAAAAACGTTAAAGAAAATATAAGAATTGTGAATCTATCATATTTACCACTACCTTTACACTTATCGTTACCTCTAAACCTTAAATAGGAACGGTAACGGTAAGAAGGTGATAGACAACATCAAAATGAAATGAAATTAGGTTTACTTTATAATTGTTTTAAAATTAATGACTAGGCATGAATAAACTGGGTATTTAATGAAAATTTGAGGTTAAAAGTGTAGATGATCTTCAAACCTACATGTCAAATTAAAACAAAATTCAAATTTCAAGGATAAAGTTATAACATTTTGAAGCATAGAGACTAAATTGAAAGAAACTCAAAACTTAAGAACTAGAAGTCAACCATGGCTAAATGAAAACTATACCCAATATTTAGAGAGCAAAAATATACTTTTATAAGAAACCATATTTTATATACTCTTTTTCATAAGAAAAAAAGTATTCAATTTGACCCCAGCGAGTACATTGAACTCCTTTTTTTATAAGGATAAATATCAATTTATACCTTAAACTTTGAAGAGCCGTTTGGATTGAGGTTTTCCCAATGCCCAGGAATTAAGGATGCTTGGGAATTATATGTTTGGGAATAAAATTACTGGGAATCAAGGATGACTATGTTTGGTTGTGCATGGGAAAACAATGTCTGTAAATAGTATGTGTGGGAATTAGAAGACCCGAAAAAATCGAGTAATCCAACCCAACCCAGCTGGTTTGGGTTGGTTAAAAAAATGAGATTGTGAAAACAAGTCCAAACAATTGTTTACAAAATACTATACGATCGCTTAAATTATCTACATGATCACTGAGCTCCGCTACATGATCGCTGAGTAAAAAATGTTATACAATCGCCTACCAAATGCAACATGATCGCTGAGCTTGACTACACGATTGTTGAGCTCGACTAAACGATCGCTTAGCTTTGTTACACGAACGCTGAGTACTAAAATGCTATACGGTCGCCTACCAAATGCTACACGATTACTGAGCTCGACTACACGATCGCTGAATAACAAAATGCTATATGATCGCCTACCCAATGCTATACGATCGCCTACCAAATGCTATACGATCGCTTACCAAATGCTACACGATCGCTTACTCGGCTACACGATCGTTTAGCTCTACTACACAATCACTGAGTAACAAAATACTATACGATCGCCTACCCAATGCTATATATGATCGCCTACCAAATGTTATACGATCGCTTACCAAATGCTACACGATCACTGAGCTCGGCTACACGATTGCTTAGCTTTGTTACACGATTGCTGAGTAACAAAATGCTATACAATCGCCTATCCAATGCTATACGATTGCCTACTAAATGCTACACGATCACTTAGCTCTGCTACACGATCGCTGAGTAACAAAATGCTATTCGATTTCACGGCTGGAAGAAAGGAAAATTGTGGTAGGAAGCGGAAGAAGAGATGAAAATGCACACCTCTCAATGGGTATGCAATTCCTTCATTTGTGTGGGTAAAAGATACCTAGGAATTGCCTTTTCCAAGATAAATAAACAAAGTCCACAAACCAAACGTGGGTTTGTAAACTCATTCCCATTCCCACCCTCTTTTCCCTCCAACAAAACGGCCCCTGAGAGTTGTATTAATTAAAACATTGAACTAATAATCTCATCAAATTAAATCTTGAACTTTTGCAAGTTTATCAATTTACATCCTCATCCAAATTTCATTCGACCAATATCATGTAAAACTTATTATTTGAGTCAATTAAACTTTTAACTTTTCATAAATCAATCAATGTAGACCTTTTATTACAATTATCTTTGAAATTCATCTATGCATTAATTCTCAAACATGTGAAGAATTCTTCAAATTATGTCGGTTTGACAAAATGGACAATTGAGTAAATGCATGGACGATTTTTAAAGAAAATTTTGTCTAAGAATATAAATTGATTTATTTATGAAACTTTGGTGTTTAATACTATGGAAAATTCTTCATACTATTCTCATTTATTGTTTGTCATGATAGTAGCATTTAAGAATAATGTAGGATCAATAAAATAAATTAATATATCATTTAATAACATGTCAAATTATGAATGAAAATAGTATCTCAATGAATAACACGTCTAGGGACCCACACGCTAAGCAAAGGTAAGAGGCGTGCAGGGGCCATGACAGGTGTAGGCGGGGAGAGGCGCACATGACGCTGTGCTAGTTAAGGTGTGTGTCTAGCTAAGCTCCTTTCTTATTATTCTACTTCTTGTATATTGGCTACTTGATGATAGTTAGAAATGTTTTTCTCGCAATTCTTCTCCTTTTCTATGGCTTTGATCATGGTTTGGAGAGTCTTGCTCATTAATTCTTAAAGCTTTTTAGTTCTTGATCATGTCATAGGTCTTTCAGGTACAGTTGGTATCCTAGATCACATCATTTTGTTATCTATATTAAGTTCGTTTATTACTTTTTTTTTAAAAAAAGAATAAGTTAATGAGAAGTTAGACACAATTATTTTAAAAGTTGAGGGACTTCTGCATAAATTTAAAATCGAAGAGTCATACCAAACACTTTTATTTAGATATAAATTGAAACTCCAGAGACTTATTAGACACTTTTTTAAAGTTTTTTGCTCCATTTAAGATAAATCTAAATGTTCAAGAACTAATTACTTAGCTCAAAATCTAACAACAACCAACCTATGATAATCTTTCATAATTTTAACAACAATCAACCTGTGATATTAGTGCATGAAATTGAAGAATAACGATGTTCGAGAATCTAGTTCTCACATTTCTTTAGTAGTGTTACAACCAACAACATATATGTGATAGACAAGGGAGTGAGAGTTGATGTAATGAGTCATTAGGGCATAGTTTTTGGCAATTCATTCATCATAAAGAGGTTTTGAATAAATTTAGAGTCCGCAGTCCTAGAAGATCTTGTAGAAGAAAGAGTCGCCAAGGTTTGTGGATTTGAACTGTCAATGAAGCCAAAAAAAACTTGTCAGCTATTAGAATTGGCTCAGATCACATAGGTTGAAGAATCTAATCAAATCAATTGTCAATGTTGGTTAAAAGAAAGATGGGAGAATGATTTTCTCAAGCAGATCAGCCATGACGATGGAACCAAAATTTGAGTCAGATAGAAATTGAGACCATGTGATAATCTTTCATGAATTATGAAAGAATACTTCTCATTAAATAATTAACGAATACAGAGGTATATTTATACACAAATAATGAATTGAATATAACATAAAGATAACAACTTAATAGAACCCTAACTACTAATAAAATAACCAACTCATTTACTTAGCTCAAAAATCTAATAACAACCAAAATCAAAATCAAAAGTTTAGGAACATTATTATTAAAAATACTCCAGAACTTTGCTTTTTGTTTCAAATATATACTCTAAACCTTTCATAAATATTTCAAAATATCAATGAATAAAAATTCATTAGAATATTTGAACGAAACGTAGACGTATATGAATTCGATTCTTTCAGACTTTAATCCAAGCAAGCATCTTAACCACCACTCACCGCGAAGCATCTTAGTCGAAACTAAAGAATTTTTACTTTGAGAATAGTAATTTCTAAAGGTTTAATTTAAAAAATAATAATAATAATAATAATTAAAATATACTATTTTTCAACGGATGAAATAATAGAGAGAATTTTTTAACAAGCATATGATAAAAAGATTAGGGATATTTTTGTAAAGTTTAACCTAAAAAATTAAAATTCAAAAGTTAAACAAATCACAATCATCAAATTCTAAGTCCATTTTCAATAACCTACACTTCAATTTTTTAAATTTCATATTTTCTTAAACTACTCTTTAATCAGATTCCCTGAATTCAAATATTACAAACATTTAGAGGAAAAAATATTTTTCAAAATACTCATTTTTATTTAAAATACTTTTGATAAAAATGATCGAAAATACATTCTCTTGAATAGTTTCTTAAATTAAATGACTTATTTCTTATTTCACGCGGAGACTGAGAGCGAAAATGAAAGCAATAGTCAACGTAGGGAAGGCGTGGAAGTAGTAAAAACAGGGCGTGGCAATATCAAACCCATCGACCGGGTAAAAGCCACGTTGGGATGTTAACAAAAGAAGAAACGAAGACTTTTCAAATGTTTCAAACCCAAAAACAGAGAAACAAAGAAAGAAGAATAGTCAAAGCTTACTGGTGCCGCCAGTCCATGGCCGATCAACCTCTTCATTTTTCTTTATTCTTCTCTATAAACTCTCTCTCTAAAAACCCATTTCTCTCTCTAAGCTGCCCTCAAAATTTTTTTGATTCAACGAAAAAAAAAACCTCATCGTTGCCTTAATTTCACTGCTCTGTTCTTCGTCAATGGCGGTCAGTTCTTCTAATTTCATCATCTTTTTCTTGTTCTTCCTGTTGTTTCGATTTCGCCTTTTTATGTTTATGTTTGTTTGGTTGCTGAAAAAATTAAGATCTTTGTGTTTATTTACTGTTTTGTTGAGCAGTCATGGTAGTACGGTAGATCTGAAATGAATTTGTTTTTGCAGTCTGATTTTGTTATTGTATAGATTAGTTTTTCTCTTCCTCTGCTTCAAGATGGGGTTTTTGTATCATTCATACAAAGTCCTAACCTAGATGTTTAATTTCAATATTTCGAATTAGTATAAACCTACAATGATTAAGGCACTTTGCATGATTTACTTGATATGGCGTTATAAAGTTGAATTTTTTTCCATTCAAGGGACTTGAATTGAAACTTCCCACATAGATGAAGTTGTTAATCATCAACTAAAGTCTTTAAATCAATCAAAGGATTTAACATGGTATTAGAATAGGAGATCCTCTATTTGAACTCGTGTAATGTCATTTTCTCCCTCAATTAACATTGACCTATCATTTTATTCTTTTGGGTCAATCGATGATTTAACAAAATCTCTTAGATTTTAACTAATCGAGTGAGAATCGATAGAAGAATATAGAAGCTTTTATGAGTTTGATACAATATATGAATGTAATCAAGTTAGGAAACTGTATTTGTTTTGAAAAGAAAGTGTTGTGTTGGGACAGCAACGGTCACATGTACCAGCTTTTGGAAATTGGGAAAGCGAAGGGAATGTTCCATACACAGTGTTCTTTGACAAGGCGCGAAAGGGCAGAGGCGGTGGACCAATCAGAAACCCAAACGATCCTGAGGAATATCCAGACATCCTCAAGGACAATTCCCATGAAGCTGCTCCAACCAAACCCAATCCTAAGGACGATACTACGGCACCAAAACCTATGACTCATGAGAGGAGGCATAGTCGAGAAGACGGTGGCTTTCGCCCCTATGCCAACTCTCCCGGCAACCGTGAGAATCCCGGTCGGAGACAGAGCGGTTCCGAATATAGCATTGACCGCTCTCCTCTCCATCGCCAGGCGAAGCCCTCGGGAAGAGACAGCCCGGTGACGGAGGGCAAGAGCTTTGAGGGTGGTTATGGCAACCGTGGGAAGACTAGAATGAAGAATGATGCCACTGTAAGTTTTTGTCGTTTTAATTTTTTCAATTTTCAAATTTGGCTTGATTTTGAACATACCTTAGAAAGTAAATAACAAAATAACAAAATTTATAAGTATTTATGACCTTAATTTTCAAGACCTAAAAATAAATTAAAACCAAATGACTTAACCTTGCATCTTAATCCCAAAATTTAAATTAAACTTTCAAACTTTATATTTTAATAAATAAAGATTACCTTAATGCCTTAATACAAAATTTTAAGTCAGATCATATATTCAATTAAACAATTGACAACAAAGTTAAGGATGAACATCAAAATAGTTTGTTTTATAAAGTTCAATAAGATTGAAACCTTTCTTCCATTGGTTTGGTCTTTGAAATGGTAGTTTTAAATTGTGAGTTGAATAATTGTGTGGTGCAGCCGGAACCGGAAGGGACGGCGGTGCCGAAGTTTGGATCGTGGGATGTGAACAATCCGGCGTCGGCCGACGGTTTTACACACATTTTTGGTGAAGTTCGAAAGGAAAAGCTGGGGCCAGGAACCCCGCCGCCGCAACATTCTTCTTCCCCTTACAACAATGTTAATAACCGAAGACCCAACGACAGTGTCAAGGTATTTTAATTTTCTGTCCTTTCCATTTTTTATGATGAAAAAAAGGCTAAATTAGAAAATAAGAATAAAAATAACATCAAATTTCTCCCATCTTTAAAAGGTAACTTTATTCTTTCAAATGTTGTACCATTATCCGTGGCTTTTAATTTATTTAAGAATAAATAAAGCAGCTGAGGACCGAAATCGAGATCTAGAATTGTGTCGTAGTGAGCAGCGACAGATAAAGAGTGGGGCTTGAACTTGGATTCTAGAGGGTTGGAAGCTAGATTTACCACTTGACTTGCTATTGATATTGGTACTATGTTAGTTTTATATATATATATATATATATATATATATTATATAAAGAGCATAAAGTTAAGGGGAGCCTCAAGCCTCCTGAACCTATACTAAATTTGCCACTGGTAATGAGTGACCTAGTATGGTGTGGTGATTTTAAGTCAATAGTAAGCCATTCTAGTTCCCGATTAAAAAGATTTCTACTTCCATTGTAGTTTTGAAATGTTTTTGTAGGGTCAAGGTTAAAATTGTAACTTTTGGATGTATATATTAATTTTTTAAACAAATGACAAAAATTTAGAGTTTTTTTTAGCAAAAAGAAGTATAATAATATTAATTTTCATGGATCGAAATGAGCATAACTCAAATGACATACTGATGTGTTAAGGATAAAAAGGTTTGTGGTTCAAAATATCTCATCGTTGTTGTACTAAAAATAATCCCTTTCTTAGGATTGGTTCGTTTTTCCCCTATGAAATTTGTAGTTGATTGTGGTTGTTTTTATTAAGTAGAGTGCAACTGATTTGATGAATGTTTGTTTGTTTTGCAAAACTTGTTGAGCTTGGTTTTGGAGTTTTGAGTGTTTTTGGATTTGTTGATTCAAGTTGTGTTCTTGGGTACTTGATTTTATTGTTGTACTTAGTTGGCTATAATGTTGATGTCTTTATCAATTATTTTAAACTTTAAAAAGGATATTATTATTGAGGAATTCTTAAATTCACTTCATAGAAATGTTGTATGCTTTATCAAGCTTTTTTCCCTTCTTATTATCATCAACTTTGAGCATGATGGTAGGGCTCTGGTTAATACATTTTAAGTTTAACCTATGTTACATCTGTTGAGTTTTATGTAATCTATTATTTTTAGTATAATAGAGATAAAAAGATTCGAACCACCGACCGCTTCATAATTTTATATAACCTATTGATGAATTCATAGATAAATTTTTTATTGAACTTTTAGTAGTTCATAATCTATTATCACTTCGAATTATTAATAGATGGAAAACGAATGTTCTTTTTTTATATATATATTTTTTGTAATACAATAGAAGTGAGAGTATTTAAACCACATACCTCGTAATGTTAATATGCCACTTTCAATAATTTTTTTTTTTTTTATAAATGAGAATAAAAACAGAAGTAGAGAACTTATATTATTATTTATTAATAATATAATTTATATATTTGGCAGGGAGGGTGCTTCCCATGTCTAAGAAGAAAATAAGTTTGATTTATTGAGCAATTGAAAGACTCTCTCCACTCCTCTCACCAATCTGCATCCACCAAAGGATTTTACTCTGCAGAGTGGACTATGTGTGTTGTTTTTTGTATTTATTATATATATAATTTTTTTTTCTTTTCCTTTTTTTTTTCCTTGTGGGAGAAACTTGTACTTGTTAGATTTATCTTCATATTTTTGGTCTTTTGGCTTATTTTTCTGTAATATCCTCACTTTTTTTTAAGCTTTGCTTCATCTTTTGCCTAAATAATTGATTCTTTGGTTTCTTTCCATACACCTTTTTTTTTATAAACTTTGAGATTGTTACTTAAAACTTTATTGATATGGTGTCATAATGGATGTGAGATTTAAGGTGAGTTGAAATTTTGTTTAGGCGTTCAAAAAATAGTGTTAAAAATTTTGCAAAATAATACCTTTTGGCTTTTTGGTCCCTAAATTTTCGGCTTAGGTTTCATTTGGTCCCTTGATTTCAAAATGTTATATTTTTAGTTTTTAAATTTTGAGTTTGGTTTCAATCTAGTATTTAGGTTTTCGTAATATTACAATTTCAACTATTGAGATTTGAGTTTTGTCTCAAGGTTTCAAAATTTACAATTTTTATGTTAACTTTTTAATCAAATATTCACTTCAATATTTGATGTTAATGTATATTGATTAGTTTAAAATAATTTTGAAGTGGAATTTTAAAATGAATTTTAATATTGATGAAAAAATAGTAAAAGTTAATTATAATTTTTTAATTCTTTTAAATTAATTAATAGATAACAACACTACAGAATGAAAGTGAGTGGTTAGGGAAAATTCGATGTTAAAAATGTAATTTTAAAACCTAGAGAAACAAAATTAAAATAAAACTCAAATCTTAAAACTAAAATTGTAATTGTTGAATGAGAAATTTTGGACCAATCACAAGTCACCATGTCGTTTGCTAAATTAACGACAAATTTCTAAATCATTGACTTTGGGTCCAATTAAAAGTTGACACATGTCCCGAATTGAATTGAAGACAAGTTTTGATGATGAATCAGATGAGATTAAACTGGTCCAATTTGATATTACTATTTGGGCTTAAAGTCCAAACTATAAAAAATTTTGAATTGGACCCAAATTCCAGATCAGGCCCAAAACCAACTAATTGGGCCCAAGGGTCAAGCCCATGGACCAACCAAGCCCACGAAGCCCACCTGAGAACTCTATAAATAAAGAAGTTCTCTTCATTTGTAAGGGCAGCATTTTCTACACTCAGAAGACTCAGAGAAAATTTGCTAACAAGCAGAGGACTCCTGAAAACTCCTAAAGCTTCCAAGACTCCTAAAGCTGCACTCCTATAAGACAAAAGACCTTTTGACAAATACTTTTCCAAGACTTCAACTTCAAGCTTCCAAGACTTCTAAAGTTGCATTCCTATAAGGCAGAAGACATTTGAAGACACAAATACTCTTCCAAGACTTCTACTTCAAGCTTCCAAGACTTCTATTTCAAGCTTCCAAGACTCCTGAAGCTACACTCTTATAAGGTAGAAGACCTTTGAAGACACAAATACTCTTCCAAGACTTCTACTTCAAGCTTCCAAGACTTCTGTAGCTGCACTCTTATAAGGTAGAAGACCTTTGAAGACACAAATACTCTTCCAAAACTTCTACTTCAAGCTTCCAAGACTCCTGAAGTTGCACTCCTATAAGGCAGAAGACCTTTGAAGACACAAATACTCTTCCAAGACTTCTACTCCAAGCTTCCAAGACTTCTACTTCAAGGACGTCTGGTGCTTTCCTTCTCCAAGTCAAGCATATTCACCCAACTAAGAGAGAGAATCAAAGGATCAAATATTAGAGATCGAACCATATCGCATCAAATCAACTCCAACATCAACACCAACTCAAGTTCAACTCCACGAAACAAGTTTCTCCGGAAACCTCGTACGAACAAATTGGCACACCCAGTGGGACCTCTCTACCTTTCATCTCTTTCTCAGCATTCAAACAAGCCAAATGACGCCTAAGAAGGTGGCATCCAAATCTCCTAAGAAGATGGCATCTAAAGCTTCCTCCGCAAACGACTCATACAAGGGACCGGTCACCCGCGACTGCTTAAAAGAAATCACGCAGAAGCAAGAGCAGAGCTCCCCCATCGCCCACGACATCTTGAACCAAATGATGGAATCCCCACAAAGTGGGGTTGTCATCAAGGAAAACCCCCTTGTTTGACAACTCTACATTCGCGCCTGATGAATCGGAAAGAGATTCACCGCCAGATGTGATTTCTGTCATGATGGCGGATGTGATGGCGGAAGCGGCCATGGCTGAAATGGAAAGGAAGATTAACTTCCTGATGAAAGCTGTCGAGGAGCGAGACCACGAGATCGCTGCTTTGAAGGAATAAATGTAGTCTCAAGAGGCTGCTGAATCAAGCCTAGCACCCACGATGAAAGCAATCGACAAGGGGAAGACTGTGCTACAAGAAAGCCAATTGCAACAGTCAGCCTCGGTGGCCTCTTTGTCGGTCCAACAACTATAAGACATGATCATGACCTCCATAAGAGCTCAATATGAAGGGCCGGCCCAAATCTCCTTCATGTATTCCAAGCCATACACTCAAAGGATCGACAACCTGAGAATGCCTACTGGATATCAGCCCCCAAAGTTCCAACAATTCGACGGAAAGGGCAACCCAAAGCAACATATCGCCCACTTCGTAGAAACATGCGAAAATGCGAGAACAGGAGGAGATCTACTGGTCAAACAGTTCGTCAGAATCCTCAAAGGGAACGCTTTTGACTGGTACACAGACTTAGAGCCTGAGGTGATTGACAGTTGGGAGTAACTTGAAAGAGAATTCTTGAATCGCTTCTACAGCACCAGACGCACCGTCAGCATGATGGAGCTGACAAACTCCAAACAACGAAAAGGGGAACCAGTCGTTGACTACATCAATCGATAGAGAGCTCTAAGTCTGGATTGCAAAGATCGACTTACCGAGTTGTCTGCTGTGGAAATGTGCACGCAGGGTATGCACTGGGAACTTCTCTATATCCTACAAGGGATTAAGCCCCGTACCTTTGAAGAATTAGCGACCCGCGCTCACGACATGGAGCTAAGTATCGCCAACAGAGGAATGAGGGACTTTCTGAACCACGAATCGAGGAAAGACAAGAAGGAGGTGAAGGGCGCCGAGAAAATTGTGAAGGGCGCCAAGAAAACTGTGAAAGGTGTCACGAAGGAATCAATGGTTATTAACACAACCCCATTGAAGTTCTCCTCAAAAGGGAAAGAAAAGAAGATAGAGAAGAAAGACCAAGAAGGCGAGAGACATCGCCTAACCCTGAAAGAAAGACAAGCGAAGGTTTATCCATTCCCTGACTCTGACGTAGCGGACATGCTTGAACAATTACTGGAGAACCACCTTATCCAACTGCCAGAATGTAGGCGACCGGAATAGGCCGGCAAGGTAGATGACCCCAATTACTGCAAATATCACAGGGTCATCAGTCACCCGGTCGAAAAATGTTTCGTACTGAAAGAATTGATCCTCAAATTGGCCCGTGAAAGGAAAATAGAACTGGATCTAGACGAGGTGGTCCAAACGAATCACGCTCTAGTGACAGTAACTCCGAGGGTGGTGCCACCAACCATATCTTATGAAGAAAGGGAGAGCTCGGTCTAGTTTGAGACCTTCGAACCTATGGTAATGCGGTTTCAGCAGGAGGTCCAAGCTACAGATCCTCAAAACGGAGGAGAGCGCGCTGACGATGACGATAACGAAGGCTAGATTCTTGTGGCACGCCATAAGAAAGGAAGACTGAACTCTACCCAAAAAGAGATACGCTCTCATAGAAGCTACAAGAGAGAGAGTAAGACACAAAAAAGGAAGGGTAGAAAAAAGGTTCAAAGGCCCAAGGCTGTCAACGGGGAAGACAAGGATGTTTCTCGTCCCAGACGACAGATAACCTTAGCAGATTTCTTCCCGAAGAACTTCTGCAATTGGGGTTTAGAGGATATCCAACATAGACGATTTGCTTTCACTCCCACGAGAGGCTAAAACGACCCTGATTGAAGCACTGTTAGAATCCAACGCCTCTGGCGCACCGACCCCCACAACACATGATTATGCCTTGTGTTGCACATCCGTAGGCTTCTCAGACGAAGATCTACTGTTGGGATCCAAATTGCATAATAGACCTCTGTATGTCTCTGGATACGTTTGAGAACAGAGAATGGGTCGAATCCTCATCGACAACGGATCCGCCGTCAATATAATGCCTAAGACGACTATGAAACAGTTGGGCATACTCATGGAAGAACTATCAAACAGCAAATTAGTAATTCAGGGTTTTAATCAAGGCAGCCAAAGGGCGATAGGCATGATACGCTTGGAGCTCCTCATTGGTGATCTAAAGGCCAACGCGCTGTTTCATGTGATAGACTCAAAGACCACCTACAAACTGCTATTGGAACGCCCCTGGATTCATGGGAATGGTGTGATTACATCGACACTGCATCAGTGTTTCAAGTTTTACCAGGACGGGATTGAGAAGGTCGAAGCATATTCTAATCCGTTTTCTGAAGCCGAGTCTCACTTTGCAGATGCAAAGTTTTACTTAAAGAGCGAGAGTTCCGGTGAGACTATGCCAGCGGGGAATTTACCGACGAAGAAAATGGATGGATTCCGATCGAAGTTGCCAGCAGACGCGGGCAAGGTGCGAGCCTCCAGCCCAAAAGAGGACAGAATGTCCCTTGGCGTAAGAGAAACCTTTGTGGTGAGGGGTGGGAAAGCCTCAAAACCTCCGATTCTGCGCTATGTCCCTTTATCGAGACGAAACAAGGGTGAGTCGCTTTTGCGAAATGCTCAAAGGGTTTGCAGGTCGATGACATAGAAATCCTAAAGGAGAGTTTCGTCACACCCCTCACCCCGATAACGAGGCAGGAAGTTCACAAGCCGGAAGCAGAAATGACGGGGTCAAAGCTGCCCGAGAAGCGAACGGAAGACGGATTCGATCCCAAAGCTTACAAGCTGTTGGCGAAGGTGGGCTATGATTTCACAACTCACACTGAGTTCAAAAGTTTTAAGATTTACGAGCAACCTCGACTCTCGCCAACCCAAAAAAAGCTCTTGCAAGAGGGAACACGCTATATCCACGTCGAGGGCGGGTCTCGGATATGAGCCGTTAAAGCCAGTCCACATAATCAGAAAAGCGAAGGGGAAAATGGCCGACAACAATCATATCACTACAGAAGGAGAAAAGGAGGGCAAAGATAAAAGAGCCTCAGTCTTCGACCGTATCAGACCACCTGCCGCACGAGCCCTGGTCTTCGAAAGATTAAGCATAACAAAAGCAGAAAGGGGAAGCCCACATATTATCCTTAGAGATACTCGACACTCAGTCTTTCGATGGTTAACTCTGCCAAATGAAGAAAATGAGGAGATCATCTGTCAATTGCCGGTGGTGGTACGACCGTCAGCCCTCGAAAGACTACGCGCAGTTCCAAAAGAGAGTGAAAGAAAACCCCACACTCCCATTTTCGATCGCTTGGAGCACGAAAGTGTTGAATGTCCCCTCGATCAATATGTCCTTAGCAAGACACATGGGAAAGGAAGAGTCTGCACTAACACCCTCGAAACAACTACAGGAAAGAAGGGGTCAATACCTCGAGAATTCATCTGGCGGCGAATCGACCTTAAAAATGCTGAAGCGTTATCAGATCAGAAACCATCAGAAGAGGCAAAAAGTGATAGGGAAATCCGTAGTGCCATCCCCTTACGCATGAAGAGAAAGACCTTCGTTACCCTAAACACAAGCGAGGGCACGCTCAAAGTAAAGAGGCACGACATCGTTTTCACCAACCCTCAGAACAGAAATCTAGAGCGGGAGGAAGTCAAAACTTCGTGCCACCACATCACCGTCACCGAAGGACTCGAAGAAGGTATGATCGAAGAGGAAGTGGAGGACGCTCCGCAAGGACTAGAGGACGGTGGTCAATCCACGGTGGACGAGTTAAAAGAAGTGAATCTGGGCACCGTAGAAGAGTCGCGTCCGACTTTCATCAACGCGTCTCTCTCGGAAGAGGAGAAGAACGAATACATGAGTTTATTCACCGAATACAGGGATGTTTTCGCCTGGTCATACAAAGAGATGCTGGGACTAGATCCAAAAGTAGCAGTCTACCATGTCGCGATCAAATAGGGGTGTCGACCTGTTAAGCAAGCTCAACGACGCTTTTGACCAGAACTTATCCCCCAGATTGAGGTTGAGGTCAATAAACTGATTGAGGCTGGGTTCATTCGTGAAGTTAAATATCCAACGTGGATAGCCAACATTGTCCCGGTTAGAAAGAAGAATGGACAGCTTCGTGTTTGCGTAGACTTTCGCGACCTAAACACCGCCTGTCCTAAAGACGATTTCCCATTGCCCATCACAGAAATCATGGTCGATGCGACAATGGGACATGAGGCCCTATCCTTCATGGATGGATCTTCCGGATATAACTAGATAGGATGGCCCTCGAAGACGAAGAAATGACGGCATTTCGAACCCCAAAAGGGATATACTGTTACAAGGTAATGCCCTTCGGGTTGAAGAATGTCAGCGCCACTTATCAATGCGCCATGCAGAAAGTGTTTGACGATATGTTGCGCTTAAAGTCCACGAATCAGATGAGATTAAATTGGTCCAATTTGATATTACTATTTGGGCTTAAAGTCCAAACTACAAAAAATGTTGAATTGGACCCAAATTCCAGATCAGGGCCAAAACCAACTAATTGGGCCTAAGGGTTCAGGCCCATGGACCAACCAATCCCACAAAGCCCACCTGAGAACTCTATAAATAGAGAAGTTCTCTTCATTTGTAAGGGCGACATTTTCTACACTCAGAAGACCCAGAGAGAATTCGCTAACAAGCAGAGGACTCTTGAAGACTCCTGAAGCTGCACTCCTATAAGGCAGAAGACCTTTGAAGACACAAATACTCTTCCAAGACTTCTACTTTAAGCTTCCAAGACTTCTACTTCAAGCTTCCAAGACTCCTGAAGCTGCACTTCTATAAGGCAGAAGACCTTTGAAGACACAAATACTCTTCCAAGTCTTCTACTTCAAGCTTTCAAGACTTCTACTTCAAGCTTCCAAGACTCCTGAAGCTGCACTCCTATAAGGCAGAAGACCTTTGAAAACACAAATACTCTTCCAAGACTTCTACTTCAAGCTTCCAAGACTCCTGAAGCTACACTCCTTTAAGGAATAAGACCTTTGAAGACACAAATACTCTTCCAAGACTTCTAGTTCAAGCTTCCAAGACTCTTGAAGCTGCACTCCTATAAGGAAGAAGACCTTTGAAGACACAAATACTCTTCCAAGACTTCTACTTCAAACTTCTAAGACTCTTGAAGTTGCACTCCTATAAGGCAGAAGACCTTTGAAGACACAAATACTCTTCCAAGACTTCTACTCCAAGCTTCCAAAACTTCTACTTCAAGGACGTTCGGTGCTTTCCTTCTCCAAGTCAAGCATATTCACCCAACTGAGAGAGAATCAGAGGATCAAATATTAGAGATCGAACCACATTGCATCAAATCAACTCCAACATCAACACCAACTCAAGTTCAACTCCACGAAGCACGTTTCTCAGGAAACCTCGTACGAACAGTAACTTTTTGAAATCTAATGAATAAATTGAAATCAAACTTGAAACTTAAATACTAAAAATTTAATATTTTCAAAACTAGAGACCAAATAAAAATTATATCCAAATGAGGACCAAAAAGTATTTTTCTCAATTTTTTTTGTAGTGTTTGATTATGTAATTAGAAGTGATTTAAAATAAATTAAGAGAAATTGTGTTGGATAAAGACAATTATATATTTACAATTGTAGCCTATTTTTTACACTTTGCATATGTTGCAAAAATCATGCATGATTTTTATTTCCTCTCTTTGGTGTTTTTCTTTTTTCTTTTTTTATATTACTCTGGTGTGTTCTTCCTTTTCTTTTTTATTAACGTTGTTAAAATATTTAGGCCTTGAATTAGGCTATAATTAGGAAATTCGGTTATCTTCCTTTCTATAAAATCCGTATGTAATTCTCAAGTTAATACACAAGAATTTCTTAAGTCAGTTTCCACATGGTATCAGAGCCTAATCTCTAAAGTTCTCTATTCTTTCGTCGTCATTGTTGTTCGATCTCTGTCTCCGTCAATGATCGATCGACAGAGGTAAATCTACGCATTAATCCATCTCTGATTCGCTCCACATCTGCCCAAATTTGTCGTTGCCCAGCCTCTCTTCCGCATCTTAGATTTTCCCACTCAATGCTCGCCCAGATCTGCCACTATGAAGAACTCGAATCCGGTCTAGAATAAAACCCACTCGATGATCCCCACTATGAAGAACTCGATCCTCGATCTCCCACTCGATTCTTACCTACTTGATGCTCACCAACTCGATGCTCCTCCTACTCGATGCTCCACCATTTGATGCTCGCCCAGATTTGTCACAAAACAGAACCCAAACCTACTCGATGCTTTGCTTCTGACAAGCCTAGTTTTGGTTTGGTTCATTCAAGACTAGTTTTGGTTTGTCTTTGTTAATGGATTTCAGCTCTCTTCTATTCCGTTTTCGAATCTGGCATTCGTAGATTTATGTTTTAAGCTCAGAAGTTTGTGGGTTTTGTTTTATATCTTTATGAAGGTCTCTATTTCCAACCTAGAAGTTCGTGAGTTCCTGTTTCCAGTCTAGAAGTTCTCTGTGTTCCAGTTCTTCATGGGTTTTTTGCTTCCCGCCCAGATCTACTATGTTGTGATTCAGAATTGCTTCTTCAGTTTCCGTCGTCCAATTGTTTCAGTTTCTGTTGTCCAATTGTTTCAGTTTATCCGCTTATAAACTCAAGTTGTTTCTATCACTTTGAGTTTGAGAGAGTGTTGAGATATTAGGTCTTGATTTATGTATTATGCAGGCTATAATTAGAAAATTTGGTTATCTTCTTTTCTATAAAATCCCTATGTAATTCTAAAGTTAATACACAAGAATTTATAATATCAGTTTCCACAAACGTTATTTTTTATTTCTCTCATGTTAGATTTCTTCTTCATGTTCTAATCGTGGTTGTAATTTCTCTCATAGAATTTTTAATCTTCTCTCCTTTAAATCCTTAGTGAGTCATGTGTTATTCTTCTCTCAACTTGGTGTGATTTTTTTATTCAGCGTGTCCTTTTTCTCTCGATTCCTTGTAATTTTGTTCTCTTTGTCAATCATCATATCTTTTTCATAGTGATGGGTTTTAAAAAGGAAGAAAAAATAGTAATAAGATTTGCACGTGTAGCTGAAACCAAAAAATAATATAACAATAATATGTTTGGTACATAAATCATGCTTGGTAATTAGTAAATCTTCATTTTATGTGGTTCATTTTCTCAAATTTAGTATTATATATAACAATAATCAACATGCATTCATAACTTATGTTGAAGCAAAACATGTGTGTTTCACTTTAAATTTGCTATATCATCGATATATCTAACAATAATCAACTTTCCAAGTATATCAGTAATATATCTAATATCAATCAACATTTAGTCAGTAACTTATTTCCGAGTAAAACATGTGTGTTTCATTTTATAAGTATGATATTCCAAATGTATCAATAGTAAATCAGATTTGAGATATTAATGTATCAGACATCAATTAATAAACATTTGAAGTAAGACACATTCAATCAATATTTATTTCGAAGTAAAACGTGTGTGTTTCATTTTATGAGTAAGATATTCCAAGTATATTAATAGTAAATCCGATTTAAGACATTAGTGTATTCGACATCAATCAATAAATATTTAAAGTAAGATATAAACATATCAGCATTATATATCTAACAACAATCAACATTCATTTAGTGAATGGTTTTGAAGTAAAGCATGTGTGTAGTTTCATTCTATAAACATGATATTCCAAGTATATAAACAATAATATAAGACACGAGTGAATCTGACATCAATTAGTAACTACTTGAAGTAAAACATAAGTGTATCAGAAATATATATATCTAACATCAATATTCAACATTTCTAGTGTATCAGAAGCATATCTAACAACAATCAACATTCAATCAGTAACTTATTTTGAAGTATGTTAGATAAGATCGATCGATTGTCTCAAGCATCAATTAGTAAATACATGAAGTTAGACATGAATGTATCAACAATCTAACATCAACCAACATTCCAAGTGTGTCAACCATATTAAATTTTCAAGTACATTCAATATAGTATATCAAATATCAATTAGGAAACCATATTCAGAGCATGTTTGGAAGGGATTCTAAAATGGTTAAAATCACTTTTGTCATTTTTAAAATTACTATGAAACATGTTTTTAATCCTTCAAAACTAATTTTGATGATATGTAAATGTATTCAAAAGTGTAAAATTTAATATTAAATTAATTTTGAGTGATTAAAAGTGTGTTTTAGAGTGATTTTAAAAATAGAAAAAAATGATTTTCACGATTTCGAAATCACTCCCCAATATACAATAAATCTTGAATTCATCGACCAACTAAGCTACCAAACACCAATCTAACAAGCATAATAACATATGAGTACAAAGAAAATCCATTAATTTTTTTAGTGCATCAGCAGACTAAATGCAATCTTTGAACAAGCAAACTAAAGTTTTGAATATATCTTGAGACTATCAGACGTCAATGAGTAAGCATGTTACAATTTCAAATATATCAACATACTATTAAACATCAATTAGCAAACATATTAAAATTTTGTGTAAAACAAAAGCTATCACACATTAATCAACAAACTTATTAAACTTTTGAGTACATCAAAAGGCTAAAGCTATTACCAAAGATAATATTAAAAAAAAAAAAGTTCTATGTATATCAAAGGGTTATCAAGCATCAATCAATCTTTATTTTCAAGTTGACAATGAATTGAAGAGAAAAAGGAGAGAAATTGACGGTGAATTGAAGGAGAATGGATATAAATCAACAATTTAGGAATTATTTTACCTGGGCAAATGACGCATGTTTGGAGGAAAATATTTTGGAGTTTTTTTGTTTTTTTTTGTTTGTTTGTTTGTTTTTTTCCTATATCTGCCCATGATAAAAGTTAATGACATGCATGCAATTTTCAATTTATGTTTAGTCATTTCTGTAATTTTTATTGTTGGAATCGAATTTCGATCGTTGTGTTGTGGATAAACCCACTGTCTTGAAAGTAAGATCGACGCAACCTTGGTGCTAAATCGCCAAAGATGGTTGCTCCCAGGGTTAACACAACTCCCGATCTGAGGGAATCGAATTCCCGTGGAAGCGTGTGAACGTCTTGCATTTAGACACTCGTTTCTTATGGAAAAAAAAACAGTAAAATAAAACATGAATTTGTAAGATAAACATTCAAACAAAAACATAAACATGCTAGAAAAGAGGAATAAGAGAAAAAATCAAAACTCACCTTTGTTAACTCCTTTAGCTTTCCTCTTCCAGAGTGGTCTCCAAGAACTTTTAAGGAGGAAAATAGTAGAAAATTTCTAGAAAGAAGTTAGAGAGAATGTGGAAGTTTGTGTAAAAAACTCCTTGCCCTAAACGAGCTATAAGGATATATTTATATGGAAAATGGTTAATTCGTTCTCCAAGAATTTTCTTTTATACCCTTAGTTTAATTAATTAAATAACTCTTATTTAATTAATTAGCACATTAATTAAATAACCATATATTAAATCCTATTTAATATACATTTATTTAATTATTATAAATATCATATATTTATACTAACCTCCAATCTCCATTATTTCTTAATCAATTAATTAATTAGTAATTAATCAATTAAATAACTATATTAAATCATATTTAATATGAAGTTAATTAACATATAAATATCACATACTTATATGTGTACATCTCTTTACGAATCCAATTCATATAAATTTAATATTTGAATCTTATTCAAATATATCTCTCTTACATAATTTGGATTATAGATCATATCTATAATTAACCATTATATATTAATCTCATTAATATAAAATTCCCTCATTTTGATTTGAACAATTTAAATCATTAGTGAGCTAACAAAGGGACCTTATGGACCTACAAGTTAGAAGCTCTAATGATATGAGATTAATTGATTAAACTCATTTAATCTAATTAATCAATATTCATTAACTACTTATCACTCTACTAAAGACCGATAGTTGTACTCTTTGCACTTATCTATGTCCATGGATATAACCGATCAATATAACGATGACCCTTCACAGATGCTCATAACTACAGTTGGGTCAAAATACCATTTTACCCCTATAATTACATCTAACTCCTTAAGTACCACTGGTTCCTTTAATGAACAAACAGTTTATAGTCCAACTATAAATTAACACCTCTCGGGCCAGTGAGAGGTTGAGGCCTTATTGTTCAAGACCCGGAACCAATTATTAAGGAAGCAATTTATATACTTTTCTAAGGAATGGAAATGAGTGAATTTCATCTTGTGTGACTGTGTTCCCAACTCCTTAATCACTATATATATATACATACATTAGTTGAAAACGGTTCGGTTCAGTTTCAAATTCGATTTTCGAAATTGAAACCGAATCGAATCGAATTAATTTGGTTTCAGAATTTCTTCAAATCGATCTAAACCACATTTTTCGATTTCAATAAGTTTTCGGTCCAGCTCGGTTCGATTTTTAGAAATGGTTCGGTTTTTGCGGTTTGAATGGCTACCCTTATACATGACTTAAATAACACACTTTTTATCACGGAATCGATGGAAATTTAAGGAGTAAAATATGTTGTAGTGATCTCAACCGTAGTTATTGAAAGTTCAAGAGGTAACTTACTTTCTCTAATAAAGTTATTGTCCTACTTCACTATGCATCAATTCAAATTGTAAAAAGTTTATGCTTAAGTTTGTTCTCCTATCTTTGCACAGAAACATTTTTAAAGTTTTAAAGTTTTAAAGTTTTCAAGGTTTTGAAGTTTTTTCTCTTGTTGCTTTACTATACTAGGGGATTGTTGAAAATGACTTTGGGCCAAGGCCCATAACAAACACAAAAGTGAAAAACTAGCCATTTATGACCGTTAGAAACTGGCCATTTATAGTCATTGGAAACTAGCCGTGTATAGCCGTTGGAAGCTAGCCGTTTATACCCGTTGAAAACTAGCTATTTTCTTGTTCTTTTCTTCTTCCTCATCTTCTTTATAAAGAAGAAAGTTTTGCAAGATCAAGGTAGACATTCTTTATTTCAAGATTTCCAATCTTTACTTCTTTTCTCTACTATTTTTTGAGAAATTTTTCATCGATCCCAACCTGGTCTCTGACGAGTGCACGTCAAAGATCGTGTTGGAATTGATATCCTAAATCTAGTGTATCTCATGGTTTGTAGTTTTTTTTAACACAAATTATTTATCTAATAAAATCAAAGGTATTTTATCTGACATTTAGACAACAATAATTCAATCCAATAAACTAACATCCAAGGTTATATGATGTCACTTGAACAGTATGTGGTGACATACAGGTGGTTCATGTTCAAGTGATAACTTAAAAGGTCTGCATAAATGGATGAAGGTTGGGTGCCTTATCTTAATAACACTGCGAATACAACCCACTTTGCAATTGTTACATGAGATGTAAGTGTTACAAACAATATGAACCATATTGTTCATGTAAAGATATGTGAGTGAGGGTATCTATGTATAAACTCACTATTTCATGGTCCGGACCATGAAATAATTAGTTTCTCTTTATAACACTGTTACTTGAAGAAACTAATATTTCACTAGGATGACCATAAGAGACTTGACCTTAACACTGAGTGAGTTGTGAATTTCTGTTTATGACGGCAATCCTTTGATCTGTATGGGTGAGAGTGGCCATGATAGCCGACTCAATAAGTCTATCATTCTGGAGATTTATATATATATATATATATATATATATATTTTAAAAAAAGATTAAAATTGTATTTAAAATCGAACCATTTTTTAATTTAAAAATATATAACATAGAGTTTTTTAAAATACCAAAATCGAATTTAAAATCGAATTTAGAACCGAACCGAACCGTTTTCACCCCTAGCCATGTACATAGAACCTCGCGTCAATATGAAAGTTTAGAAAAAGACCCTTAAACTTTTTCATAGAAGGCTACCACACCTTCACAATCACATTAATTGTTTCGTTATGTCTATCGCAATAGACCACTAAAAAACTAAGCTATAAGGACTTCACATCTAGTTCATACAAGGATCAACTTCATTAGGTTTATCAAAGAAAAACCTGTAACGACCCGACCATTCGAGTACTTTGACAAAGGTTGTTACTCATGACTACACATTTTCATTCAAATATTTTGACCAATAAATTATAAATTTAGTGAAACAAAGCTAACTATTTCAAACTAAAATTTTAAATTAATAAATTAATCAAAAAACAAAATATTTAATCGGGGTCCCCTAAAAACATAAATTTAAAATTGGAAAACATTGAAAAGTTTGAAAGTTTATCATAAAAAGTTCTAGAATTTCAAATACCAAAACTCATTTCAAACATGAAAAACATGAAAACATGAGTGGAAGCTTTTGTCTGGTACCAATGACACGATTAAGGATTCTTCTTGTCATTTGCCGGTCTATCCTTGCCTTTACTTGAAAAGTATATCATAAGAAAGGGTGTGTATGAAATACGCAGTAAGTGACCGATTACTAGGCCTTCTAGGTAACATATTAAACATCTTATCTAGGCAATAGTGTACACCCATATCATATCACTTATAGTGAACCCGAAGATCACATATAAGGGAACATGCATCAGTCGTAGATATATACTCGAAGGTACACATATCAGTCGTAGATGTGTCTCAAGGGAGCACACGTCAATCATAAGTATATACCCGAAGGTACACAAATCAGTCGTAGGTGTGTCCCGAGAGAGCACACATCAGTCATAGGTATATACCCGAAGGTACACAAACAGTCATAAATGTGCATATAAACAGTCATAGGTGTGTATCCCATAGGAATACATAATTACTCATAAGGTGTACACTGCCCAAATAAAAAGGTTAACATGCACCATATATACCTAACATGCATCATACCACATTTTAAACTTTTATCATAAACACAATCACTAAACTTAGAAAAAGTTACCAGAATGCCCTCAATCATGATTACATAAAACCACAATCAAACCAGCCCATATCATTAAATCAAACAGTCCAATCATTGGCACTTAACACATGAAAATTTATCAAAAACACTCAATCAACATATCATACAATATTAGTCAAGACAGTCCCTTACATTATATATAACAGTATAAACATCATCATGTGGTTGGGTGATTGGATCGAAGACGAACCAGTAGTAAGACACTTACCTTGGAATTAAGTCCAAATAGCTACCAATTCAACTTCGCAAAACCTTAGATCCTGAATAAATAAAAAAAACATAAACCCAAATTAAATCCAATGTTTAGGGCACAATTCCAATTATAGCCTAACCCGAATGTCTCCAAACAACTTACGCAACATGTGATTTGATCCAAAACTACTTCAAAACTTCAAAATCAATACAATCGAACAACTATATCACCAAAATAAACCTTTAACTCTAATAGACAGTAGCTTTAGACCTTCTAATCCAACCACTAAAAATAAAAATTAAAACAAAAGTTAAGTCGACACTTAGTGGGTATCCAAAAATTCTCAACAAAAACTGCAAACCTTACAAAAAAAAAAGACGCCGAACAGTTTTAATCTTGTTAGAAAACACCTTGATAGTCTGTAAAGCCAAATTTCAATATCAAAACAATATGGATAAGCCAAAAATTAAACTAAAATTTGATGAGTATTCAAAATCTTCCAAGAAAATCCATAAAACACCAAATAACTTAGCAAAAATATCAATCCTGGCGACAATAGCACTAGCGGCAGTGACGGCGGTGGCAACCATAGATGGGCGACGGGTGTTGCTATTAGATGACGCAAATTATTTTGGCTAGTGGCTGGTAGTGAAGGTCTTGCATGAAGAGGGTTTGCGAGAGTGAGAGAGAAGGGGAGTTTCCCGTTTTACAGATTCTATTTAGTAGCAATTACGAACGAACCATAGCTTAAAACAACAATCAAACCTTTAAAACGAGACTCTATATGTCTCGAATAGACGAACCAAATTTCAGCACAATCCAACGGTTCAAACTCTAGCAATCAACAATTATGTGTAAGTTATCGCTGAAAAATCAAACTGTTGTCTTTCTCTCCATTTTTCTGCCTCTTTTCATTCTCCTTTGATTTCAAATATCCCATTTTTTTTCTTTTTTCTTTTTTCAAATTTTAAAAAGATAAATAAAATATTTTATCACAATATCACCAAAATCTTCACATATTCTATCAAATTAATAAATCAATTAACTTCTCAAATTAACTTAATTTAGGCTCCAAGAACTACAATTAAAATGCATAAAATCCATCAATTTGATACAAATTAAATTCTTTCAAATATTTAAATCAATTTAAAACCACATAAAATTAATTAACTACTTAATTATTTTAATTTGGCTCCAAAATCCAAAAACTAAAGGAAATTAAAGCCCAACAATTTAAGATAATTAACCTTATTTATCCGAAAACTCGGGATGCTACAAAACCACTCAAAAACTAAGTTATGGAGATTTTACAATTATCCATCAAGTCTATACTAGGACCACCCAAAGGAATGGCTATGGAATTTTTAAAGGTTTTAGTTTTGTCCACCAAGTCTATAATAGGTCCACCCAAATGAAGGGCTATGGACCATCAATTTTATCGCAATAGACCACCCAGATAAAAGGCTATGGGTCATCAAGTCAATCCAATAGACCAACTGGATAAAAAGGCTATGGACCACTATAATGGTTTGAGTCTCATACTTGTTGAAAATTCTAAAATTACTTTCTTTGTTAGGTCTTTAGTGAGAGGATCTGCAAAATTTCTCTCAGATCTTATAATGAAATAATCTCCCTTTCAGTAATTGTTTCACAGCTCCATGCCTGAGGCGTATATGCCTCCTCTTACCATCCTACACAGTATTCTTAGCAATTCTTATGGCAACCTGTGAATCACAGTAAAAAGAGATTGGTACTGATGCCCCCTCTCCCCTTTTCCCTCACAATGGTACATCTCACAGTAGATTTCTAAGCCACTCATATTGATGTCTCTCACAATGGTGCATCTCCCAGTATGCTTCTAAGCCACTCAGTCTTTTGTCCTGCTAGTTCTATAGCAATAAATTCAGACTCTATGGTGGACTTTGCTATACAAGTCTATTTTGCAGACTTCCATGAAAGACTTCCATGAAATAGCTCATCTACCCAATAAGAACAGATCCACTAGTAAAGCTTACTCTGTCATTATAAGTTACCCAATTTGCATTCACTAACCTACTAGTATGGTAGAAAAATATTAAAATGTAACAATAATCCATTGTACCATTAAGATAACTTAATAAACGACAAATAGCAATCAAATGATTTTTAATCATAGGTCTATTATAATTCATAAAAACATAACACTTTCTATAATCTTTCCATATTCAAATCGAGAAACACTATCTTTCTTATTTTTATTAAGATTCATACTAGAGTATCATAAGGTGTTCTTACAGGAGCATCATCAAAGCAATCAAATCTCATTTTTCAATGTGTGATTGATATAAAGAAAATCTATTTCAGTTTTCCTTATCTTAACACCAAGTGTCACGTCATTCTCACCTAAATCTTTCATTTCAAAATTGTGAGGACATAGATAACTTAGTATCATTACTTATATCTATGTTTGTATCAAAGACCAGTATACCATCAACATACAAACGAATAATCACACAATCAGCTCAAACAAATTTGAGTAAACGCATGTATCAAAGGATATTAACAGATATTCACATAATCAGCTCAAACAACTTGAGTAAATACTTCTTTACATTCATGCAATGTATTATACAAATGCTATCAAGAGTTTATAATGGTTATTTCAAATATTTTAGTTATATGAGAATATGCATCAATATATTTGAAGATTCATTTAAACCTAACTGGTTTGTTTCCTTTCAGAAATTGAAGATTCATGTTTAATTCATAATGTCTCTTCAAAAGTTGTTAAATCATATAAAAACCATAAATCATCAATCTTCATTTTCCCTTTTTAAGATCTTAGACATGCTCAATAAAGTCTTTCAATCAATTGAAATTATATATTACACCTATGTACCCATGATCTTATCTAAACAATTTGAGATTTTGGTCGTATTCTCAACAATTCTCCTCTCGAATAAAGGACAACTGAGCCCCCTGAAGTAGCCATCCATCTAACTCTTATCTAGGCCAATTCCTTTTCACTAGAGCATACTGCCTATCCGATATAGTTCAACCATGGATCACACCACAACTTCTTTCGAGGTTCCACTACATCTTTGTTCAACACTTAAGGATTATATCAACATGACTAAACTATGGACACAACCCTATACCACTTATTAGGGATAACAACTCTCCAAAAATCTTCACGATAATATGATGTGATATCTACTTTGGACATAAGCCTTCATAACTTTGCTTTTGGGTTTGACCCCAAAAAGTCTCGTACGAACGAAGATAGTTGTTATAACTTCATGAAAAGTCCTTATAAAATATCAACATATGTTATAGCTTAGATAATATCTCAAATTATCATCAACTCTACAAGTTTCCACATAAAATTGATGGAATTTATATATTTTAATTTCATACTACAAGCAAGCTAGATGATAGTCAAAATAATATAGGGCCAAACTCAATTTAAAAGTAATAATAATACTTTTCAACTTCATGAAATTTAATGGCCAAATGTAACAATTTAATCATGCATAAACTTTTGTCAAATATAACACACATGAAATGTTATTTCTATTCATGATAACATGATAATTAAACTTACTCAAGTAGATCACAGTAATATCCCATTTGGATATGAAAAACAATACAATAACAACAATAAGATTAGTTTCTTATTGCACTTGTCATGAGACGATTCGCTAATTATGAAATATTTTATTGAATATCATGCTCAAATATAGCAATTAAATAAAAATTTCAAATTCTCATACCTTATATAAAAATTTAAAATATATATCATCAAGATATTCCTATATTAAAGTCCATTCAAAATCAACAAGAGAAAATTGGATGATTTTGGATTTGAATCAAGATTTTAATCGAATCAAGAAAATCTCACTACCATCATCATCTAAATTGACACATCATCCAAATTGATAATAATTTGAAATTTAAAAATTGGATGCAAACGAAATGTCTTCACCTTAAAGCCATCATACTTAACGGTCAACAACTACTAGACCCACACTATAGATTTCATGTAGTGTTGTAAAATCTACATTTCCCAAAAACACAAGCATGTTTAGCAACCAACCTTAATCAATCTACTAATTTACCTAACATAAAGTGAAAAATCAATATGTTGAGCTCTCTCCAAATTTTTCAAATCATGTCTTCAGTTGGATGACTTAGTCAATACACCATTTAAAAAATAAGTATAGAATAAAATTCATTTATAAGAATCAATAAAATTATTATCACATAAGGTTTGAAATATAAGTAAAGTACATCCATTAATCATGTTCAAGCTAAACTGAAGACAACAATGAAACATAGAGATTAGGAGTGGAAAAGCCTTCAATTAGTCGACAACATAAATGTATTCACAAAATAGAAAATACCATCTGAAAAAATTGAATTGGTGGAACAAATCACTAATCTTGAACATATTTGAATCAAATCACCATCTGAAAAAAATGAATTGGTGGAACAAACCACTAATCTTGAACATATTTGAATCAAATCAAGAAGATATCACTGTCATTAACATCTAAATTGACAGTGACAATTAACCACAAGACCCAATATCATGCTACAAAAAGTACATATTCCAAAACTCTATCACAAGCACATAAGACAATCAAACTAAATCAATTTACTAATTTACTAATTACAAACGAAAATACAATAGGTTGAATTGTCTCACCAAATTTCTCAAATCATTTTGAAAATTAGTGCATAACTATTTGGGTCATTTTCTTAAATTATTCTTCCAAATATCTATTTTCCATCTTGTTTCTTAATTTTTCTTTTCAATTTGAATTGATAAATTTTCTAATTTCAAATATCCCAGCAATCTAAAAACTAGGAATTAGAGTATAATTTCTCTCAAAATTTCTTTCCAACATAATTTAATTCAATTTGATGACTCATGATTATATCTTTCCACGTATTGGGCTATATCCCCTACCAGATCATCATTTACCTTCATAAAACAAATAAAAACAAGAGCTAAATAACTATTCACACGTGAAATTGCTATAGTGAAATTTGATTTTTTTTTTTTTTTTTTTTTTTTAAAGATCCACTATTAATTTGACCACGATAGTCCAGGTATAATCAAAATCCAATTCCAAAAATATGAATGACAAACAATAGAGACATTCTTTGTAAGTAGAGTAATAGCTAATTTAGGCTTCAAATTCTCATTTTCAATAGAACCCATTTGCGAATTATTAAACCAGATAAAAATTAAATATCTAACACAAGGTAAGAACATATGCAACAAACTCTGAGAAGGTATTTAACAAAGTGGAGAGAGAGATTGAAGAAAAGATACCAGTGCATCGATTTAACTTTAACTTTCCTTACGACAAATTTCTTGATCTTTATTTCCTCAAATCATGACACCATGAAAATCAGGTGAACAACTTCTTGGATTGAGATTGGGTGAGACTGGGAACGAAGGAGATGTTTCAATTTTGGATAGATTCAAGAACTCTGCAGATTTGATCGACATTTGATAATGATTTCAAGTGAATTTTGCTTTCAGATTGTTATTATTGGAACTGAATGTCGATCGTTGTGCGATGGGAAAGAAAGATCGACACGACCTCGATGCTAAATCGCCAAAGTCAGTTGCTCCCCAAGGTTAACATAACTTCCAATCTTTGACGTGCACTCGTCGGAAACTGGGTTGGAATCGAAAAAAAATGCTAAGAAAATAGTAGAGAGAAGAAGTAAAGGTCGGAAATCTTGAAAACAAAGGATTTCTACCTTGATCTTGCAAAACTTTCTTCTTTACAAAAAAGATAAGAAGAAGAAAATGACAAGAATACAGTTAGTTCTCCACGACTATAAACGGCTAGTCTCCGTCAATTATAAATGACTAGTTTCCAACCACTATAAAATGGCTGGTTTTCAACCGTCATAAATGGCTACTTTTTTTCCTTTGTTTGCTATCCGCCTTGACCCAAAGTCATTTCCAATAGCAAGTACCCAAATGCTTAACATTAAAATAAATTTAGTATTTTAAGGTTACTAAAATGCTTATTGATTTCAAAAAGCATCGTGCACTTATCTTAGGATTGTAACAAAAAGTACTGATCTAGAATAACTCATTTAGAAACCGTTTCAAATTTGGAGAAATCCATTTTATAGATTTGAAAATTAAGACTTTATATCCGAAAATCAAGCTAAAACTACAATAAAGATTTAATGAAAGGGAAATTCTTAATGAAAATTAGAGAGAAAAAAAATAAACAAGTATTCCACTTTGGCACTTACTTAAACCCCATTTGAACCACTCACAATTTTCAAATGAGTAATACCCAGTTGTTAATTGGGTTGCACCTATTTTTTTAGGTGGTGTCACGTGATAATTTTTTTTATGAAGATAGATGATAATCTAACTAGCAGCCAAGTATTACTTTTATTTGTTTATTTATTTAAGAGTAACATAAATATGATTTTAGAAAAAGTTAAAAAAAACACCTTAAAGTATTTGCATGAGAACTTGTTTTTCCTCAAGAAAATTTAAAACTTTGATAATGAAAAGTACCAAGTATGTCTTTCAACTATTTTCTATGGGGAAAAAAAATTGAACAAAAGTATATTAGGAGTCGGGACAACATGTTCTCAAAGTGTTGTCAAAGATTTGAGGCCACTCCTACTATCATATTTCATCTCTAAATCCGTTTTCTTTGCTAAAGCTAACTATTAGCTTTTTTTAATTTGCGAAGACAAAAATTAGTATTTTTTTTTAATTTATAATTTGTGCTTCATTTTACATGGTTGCAAGCACCAATTTGAGGGTTGTTCATTTTAGTTTTGCTCAAAATATTGACACTAAGTTTTATTAGGAGTGCGAACAAAATCCTGCATTACACTACAAAAAATCGCACTTCTCCCGATGTCCCAAATCTTCGAGAAAAGGTGAAAACTGCGTCGCGAGATCCTCTCCCAACGATAGATGGATCGTCGAAAATTTGGTTAGGAAAAATTCGTCAAGAGAGGATATCCCGACGCATAAAATAGGCCGTAGAACTCCCGACGCATGGAATAGGGCGTCGGGAGTTCCTAGAACTTCCAATGCATAATATACAGCGTCGGCAGGTCTAGGAACTCCCGACACCCTATTCTATGCGTCGGGAGTTCTAGAACAACTCCCGACGGCCTATTTTATGCGTCGAGAGTTCTAGAAACTTCCGACGGATTGTTCTATGCGTCTGACGACCTGTTTTATTCATCAGGAGTTATGAGAACTCCCGATATGCTAAAATATGCATGGGGAGTTCTTCATTGGTTGAATATTGACTTTTATTTTTTTTAATTTATAATTTATAATTTTTTTAAATTTGATCTGAATAACCTGTAAAGCATCATTAACCAACTCAAATAGATTCACATAATAAATAAAACGAAGAAAACAAAGTCCATACTATAACAAATAAATGAAAAATTACAAGATCCTACAATAAAATAAAGTCGATACTAAATAAAAGAAATTTGTTTACAAAAATACATGGAAGAAATAAAATGAAAATAATATCAATAAATACAGAAAAGAAAACAACGTCTGGAACACGGGATCTTGAACAATCATCCAACCTCATCTCCAAACAATATCCTACAATAAAATAAAAAATATTCAAATGTCACAATCTTTAAACATCCACAACACGTTCAAACTTCATAAATAAAAACATCCACAAATGTCATAATCGTCCAACCTCATCTCTGAACGATTATAATCGAACGAACCGATGTTCAAACTTCATAAACATCCATAAACACACAAAAACTCCAAGTTCAACGGCAGAACGAGCAAAACGAGTATAATCAAAATCTACCCACCCCCACGACATTTTCGACGCTCATAAACATAAAAAAACACACGAAAAACCTACAAGTTCAACTCCAAGACAATTATAACTGAACTCTACCCTGTAAGATTGTATCAACAGCAACGGAAGCACAAAGATCATCTAAGCATTAAATTCAATAATTTTGGCATAATATAAAGCATGCTTTTGCAGAAAAAGTGAGTTTCAAGACATACCTCTTGTAGAACTTCTTCAAAGCTCCTTCACCAGCTGCAATCTTCTTCAAATCTTGTTGTAGACCACCTCAAGATCTTCCCTACTATTCTCTTGATGCTCTAGATTGAGTTGTGGGACTTAAAACAAGCTTGAATCAAGGGTAGAAGGAGAAATGCTCACTGCAGCAACCTTGTTGAAAACCTTTCTTCAAACCAAATTTTCTCTAAAATTATCTATGGATTGCATGCCCGATTTTCATTCTAATCTCTTCATTATATTGCAGATCAACATGTAAAGAGAAGAGTTGCATAAGTTGCAACTCATGCTTGGAGAAGACAAGGCCAAGACATTGCTTCATGTGTGAGCTACTTAGGTGATGGATAATGGAAAAATCATTTTTTCCATTTTGTGTGTTTTGTTTTCCAATTTTTCCAATTTTATCAAAAAATCAAAATTTTATTTTATTAAATCTATTTTGATTTTAAAATGAGAAATTAATTAATTTCATAAATTAATTATAAAATAAAACTTAATTAATTTAATATCAAATATTAAATTAATTTTAACATATATCCGTCTTTATATATTTAAATCATATTTAAATATATAAATTCTCCTATTCAATTTAATTCTAAAATTAAACATATAATTATATCTCATATAATTACTAATTCCATCAATTCTAATTTGAATGTTTCAAATTAACTTATCACGCTATTCTAGAGCTAGTCCGTTACGAGTTAGTAGGTGGACCTCGCGGACCTACAGATCATGAGCTCCAACGATCCGAGATTAATTGGCTAAACTCATTAGACCAAATTAATCCTCATTCGTTAACTAATGGGTCATTCTACTAAAGCCCATAGTTACACTCCCTTCACTGTAGATATATTATGTCCACATGATTGAACCATAATCAGTAAGTCGACCTTTCACAGGTTGTTCGTAATAACGGCTAGGTCAAATATCTATTTTACCCCAAAGATTACGTTTTATTCCTCAAGTCCCTACTGATCCTCTAATGAACAACTGGTTCGTGATCCAATCACAAAACCAAACTCTCTCAGCCCAAAGAGAGGGTGGGGCCTTTTGTTCAAGACCTGGATTCAGTACTTGAGAGAACAACATTTTTCCTATCCCTAAATCGGGTAGGTGTGAACTCCGTCTTGCACCCTATGTCCCCAGCTATCTATCCGATCTTACCCCTGAAATGGGAGTCTTATTGAGCCAGCACTGTTGAGTCAACCCTCAACGAATAAATAGGAGTTCATACTTAGCTCAAGATTAAGATCGAGTTACCTAGGTCATCTAGGTGAAATAGTCAGTCTTAAATAGTAAACAATGTTATAAAGTAAGAGTGACTTATTTCTTGGTCCTGATCTTATGCAAACTCATTGCAGGACTCTCCCACTCCTCATGTCATAACATGTACGAATTAGAATCACATCGTATGTAGTACTTTACAACTCTTTGTAACAACTACAGAGTAGGCCACATCCAATGGTGTTACCAGAATAAGGTACCCAACCTCATTCATGTACCATAGATCATTTTGACTATTTACTCGAACTCGATCCACTCTTATGTCTCCACATAAAGTTCGAGTATTTATACAATAGTCATGGGTCTTAGTTTATTGGATTTAGACTTTCATACAATTTATGAGATCAATAACAAGTATATTGATAATAGAAAATGTTTATCATTTTACAAATTGCGAGTTTTTAGGACATAAAACCCAACATGCCCACCCCCACAACATATACAAACTTCATTAGTATAAATTCGGCCTTTAATGTCGGTTTTAAACCAATATTAAAGGGCTTTAATATCGGTTGGCAACCGATATTAAAGGGCTTTAATATCGGTTGGCAACCGACATTAAAGGTAGTGTTATTAAAGGCCTTCAGTAACACCAATATTGTAGCATTCAATGTCGGTTGCCACCGACATTAAAGACCTTCAATGTCGATTGCAACCGACATTAAAGACCTTCAATGTCGGTTGCAACCAACATTGAAAGTCTCAATATTGAAAGTCTTGCAACCGACATTAAAGGTCTTCAGTGATTAAAGGTCTTTAATGTTAGTTGCAACCGACATTAAAGCCTGTTTTTTTTTTTAATTCTTAACAAATATTGAAGCCCGAATATATCCCTTTTTTTTTTAAATTCCGTTGTCGAATCAATTTTTTTGGTCAAATAAGTTAAAAACGACATTATATGTCTCGTGTTGGGTCAGGAAATGTTCGTCATTGTTTTATATTAAATAGTATAAAAAAATAGCATGGTGAGCCCATCAATATTTGTCTTCCACCTATGAATTTATCCACAAACAAGAATCAATATTTCCAATCCATTACATATACTCATCAATATTTGTCTTCCACCTATGAATTTATCCACAAACAAGAATCACACAATACCAAAACCAGACTTTCATAGAATACTTACACCAAAGCCATCATTTCTCTCATTCACAAATATCAAGTAGTACTAATTCCATGAATAAACAAGAGTAACAATACCAGAATCACAATACCATGAATACAGCTTCCAATAATACACAGATCATGTCTTCCACCTATGAATTTATCCACAAACAAGAATCACAATACCAGAACCAGACTTTCATAAAATACTTACACCAAGCCAACCAGAACCAGACTTTCATAGAATACTTACACCAAGCCATCATTTCTCTCATTCACAAATATCTAGTACAAATTCTATGAATAAACCAGAATCACAATACCATGAATATAGCTTCCAATCATACACAGATCATGTCTTCCACCTATGAATTTTTCCACAAACAAGAATCACAATACCAGAACCAGACTTTCATAGAATACTTACACCAAGCCATCATTTCTCTCATTCACAAATATCTAGTATTAGTTCCATGAATAAACCAGAATCATAATACCATAAATACAGCTTTCAATGATAAATAGATCATGTCTTCCACCTATGAATTTATCCACAAACAAGAATCACAATACCAGAACCAGACTTTCATAGAATACTTACACCAAAGCCAACCAGAACCAGACTTTCATAGAATACTTACATCAAGTCATCATTTCTCTCATTCACAAATATCTAGTACTAGTTCCATGAATAAACTAGAATCACAATACCATAAATACAGCTTTCAATGATAAACAGATCATGTCTTCCACCTATGAATTTATCCACAAACAAGGATCACAATATCAGAACCAGACTTTCATAGAATACTTACACCAAAGCCATCATTTCTCTCATTCACAAATATCAAGTAGTACTAATTCCATGAATAAACAAGAATCACAATACTAGAATACAGCTTCCAATAATAAATAGATCATGTCTTCCACCTATGAATTTATCCACAAATTCATTCTAAGCTAGCCTTTACATTCTATTGAGACAAAAAAACAAGAATTACATCCTTACACAAATCGGCCATTGGATCTGAATTACGTCGATCTCTCCTTGGGTATATGCATATTTTGTATTGAACTACAAAACGGAAAAAATAAATAAACTCAAAATAAGTTTACGTCCATTTATTAAATTAAAGCTAGCACTATATAAAAAATAAATAATTTACGTACGAGGTTAGTAATGGGAGTAGTAGGATTATGCACTATTTCGTGTATATACTTTTGCACATAGTACCCGCATCCTACAGAATCTAATTGACGAGGACACTGCATAAAAAGTTGAAAACAATTGTTAAATTGTTATAAAGAAGTCGAATGAACATAAATTATTAAAAAATTAATACAAATTTACCTTTACAGGTTTCCATTTTGGAGAAGACCGATAGTATTGGAGATCGTGCTTGACTTGCCATGTTTTCAATCTACTAAATAATTTTAAAACATTAGTTAAACATAAATACTTCAATTAAGAGCTAAGAAAGTTCAATTTGTAACGACCCAGATTTGTACGCATACAGGAAATTAAATGTCAAATATTAAGCAGGATGAAATTTTGTTTAAAGGGGTGGTAAATGTAATATCCTAACCCTAATTTAGAAAGCAGGAAAAAAAATAAAATATATAATTAAGAATGAAAAATATATAAATTTAATAGGAAAATCAGGTGGAAATTTAGAAGGGGAAAAATAGGAAATTTATTCAGTATCCAAAACTAATGAATAAGGGAGCAGAATTAGGGAGGATTAATTAAAAGTTGGACGCTGGCTAATTCAGGAGACAACGGGCAGTAGATAACTTTTTGTTTGAGCACTGCTCATTGGAAGAATTGGAGGTGAATTAATTGTCCATATACTTTTAAAATTTGAAAGAGTTAAAAAGAGGAAGTGGAATCCACAAGCAGTGAAGGCAACCACGCGTGAAAACTAGCGAGATTAGAGAGAAAATTGGAGAGAGCGAGATTCTCAGCGAGACAGTGGGAGAGAGCGGGAGCAAGAGCGAGAGCGAGAGCGGGAGCGGGAGTCACGAGAACAAGAGTCACGAGAGCAAACCAACAAAAAAGCTGGAGAGAGCGAGATTCTGATAACAAAAAGAGCGAGATTTGGACAGAAGCATGGATTATGCGTTGAATTTGGCCACGATCTTATAGATTATACATGGAAAAACCCTAAAATTGAATACAAACAAAGAATGATGACGTAAGGGCAAACGTTAGCAAAGATTAGGTGTCTTTTTGAAAGGAATCCTTAAACCCTAAGTAATTTTAAAGAAGTCACCTGTACGATGATTTGTCACACTGAGAAGAGTTGAAAACTACTATAAATAGGACCCTTTGCCTAAAGATTTAACCCATTCTCAAACAAATCTCAGTAACAAATAATCGTGTGAAAAAGTAAGTGTGAGTGAGGAATTTCTGTGAGGTTAAAAGAGAAAAGTTCGGGTAAGATGCTGCCCAAATTTCCTTCTAGTTTAAAAAAGGAAAGCTCTAATGATCAAATCATAAAGAATAATAAGGAATAACTAGATCACAGTCAAGGTAAGTAGTTTATCTCACCCTCTCTTTAAATGTTCTATGGTAGTGTACCTTTATTATGTTGTATGATTATGTTAATTGTTATATTGCATTACATGTTTAGAACACGTTTCTCTACAAGGGACCCCATGCATTATGTTTGTTCACGATTACGTTAAAATCAAGTTTTAATTGGTGTAAGTTATGCTTCCAGTCTAATTTTACGTTTATGTTAATGGTTGATGTTGGATGCGACTCTGGCCCTACTGACTGCATGACTCGCTAATCATCAGATGGGTTAGTTTCCGCTTAAGTCCTCATCTTCCTATCAGGGCGGAGAAATTTATGCTTCTAGGGCTGGCAGGGCATGTATGTTTGCACCCCTCCAGACCTAATCTTACATTATGTTTATGCTAGGGACTAGCAGGGTATGTATGGTTGCACCCCTCTAGTCCAATATTACGTTTATGCTAATGGTTGATATTGGATGCGACTCTGGCCCTACTGACTGCATGACCCGCTAATCATCAGATGAGTTAGTTTTCACTTAGGTCCTCATCTTTCTATCAGGGCGGAGAGATTTATGTTGGAAGCATAACCGACCACCACATGTTATTATACGATTTCGGTCCCAACCATATGTTTTCATGACATGTTGCTTGTGATTGTGCATTTGGTCATTACCCTACGTGAGAACTACTTACTGGGTATATTATATACTCATCCTATATTTTTACAGACTTTGTAGGTAAGGACACAGCGTAGATGGCAGAATTAGATGTCGCTCAAATGGCCAACCATCAAACTCACTATTATAGGCACATGCATTTTGTACCACCACGCTAATGTTTTATTGATCCTGGTGTTTCGATAAATAAACTTTTTATATAGTTTTTCTATCTAATTAATAAAATTTAGATATGTTCTTTGAAATTTTCACCAAAACTCATCTCATGATAGAAAAGTCTAAGTATGCATGTCGTAGCGGTCGGATCATAATGTGTAAGGATCCGGTCATTACACAATTACACTTACATATTTATAACTCCATGAAAATCCTCTTGAACCTTGCTTCAAAGAGAATCCAAAACATAAACACAATTTTTTTGTAGATTTATTACAATCAATATGCAATGATAACTATAATAAGCAACAATTTTGAAATATTAGTACGTGTATAATGCAAATTAGCCACAACATAAACACAATTTACTTCTCCTGTGTTATATGGAATGAGGACTATTTGGTCTAAATTAGCCAATTGATTGGCTAAATTTCTGGATCGGATATCTTGAGACTTCACGTGTGGCGATATTCTTGCTTGATCAATTATAAAAAACTTCTTCGTAATATCACGACCACATTCACCCCTAATATACCTAAACAAAGTAAAAGTTATTATTTATAAACATGAAACAAAGTATACATGAGTGAATTTAGATGAGTAATACTTACGCAATGTATGTCAAAATACCCATGTAGCCTATTTCAACCATATTGCAATATTGGAGCAGAACATCACGACCTAAATAAATAAATTTGTCTCTTCCAAATATATGCTCGTTCAAAGAGATACGGATCATGTCTACTGGTTCATGTTATGCATGGCATGTCCGTTCAATAATTTGATAGTACCATTAGCATTAGCATATTTGAAGGACTGGCTGAAGCTCTTAATTGGTGAATGATCCTACCATAACCAAAGTTACAAAAATTCAAAGTAGGAAAAATAATAAATAACCAAACTCATAAACTGAAAATGAAACATATTTTTTTCTCATCACCCATAACTACAAGTTCACGAGGCCATTTTACGAAGTTGCCCATTGCTTGCTTTAAGAACTCTATTTTATCCTTCACAGGAATTGGTATAGGAAAATCTTCTCCAATGACAATGTCAATCAGAACTTTAACAGTTAAGCATAAAATATCATCATCAAATGTTGTGGCTACTGCAATAATATTATCTACAGTTCCTATAGCCAAGTGGCATGATGTCCCCTTGAAAAAATTAAAAGAACTTATGTCATGCATGGTTAAGCACGTACAATATGATTAAAAATTAAAAGTCACAATAAATAAATTACCTCCAAATCTTCTTTAGACATCTTCTCAGTATCTTCTTCTTTAGACATCTTTTCAGTATCTTCTTCAGATGCACTTAGTGCAACACTTCCAACAGATGATTTGGACTGATGAGATTGTTTGCTGTGAGTTCTTTCTCTTGACATTTTACCATGTCGAACAATTTTTTGACTAGAGCCTCCTTCAGTTTCTTGGCTCATAGAGGACTTTGGTTTTACTAATTTGAAATATTGAGAATGGGAAACAAAATCACCCATTCCTCTAACACGTCCCCAATGTTCTTTCGTACCCAATGCTTTGATGAGAACATCTTCAATTTCATAAACTTCAGCCAATTTATCTTGTAAAACATATTACAATTTTCACACAATATCTATATCATCTTAAACTTATATATATATCACCTTAAATTTTGCATAATATATACTTACAATCCGATTGGCACATTCTTGAGTAACTTCATCAAAGTATTCATTATTCTTTCTTTTTCTTGCTTCTTTCCATAAAGTCGCTCGATAAGAAGGGTCATTCGATAGGTTCTACATGAACATACATATTTAATTAGCATAAACATATTAGAATAAAATATTTAATTTAATTCGAATAACTCACTAATTCTTGGGCAAGATTCGCATAGCCTTCCGAGAAATGTGGTGATTATATACACATTTCGCACGTCTTTCTTTTTTAACACGACTGATTTTCTATACAACAAATGTAGCTGAAGTTACCTATCAAAACAATGATAATGTTGACATGTAATTTATTGTGAATGACTTACCTCCCATTCTTCACTCAATCGACCGTTGACGAACGATGTCCAATGATCTTGCTCCATATGAGAATATTGTTGCGGTGGAAATTGCAAGACCGAAGGTTCATTCTTAAATGGAAGTATGAACTTTTGAGTTAGATGAATCGATCGCCTTGCAACATATAGCATTAAAGAAGAAGCATAGGCGAGTAATTGCAAGTCTTACATGTTTGGGTAAAATATCACGAACGGCTACCGGTAATAATTGTTACATAAGAACGTGATGGTCATGCGACTTAAGTCCGTAAAGTTTCAAATCTGTGAGCGACACTAAACTTTGAATGTTCGATGAATAGCCTTCAGGTGCTTTAATTTCTGATAGTACCTTACAAAAGCTTAATTTCTCAGCTCGTGTTAATGTATAACATGCGAGAGGTAAAAAGACTTTTTTCTCTCCTACTTGAGGGGCTAACTCTGATCTAATGTTCAAATCCACAAAATCTAATCAAGTCTTTATTCCATCTTTTGTTTCACCAGGAATATCAAGCAATGTGCCAATAAGTTTGCACATACATTCTTTTCAATGTGCATCACGTCTAAACAATGTCGCATGTCATGATACTTCCAATATTCTAACTCGAAAAGAATAGATTTTTTCTTCCAATAAGTTGAAGTGTTATCTCCACTGTTCTTTTCTTTGATACTTTTCTTACCAAATGAATATTGATACTTACTTGTTTCTGCAAGAATTTCTTCCCCACTCAATGGTTTTGGACCAAATTCTAATTCTTGTGCGCCATTAAAAGCTTTCTTTTGTTTCCTATATGGATGATGGTGGGGTAGAAACTTGCGATGCCCGAGATATACCTTTTGGTAAATAAGTGGATGAAGTATTCTCTCCACAAATTGGACATGCATGATATCCTTTAATCGTACAACCACACAAATTACCATACGCAAGAAAATCATTAATGGTCCATAATAAAATGACTTTAAGCATTAAACGTTGTTCTTCATATGCATCGTAACATTCTACCCCATCTTTCCAAAGTTTTTTTCAAGTCATCTACTAACGGAGCTAAATAAACATCTATGTCATTTCCCAGTTGTTTAGGACCAGATATTAGTGTAGTTAACATCAAAAATTTTCGCTTCATGCACAACCATGGAGGTAAATTGTACATCACTAACATCACTGGCCAACAACTATATCTACTACTCAGATCTCCATTTGGATTTACCCCATCTGTCGAAAGAGCAAGACAAAGATTTCTAGGTTATGACCCAAACTCTGGCCACAAATTGTCTATTTTTTTCCACGATAGGGCATCTTTGGGATGTTTTAATAAATCATCTGTTTCTTTTTTTTTTAGCATGCCACGTCAATAAACTTGTTGTCTCTTTACTTCGAAACATTCTTTCAAATCTTGGAATTGGGGGGAAATACCACATGACTTTTGCTGGGATATTCTTAGCCTTTTTGTTTAAATTTTTTGGAAGCTTCCATCTTGACGTACCACAAATGGGGCATACAATTGCATAAGAGAGTTCTTTTCTAAACAAGCAACAATCATTTCTACATGCATGAATCTTCTCGTACTTCATTCCAAGAGTACCCAACATCTTTTTTGCTTCATAAGTAGAAGTTGGAATTTCATTAGGACTAGGTAATATGTCATGAAATAATTCCAACAACTCAGTGAAACTCTTATCGCTCCATCCAAATTTAGCTTTTAAATTATATAACTTTACCAATGTAGATATTTTGGAAAATGTTTTACAATTTGGGTACAATGGTTTCTTCGCATCATCTAATAATTCTTTAAAATTATCGGATTTTCCACTAAAATAGTTATTGTATGCAGCCTCAAACATTCCAATTGTGTCATCAATATCAACATCATCCTCATCAGCTTCGTCTCTTTCACTAGTAGACACATTTTCATTGTTCCTCTTAATCGGTAATGATTCACCATGAAAAATCCATGTCTGATAACTTTGATCTATACCATTAAAAAATAAGTGTTCTCTTATTTTGTTCACATCTAGAGTCTTTGCATTAACACACTTCAAACATGGACAACTCATGATATTCGGTATATTTGAATGTTGTAGACCATTTTTAATAAATACCTCGACCCCTAAACCATACCCAACTGACATTCTATTCATTTTCATCCATGACTTATCCATGATTGTAAAATATGCAACTTAATCTACAAAAAAAAAAATAACAAGGAAAATTTTAAAAGCATAAAATTATGATTGTAAAATATACAACTTCAACAAATTTAGAACAACTAGACTTTTAAGATAAGCATCTTATAAATATTACCTTGTCCTTGTTATTAATGTTGTTATGAAGTCCTTTTTGTGTTGGGTGCACCTTCTCCACTTGTCAACCTTCTTAAAACACGTCCAATGCAATCTTCCTATCTTCCTTCCAAATCCCCAAGAATCAAAATTTAGCCTTACACGTCAAACTTGAACCTAACAAATGAAAAACTTCACTCAACACCACACAACAACTGGCAGTGAATTCTAAGCTAAAGCCAATGGGAGGTAAGGATTCTAAACATGGAGATGATAAGCATGAACCATTAACCACGTTACGTATAAATTAGATCGACGGAAGAGAAAAAATTCCTACTACACGAAGCTACAAAAGATTAACGAAAATAATGTTCCTTACTAAAGTGCAGGATAATCAGTGCCTTAAATTCTTATTTTCTTATATAGGAACCATATTGCTCAACTTGAATAACAACAAGATAGAGGATCAAAAGATGGATTGATCAGATATAAAGAGTTATTAAACCATTTGTAAATTATAAGTAAATGTAAACACATGAAAGTTTCCAAGATATATAGTGGATGAGTAACAGAACAAAGCAATATAAACATGGATAACACATTGGTGTTCTTGGTTCGATTATTTTTAGAACATTTTTTCAGCCTTTCTTTCATTCATCGTGATTCATGACACTATTGTTTGTGTAACAATGCACCATCTAATGAAGTCTGAGGTTGAATGGCTAAACAACAGTATAAATTTGACAGAAATTTCTTTCAGCTAAACCAATTTCATCTAAACAGCAATATAAATCTATTCTGAAGAAGATAAACCCAAAATTTCTCAAATGGATACAACAAGACAAACTACTCTTTTGGTAGTTATTAGGTTCGATGACAAAAAAAAATGTTGTTCAAATATTCAACTATCAAATGACAGAGGAAGACAACCCCACCTGAAGGCAAACGAAAATGTTGTTCAAATATACCTGCGATGGAGAAGCTTGGATGACGAGCTCGTTTTCGATGACCGCCCGATGACTCCCCGATGAAGACAACCCCACCTGAAGGCAAACGAACGACCAGCAGCTACTGAGAGAGGAAAGAGTTTGTTTGGGTAGGCAAACGGCCGATCGAGGGTTGTAGTATGTTTGGTAAAGTGAGAGAGCTGAGAGATGAAATTTTAGGGCACATGCGCGCAAGATAATAATGGGAGGCCTTCAATGTCGGTTTTAAACCGACATTGTAGGCCATCTTCAATGTCAATTTAAAACCGACATTGAAGATCCATTTTTTTCAACCGACATAATACATCTGATAATACTATTTTCAACCGACATTGAAGTCTGAATTTCTTCTAGTGCTTCATAAACAATAACGAACACACATAAAACTCAAACTTTCTCCCCAAAACAATCTAAACCATACTCGATCCACCCTCTACAACACATTCGAACTTCATAAACATTCATAAACGCATAAAAACTCCAAGTTCAACGACAAAATGAGCAAAATGAGTATAATCAAACTCTAACCACCCCTCACAACATATTTGAACTTCATAAACATTCATAAACACACAAAAACTCCAAGTTCATGAACACACTATTGTCATATCTTATAAGAGAGAACAGACAAGTCTTTCACAAGTACTACCTTGAATAGTTGATTCAGGTTAGCTAGATTGAACTGCTCTATACAATTACTAGAACTCAAGAAAATTTTAGGCTTCAGAAAGAAAACTCATAAAAATCATCAACTTCTAAAACCAGTTTCCTATCCATGCTCATCATTAGAGACCATGACATAACTTTTAAGAAGAATGATGATTAAATGTTCATACAATTTTCAATAGAAGTTTTAGTAATATACACAAACATCATAGTAAATTTGAAATATAATTTTAAGTAGTTTTAGTCAAGCAAGTCACTAAATCTCTAACCTTAAAAATTAAAAGAAAAAAAAAAAGACTCAATCCACCAAATTGCAGAAATTGTAATATCCACAATCCACAAAATTGTATAAATTGTAACGTAATGAAATGAGTCAATCTCAATTAGGGCAACAAGGAAGGAAAAAAAACCATATGTTAGAAACATTAGATTTAATTTAAAGAACAAAAAGAGAGATAAATGCTAAATGATAATAAATCAAAGCAATAGTAATCGGATTTCAAATTCATGAGAAATGGAGCAATGGCTTAAATTCACAAAATAAGAGAAAAGAACTGAAAAGGATGTGGGCAAACCTGTTGACAGCTTGCGAAGGACACCAGAGCGGCGAAAGGCAAGTAATGGAACAACGACGAAAAGGAAATGAACGGCGAAGGAAATGAAGAAGAGATCGTAGAGAAGGGGTTAATGGGGCGACAGTAAAGGAGGTGGCCAAGCCACGACAAGGCAGGTCAGGCAGGGCAGGCGGCAACAACGGCAAGGTAGAGGCACGAAGAAGGGGAAGGGACGCGGCGACGGAAAGTGTACGACGGCTAGGGTTTTTAGTTTGGGTTAATGAGGAAAAAGAGAAAGGGGAAGGGAGGCGATCTGGTATATACCAGAACGGATCTCCCGACGGCGATCGACGGCTATCAAGAGATCCGGCCGGAGTTCCTAAGGAACTCCCGACGATTAAATGACGGCGTCGGAAGATAGGTTCTATCGTCGGAAGATACCAAATATTAAATGACGGGCCTTTACACTTCGGGAGTTCCTTAGAAACTCTCGAGGGTCCCTTACGTCGTTGGGAGAGACCCTATCCTTCGACGATCAAGCTCCCAATGGCAGATTTAGGCATCGGGGGAGCTCCTTTTTTTTGTAGTGTTAGTTAGAGAAGAGAATGATCATAGGTATATAGGTAAGAATAAATTATCTTCATTAGTATGTAGCCTTTTGGATGGTTTCAAAAGCAAATGTGTAGGTCACTTATCCTTATCAAATTTGTACTAATTCACTAAATTTGAGTTATTAGAAAAGGTCGACACCAATTATGTAATAATGCAACTTAATAATATTAAAAAATGAAAAGATTGAAAGATAACCTTTAAAATTTAGGATGTTTTTTTTTTCCTTTTTCCTTTTAACGAAAAAATGTTTGATATGAAAATTGGATTCTATTTCTTATTTGTTAAGGATGTTAAGGATGCCAACACATAAAATACAGTCTTGCCTCTCTACCAAAAGAATAGTGCTTACCAAAGGAATAGGTTGGTTACAAAAAAATATCTAACCATTTGTTTTGTTGAGTTATTTTTGCATTCCCAAATTAGTGATTCCATATTGTATAAATACATCACCTATGTACATTTCAATACACAAGAAATTATAAAGGAAAAGTTGGCTTGCCAATGTCCTGTACTATCTGAGTGATCGTCTGCCTGATTGAAACAATCATTTACCTTTTCTGATACTATCGTCTACCTCCTGACGCTATTGTCTACACGATATCGTCTACCTCCTGACGCAATCGTCTACATGATATCATCTATCGTCTACCTCCTAACACTATCGTCTACACGATATCATCTATCGTCTACCTCCTGAAGCTATTGTCTACACGATATCGCCTATCTCTTGAAGCTATCGTCTACCTCCCTTAGACGTCATCATCTACCTCCACCAAACGCTATCGTCTATCTTTGACACTATCGTTTACCTTATCTAAAGTGCCATCGTCCGCCGTGTGAGACAAGCCATATCCTTCAATCTCACATTCTAACTTGGTATCAGAGCTAATAATGACCAACACCAATAAAGGAAACCTGAGAGCCACCCTCGGCACAACCAACTTCAGCAGCCCACCCTTGAATCAACTCCTCGATCAGATAACCTCCATTAAGCTTGATCGCAACAATTTCCTCCTATGGAAAAACTTGGCGCTTTTAATCCTTCGGAGTTATCAACTCGAAGGACACCTGACTGGACAAAAGGTTTATCCCCCAATGTTTCTGCAACCTGCAATCAATGAGAGCATACCGACTGGATCGATTGGAGCAGGAGCTGCTTCGCGCAACACAGAAGGAAGCTCTGGCAGTGGTACTTCTAGCTCGTCGACAATACTTGAGGTAAATCCTCAATACGAAGCGTGGATGGCTGTAGATCAACTTCTCCTTGGTTGGCTGTATAACTCCATGACACCATAGGTTGTCATTCAAGTGATGGGATGTGAATGTGCAAAGGATCTGTGGACCAGCATTCAACAACTATTTGGTGCTCAATCCAGGGCTGAAGAAGATTATCTGAGACATATGTTTCAAACAACCAAAAAAGGTAATTTGAAAATGGAAGAGTACCTTCGAACTATGAAAATGAATGTTGATAATCTCGAGTAAGCTGGTAGTCCTGTGCCACCAAGAGCTCTTGTTTCACAGGTATTACTAGGACTTAATGAAGAGTATAATGCCATCGTGGCCACGATCCAAGGGAGAGCGGACATGTTGTGGCTTGATATGCAGTCAGAACTTCTCCTGTATGAAAGGAGATTGGAATATCAGTCAAACCAAAAGACGACAGTAGGCTTCAACCAAGTCAGTTATGCATCAGTAAATATGACAAACACTAGACATGTCAACCAAAACAACAAGACCAATAGCAGCAATTAGTCTATTGGAGGAGGACAACGAGGTGGTGGTGGCCATGGAAGAGGTCGAGGCAGGGGAAGAAACAACGACAAACCTGTATGTCAAGTCTGTGGGAAAGTGGGACACATAGCGTTCTACTGCTTCAACAGGTATAACAGAGATTGTTTTCCCAATTCTTCTCAAAACAAGGGACAACCCTTCCCCAACAACCAGACCAAAAACACACAATCTCACCCAACAGCCCTAGCCACTGCTTATGGAAGTAACCCCTTTCTGACAAGACAAGAAAACATGACTGATGCAAATTGGTATGCTGACAGTGGTGCCTCCAATCATGTTACCTCAGACTTCAACAATCTTGGCAATCTGACTGAATACTCAGGTACTGAAGCAGTCACTGTAGCTAATGGTAATACTCTAGAAATTTCTCATGTTGGAACTGCATGTCTGTCTAGTGATGCCTGCAATTTGAAACTGAATGATATGTTATGTGTACCTGACATAGCAAAAAAATTGCCCAATATATCTAAGCTAACAAAAGACAATAACGTGTTTATTGAATTTTACACGGATTACTGTCTTGTTAAGGACAAGTGTACGGGACAAACAGTAATGAAAGGAATTCTTAAAGATGGACTATATTAGTTAGAGGGTGCAGAAGTCAGCTCAAAGTCAATAGGAAACGGAGTACTATCGCAACCAGTGCACAAGAATAAAGATCTATCTGCTCTTAGCATATCTTTGAAGCATAAGGTGTCTAAGGTTACATGGCATAGAAGGCTTGGCCATCCTTCGTATAAAACACTAGAGTTTATTATCAAAGGTTGTAATCTTCCTATGTTATATAATGAAGAGCTCAAATTTTGTGATTCTTGTAGCTATGGAAAATCACATTCTTTAGCCTTCCCTCACTCTAACTCAAGAGCATCTGCAACCTTTGAACTTATACATACTGATTTGTGGGGTCCAACTCCTCTCTTGTCTATAGATGGATATAAATATTATGCTATCTTTGTTGATGATCACAATAGGTACACACGGATCTATCCTCTGAGGTTAAGAAGTGACACACTGGTAGCTTTTCAAACTTTCTCATTACGATACAAACTCAATTCAATACACTGATCAAGTCTTTACAGTCGGATAATGGTGGAGAATTTGTCAAGATACACAAACTTTGTCATCAGCTTGGCATTGCATCTAGGTACACCTATCCATATATGTCAGTCCAAAATGGAAGGCTGAGAGGAAGCATAGACACATAGTGGAGACATGGCTAACCCTACTAGCCCAAGCACATCTTCCCTTACATCGTTGGTGGGATGCCTTCTTATATTCAACTCTGCTGATTAAATGGCCTTCCCACCCCTATCCTAAATGGAAAATTTCCAATGGAAGTGATGTTAAAAAAGAAGCTCAGGTTCGAGGAGCTTCGAATATTTGAGTGTGTATGTTTCCCCTGCTTGAGATCGTACAATTCACATAAGTTGAGCTATCGCATAGAGAAGTGCATCTATTTTGGTTCGACTGTGAATCACAAAGGCTATAAATGCCTCAACCCCAGTGGTAGGCTATTCATCTCTCGCATGTTGTGTGTTGATGAAACTGACTTTCCTTGTCAGGAGTCTTCTTCAGCTTGCAGACAAGCCAAGCAAGCAGTTGCCATCCACTCGGTTTCCTGGCTGCCCCTAAGTCAGAACACACCGCACAGTGACTCTATGTCCTCTATGTCCTCTACGTCCACAACCTCACCCTTACCAATTATCAGAACAACCCACACCCAATCACTAGCTAATACCTCTACAGACAGCCCAACCTTCCCACCTCCTTCTTCTAATCATCTACCCACCAATTGTGTACACAACGATCATTTACCCTCATCGTCTAGTGTCCAGCCCACTGATTATCTACCCACCAGTTGCTTACCCAGCGATCGCTCATCCAACGATCGTTCACTTACCAATAATTTACCAAGCGATCGTTTACCCTCATCGTGTAATGTCCAGCCCACCGATCGTCTACCCACCGATAGTTTACCCAGCGATCGTTTACCTAGTGATCGTTTACCCAGTGATCATTTACCCAATGATCGTTTACCCACCACCCAATTACCCACCGATCGTGTACCCTCCGATTGTTTACCACCTGACTCACCATCGCCTATCGTTCAACCCACCGATTGTTCACCTTTATCGTCCACTGCCCAGTCTTCACCCGATACTGTCCCACACCCTGTACTCGTGTCTACTCATCCCATGATTACCCGAGGAAAGACAGGCATCTTCAAACCCAAAATATTGTCCTCCCAAACCCAAAAAGACTGGTCCCTAACCAAACTTATCCGAGTCAGTGATGCGCTCAAAACCACGCAGTGGAATAAAGCAATGAGTGATGAATTTCAAGCACTGATGAAAAATCAGACCTGGACTTTGGTTCCTCCGTCACCGTCAATGAACATTGGTGGCAATAAATGGGTATTCAGAATCAAACGGAGTCCTAATGGCTCCATTCTACGCTATAAGGCACGCCTCGTAGCAAAAGGCTTCCATCAAAACCCGGACATTGATTTCTTTGATACGTTTAGTCCAGTGGTAAAGGCATCCACCATCCAAAAATTAGCCTTGTGGTATCCAAAGAGTGGCAGCTGAGACAGTTAGATTTCAATAACGCCTTCCTTAATGGGGTCCTTGATGAAGAAGTTTACATGTGCCAACTGCAAAGATTTTTTGATCCTCAACTAGCAAATCATGTTTGTCGCTTACACATGGCTATATATGGCCTCAAACAAGCGCCAAGGGCCTGGAACAACACACTGAAAACAACACTATGTAGCTAGGGCTTTCAGAATGCTAAGTCTGATACATCTCTCTTCATATATCGAAGCACTTCTGCCTTGATACTCTTACTGGTATATGTTGATGATGTAATTATCACCGACCCAATCAACGAGTAATCAACAAGCTTGTAACAGCCTTGGACTCTAAGTTTGCTCTAAAGGATCTTGGCCAACTCCATTACTTCCTTAGAGTCTAATTGCACACTGTCCCCATTGGAGTTCTACTGAATCAGGAAAAGTATATTGATGACCTACTTCACCGCCTTGACCTTATAGATCTAAAACTGGCACCTTCTCCGAGTGTTCTAAACAAGCAACTCTCCATCTCCGATGGCACTCCTCTTAACAATCCCTATATCTATCGAAGCACGATTGGCGCCCTACAGTACTTAACCATCATGAGACCTGACATTACATATGCGGTTAATCATTTAAATCAGTACTTAAAGCAACCTACGGACGTTCACTGGCAAGTGGTGAAGAGAGTACTAAGATATGTAAGTAGCACTCAACACTTTGGCCTCTATATTCAACATGGGTCCAACCTTTCTGTTTCGGCCTTCTCTAATGTCGATTAGGCAGCCAACATAGACGTTCGAAAATCAGTTGCTGCTTATTGCATCTTCCTTGGAGGTAATCTTGTCTCATGGTCCTTCAAGAAACAATCCATTGTCGCCCAGTCTAGCACAAAGTCTGAATATAGAGCGCTCGCTCATGCCTCTGCAGAAATCATCTGGGTGCAATAACTACTGTCTTAGATTAGTGTCAAACATAAGTCGGCTCCAGTCCTGTGGTGTGATAACTTCAACGTCGGTGCTCTAGCCGTCAATCCGGTGTTTCATGCGCGGACCAAGCACATTGAGATTGACATTCACTTTGTTTGTGATCAAGTCCTCAGTGGTTAGCTTGATGTCCGTCATGTACCATCCTCCGACCAAATCGCTAACTGCCTCACCAAGACCTTAACACACTCACAATTCTTCCACCTTCGATCCAAACTCGGTGTAGTAGAACTACCCTCTCGTTTGAAGGGGGATGTTAAGGATGTTAAGGATGCCAACACATAAAATACAGTCTTACCTCTCTACCAAAAGAATAGGGCTTATCAAAGGAATAGGTTAGTTACAACAAAATATCTAACCATTTGTTTTATTGAGTTATTTTTGCATTCCCAAATTAGGGATTCCATATTGTATAAATACATCACCTATGTACATTTCAATATACAAGAAATTATAAAGGAAAAGTTGGCTTACCACTGTCGTGTACTGTCTGAGTGATCGTCTGCCTGATTGAAACTATCATTTACCTTTTCTGATACTATCATCTACCTTCTGACGCTATCGTCTACCTCCTAACGCAATCGTCTACACGATATCATCTAGCATCTACCTCCTGACGCTATCATCTACACAATATCAACTATCGTCTACCTCCTGACTCTATCGTCTACACGATATCATCTATCGTCTACCTCCTGACGCTATCATCTACACAATATCAACTATCGTCTACCTCCTGGCGCTATCGTCTACACGATATCATCTATCGTCTACCTCCTAACGCTATCATCTACACGATATCGTCTATCTCTTGAAGCTTTCGTCTACCTCCCTCAGACGTCATCGTCTACCTCCACCAAACGCTATCGTCTATCTTTGACGCTATCGTTTACCTTGTCTAAAGTGCTATCGTCCACCGCATGAGTCAAGCCATATCCTTCAACCTCACATTCTAACTTTATTTTCAAATTTACTCAACCAAACAAATTTAGTAAATATTTTAATGGTGTATTTGTTATTTGAACACTTATTTTTTTTAAGACTCAAGCTTAACAAATTTTCAAACGAACACACATATATATTAAGGTAAAAATCCATTTTGAAATCTTTAGATTTTGAATCTAGTTTCCATTTGGTCCCTAATTTTTAAAATGTTACACATAAAGGAAATAGTTTTTGAGTCTAAGTTCTATTTAGTCCCCTATGTTACACATTTAGTCATTAAGTTTTGAGTTTAATTTCAATTTAGTCTCTAAATTTCAAAATGTTGCAAATTTACCCTTGAGATTTGAGTTTTGTTTTAATTTGGTTCCTAGGTTTCAAGATCTTACATTTTAAATCTCTTTTTTTTCATTAAATACCCACTTTACATCATTGACCTCAATATCTCCTAATGAATCTAGAATAATTATGAAGTGAAATTTTAAAAGTGATAAAAAACAATGAAACCTAATAAACTATAATTATTATAATTATTTTAAATTTATTAACATATATTAACATTAACCAAAAAATGAGTATTAAGTGAAAAATCGAAGTTAAAAATGTAAATTGTGAAATCTAAGGATCAAATTGAAACAAAACTCAAATGTTAAAGGTAAATTGTAACATTTTGAAACTTATGGACTAAATTGAAACCAAACTCAATACTTAACTTAAACCAAACCTACGCTGAATACACTTATGTCTCTCCTTTTTAATTTTAATTTTATTTTTTTACCTTTCTTTCTACGATTAAAATTGAAACGTATAACGTAATATACATAGGAAAATTTACACACTTGGTTTCTATCGTTCAACTTTTTGTACTTCTATTAACTTTATGTTATGTAGGGATGACTAGACAATTTATTATTTTTTTTACGCTAACATGACTAAAGTATAATATATTTACATTCTTTAAATTGTTAATATGGCAAAAATATATAATTTTATTATTATTTTAAAGTGTGGGAGTGAATCTTTGTTTGAAAACTAATCGAACAAAGAAAATTTATGGACAATTTAAATGTAGAAGGGACCAAAATTGAGATTATCCAAAACCTCGAGAATAAAATGTTGAATTTGAGAATTCACGACCTAAATGCAACTTAAGTCATACCTGATTGGCTAAAAGTATAATTTATTATTATTAATTATTGTAAAATAATATTTATACAATATCTATAATATAAAATATGATTACTAATTAATTAATAATAATAATTTATATTAAACTAAAAATTTTGGTTCCTAAAAAAATAAAAATAAAAATTGGGTTGATAACTATTCGCATTATAAATACATTATTAACTACATCTTAAATTGAGATCAAATATCTAAATCGGTATTATATCTCTTGTTTTTAAATTTAGGTTTTTTTTTTTAAAAAAAAATTCCAGTATTTATATCTATAAAAAATTGACTATTTATCTTCATATCCAAGAGGCTTTAAACTTACGAAGACTCAGAAGCCTATCGCGACCGTCCAAATGTTCCACACCCATCAACCACCGTAGATTCAGTAGGCCCCGCTGATTCTTAAAATGAGAACGAATGTAGAGTAACATTCCCCATCGATTTCCCTCTTGCGAGCGCCAAATTTTCGCGGTAGCTTAAAAAAATTTAAAAATTTTCATTTAGAAAGCGAAAACCAAAATCTCAAATGTTTTGAAACTTTGGAACCATTTTCTATATCACGTTCTTCAGTTTCCCTCTCTTCTTCCTCTCTCAGATCTCAATAGACAAAGCGAAATCCGTCTCTTTTTCTCTCTTCCACTTTCAGATACTTCAAATTCCTCTTCCAATCTTTTCCCTTCTGCTCAAGAATTCAAGAATTACCCTGTTTTCTTCTCTACCTTTGGTGCTGTATGGATTCTGGTGGCGTTCAAGAAGCTAATTCGGTTAGTATTTGATTGGGATTTGAAATTCTTATCTGGGTTTTCCTAGTTTCGTGGTGGGATTTTGTTTTCTGTTTGTTTCTGGATGTTTGATTGAAGGGATTATGGTGAGGGAACAACGAGTTGAATCGTTTTACACTAAACTTCGTGACTCTGTCGCTGCTTCTTCTTTGTCTCCTCTCCTTATTTTTCCTTCCACCTCTGATGTAGACTCGCTCTGTGCCTTGAAAATTATTTTTAAAGTTCTTGAATCTGATTCTGTTCGATACGCTTGTTACCCTGTTTCTTCTTTTCAAGAAATTCATAAATATGCTGGTCCTAGTTTGACTTCCTCCTCTGCTGATCCGATTTCGATTCTTTTGATTAATTGGGGTTGTCACCGAGATCTTAGGAAGGTTTTGAGTTTAGGTCCGGCTGCTCGTGTGTTTGTTGTTGATAGTCATCGCCCGATTCATCTTCATAATCTGAGTAGTGAGAATGAACAAGTGGTTGTGCTTTATACGAAAGACGACGAGCTCCAGGCCGATTTGGCTTATGATTTTGATATCTCTGCTTTGGCGAATGCAAGTGATTTGAACAGCGATGATGAGATTGATGATGTATCGGACAGTGACGACGACAATGATAGCGAAAGCGATGAAGATGGCAGGCGTGGGTCGAGGAAAAGGAGGAGGGTTGAGAAGGAAAATGAAGAGGATCCTGTTCAGCTTTATAGGAAATTGAAAAGGGGATACTATCAAATGGGTACCTTCCATGGTAGGCCTTCAGGGTGTTTAATGTATGATCTGTCTCATTCATTGAGGAAGAACACGAATGAATTGCTATGGCTGGCTTGTGTGTCTTTAACAGATCAGTTTGTACATGAAAGATTGACGGATGAGAGATATCAAGCTGGGGTTATGGAGCTTGAACAGCACATTAACAGTTCAGGGAACTTGAATGCTGTTAACTCTGTTACTCTTAAAGATGGTACCAAGATCCGAGCTCCTGATGCATCTAGAATCACTTATGATGATGAACCCAGATTAATGCTCTTGCAGGAGTGGAATTTGTTCGATTCAATGCTTTGTTCTTCATACATTGCAACCAAGTTAAAGACATGGAGTGACAATGGAATGAAGAAGCTCAAATTGCTTCTAGCACGTATGGGGTTTGCACTTGTGGATTGCCAACAAAAGTTCCAATACATGAATATCGAAGTGAAACGAAAGATGAAGGACGAATTCGAGCGATACCTTCCTGAATACGGCCTAACCGATTTCTACTACAGAAGTTTCTTGAGGTTACATGGTTATAGCTCAAAAGTATCAGCAGCAGATGTGGTATATGGGGTCACTGCATTGCTCGAGTCGTTTGTTAAATCGGATGGTTCTAGTGCTTCTAAGCAGTTCGGAGTGGCTTATGATGCATTGTCATTGAACAATCTTGATAAGCTCAAAGCTGGAATGCAGCAGGCAATCAAGGTCCAGAGATCAATTCTTAGACAGGGGAGCTCTGCAATTACAAAGAGTGGTTGTATAAGAAGTGGGAGAAAATTTCGTTGGGTGAAGCTTGAAGATTCTGTAGACACCAAATTGTTGGGATATCCTCAAGCACTCACAAAATTCTGCTACTTTATAATGGATGCTTTGAAAGAGAGAGGAGCCAGAATGAAGCCTTTGCTATGTGCTTGCTTATCTCAAGAGCCCAACAAAGTACTGATCGTTGGAGTTTGTGGGAAGCCTAGGCTTGGGGCATCTCAAGGCAATGCATTTGGGAGAGCTTTTCGAGATGCGGCACAGGAAATTAGCTCGGAGTTTTTCCACGAGATGTTTGAATCTTCATGGATTCTTCTTGAAAAAACTTCAGTTAACTCTTTCATGGTTAGATTGACTCAGAAGCTGTAAGGTACAATGGCTGCCATATTCCTTCTATCAAGTATGTTTCTTCTTTCCCCTCCATTTCTATGGCATATCAGAGAAGATTTCAATAACTGATGTGCCTTACCAGTTGAATGAGATGAAATGATTATGATCTCCCACAGCTTAACATCAATTGTAGTGATGACGGTTTAATATCCTTAAAATCCCATTGGTTAGTTGCTTGTTATGTACAAGTACACATTATCTGAAAGTGTTCTCTTTTCCTTTGCTTAGAGCTTTTATGTAACTTCATCTTTCACTTTAGTTCTGCATACTAGATTATTGAATATAAATTATTTGTACTAATTTCGGATGTTAGATTCAATTTTCCCCTCAAGCTTTAATTGGGGCTGTTGAAGTATTTTTGAAATATCTGTCTTGTGTATATTTTTTGTACCCCTTGAGTTGTGATTCTGTTGATGATCACATCATGAACACTATGCCTTTGACGTTCTAATCTTTCTACAGTGAAAATTGTATTTGCTCAATTTATATTCTTAGGTTTAAGCTCTTGTGTTTTTTGTTTTGTTTTTTTAATCTGATTTATTAATTAGTTTGTAATAATTTATAAATTTAGTTCTTTCAAATTTTTGTTCAATGTGGAAAGTTGAAAGTCAATTGATTTGTTGAGAGATTATTTATGTTTATATTAATAGAAATGCTTTCGTTGTAATCTTGATAACATTAACATAAGGAGAAAATTTAGGTTTAGTCTTATTCTATGTGCAGTCGAAGTTGTGCTCAATATAAAATTGTCAAGTGATAATTATGTTTTTTTAAAAAAAAAAATAAAATTTTCCGATTTTTTTTGTATGGTAAAGTGGAGAGTAATTTAGGTGTAATGTAGATTTCACTTAATATTATTCTTAGCATAATATTCCTCTACAACCATTATAATCATATTGACAATCTAATTCATTATGGAACTTTCTGTTGGGATCAACAAACTATTATTTTTCAAGTAAAAAAATGGGTTTAATCATAACAATATGTAAAGTTTGATGGTCTTATCAATAGGGTGATTTTTTTTTTTTTGACAAAATCTATTGGCTAAAAGTTTTTTTTTTTTTTTTTTTTTTCATATTCCAATACTATGCATACACAGGAAAAAAAAATTATTCTTTTAAATTGGGTAAACTTTTAATTTTATCAAATCAAACTTTAAACTTAAATAGGTGGTTATCCTATGCTCAATTTTTTTGGGGTTAAATTTAGTTATTAATTTTGACAAACAGTCAAATAAGATTCTCTCAAAAGTTACATAGTTCAACAAAAAAAACAAGGCTCGCACTAAAGTATTTTTAATTGATGCATGAGATTAATAATTAAATGTATATTTTAATACCTACAAATTTTAACAAAAAATAAAAAAAATTCCTTTGAAGCTTTATTAATTTTGCAGCAGACACATGGATATTTTGTATCTCATTGACATTTTTTAAAAAAAATGGAAGTTTAATTGTAAAAATTACCATAAGAACTCAACTTCATTGCATACTTATAGGATGGTAAATGAAATTGAAAATTTAGAGTAAAAATGGCGAATATAGGGTAAGAATTGAAAATTTTCCAATCCATTTCTAAAAAAGAGTTCAATTGTATTACTCTCAATAGTTAATAGGTGTATTTTGCAATGTAGGGTTTGATGAAATTAATGGTGTGATTTTAAAAACACTTCAAGAAATTGAAATTTTAGAGTAAAAATGGATGAAACTTATCAAATTTAAGGTAAGAATTGAAAATTTTCCTATCCATTTCTAAAAAAAGAGTGCGATTGTATTACTCCAATAGTTTATAGGTGTATTTTGCAATGTAGGGTTTGATGAAATTAGAAGTTAAAATGGTGTGCTTTTAAACTACACTTCTAGTCCGTTTGTTTCATAGAAATAAGAGATGAGAATAGGAAATTATATTTTATCACCATGTTTGTTATAAATTTTCAATATTGGAAATAAGAATATCATATTCCAAGAGATTTCTTATTCTCACTCAGAGAGGTTTTTTAGAACCACAAAAATAGGTACGACCATTATTTGAAATTATTAGTTCATAGTATCTTATAGTTGTCCTTTATATTAATTAATTTGACATAATAAAAACACTTTTAATATATAATAAATCAAACGAACTTATATATAAAGACACTTTGAGAAAAAGTTGCCAAACATATAAATGTTTTTATTTTAAACAAAATTTTTTTTAATCAAAAGTGTTTAAATGAAAATGAATTTTAAAAAAAACATTTTTTCTAAGTCAATCCAAATATGCCCTTAATTTAACCTAATATTAATTTTGATTCAAGTCAAGCTTCTCTTTTCTTTCTTAAATTCCAAATATCCCAGTATCTTCTCCAAATCTTGTATAAAAATAATTAAAAAATATAAATAAAACAATTATCTTCTCCAATAAACTCAATTTTGGCTAAAAAAATTACATTAAATTCTCAAAATTATGATCTTGAGACTTAAATTAAAATATCTAATCCAAAAATTTGAAAATTAAGATATCTTGATTTATTATACTTTAAATCTAATTTATCCGTAGTAGATTTCAGACATAAGTCAAAATTTAATTCCATCCAACCTACGACTCATCCCAAAACATGTAGGAAAAATTGCAAAAAAAAAAAAAAAAAAAAAAACTAGTTTAAAGGTCCAAAATGGCAAATGACCCAATTTTTTTAAAAAAATGTTAAATGACCTTTTTGTCAATTTCATGATCACGTGACAGTATTATCTTTTCTTTTTTTTTTTTTTTTTGTCTTTTTCCTTTCTTCTCCAACACTGGGTTTTTTCTTTTCTTTTTTCTTTTTTTTTCTTTTTCCTTTCTCCCTCTCTTTTTTTCTTCCTTCTTGCGTTGTTTCTTCTTCCTCAGATTGTGAGTTTTCTTCTCCAGCATGACCACACCTCCGACATTGCACCACAGGATAGATCGACACCACCAACTTCTCGTAGAGCTAATGAGAGAGCGAGAGGCTGAGAAGGAACGAGTGAGGGACATAGAGAGTAGGGATTTTGTGGGTGAGAAAAAGGAGAGAGCGAGAGCGATACCAAGAGGGAGAGCGAGAGCAAGACCAGGAGAGAGTGAGAGTGGATGTTTTTCCGCTTGCGCGCAAGTATATTTTGGTAATTTCGCCCAAAGGGTCATTCGACATTTTTTTCAAAAACTAGGTCACTTGATATTTTTGGCCCAATTTTTGAGTCATCCATACAAAATTTCCAATTAAGTAACAACTAACAAGATGAAATCCAAAATTAAACTTGAATTGATGGGAGAATAACTATATCTAAAAAGTTAACATAGTTCATGAAATTAGGATTTATATAATGTCACAAATTTAGGTAGTATGACGTAGAAAACAGATATACAAAAAAAAAAAAAACAAACAAACAAACAAACAAACAAAAACGAACAAACACAATCCAATCCTGTGATCAACAACTCAACAAACTCAACCTTGGCCGCCGTCCAAACAAGCAAACGCCAAACACCATAGTCATCAAATTTTCAGTAATCCAGATTCTTGGGCAGCAAGTGCCACAGTAATCAAGTTTCCAGTTTGATTCCATTCCAATGGTAAACCCTTAGAAAGAAATTAGGCCAGCCTAAGTTCTCTCTATGTAGAGAGGAACACCAATTAGATTTCAACTTCAATAACAAAAGACAACTCTATTTCCCATTTTTCAATTTTAAGATACGCTTCCAAAATAGTATGCAAATTTTATTTTAGTTTCTTGTGAATCGCTTTTTACAAAAACATAAATAAATAAATAAATAAATAAATAAAAAACAAACAAACAAAAACAAAAACAAAAACAAAAATAGGCCCTTTTGCTTTTATCAGTAAATAATAAGAGAATTGGAAACAAGAAATTAGAAACAAGGATATTTATTTAAAAATAGCCTAAATCAATCTCTTAAATCTCAATAATAAAATTTTTAATTTGAAGAAAAAGGAAAACAAATCGGGCCATAATATGGGCACTGAATTTCAATTGGAAGTTTTGATTTATGCTGCTAATAATAGTGGAGATTCAGCCAAAGATGGGAAGAAGCTTGTTGCACAGATAGGCAAACCATAAAAGCCTGCAGATTCTTGGTTCTTATTGCATGCTAACAAATTCCACATCACAATACAAATGAGACTCGACTTTTCAAGGGAAAGAAAAATAAATTACAGAGTTTTGATCAACAATCCTATTTAAAAAAGTACATACATTCCACTTGCTGACTCTACTAGACTGATTCTAGACTCCACAATTAAACAGATTTAATACCAACAGTTGATAGAAACTCAAACAAAATTTGAAAGGAGGAAACTGATAAAAGTGGAAACAAAAGAAAGCAAAACTTATCCCAAATAGTGAAACATGATAAAGATCAAAGAACCATTACCCTCACCTCTGTTGTTTCTTTCTCCACTCGGTGCGCCCTCGGTTGATTTCGAGTCCATCACTGGACAATCTTAGTAGATGCAGAAACTGACGGCTATCTTGTTTGTCACTGGAAATGTAACCATTTGTTCCATTAAGCTCTGAAACTGCTTCACCACCATTCTCAACTTCCTCCACACTTGTAAGGGAATCCACGATATCGTCTTGTTGGCATTCTCGTCTATAGTCTAATGTGATTGTCTGAAGTTCATGGCTATTGATGATTTCTTGAGGCATACTCTGTCATAGATTGATCATATATCAATGATTATTCAAGTCATAAAGAAATCTCATGAATGGATCATCAACATCCAAACCAGAACAAGAGTGAGCTTCATTAGCATGCCCAACCACTTTCTTTTCCTTTATTCTAAGTTACTATTTATTAAACAAAGGCGATCCGATGATGTCAATAAAATTATTTGATGCTATTACATTCACAATATCTCAGGAAGAAACAGCTTAGGCTATATATCCCTTCATTTTTCATTATGCTTTCTTCTTCCCATTACTACTTTTCATTTCTTTTTTCCAAACAGATAGAAATCCACCCCTGACCATGATGGCATCCTCCCCACTTCTTCACTTCTCTACTTATTTAGAAAGCAGTAAGCACTAGAAAGCATGGACACTCTTGTAGAGTGTCAGTGTCCAACATAGACATGACAAACTTGACACATACAAGCGCCTTACACAAACATGCAAAACACAACACCAATATACTTGAACCTACATCCAACACATGAAAATGATTGATAATAAGTTATCTTCTTTCTGATATTTGTCCCTTCTAGAAAGCTAACTGGATTAAAAAAGCTCCCTTGAACACTTTAGTTGTTGAGTGTAGCCTACAAGTTTTTAAGGCCTGCTGTGAAATAAAATCTATATATATACACGTTTTAATAAAAAGAACTAATGTCTCCTCGCTGTGTCCTACTTTTTATAGAATTTATGAAATTGACATGTCGTACCCATGTCATGTCATATCTATGTTGCATGTCTACGTCTGTATACTTAGTAGCTATTTCCTTTTCATTTTAGCAAAATGGCAATATTTAATTAAAATTTAAACCAAACAGTGTAAACTCAAATGTTAACATTCTTTTTACTAATAAGAACAGTGTAACTGTAAGGGCCCTAGTTATGGTAATATTAGGATTATTAGGAGAATATAGTATGGTTATTAGAAGGGGGTAAATTAGTAAATAGCTAGTTACTTGGTTAGGGTTTTAGTTATAAATAGAAGAAGGTTGAGGAGGAAGGTGTGAAGAATTTTGTGGTGATTTCCTAATTGGGAATTTGGGAGAGGATTCTCAGCCCTCTAGAATGTGTTGTAATTTCTTTTACTATTCATGTTTGTTCTTTGCGTTCATGATTCTTGTTTGTTCTTTGCGATCATGAGTGTTTCCTACAGTAGCCTCATGTTGCATCATCATTAGGAAAAAAAACAACCAAAAACCCATTATTCCTGACCACTATAATATTTAAGGAATTATAGAGAAATGGGTCAGAATTTTCGGGGGCCATTTTTGGATTGCAGCATGAAAGGGGGGAAAAAAGAGAAAATAGAAACACGTATACGAACCTCCAGAACCCATCCGATGTAGGTGACGTTATTGACATGCTGATTCATGTCCAAATCTGCCCTCCTAGGCTGAAATAAAAAGTACTTTCACAACCTGGAAGAAATGGAAAAGTTTGAACCTAATGTTCTTAAATCTTACCATTAGTCCATGTCTGGAATAGTGACCAGGGTCTTCCAGTTTTGGAATTTTCTTCAAGCTACTATTATTTTCCTCAGGAAATGCTAGCCTGGACAAAAAGGAATATAAAGACTATTACCCTATCAGCAATTTTCTTTGCAAAGGTTTTTTCACAGAATGCCTCACTAATAATCACGGCTTTACAAGCTAAGAAAACTTGGACAATTTTAGCATAACAAACACTAATTAGTATTACGTAACATGCATTTGACTCCAGAAAATCAATCCAAAACTAACCTAAACATGTCATGTTGCAAACACAGACTTCCATAGAACTTTTTTCTGAACGATTGTACTGTATACAATGGCTATTCAAAATTTAGTTCACCGGGAGAAAAGGCACTTACCTGAGATCTCGTGGGCAATAAACCAAATATTCATCACGAACATCATCACTAACTTTCTGAAGTCGTCTAGTGTCTTGGTTCATCATCACCCACTTACTAAAAAAATTAAAGCAAGCCATCAGGTAGAATACAAACAATATGATAAAATGAAAAATGACACATAAAAATGGATTAGAAAAAAAAAATAATAGTAAAACACAAGAATGAGGATAGTTGCACTTTCTTGACGCAAACATGCAATTCTCTGAAAGAGGTAATTAAAGGGCAAATGTAGATAAGAAAGTCAAGATTATCAGCTTTCCTCGGCTGTACAAAATTGAGGTTGTAAATGTAGGCTCGACATATCCTCTGAATCCAGTCTTTATACATGCCCTTATTCCATTACAACAACATGACTTTTATTTTTCATTTTCAGGACAAAACCACCTCACAAAAGATGAATTTGGAAGCAATATGGTGAAATAGATTTTAAAATAGAATTTTGAATTACAAAAGACACTTTAGACACTTACAATTTCCACTCCACTACTCTGGTTGGACTATGCGTTCCTTATCATATTAAAGTGTCATTCACGTGACCAGATGAAGCTCTTAAGGAAGAGTTTTGGATGAGCTAAGGCTTGTGAAGATAGTTCTTAGATCGAGAAGAGTTATGAGTGAGAATGGTGCATTTGACTGAAGAAGCTAAGCAAGCTAGTTGACTACAAGGCTTGTAGTGTACCGCCATGGCCAAGTGAGGTACCTTTTAATATATACTCGTTAGTCTCCAATTCAGTCTGTGTGCATCTCAAATAGTCTCATGCTCACAAAATACTACATTTGATTGTCAAAGATACATGTAGGAAACTAAATCCTACATAAGTTGTCACCATGCATTGAACCAAGGGAGGATACTTGATACAATCATCGGAAGTGGCATGTGATACAATGTTGTCCACGTGAATAAAATCTAACTTGATTCATCGGGTGCTCACACCTCTGCAAGTAGAGGAGCAGATGTGATGTAGATAAAAAGAGGGAGGCTGAAAATTTGACGCAGGAAATCAAGAAAACAAAACTGGAAACTCCCTCAGACACTAGCATCTCTTGCCTGGGGTATTGTTTTATTTGAACAACTGCTTTCATTGAGAAAAAAAATGAAATACAAGGGCAAAAACACAGCCCACCAAAAACACCCCCTACTAAAGAAAAGGGGTCCAGCTAAGTAAAATGTTGCGTATGGAATAGTTACAAAAAAACTTCAAAACTAAAGCCTAGAGGGACACATGAAATCTTACCAAAGACCACACCTCAGTAGGATTCCTGTCCCTACCTCTGAACACTATCATTCCACTCCCCCCAAATATCCCAAATAATAGCATACACCCCAGACAACCATAAAAAACGACCTCTCTTTGAAAGACAGATGGAGAAGGAACTCCTCGATTGTTGCAAGAAAGTCTCTCCGCCCAGCAAAGCAAATATTGAACTCTTGCAAGAAAAAACTCCACAAAGTCCCAGCATACTGGCAGTTCCAAAGAAGATGATCCAGGTCTTCCTCCGCCATCCGACAAAGGATACAGCAAAAAGGCCCCACAAGCGAAGTTCTTCTCCTAACAAGTCTATCAAAAGTGTTCACACGACCAAGTAAGACTGGCCAGATAAAAAACACGACTTTTTTGGGAATCTTAATCCTCTAAATCATGAACATAAACACCCCAGTGGGAGGGGGATCCAGTAACAAACAGAAGAAGGATTTACAAGAAAACCCTTCACTAGGATTCGGATTCTAAATGTGAATATCCCTTCTCCCCTCCCAAGTACTCACCTCCAATAAAGAAAGAAGAGAGGCAACCTCTGTCGTTTCCCTATCGGTCAAATAACGACGGAACTCGAATGAAAAAGACACGGAGCTCTCAGTCCAGATTAGGAAATCAGAGATCAGGTGATATTTTAAGGAAGATAAGAGAAAAAGATGTGGAAACATAGAAGAAAGAGCACTATCCCCCACCCATTGATCCTCCCAAAAATACGTATCCCTGCCATCCCCCACAATACACCGAACAAAGTTAGAAAAAGAAGGGAACTCAAACGAAATGTCTTTCCATGGGTTTCGATGTGTGCCTTTAACCCCTTTCGTCACTCATTCAAAAGGATGGTTGCCATGCTTACTCGCAATGATCCTACGCCACAAAACCTCGAGATCAAAAAGCTTTGTTGCAAATCCTTAAGTTACCAATCTCAGATCTTACTCGCAATTGTATGATTTAGACCGACAAAACTGTATTGTACAAGATTTCCTATAAACAAAATAGACAGCGTGTATATTTTATTTTATTTATTATAATTATGATAATTATTATTTTTTATGAAAACAATAACTTTAATTGAAAAAAATGAAAGAATATAAGAGCATACAAAAAACTAGCCCACGAAAGTAGAGAACTCCCTCTACAAGGAACTCTAGCTATGCAAAATAACTCCTATCGGGTAGTTACAAAAAGCCTTCAAAATTGAAGCCCACAAAGAAACATGAAAACGAACGAGAGACCAAACCTCACTAGAGTCCTTCTCCAACCCTCTAAAAACTCTCATACTGCACTCTTCCTACAAAACCCACAAAATAGCACACACCCTAACACTCACAGAGAGAGCGACCCTCCTCCCCACGATGCGGGTTGAGAAGAGACTCCTTGATCAAAGCATAAACATCTATGTGCCGAGCAACCAAATGCCAAACAATTGAAAGAAAGAATCCCAAACTGAACTAGCAAACTCACAACACCAAAGAATATGGTCTAGGTCTTTCTCCACCTTTCGATGGAGAATACAATAGAAAGGACCAACAAGCAAAGACAACTTCCTCTTAAGTCGATCCATTGTGTTAGCATGGTCGTGTAAAACTTGTTACTTTCCTAAAAATCTTAATCTTCCAAAGCACCGGAAAATTGAAAGACCTAGGGGAGATGATCAACTAAGTTAAGAAAGAAAGATTTACATGAGAACCCCTCAAAAGGGCTTGGGTCTAAATCCTCACATCCTTTCTCCCACGCCTAAAAGGGAAACCCTCAAGTAAAGAAAGACGAGCAGCCGCCTCGGGAAAGAGTACGACGAAACCAAGCAGCCCCCAACTAGACCATGTTACTGCCTGGAAGTTCATTCCTAGGAGATAAGAACACAGAAGGTACATGTGTTCATATGCCACGATTATTGTTAACAAGCCCTTCCCAACCCATCTGGATCATATGCCATGCAACCCATCATCAGCCAGAAATCTTTCTTGGGGTGGGACAACCACAAGAAGAGCTAGATTTATCCCTGATGATAACTTGGGTTTACATGGTCAAGGCCAGATTCAGATTCAGAATCTCCCAATAGAAGTGAAGAGCTAGGGAACCTTTTGCAGAATTCTATCATTCTTTTGTCCTTCCTCAAGTGGATCACTTCCAACATCTATGATATCTTCTTCTTTTTTTTTTTTTTGGAACAACTTGATTGACTTTACAATATTTTGGTGTAAAGGAAACATGTAAGATATTAAATCCTAGGTAGGCAGCCACCCTGGATCGAATCTATTCCCTCGTGACCTTCATCAAATCCATGCCTTTTATTTACCACTAGGCCAATCCATGGTAGTTAACCACTATGATATCATGACTTAACAATTATAAGTACTGAACTATTTAGAAATATCCGAAGTTTTGTTTACAATGTAAAAGAACTAATTCCAACATGAATAGAAACTGTGGTACCTTGATTTTGGACAATGCTTTACCAAAACAAAAAGTTAGCAGACCCAACAATTAAAAATTAACTAGCGGGCTAGAAATATCAATCAAAAAAGATATAAATCAAGGCTTGGAAAGTGCTTATAATCTAGACTGTCGAGTCTTGAAGTAAACCGATATCATTAGCCTTAGGTACATATCTTCCCAAATCTGCGAGGATGCTATAAGGTTAGAACGCTCCAACAGCATTTGAAATACAATTTTATTTCTAAAATAGTAAATAAGAACAACATAGAATACTTTTCAATTTCCAGTTGCACACATTCATCCTGAAAGACTATGAACACGAACCAAAATTTCTAGGTATGCAACAAATTGTAAGTTGAATAAAATAACCATGAAAGTTCTAGAAAGTAACAGGTTAGAGAATAAATAATCCCAAAGACAGATAGGATACCGCTTCATGCATATTATAGTGTATATCTAACTGACTTTAGGGTATTCGTAACTCCGACAGCTTCTTACTTTTCAATTTTCATATAAATTAATAATAAAAAAAATAGCCAATAATTCACCTTGTTGCTCGTCCTATAACTTGACCAGTGGCATAATCTTTAAGTATCCAATCGCGTCTAGTTCCAATTCTCCCTTCCCCTTGACACCATGTCTCAATTTCAACGACATCACTCCTACGCCAAACGACAATATGTAAATTAGTACAAGAAAATAAGAGAAATTCAACATAAGCAGAATTTGAAAGTCAAAATTCAAGATGACAGCGGAGTAAGGGACTCACCACGCTGGATATTTGTAAATTTCAATGTGCATGCGTGCGGTTACCCATATGAGATGTAACTTCCTCATTGTGGGGGTTGTGGCAAAACCATCCGTGGAAAATCCAACACTCTGAGCATGGTTGCAACCAACCTCCTGCATGAAGAATTCATCAAAGGCAAACTCTGTACATATATAAGTGGGATCTATGAGTAATTATCATTAAACATAATGCTATAAGTAAGAACGTATTAAAGAAATAAAAGAATTCAGAAGATCTAACTAAGTAAGAGAAGGCCATAAACATAAAAAGGAAGAGATAATAGAATTCTGTCAGTTTCAGTTGCTGGAAGAAAAGAACACGTGCATTCATGAAAAGCCGAAAAAATACGGAAAGGAATCAAGCAAAGAAAGGTACAGAAAACCAAATGTCAAAAAAGTTAAACAAGAAAACATGCAAAACGAGAAAGCAAACGAAATTCGCCGATTCTATTCCTCGAAAACATCAATAAAAAAATCCAATTAATAAAGCAAATAACGCTAATAACAGATGAGCTAATAGAAGCTTCAGTAACATTAACATGTAACACATCCAAAGAATGCAAGAAAAGAAATCATAAGCGAACAAATCCAATTCAAATAATGCAGCGAGAGGAATTACCTGCAAGAGATTAGCAATAGTTTCAACAGTAGCGGTCTTATTGATTCCAACCTCATAACATCGCACAATGAATTTCTCTTTATAAGACAATCCATCTTCAGCCAAGGTTCCGAGTCGAAGTCGGTCAGCCAAGCTTCCAGAACCACTCTGAACACAAGCTTCACCTGTATCGGAGACAATTGCAGCGACAAGCGGAGGTTTGGTGAGGGAAGAAGACAGAGCGGCGGAGTATCGGCGGCGGAAGGAGGAGAAGAGGGGTGTAGAAGGTGGAAGGAATCTACATTGGGAGAGGAGATGGATTTGGTCAGTCACATTGCAAGGGACCTTCAACATATCTGAGAGAGAGAGAGAGAGAGGATAAAGAAAGGAGTGGAAATGGAGGTTGAATAGCTTTCTCTCTCTAAGATTGCAGAGGAAAGTTTGTGTTTTAACTTTCACTCTCTCTGTTTCTCTGTCTCTCTCTCTCCTCCCTCTCTCGATTTTGGGCTCTGTTTTTTTGTGGGAATACTGGGCGACGTCGATGGGACCGAGGACAAGTTGAAAGCACGAAAATACCCTTAGCTTTGGATGAAATTACGAAATTGCTTTTCTTCTCAATTCTGATTGGTGATCGCATTGCCAATTGTGAGCCAGTAAAATTTCTGGGTTGAATTGGATTGGAATACTTATTATGGATGCATACATATCCAGGATATATCGATGTTTTTTCTTTAGCGGAAGTTGGGAGTTTTTTCTTCTTTATTGTCCTATTTGAAGCTCGTGGTAGAGGGGTTAATTGAATAGAAAATGCATATTTTTTTAGAAAGATAGAAGAAATTGTTTTGAGAAAAATTAGGTAAACTAATGAGAAGAAAGTAGTTTTTTCCCTTTAAAGTTAAAAAAATAATATTAAAAAAGGGTGAGGGCTTCTCTTCTATAAAAGACAAAAAAGAACATGATTTTCCTTTTTCTTTCAAAACAATCCACTTCTTCTATTTTCTTAAAAGTACATTTTCTATCCAAAATAAGAGTTGGATTGGATGAGTGATAGGCTAAGTCCCTATAAGAAATTATCCTCGGATGTGTCTCGAGATGAGGGAGAGGATGGCCTATTCGATCCAAGGGTGAACAATTTGCACTTATAATCCAATATCAAAGATGGAAAAAAAAAGAAGGAAAAACTCTAGGTCAATTGACCTAAAGGTATCGGAGGCATTGTGACAACTACCACAATAGTGCTCAAGTTCTTCTTGTTTTGCATGTTATGTCTTTTCTAAATTGGAAATTCACCATTTCGATCACGTGAGATTACGTCTTATCTAAATTGCAAATTCACTACTGTTGTCACATAAATCTCATTTTTTTTCTCCGAGTAGATATTAGCATCATCAATAATAATATAATTCCACCCTAAATTTCCAACCATGTTTAATCATCTTCACCATGTTTCCCAAATTATTCTTCCTTTGCGGCTTTTCCATTTCAATTTTTTCTTGCTCACATTCCATAAAAATTTGTTCTCATTTCTAACCACGACACAACATATATTGGATACGTTTTTTTTTTTTTTTTAATTTCTTTGATTACGTGTTTTAATTTTAATTTTTTTAAAAAATTTTTTGACATCAAATCATTTTTTTGACATAACCTATAAACTACTTCCAAACTATCATTGTATTATGACCAACATGACACATGTTGAATAATGGGAGTCATCACTTTATTAAGGAGAAATAACTCCACATACACAATGCACAGATCCCTGTTATATGGGTTTGAGAAGTAAACCAATGTGAAACTAATTGAAACAATTCTGTTACAACTCTATTACAATAAAAAACCCAAATAGCCAAATTTACAATTGTTTTATTTATTTACAAAATCCTTAATACTCTCCCAAGTTGGAAGATGAATAAAATAACACCCAATTTGACTAATAACCTCGACAGAGCGGAAGAAGATAGGATCTTTGTAAATAGATTAGCTAGGTGCAAACTGGAACAAATAGGCAAAACCTTACAAAAGTCATCAACAATTTTGTCTCTCACAAAATGACAATCAATTTCAGTGTGTTTGGTGTATTTATGAAATGTGGGATTAGAAGCAATAGCAATGGCAACTTGATTATCATAAAAAACTGTGGTTGGTGATAAGTACTGTATATGTAAATCAGCAAGCAAGTGAAAAATCCATATTAACTCGATTGTTACCAAAGCCAGAGCCTTGTATTCTGCCTCGGCAGAAAACCTTTAAACAATAGGTTGCTTTTTTTTACTTCTACGAGAATAAACAATCTTTTAAGAAGACACAAAACCAAAGATAGAATGACGAGTATCAACACCATAGGAAATCTGACTTCTCCTGACGTCACATTTCGTCGGGAAAGTGTGAAAAATTTATCGGGAGAGGATCTCCGATACATAAACGGTCGTCAGGAGTTTGGTCGGGAGAAACCCGTCGGGAGAGGATCTCCCGACGTACTTTTAAACGGCGTCGGGAGTTAGGGGGAACTCTCGACGCATTGTAGTGCGTCGAGAGTTCCCCCATAACTCTCGATGCCTACGTTCCCCCTTAACTCCCGATGCCACGTAGGTGTTCGGAGTTCCAACATAACTCCCGACGCCGTTTTAAAGTGTGTCGGGAGATCCTATATGCGTAGGGAGTATTAAAATTTAATATATCGTTTGTAATTTTTTAAAATTTGATCTGAAAACTTGTAAAACATATTATACCAAATAAAGATTCACATAACTAAAAAAACGAAAATGAAGTCCATTTTATAACAAGTCAAAAATTACAATATCCAAATAAAGTCGATACTAGAAATTACAATATCCAAACGAAGCCGATAAACATTCATATCACAAATACATAAAAGAAGTAAAATCAAAACAACATCTAGAACACTTCTCGAATATACCATCTTCAACAATTGTCCTAGTTCATCTCCGAACAGCACTCTACAATAAAACAAAAACATTGAAATGTTATATCGATAAACATCCACAACACGTTCAAACTCCAATACGGGTGGTAATGAACATCAAAACGAGTAAACAATGAGGACTAACATACATAAAACTCAAATTTGTTCCCAAAATGGTTTAACACAAATTTTACACCCCCCCCCCCCCACACACACAATACATTAAACTTCGTAAACGTTCATAAATACACAAAATAGCCAAGTTCAAGGATAAGACAGGTGTAATGAAACTCTACCCACCCCCCACGACAAACATGGAACCTCCCGAACATCAAAAACATACAAAAGAAGTAAACAATGATGACCAACACACATAAAACTCAAATTTGTCCCCAAAACGGTTTAACCCAAATTTTACACTCCCCCTCCCCCCAACACATTAAACTTCGTAAACATTCATAAATACACAAAAAGTTAAGATAATGAAAAACGTAAGAGAAGAGGAAACTCATAAAAAGCGAGAGGCAGAGAGATTCAGGGAGAGAACGAGATACAGGGAGAGAGCGAGAGGCAAAGAGAGAGCAAGATACAGTTGAATAAAAAGTAAAAAAAAAAGAGTTCTGATCCCAGGGAAGGTGAATATGCAGTGTGTCAAGAGTAGGTCAGTCTTCCATTAGGGAATCATGGAGGAAGAGAAGCGAAGATAGACTCAAAACAATAATGAAAAGACTCAAAGCTCTCTCTTGACCAACCAGCTCTTTCATACAGGGAGAGAGCGAAAGAGGCAAGGAGAGAGCGAGAGCAAGGAGAGAGTGGGATACAGTTGAATAAAAAGTAAAAAAAAAAGTTCTAATCCCAGGAAAGGTGAATATGCAGTGTGTCAAAAGTAGGTCAGTCTTCCATTAGGGAATCATGGAGGAAGAGAAGCGAAGACAAACTCAAAACAATAATGATAAGACTCAAAGCTCTCTCTTGACCAACCATATCTTTCATACAAGGAGAGAGCGAAAAGCAAGGAAAGAACGGGATACAGTTGAATAAAAAGTAAAAAAAAAAAAAAAAAAGTTCTGATCCCAGGGAAGGTGAATATGCAGTGTGTCAAGAGTAGGTCAGTCTTCCATTAGGGAATCATGAGGAAAAGAAGGAAAGACAGACTCAAAACAATAATGATAAGACTCAAAGCTCTATCTTGACCAACCAGCTCTTTCATACAGGGAGAGAGCGAGATACAGGGAGAGAGCAAGAAGCAAGGAGAGGGCGAGATACAGTTGAATAAAAAGTCAAAAAAAAAAAAGTTCTAATCCCAGGGAAGGTGAATATGCAGTGTGTCAAGAGTAGATCAGTCTTCCATTAGGGAATCATGGAGGAATAGAAGTGATTTCAGACTCAAAACGATAATGATAAGACTCAAAGCTCTCTCTTGACCAACCAACTCTTTCATACAGGGAGAGAGCGAGATACAGGGAGAGAGCGATAGAGAGCGAGATTCAAGGAGAGAGCGAGATTCAGGGAGAGAGCGTGATATAAAGAGAGAGCGAGATTCAGGGAGAGAGTGAGATACACGGAGAGAGCGAGAGGCAAGAAGAGAGCGAGATACAGTCGAATAAAAAGTCAAAAAAAGAGGCAAGGAGAGAGTCAACAAAAAAACACATTAAAATCCAGTTGTTTGGCTACCATAACTGTAGGATAGCCAACAATTCTTTAATTATCATAAAGCTACTTAAGACATAACTAAACTTTGCTACCATGATTGCAGGATAGCAACATATTAGACAACTAAATAATGTAGTAATCATACTTAATTTGATGGGTCTCCTCTATGTGATCGTACCATGTCTTCAATCATTTTTTTCATTTCTTCCATTTGTCTTGCATGATCCTCTTGCATTCTTTTCTGAACATCTTCAAGTTCCTTAATCCTCGACTGAGGCTGTTGAAAATTGACTCTCAATTCCTCCATTCCCACCTCCGTTCCTTGAGTAGATGACGAGCTTGATGAGATGCTACTCTTTATTGACTTAGGCTTAGGGCCCCAACATAGACCTTTTGAATATCCGAGTCGTCTACCCAAAACCGTCTCACAGATTTCATCCCTTGTTAGTAGTTAAGAACCTTCTAGAATGGGGCTGGATTGTAATTCCAACATTTGATGCTAGACATAATAATTAAATGGGTAGATGAACTACAAGGTGTACCATTACATCGAAAAAGGCAGGTGGGAATATTCTCTCCAATTTACAAAGTACGACTATGATGTCTGCTTGTAGTCTGTTCAAATCACTTACACATATTGTCTTTGCACATAGGTCGCGAAAGAATGTACACAACTCAACAATAGCAGTGGATACGTTCTTCGGTAGGTATGTTTGAATACCAATAGGTAGTAGTCTATGAAGTAACATATGACAGTCGTGTGTTTTCAGCCCTGATATTTTTCCATCTTTGTCATTGACACATCGTGATATGTTAGATACGAATCCATTAGGGAATTTCACTGATTTCAAATACTTACAAAACGAAATCCGTTCACCATTTGTTAATGTGTATGTTGCGTATGGTTTTACAAATCTGTTATCGACCTGTATCAAGTGTAGGTCCTTTCTTATCTTTAAATCTTGTAAGTCTAATCAATCGTTCGTTGTATCCTTTGTCTTTCCTTCAATATTTAACAATGTGTCCACTAAATTGTCGCATATGTTTTTTTCAATATGCATTACATCTAATTTATGTCGTAACAATAGTCTGGACCAATATGGAAGTTGGAAAAAAATACTTTTTTTAGTCTAGTTTAGAATTCGCTTTCTTATTTTATCTTGCTTCGATGGATGTTTGCTAAGCACATAAAAGTTTAGCGTATTTATTTGTTGTAATATCTTTTCTCCATTCATTACGACTGGTGGAGGTCTACGTTCAACTTTTCCATCATGTTGTCCGATGCCAACTATGATTCTCTGGAAGATAACGTCGATGTCCCATAAATGATATTTTCCTTCTTATCCCGAAGGACGAGTTATCTTCTTTGCATATTGAACATGCTTGATAACCTTTTGTACTCCACCCAGATAAGTCACCATATGCAGGGAAGTCATTAATCGTCCATAATAAGGTAGCATATAGTTGAAAAAACTCACCAGCAACAGAATCATAAGTTCGCACACCAATTGTCCATAACTCTTTCAACTCTTCAATCAACGATTACAAGTAAACATCAATTTCTTTTCTAGGAGATTTTGGACCAGGTATGAGCAAAGACATGAAGAAGTTTGTTTCCTTCATGCATTTCCAAGGGGACAAATTATAAGAAATTATCACCACAGACCACATATTATAAGAAGTGCTCATATTTCCAAACGGATTGAAGCCATCTGAAGCTAATCCAAAACGAACATTTCGAGAATCTAAAGCGAAATGAGGGAATTCACGATCAAATTGTTTCCACCCCTTTGCATTAACTGGATGTCGCAATACATCCTCTGTTTCAACTCACTTATCTTTATGCCATCTCATGTCAGAAGCACATTCTTTTGATGAAAACAATCGTTTTAATCTCGGTATCAATGGAAAATGATGCAATACCTTATGTGGTATTTTTTACCCTTGCCATCATTAACTTTGTACCGATACTCACCACAAACAGGGCATTGTTGCAAATTTGCAAACTTTTTCCAATACAATACACAATCATATTTGCACGCATGAATAGACTCATAACCTAGGCCTAAATCACGCAATTTTCGCTTGGCTTCATAAAAGAAAGTAGGTATAGAGGTGCCAGCTGGAACGCTGCTTTTAACAATTCCAGCAACATGTCAAACGATTTGTTACTCCAGCTGTTCAGAACTTTGATATGCATCAACTTCACTAAAAAGTTTAAGGACGAAAATTGCGAACACCCAGGGTAGAATTCATTACGTGCTTCGGTCATTAAATCTTCGAATAAGTTTGTGGTATCTCTTTCTTGACCATTAAAGGACATTTCATTATTCTCAATCCTTCCTTCATTTGCATTTTCATTTTCAAATGGAACTTGTAAATCATTTATAAGATTCAACATCTCATTTTCTTCGACAGCATTACTCTCTATACTATCTACTTCAACATCTTGTATTGAATGACTTGTATGACTTCTAGATAAGTTTACTGGCTCTCCATGATATACACATTCACAATATGAGGGAGATATTCCATATGTTAATAGACGTCGTTCCACAATATCTATCTTTTCCCAAATTGAATTCATACAATTCTTACATGGACATCTTATTCGTCCGGAATCATTAACATGAAACCTTGCCATATCTAAGAACTGTGATACTCCTTCTCTATACTCCACTGATAACTTATTCATTAGTTTAGTCCACTCTTTATTCATCCTTAAAAATAACTTGTAATCCAAAACAATAACTTGGATTAGAGAACAAAGTACAAAATATTATTAAGCATTGAATTCCATAATTTTCATTTCTTAAGGTAAAATAAACACATAGGTCCCTAGACCGCTTAAATTATCTTAACAACTTTCAAATGTTTTATTTAGTACGTCTCCAAGCTTTCAATTTTGTGTCTAATATAGGCCTTTCATCTATTCAACTGTCACACCCCGCCCCAGACCCCCTTCTTATCCTAGAGAAAGGCATGACTGCAGCAGTTACTAACCCTTGGGCTGACACTTACTGTCTAATAACTTTTGCGGAATAACTCTGATACCAATTATACTTCATATGCAATGGGACGTCTTTAGGCCCACAATTTATTAACTTAGAAACTTAATATGTTTAGAGTATTTACAACATTAGATTTACAAGTCCCAAAACCCACAAACCTTAGTCCCTATATAAACAATAGCAATATATGTACAATATTAACCATAACCACCTAGCAAATGGTTACAAGTCTTTTAGTTCTTTAGTGGCAGAGCAGATACTGAGCTATCTTCAGAGGATTTGACCGCTATCTGTGGGGGTGGGGGGAACAAAAATATTTGAAAATGGGGTGAGCTTACGCCCAATGAGTGATCGAGAAAACATAGTAAATTCTCATGCATAATTTCAGAAAATAGTTTTATCTGAAATATAAACTTTTGCAGCATAAATATTTTCCAAGCGTAATGTATATAAAACTGTTTTAAACATAAAACAATAAAATCATTTCTCAAATCAGAGTACTGTATAGCTGGTAAAATAATCCCAACACCAACTACTAGTCCAGAGAGAACCCTTTTGCTCAATCTCTGACTTTATTCACCTGTGGCCACACTAAGTACCTTCACACATTAAGTACTACTGCTCAGATACCTTCTCCTTGTACTTCAGTATCGAGCTACTAGGATACCTTCTCCAACGTACTTCAGTATCCCGTTGGCTTGGTACCTTCTCAAACGTACTTTAGTACCAATAGATACCTTCTCCTTGTACTTCAGTATCTAGTTGGGTGGATGCCTTCTCCTTGTACTTCGGCATCGCATTTTACCAAAACTATTTATAAACAACTTTTCTCTTTAAAGCATGTACAGTATAACACATATACAACATGGCTTTAAAGATGGTAACGCATGCTGGATAAAATCAATACATATACATATGTAAATAGTTTTTCAACAATATGCATGCGTTCAAATCACAATTCAAACTTGCTTGGAAACCACTTTAGAAAACTAGTAGGCATGAGAATTATTTTCGCAAACATGCTTTCTGTAAAATGTTTGTAATCAAAATAGTTTAAAAATGTTTTAGTTCGAAAACATTTTAGCCACTCACCTCGAACTCTTAGGAACTTTTCACTCTAGTAGTTCCTGGGGTCTCTTTTTCACCCCTAGAATCCAGATTCAACTTTAAACTTAGATTACTTATAGTTTTTAACTTTATTTGGAAATACTTCCTTCTACAAACTTATTCTAAAATGTCTTAGGAATCTTACCCTAAACTTTCCGCTCATAATTCTTCGTGGTTTGGCTGAAATCTCAAAATCTTCAAGTCTGGCTCAGACTGATCTGACAGTCTGACCCTTTTGCCTTCTTCTCAACCTCCAGCCCAGTTCCTTTGAGCCTTTTCCTCCAGCAGCCCTACTCTGAAAACTAGACTTCCAGAGCTTTCAGAGGGCTTTGTAATCACTCCAAATGCACGAGTAGATTGGAAGATCTCCTCATCCAAAGTTGATACATTCCTCTGAACCCTCACTACCCTCTACTTTTTCTACGAAATTTATGATTTTTGTGTGATTTGAAAATGACATCCCAACTCCCTATTTATAGGCGTTCAAATTGCTCGTGGGATTGACAGTACCTACTTGGCTGCATGGCTAAATGTTTAATCCTCCCTTTATCAACGTAAGCTGACTTCACCTTGATTCAATGTGTTCTTCCCAAACGCATCCAACACAATTTCTTAGGGTTTAAGAATTTCTCTTAATCGGACACCTAGATTTTAATTGACGTTTGCTCTTACGTCTTCAAGCTTTCTTTGTATTCAAATTAGGGGTTTTACATGCATAATCCACCCCAACGCGTCCAAATACATCGCCCAGAAGCTTGCTCGGCCGTTCAATGCATAGGCGAGGCGTGGGCGTGACGTTCGAATTGGACAAAGCAAGGCTAACGCATAGGCGCTCTCGCTCTTTCCGCTCTCGGCAGTGCCGCTCTCTCCCACTTTCTCGCGAGTCTAGTCTCGCTCTCTCCAGCAATCTCGCTGGTTTTGTACTCTCCAATCTCGCTCTCTCCAGCTTTAACTTTTCTCTCCACTCTCGCTCTCTCCAACTTTCTCGCTGGTCTCGCTCTCTCCCATCTTCTATCCAATCTCGCTCTCTCCCATTTCCTCTCTAATCTTGCTGGTCTCGATCTCAATGATCTCGCTCTCAACGATCTCGCTGATCTCACTCTTAGCTACTGCGAACATTGTTCTCCGTACACGTTTGCTCACCACTTTGTGATACTTTTACACGGATCTTCCAGGATAATTCCAAAATAATATTTTCTATATTTTTCCTTAATTCCTTACTCCGTACTTCACCTAATTTTTCATACTTAGCCGTATTCTTCCCCGAATTTTCCAAACTCAATCTTCATATTATTCCACATTAATTCCACGTACTTAATTTTTATATTTATTCCCACTTAATATTTTTCCCCAACTTTTCCAATATTATTTTCTCATTTCAAATCTCCATTCCTTCTTTCACCAATCACACTAACTGTTTTCAACAACCTATTTATTATAAAAATTTCATTACAATTTTACCAATTAAAGCTCAACTTAAATTATTCAAGGAAAATCTACTTAATACTTAGAAATTTCCTTCCCCTTAACTTAGGATTTAATTTCACTTAGTTAATTCCTTTTTATCACTTGCTTAAGTAAGGAAAATAGAAATCCGGGTTTCAAATTTACTTCCCCCTTAAGAAAATTTCGTTCTCGAAATTTACTCGAACTAACTCTGGTTTAAGGTTTCACAAAAACCATTGTTGTAACCTTTCATAGTCTTGTCTATTACCACGCTTCTACTGTGCTACTCTGATATCAATTCCTTAGTTTTCCAATGATACCTCTCCTAGCTATCTCTAAGCTAGATGTTGAACCAAAATATCTATCACATAACAATTCTATCTCAAACTTTAAATGAGAATAACTCAAATTCATACTTGCCTCCCTTGGTAGATCTTTAGGTATGCATATTCTACCTTCTTTTAATAGCACTTTATCAGCTCCTAATTGGTAATCTGTCCTCAATCCTTTATCCACTTCTTCAGCTAACTTTTTCAGATCAAAATCCTTTAATTGCTCACGTAGAATATTTTCTACAAGAGTAGGACGCACATGAAATAAGGCTAGTAATTCTCCTTTTCGACCAATTGATAATGTTGCCCTAGCATTATACAACTCATGGATCAATCTACCCTTCACTGAATTAATACTAGCTCCAGCTGATCTAGTTTTTCGACTTAAAGCATCAACTACCACATTTGCTTTACCTGGGTGATAGTCAATTGTACAATCATAATCTTTAATCAATTCAAGCCATCTTCTTTGTCTTAGGTTTAGTTCCTTTTGATCAAAGATATTCTTTAGACTCTTATGATCTGTAAATATATGACATCGCTCACCAAACAGGTAATGTCTCCACAATTTTAGAGCTAACACAACTGTTGCTAATTCTAAGTTGTGTGTAGGGTAATTACATTCATGCTTCTTTAACGGTCGCGAAGCATAGGCTACTACTTTTCCCTCCTACATCAACACACATTCTAATCCTTGTCGGGATGCATCACAATAAACTTTAAACTCCTTACCTAGTGTAGGTAGAGTTAATACTGGTGCTGATACTAACCTTTGTTTCAGCACTTGGAAACTATGCTCGCATTCTGACGACCATTCAAACTTCGCATCTTTTCTGGTCAGGTTTGTTAATGGAAGGGTTATCTTAGAGAAATCCTCCACGAATCTCCTATAATAACCTGCTAAACCCAGAAAACTGCGTACTTCGGTTACATTCAGGGGTCGTTCCCAATTAACTATTGCTTCTATCTTTTGGGAATCAACACTAACTCCGTCAGCTGAAACTATATGCCTAAGAAATATGACTTAATTTAACCAAAAATCACACTTACTAAATTTGGCATATAACTTCTTTTCTCTTAAAGTTTGTAATACCATCCTTGATGTTCTTTGTGTTTTTCCATACTATTGGAATACACTAGTATGTCATCTATGAATACTATCACAAACTGATCCAGATAAGAATGGAATATCCTATTCATCAAGTCCATAAATACTGCAGGAGCATTTGTCAATCCAAACGGCATTACCAGGAACTCAAAATGTCCATATCTAGTTCTGAATGCAGTTTTAGGAACATCTGTGCCTTTCACCTTCAACTGGTGATAGCCTGACGTCAAATTTATCTTAGAGAACACCGTTGCTCCCTTTAACTGATCGAAGAGATCATCTATACGAGGCAGTGGGTACTTATTCTTAATGGTCACCTTATTACCTGTCTATAGTCTATGCATAATCTAAGAGTACCGTCTTTCTTCTTAACAACTAGTGCTCCTCAAGGTGATACACTGGGTCTAATGTCTTATCCACAAGTTCCTGTAATTGAACTTTTAACTCTTTCATCTCCATTGGGGCCATCCTATATGGTGCTTGGGATATTGGTGCAGTACCAGTAATTAACTCAATAGTAAATTCCACTTCCCTATCAAGCGGTAAGCCTAGTAATTCTTCAGGGAACACATATAAGAATACTTGTACTACAGGTACATCTTAAGGTTTTAGTTTCTTATCTTGGGAAACTACTACAGATGCTAAATAGGCTTCACATCCTTTACTCAACAGTTTTCTAGCTTTTATCGCTGATATTAAACTTCCTGGGAGTATTCTTTTACTTCCTACCAGAGTTATTTCTTTTTCACCGGGTTTCCTAAACACTATTTCTCTTCTAAAGCAATCCATAGTGAAATAGTGTTTACTTAGGAAATCCATACCTAAGATAACATCAAATTCTAGTAATTCTAATGGAATTAAGTCGACCCAAAAACTTTGATCTCCAAGAATTACTTCACAATTCCTATAATACTCATGTACCACTAGAGTATCTCCTACAGGTGTAGAGATAAATAATTCCTCATCCATACGTTCGAGTATTTTATCTATATTTAATGCATACATACTAGATATGAATGAGTGTGTAGCACCAGGATCAAATAATGCATAAGCGGATTGATTACATAAAGTTATCGTACCATTTACGACATCTGGACCTTTTTCCGCTTCCTGGTGTGTCATAACGTACATTCTACCCTGCTGCTGTTGGGGTCGTCCAGCTACCCCTTTCTGCTTAGCTACACCGGATCCTTCACCTCTAGTTCCGATCGTTCTAGGTTAGTTTACCGTCTAGGTAACTTCTCTTTGCTCATTCTGTGCTCCATGACCTAGCTAAGGACAATCTCTTTTGAAATGCCCAGCTTGTCCACACTGGAAACACACATTCCTATTACCATAGCATATCCCTGTATGAGGCCTACCACAGTTTACATAAAGTGGTTTCCTCCCCATACTAGCTACTGACTCATTAGCACGATCTGATACTGATCTACCACTTTGTTTAGCTACAGGTCTGGACTTCTTTCGACTCAGACTTTGTTGGCTCATGCCTCCAAAGCTCCTTATACCCAACTGTCCAGAGAACGAGGATCTAAATTTTTTACTTCTTGTTTCTCCAAGCACTCTAAACTGTCCTTCTCCTGGTTGAAGTTCATCCTCCTTCGCTACACTCTGCTCTACTCGGATAGCGGTCTCAACTAACTGAGTGAAATTCACCCAATTAGATGTAGCGGTAACAACGTAGGTATTCTCTTCCGCGATGATCGGAAGGGCATACTGAGATAACTCAGTAAATTTTTGCTCATATTCAGCAACCGTCATTACTCCCTGAGTTAGCCTAAGGAATTCCTCCCTCTACGCATCTCTAAAAGAACTAGGGTAGTATTTATCCTCAAATAAAAGAACTAGGGTAGTATTTATCCTCAAATACTTGTCTAAACTCAGACCAAGTCATAGTTTTTAAACTACTCCTTCTAGCCTCTATCACTTTCCACCATTTCTCAGCCCCTTTTTGCAGCAAGAATGCCGCTAACTCGACCTTACGGTCCTCAGAGCATCTCATAACTTTAAAACACTTCTCAATTAAATCCAACCAGATTTCAGCATCTAATGGATCTATGGTTCCATCGAACGTCGTGGCTTCTAAAGCTTTCAGCCTCTCGACACCGAACTTTTTTCTGGATCGTTTTGAATCGATTTTACACTCGCCGCTAATCTTTGAGTGATTCTATCGAACACTCGATCCTCCATCTCACGATCTACACCTACCTTTGGTGTACTAGACTCATTTTCAGAAGTTACCCCCTGTTCTACTGAGTCTCTAACTCTTTTCCCCTTCGGATCTGGGTCTGACGAGACCTCAGGACCTCTACTGTTAGGGTCAATATTCCTCTTCTCAGTCTGCTTGCTCGGTCTGCCTCTTTTCCTCAGCATCTTTGCCTAGTTATTAAGTACACATGTTAGGGATTTATCTATAAGACTTTAATCTAATGCAAGAACTCTCTCTTTCACCCAAAGTCTTATGTTTTAGTACTAAGCTAGCTTAAATCTTTCCCAAACTTACGTATAACCCATCCTTTAATACTAAGTTGGTATCAACTAATTCCTCAATTGTTCCAAAAACTTATGCTCTGATACCAAACTGTCACACCCCGCCCCAGACCTCCTTCTTATCCTAGAGAAAGGCGTGACTGTAGCAGTTACCAACCCTTGGCCTGACACTTATTGCCTAATAACTTTTGCAAAATAACTCTGATACCAATTATACTTCATATGCAACGGGACGTCTTTAGGCCCACAATTTATTAACTTAGAAACTTAATATGTTTAGAGTATTTACAACATTAGATTTACAAGTCCCAAAACCCACAAACCCTAGTCTCTATATGAACAATAGCAATATATGTACAATATTAACCGTAACCACCTAGCAAATGGTTACAAGTCTTTTAGTCCTTTAGTGGCAGAGCAGATACTGAGCTATCTTCAGAGGATTTGACCGCTATCTGTGGGGGGGAAAAACAAAAACATTTGAAAATGGGGTGAGCTTACGCCCAGTGAGTGATCGAGAAAACATAGTAAATTCTCATGCATAATTTTAGAAAATAGTTTTATCTGAAATATAAACTTTTGCAGCATAAATATTTTCCAAGCGTAATGTATATAAAATTGTTTTAAACATAAAACAATAAAATCATTTCTCAAATCAGAGTACTGTATAGCTGGTAAAATAATCCCAACATTAACTACTAGTCCAGAGAGAACCCTTTTGCTCAATCTCTGACTTTATTCACCTGTGGCCACACTAAGTACCTTCACACATTAAGTACTACTGCTCAGATACCTTCTCCTTGTACTTCAGTATCGAGCTACTAGGATACCTTCTCCAACGTACTTCAGTATCCCGTTGGCTTGGTACCTTCTCAAACGTACTTTAGTACCAATAGATACCTTCTCCTTGTACTTCAATATCTAGTTGGGTAGATGCCTTCTCCTTGTACTTCGGCATCACATTTTACCAAAACTATTTATAAACAACTTTTCTCTTTAAAGTATGTACAGTATAACACATATACAACATGGCTTTAAAGATGGTAACGCATGCTGGATAAAATCAATACATATACATATGTAAATAGTTTTTCAACAATATGCATGCGTTCAAATCACAATTCAAACTTGCTTGGAAACCACTTTAGAAAACTAGTAGGCATGAGAATTATTTTCGCAAACATGCTTTTTGTAAAACATTTGTAATCAAAATAGTTTAAAAATGTTTTAGTTCGAAAACATTTTAGCCACTCACCTCGAACTCTTAGGAACTTTTCACTCTAGTAGTTCCTGGGGTCTCTTTTTCACCCCTAGAATCCAGATTCAACTTTAAACTTAGATTACTTATAGTTTTGAACTTTATTTGGAAATACTTCCTTCTACAAACTTTTTCTAGAATGTCTTAGGAATCTTACCCTAAACTTTCCGCTCATAATTCTTCGTGGTTTGGCTGAAATCTCAAAATCTTCAAGTCTGGCTCAGACTGATCTGACAGTCTGACCCTTCTGCCTTCTTCTCAACCTCCAGCCTAGTTCCTTTGAGCCTTTTCCTCCAGCAGCCCTACTCTGAAAACTAGACTTCTAGAGCTTTCAGATGGCTTTGTAATCACTCCAAATGCACGAGTAGATTGGAAGATCTCCTCATCCAAAGTTGATACATTCCTCTGAACCCTCACTACCCTCTACTTTTTCTACGAAATTTATGATTTTTGTGTGATTTGAAAATGACATCCCAACTCCCTATTTATAGGCGTTCAAATTGCTCGTGGGATTGACAGTACCTACTTGGCTGCATGGCTAAATGTTTAATCCTCCCTTTATCAACGTAAGCTGACTTCACCTTGATTCAATGTGTTCTTCCCAAACGCATCCAACACAATTTCTTAGGGTTTAAGAATTTCTCTTAATCGGACACCTAGATTTTAATTGACGTTTGCTCTTACGTCTTCAAGCTTTCTTTGTATTCAAATTAGGGGTTTTACATGCATAATCCACCCCAACGCGTCCAAATACATCGCCCAGAAGCTTGCTCGGCCGTTCAATGCATAGGCGAGGCGTGGGCGTGACGTTCGAATTGGACAAAGCAAGGCTAACGCATAGGCGCTCTCGCTCTTTCCGCTCTCGGCAGTGCCGCTCTCTCCCACTTTCTCGCGAGTCTCGCTCTCTTCACTCTCGCTCTCTCCAGCAATCTCGCTGGTTTTGTACTCTCCAATCTCGCTCTCTCCAGCTTTAACTTTTCTCTCCACTCTCGCTCTCTCCAACTTTCTCGCTGGTCTCGCTCTCTCCCATCTTCTATCCAATCTCGCTCTCTCCCATTTCCTCTCCAATCTTGTTGGTCTCGATCTCAATGATCTCGCTCTCAACGATCTCGCTGATCTCACTCTTAGCTACTGCGAACATTGTTCTCCGTACACGTTTGCTCACCACTTTGTGATACTTTTACACGGATCTTCCAGGATAATTCCAAAATAATATTTTCTATATTTTTCCTTAATTCCTTACTCCGTACTTCACCTAATTTTTCATACTTAGCCGTATTCTTCCCCGAATTTTCCAAACTCAATCTTCATATTATTCCACATTAATTCCACGTACTTAATTTCTATATTTATTTCCACTTAATATTTTTCCCCAACTTTTCCAATATTATTTCTCCTTTCAAATCTCCATTCCTTCTTTCACCAATCACACTAACTGTTTTCAACAACCTATTTATTATACAAATTTCATTACAATTTTACCAATTAAAGCTCAACTTAAATTATTCAAGGAAAATCTACTTAACACTTAGAAATTTCCTTCCCCTTAACTTAGGATTTAACTTTCACTTAGTTAATTCCTTTTTATCACTTGCTTAAGTAAGAAAAATAGAAATCCGGGTTTCACATCAACATCTTCTAAAATTTACAAGCCTATTGGAGACAAAATTTAAAGTTCAATTTTCTATTAGACAGAAAATTTAGTTTTATGTCTAGTAGATTCTTTAAATTTTTTAAAAATATTAAATCTGTTAAGTACCAAATTGGGGGTTTAAAGATTTATTTTATATTTTTTAGATTAATATAGGCCTTTCATTTATTCAACATCTTCGAAATGTTAAAAATTTCAGATAAGATTTTAATGGGCATAATATTGATGGTCATGATTTGTACAACAATTTCAGAAAATTAACAAAAGCGAATACAATATTTAATACATTTTAATGGGCATTTCACATTTGATTTAAATAAATATACAAGATAAAATAAAATGAGAAAATTACCAGCAAGGAGACAACGGTGGCTCTGGGCAATTGATTACAGCGTCGACAGAAAAAATTGATGGAAGAAAAGGGAGAAATGGAAGAAAAATGGAAGAAAAGTTGGATGAGAAAAATGGAGAAAATGGGAGTTAAAGTATAAAATGATGGGAAATGGGGAGAGAGAGGAAGAATGGTGAAGAAAAATGAGGAAAATGGGAGAAAGAGGGAAAATTTTGAGAGGGAGAGGAAGAAAATAGGGGCGGCGGCTGTGAGGGAGGTTAGGGTATTTTGAAAGGGAGAGAGAGAAAAAATAGGGGGAGTGGTAAAGAAGAAGGGATTTGGTTTAAACTAGACCCCTCTCCCAACGCCGCCCGACAGGCATCGGGAGATCCGTCAGGAGTTCCCCGGGAACTCTCGGCGGTCAACACCCGATGTCGAGAGTTCCCCGGGAACTCCCCACGAACCTTTACGGCATCAAGAGTTCCCCGAGGAACTCCCGACGGTCCTTTACTTCGTCGGGAGAGACTGTCTCTCCCGACGCTCTATTTAGGCGTCGAGAGAACTCCTTTTTCTTGTAGTGTAAGGAAAGTTTCCCAATCTGCATCAACAAAAGCCTTAAGATGAAAATCAACAACCGAATTGATCAACATAACTTGCCTTAGTAATCGTTTCAAATACTTTAAAAGATGGTGAACAAAATTTAAATGCACTAGTTGCTTTTGCAAAAACTGACGAAGACGATCAGCAGCAAAACATAAGTCTTGGCATGATATTTGTAAGTATAGAAGATGTCCAATCAACCTTCCATAACAAGTGATTTCTTCATCTGTCAGTAAAGTACCAGTGTCCTTCAAAAGCTTAAGATTAGGATCTATAGGCAACAAAGTTGGCTTAGCATCAAGGTAACCAATGTCTTCAAAGATTTACAAGCAATATTTCCTCTAAGAAAGGAATATTCCTGGTTGGGAACGAGATAACTCTAAACCCAGGAAATATTTGGCTTGTTCCAAATCTTTAAGTTTAAAATGACCCTTAAGAATCTCCTTGACAAAGGAAATCTCATGAGATGAAGGTCCTGTCAACAACATATCATCAACATACACTAAGAGTGTAATAAAGGTAGTACCTTTGCCACGAGTAAAGAGGGAATAATCAGACTTGGATTGTACAAATCCATGTATGGACAAAGTGGAGGAAAACTTGACAAACCATTATCTAGATGTCTATTTAAGACCATATATTTTTCTATTTAGACAAGAAGCAAGCTTCTCCCCCTTACTTGGTACCTTGGAAGTTTTATAACCCATGAGTAAAGATACGTAGACTTATTTAAACAATTTACCATTTGAAAAGGCATTATTGATATCCTATTTGGACTAATTGCCAATTGAAAGAAGTCACTAGGGTGAGAAATGAAGGGATTGAATCCCGTGTGGAAGAGCATGAACACTTGTGCTTTTAATTTACATTTGGAATATACAGAAAATACAAAGAACTAAACATGTTTTGTACAGAGAAGATTTTCAGATAAAAAGAGAATTACCTTTGAATACTTTCTTCAATATCTTCTCCAAATCCTCGTTGTGATCATGATTTAAGCAAATCTTCTTTGGTCTCAAACACCATCACCAAGATCTTTCTTGCTATTCTTTGGCAAAGAAAAAGTTTGTGGGAATCTTTTTGGAAGTCTGGGGAGAAACCTTTTCTCTATAATTTTGTGTGATGAAAGATTGGAAGAGAGTTGAGAGAGATTCGAGTGTGGGAGTTGAGTTTCAAGAAGAACAATTCTTATCTGTAAAATGATAATTCTATAACAAACTAATTTAGGGGAGCTTCAATTCTGTAAAATGATACAATTTATAGAGAAAGATCTCAATCCAATTGTTAATTGGATTTGAAAGTGCATCATATTTCAAAATCTTTTCATATTTAGAATTTGGATTTAAAATTGGAGATAACTTAGTTTGATTTAAATTAGATTTCTTTTAATCTAACTTCAATTGATTTAAATCGAATTGGGACTAAAGTTATAAAATTGGTGGGCGAGTTGTGATAATATTCCCACCTTATTTGCAAAGATATGGTGAGATTTTATCAAATTCAAATTGATTTTAACTTGTGTCAAATTGGCGCAATGTTCAAACTTAGATCATTATCTCACTTAAAAATTTGGCACTATTTCAATTTTTTTTTATTAAATTAAGGATAAAATCTCTAAATTTATCTCAAATTAAAATTCGAAATATGAAATTTGGTCATATTTCCAATTTTATCTCAAACTCAAATAATTTAATTTAGACTTTTATCTCAAGTGAAGATAAATTAGAAATAAAGTCTTCAATTTATCTCAATTTTAGATTAGGGACATAATATAAAATTCACTCCAAACAAAAATGGAGTGAAATTCAAATTTCATCTCCAAAGTTGATACATCAAATGGAACCAAAATCAACAATAAATTACTTGTATTTTGATTTCAATCTTATTTCAGATTAAAAGTTGGGCATATTCTAAATTTTATACTAAATTCAAAGGTTCTTAACCTTAAATCAAATTAAATTAAGGATAAAACTATTAAAATTTGGTCATATTTCAAAATTTATCCCAAATTCAAGTTGTCAAAATTTAGAGGCTCTTATACTCTAACCAAATCAAATGGTGGATTGGACCTCAAATTTGTTTCAAATTAAATTCAAATGGTCAAAATCTAGACTTTTATCCTCAAGACAACTTAAATTGTGGACAAATGGTGGATTGGACAAATTTGTTTCAAATTAAATTCAAATGGTCAAAATCTAGACTTTTATCCTCAAGACAATTATTGTGGACAGTCAAATTAGTTTGGTCATGTTCCAAACTTTATCCCAAATTTTTATTAAACTTATGAGCTAAATTCATAGTCCTACTTTGACACATCAAATAGAGTCAAAATCAAAAGTAAATAACTTGTATTTGGATTTTATTTATTTTTTTTTTTAGATTCATTCACTCACATACGTGCATAAATCTCGAAAAGACATATGTTGAAAGAGAACTTTTGGATGAATCATAAATTAACACGTCATTTAATAAATTAAACTTATAATATTAAACTCTTCTTATTATAACATCATCAAATATCACTTTCTCTCTCTTTATCTAAATCTTTTGCACGGTCATACCCTTTTGTTTCTTTTAAACATATATATTTACTAAAACTTTTAATTAAATTCTCATTTTTTCTTCAAATAATGAATGATGATAATAATAATAATAATAATAATAATAATAATAATAATAATAATAATAATAATAATAATAATAATAAAATGTGAACTTGTTTTCATATTTCGAATTTTATTTTTAAAATAAATAAATAAATATATAAATTTTTTATGACCTTGACTTTAGAATGATATCTCTTTACCACATCAAACTAATAATTGTATACATTAAATCTCCTCCACTTTTGGTATGTGAATTGATTTAAACTCTGCACTACCAGGATTTTGTTTTAAAACTAGTAATGCATACAATGTTCACACGTACATGAGATTCTTTAAATGCAAGAATTAACCTAATATTAATTCAAAATGCATGGAATAAAACGGATGCTACTGGCTTCCTTAACATGAGTGAAGTTTTTCTTCTTTGTCTTCATCTATATTTTTTCAATTTATTTTAAAATAATTATGTGAAAGTTTTTGTCGGTTCCTAGAATTTTAGGAGAAAAATAATCTTCAATATATGCAAGAAAAACATAATTATAGGGACAAAACAGACATTTGATCCAATTGTATTTACGAACAACTATCAACTTACTTGTAATGATTATATTCATGGATGCAACTTATCCTGTAGTGCATAAGAGTGTAATTATAGGTCTATAGTGGTTTGCCTATAGTTAATGAATGAAGATTAATTAATTAAAGTGTTTAGTTAATTAATGTTGTATTATTGGAGCTTATAATTTGTGGGTTTATAAGGTCCTCTTTGCTTGCTCAGAACATACCAACAAGAATCAAAAGTATTGAAAGATGAATTTATAACGTTCAAATTTATTTATTTAAGGAAAACATATTTATTGTATTTTACAATTAATATAAGTATTAATGTATTGTAATACATTATTATCATAAAGTAAAGTTAGTTTGAATGAGATTCAAATTAAAACTATATAATACGAGAGATTTTATATATTTGAATAATTCAAATAATTAATCATTTTTGTAAGATATTAAAATGATTGATTAATTTAATTAGATTTTAACCTAATTACGTCTATAAATAGGACTTTATAGAGGGATGATAAGACAATAGTTTGCATATATTTTTTTCCTCTAAACTCTCCCAAAATACAGAGAAAGGTTCTCTATTATTTCTTTCTTTTTAAGAAGTTCTCACAAGCTAATCCTTATTGAAGTCATAGCAAGAAAGTCTTCGTTGAGGAGAATATCAATTGGAAAATATTTCACTGTAGCTACATTTCTACAAAGGTATCATTCTCTTATGCCTGGCCTAATTTACTAATTTTTATAGGGCTTTAATTCTAATGGAAAATCAAAGTAAGCGATTCCATCACTTCTGCTGCGGAATCAAAGCATCTGATCCCTTCATATGTGGGTAGTAGATTCCGCACGAACACTACGAAAAGGATAAAGAGAGTTAGTATTAATCCCTCTAAAGTGTAAGTTTCTGATGGTGGGGATAAGATGGTTGAAGATTCTCAAGCAGCAATGTTTTACTTTTGGTTTGACTCTAGCTTCTCACAAGGCCTACCAAGATTTAGAAAGCACCATAGAGTTAAACGAAGACGAGTCTGACAACCACCCAACCAATCCTCAAGTGATAGACACTTTTAACGAAAAAATGCTCTCTTCTATCAAAATGCCAAAAAATTTCCTCACCATAAGACTTTCGTCTAATTGGGATGTTAATGATGTCAACAGCATAGTGGGGAAGAGAAAGAACCCTAATAAGATCTTCATTCCAAGATCTATCTGGGGTTGATGCCCTAAAGTCTCGTGTCCTGTAGTTTGTAAACAGTTTGTACGAACGCTTGTGTTGTTAATATATGATATTTACTTCACATCTTGTATTTTTGCTCGGTTACTTATTTTATTTGCTTTACCACAAACCAATAAACATAAAATCTCTGGTTAGCTGTATATGACTCAAGCATGTATGTGGTGACATAAAAGTGGACCATGTCTTGAGTGATAACCAAAATGGTCTGTAGTATATGGATATAGGAAGGAAACCTTATCCTGGTAACGCTACGGACGTGGTCCGCTTTGTGGAATGGTCACATGTGTTGTGACTTGTCACAGATGGTCTGATCCTGATCATTCATGTTAGGGACATGTGAGCAAGGGCGTCCTATACAAAGAGTTTGTATAAGACCTGACCACGAAGTGTTAACGTCTTGTTATATAACACCGTTCATGATAGAGACTTCACTTCACTAGGATGACCATAACAGGACCTCAATCCTGAGTGAGTTGGGAACTCCTGCCATTCAGAGTGGTTCTTTGATTTGTATGGGTACGAGTGGCCAGGTCGCCGATTCAAACATACCATTTTCAGGATTCCTCTGATTTGGGAGCTGGGAACTCAGCTACACAAGATGAAATTCACTTCTTCCTCGAGGCAGGGGTAAGTAGATAGATAGCTCCCTTAAAGGCTGATTCCGGGGCTTGAATGATGTGGCACCACATACATTCTCTTGGCCCAAGAGGTGTTCACACATAGTTGGACTATGTTGTATTGTTCATTAGAGGAATCGGTGGTACATAAGAAGTGAGATGTAACTACAAGAGCAAAACGGTAATTTGGCCTAGTTGTACTTACGAGCATCTGTGAAAGGTCATCGTACGAATGATTGGTTATATCCGATGAACACAGAAATATATCTGTGGTAAGAAAAGTTCAACTGTTGGTCTTTAGTGGAATGTGTCTTTAGTGGAATACCTGACAGTTAACGGATGGTGGATCTCGTGGCTAAAGAGTTTAGTCAGCTATTCAAGACCGTTAGAGCTTTGAGCCATAGGTCCATTAGGTCCCCTGGGTAGCTTGGATAAAGTCGAGAACCAATATTTGGGTTAATTTGAAATGTTCAAATTGACAAGAGGAAGTTCGATTATATATGATATAATTGGCTAAATGTATGAGATACATTATTTTGGAGGAAATTAGATATAAATATGATTTATATCAAGTAGAGGAGAAAATACTATAGTAGATATGTGATATCAAACTATAGGATAAAAATATAATATGATTATATTTATTAATTAATTAAATGATTAATTATATGTTAATTAATCTAAAAATCACGTTCGGACGTGGGTTAGTGGGAATGAGTTGGTTATTGTAACCGATGAATTAAAATGAAAAAATGTTTTCATTTTTGAATCGTTCAATCAATCGCCCGAAAAGAAAAATCAGAGCGCACGTTGGTGAACATCTAAACGATCGCTTACGTAAAACGAAAGCCTATACGATAGTCCTCTCCGTCTAAACCATCGTCTACCTCACGCCTAAACGATCGCACACTATATCCTACACGATTAGATAGCTTCTCTAAACGATCGTATAGTGTGCCGATTTTACTAAAGGATCGTTCAATAAATCCTACACGATCGTGTAGCTTCTCCTAAACGATAAGCAGTCTGCTATGCAATAACTTCTTTTTCCCTCCCATTTTCTTATCGCCTACACGATTTGTGTTTCCTCCTTCCTCTACCAAATTCACCAAAGACCACGCTTTGGGTTTTCACTCCGAGAATACCCGGGGCTCTTTTCTAGTTGTGTCATCCCCACGATGTTTGTATTCGTGCATTATTCGTGCTACTGTTATAGATGCTGCTGCTGGGTGTTGGTAGATCGCGTGGAGGTTTTTGTTGCGTTGGAGTTCCGAAGTGTGAAGAACGTCTTCAACTGGTATGAAACTCTATCCCTTGTTATTTTTTTGTTCATAACATGCCGTTAATTAAGATTTATTTGCATAACTATGATTTGAATGTATAATATGTATTTCAGTCACGATGAGATCAGAGCGATCCGAACGCGCTCATGGAACTCTTAGATATGAGATCCTTCACTATCAACATTGAATAGAACAAACACTTTTTTTATCTTTAGCTCTCTCATCAACCCAACTTGGCTTGAAATTCTCATTGTTCAAGATCCAAGGATTGCCCATAATAGAGACATACACTAGAACCCTCTGTTGTTCCTACCGCTACTAGTTCCTCTTTTCATATTCATTGGTGCCCCTCATCGATCAGGCTGCTGGAAACTCAATGTAGACATCATGTGGTCGTACTAGGAAGGAAGATGAGGTCTTGGTTTGATTGTCTGTGATCATGAACGTCTACTACTCTTGAGTAGTTGTAAATTTTCCTAGAGGAGGGGTGATATTAATCTGCTGGAAGTTGAGGCCATCTTGGAGAGTCTAAAAGCAATCAATCAGGAGTGAAGAGTCTAACCCTTCGCTAGAGATTGACTCTAATTTGATGGTGGTTATCAATCTCACTAATGGGGTGAATTCTTCTTCGACTGAAATTTAGGTTTTTATCCTACTATGCGTGTTATCCTACTATCCTGCTATGCATATCCCCAAAACGAGTCAGAAAGTTCAACATAGCTCATCATAGACCGAACCATGTCCAATAGGGTTCTGCTTCTCCTTTTCGATACACCATTCTGTTGAGGTGTACCAAGGGCTGAGAGTTAGGACGCAATTCCATGTTTTATCATATAGTTTTGGAATGTTAAGTACAAATACTCTCCATCGCAATCAGATCATAGTGTTTTTATCTTTTTACCTAACAAGTTATCAACTTCAGTCTTATACTCCTTGAACTTTTCAAATGCTTTAAACTTATATTGCATTTAGTATAGATACCCATATCTAGAATAATCATTTATGAAAGAAATGAAATATTCATACCCTCATCGTGCTCTTACATTCATCAGAACGCACAAATCTGAATGTATAAGCTCCAAGGTCTCTTTGGCTCTATAACCTTTTCTAGTAAAAGATCATTTTGTCATTTTGCTTTCAAGGCATGACTCACATATATGCAAAGAGTTTCATTCTAAACTATTTAGAAGTCCACTTTTCACCAATCTCTCAATCCTATTGAGATTAATGTGACCTAACCTTAGATGCCAAAGATGGACATTTTCTTTAGGAGAAGCTCTCGGTCTTTTAATAGTTGTTGCCCTTTTGAACATTTCAGTATTTAGCACAACTTTTGTAACTAACGACCTTAATACATATAAGTTATTTCCATTGAACCAAAGCCTAGTTCCATTCCATTCTTAAAAATAAATACTTTATTTTTAGAGAATGATAGAGAATACTTTTGTTCAATCAGACAAGAAACAAAAATTAAGTTCCTCTTAATATGAGGAACAACATATAAGTCATCCAATAATATATACTATTTCTTGTCCAAAAATAACTTAAACCTGCCTACAGCAACAACTGAAATGGCCTCACCAGTACCGACTCTAAGAGTCATATATCCAACTACTAATTATCTCCAGGAATTAAATTCCTGATAGGAAGAACATACGTGATTAGTAGCTCCTGAATAAAACTATCTAGGAAGAATCATCATTCCCTATTAAGCACGTCTCTAAGACAAATAAATCAGATTTATTGTCTTCAGAGTTCTTCATTTTCTAGAAAGTAGTGGGATCAGATCCATAACTCATATCATAAACTCCTATTTCATCTCAGAGAACAATCCTCGTTGATTAACTTCACTAGATTTAGCAATATGGACTTTATCTAAAGAGCTGAAAATACTGGTTTCATCGTCATCAACCCCATTTTTCTTGAATTGTGAGAATTTTTGCTCAAACAATTATTGCATTGATTTCATGATTTGATGTGCAGTAACCATACTCTCAAATCTTTTGGCTAAGGCATCATGTATGCTTACCAAAATGTAAACTTGGGCCTTATTATTAGCCTTCGTCCGAGTTTCGTATGCATCACGAACATTTCATGTTGCATCGGGGGTTGGGACTTGAGGAAAATCCTTAGTGAAGACGATGTTGAGATCGTTAACCATGAAAGACATTTTAATTGAATTTTTCCAAGTCGTATATTAAAAAACGGTCAAAATAATAGGGGCAAATAACGAAAAAAAAAATAATTTGACATTTTTGTTGAAAAGAAACAAATTGATCTACATTAGATTTTAGCATAACTTTAAAACATCCAATCAATTTTAGTAAAAAATACATGAACCCCATTTAACATCTAATTTTTGCAATGATGCTTTAGTGATTTAGGAAAAAAGCCACCGAAGGGTAGCCAGTTTTCCCTTCACTGAAATGAGACATTCTCAACTAATTATTACACTAGAATAACTCTTACTCTATAACAATTAGTCATCATTGATTTGGTCAAGAAACCATTAACAAGCTTAACAATTTCTCTTAAGTGTGACCCTTCATTTTTTACTCTAAAGTTCCGCCCCAATGAGTCAATCGAAAGAAAAAATTGATTGAGGCAAAAACTAAAGTGGTCCTATCCATTTATGGAGTACGCCTTGATATTGACCTAATGTACAAACCATCGGAAGGGAGATGCTTCTAGGGCACCTCGAGGTCGTGCAATAAGATCTCAAGGTGCAAACTAATGAAGGAGACCGTAGGACATGTTGACACACATCCCTCTCCCACTTACTATAAATACTCTATCAATTCATCTTGATATTGACCCATGCAAACACCATTCGAAGGGGGACGGTCCCAAGGTGCCTCGAGGCCAAACATGAGTTTCACGGTGTGAACATTAAGGGAGAAACGTGAGTGAAAAATTGACGTATCACATACATCTTTTTCCTCCCACAGAGTATTTTAAAAGAAAAAATTTAGGGTTTATTTAATTTAGGAAAAGTACGGCTAATTATTTTTACTAAGTGATTATTTAAGTTTTCCCAACAGTAACACTTACTTTGGATAGTTAAACAATTCCGATTAATGTTCGTTAACACTTTAACAATCAACAATTGCATGCTTGTAGCAAATCTATCTAATTCACCTTTCCATGTCAGAATCTCAGATCATAGGTAGGGGTGTTTCGTTTCCGTCAGTTTAAATACCTCAGCCTAGACAAAACTAGCCTTAGACAAAAAGTTCCTTATAGATACGTGTGTTACAATTTTAATCTTTTATTAAAATCAATTTAATCCTATTAAATTGATTAAAAATATTTAATTAATTTCTAATCTCATTAGAAATTTATGATCTTAGGTCTATGTGAATCATATTTTAAAACTATTTAAAAAAATGATTTTACCTAAGTTTGCATGCAACTCTGAATTATTGATTTTAATTTCTAATTTCATTTAATTATAATGATTATAAATTAAATGAAATACATTAAAACCATTCAATGCATCGAATGGCATACTTAATAAATTTATAACATTTATAAAATTATCTAAAGTAATGTCTAATAACATACATTGCATCCATAGATTCAACTATATATTATAACTCTTATAATATAAATAATGCATGACTATGTTATTAATGCATGTAAGCATATAGTATAACATTTATATTATATGATGCATGAGCATGCTATAAAATTAAAATCATGCAACTATATATTATAACACTTATAATATAAATAATACATGAATAATGCATAACCTATGGAGAGATTTTTACTATATGACATACATTATGACATATATAAATAAATTAAATCATACATAATATGCATAATTTAAAATAGCAATTTATGGACCGAGATTGGACTCTTAAACCATTAATTAAATTAATATAAAATTTATATTAATTTAATTAATCAAAAGTCTAACTACTACAAATTAATAGTCAAACTGGTTCGAAACAAGTGAATTGACCCTTGAATCGCTCGAACTGGACCAAGAACAACTTGAACCAGCCACAAACCAACAAAAAAGAACCCAAACCAACCAAACTGGAGAATCCATGAACCAAACTGGAATATCACTCTACGAACCACGTGCGACTGGACGTTGAACCACGATTCTTCTCCGTCTCGGAACGTCACGACGCTACGGAAAAGAACTTCGTCTGCCACATCAGAGCGTCACGACGCTAAGGCACAACGTTTTGACGCTACTGTACAGTCGCCTACTGTACATATTCAAATTATTTCGATTCTGCTCCGATTTGGGCTTCCATTTCTCCAGAAATTCACCGAGAACATCACGAACGACTTAATACTTTAATAATATAGACTTGATTGTAATTAATGCCAAAAAAACATAGGGCCCTTACATATCAAATCGTAAAATTAAAATAGTACAACTAAAGCCTAATCTCGAAACATCCATAAATCGCAAACCAACATACATTCCATACATTCATCACACGAACAAATTATAAAATGCAATACCCACCAGAATTCTATAAAACAAATTATGGAAAGTAAAAAAAAATGGGACCAAAAACCTCCACTCTGATACCAATTATATGGAACCAGTGAAGGTTTGCAGCGGAAAAGGATCGTCCCAATTTTAATTTTTTCATAGAATCCCAATTTTAAATAACAAGAAAAATATGCATTACAAAGATTTAAAATTACAGCATGCATAAAAAATAAATTAGGGAAGAAACAACGCTTACCCTTGAAGCCAAATGGTCTTCACGAATTCCCTCGATCTGGATCATGAACCCTTCGTTCTGGATTTTGATCTCCAAAAATACAGCAACCCAAATGGCCACCACCACTTACCCTCTGTATTCTTTTGGGATTGAGAATTCAAGAGTTGTGGGCTCTTAAATTTTGGAAGAGAGGGAGAGATTTGAGAGGAGAAAGAAAAATACTTTTTCTTCTATGTGAATTCCATTGAGAAAAAACTATAGAGATTTCTCTTGGGAAGCCAGAGAAAGAAGATGAGCGTCCATAAAAAAACTGAAAACTCACGTCTGGTTGAGAGAGAATTAAGAGGATGGAGTTGTAACCCCCTCCCTTTAATTAAATTAAATCTAAAATTAATATAATTTAATTAATAATTATATATATATACACTATATGTTATGTCAAATATAACACATAACCTATAGTTTTTATATTGTATCAAATTCAATATAACTTATAGTTTTATTTTCTCTCAACAATGCATGGTATTTTATATAAATCACATTTATACTAAATTCAATTATATGAATCTCATCTATATAACTAATATTTGAATCATATTCAAATATTTAATTCATCTCTACCATTTATGGTATTTAACATAAATCATATTTATATTAAATTTAAGTATACGAAATTCATTCATATAATTAGTATTTGAATCATATTCAAATATTTAATCCCTTTCAAAGTAACCTTTATGTTATTATGTATTGAATACATTATATTAATTATATCACATATAATTAATTTAATTCATTATATCATATATAATTAATTCCCTCAATTAATTTGAACAATTTAAATTAATCCAAAATTAATTCTCAATAATCCCTGTTGACCTATAGAGGGAACTTTATGGACCTATAGATTAAAGCTTCAATGGTACTTATATAATTGATTAAACTCTTTAATTAAATTACCCAACATCTATTAACTGTCGGTCACTCCACTAAAGATCGACAACAGCACTTTTCGCCCTACATATATATTTCTGTATCCATTGGATAATCAACAGTGCAATGACCCTTCACAAATTGCTCGTAAATACAACTGCGACAAAATTACCGTTTTGCCCCTGTAGTTACATTTAACTCCTTAAGTACCACTGATCCTTCTAATGAACAATAAGTCATAGTCCAACTATGACCAAGTCCCTCTCAGGCCAAGAAAGGGTGTGACCACATTGTTCAAGCCCCGAAATCAGCCTTAAGGGAGCAATTTATCTACTTACCCCGACATTAGGAAAGGGGTGAATCCCGTCTTATGTAGCTGGCCACATTGTTCAAGCTCCGGAATCAGCCCTCATGGGTAGGAGTTCACAATACAGTCAGGATTCAAGTCATGTCACCTATGGTCATTCTGGTGAAATGTAAGTCTTTACTATTAACGACGTTATATAATGAGACTAGTCATTTCGTGATCCGATCTTATACAAACTCTTGTAACATCTACAAAACGGGTCGTATCCGTAGTGTCACCAGGATAAGGTACCCAGCCTTATCCATCTACTACAGACCGTTTAGGTTATCATTTAAATATGATCCACCTATATGTCTCTATATATATGTTTAAATTACATAAAATAACCTAAGATCTTAGTTTATTGGATTGAGTATATACTCATAAAATAACAATTATATGACGAAGCCTTATCCATCTACTACAGACCGTTTAGGTTATCATTTAAATATGATCCACCTTGGTATGCACTTTAATAAATTCACTGCCATATTAGAAGGGTATTGTGATGCCAATGGGTTACAGACAATGACGAAGTAAGCTTCAATAGTGAATATGTTTTCTTACTAGGCGGAGGAGCTATTTCATAGAAGTCTACAAAATAGACTTACATAGCTAGGTCCACCATGGAATCTGATTTTATTGCTCTAGAGTTAGCTTGACAAGAGGTAGAGTGGCTTAGAAGCCTACTGGAAGATATACGATTGTGGGGGACATCAATACTGGTCTTTTTACACTACGATTTATAAGCAGCCATAGGAATGACCAAGAATAGTGTGTATAACGACAAAAGAAGCCATATACGTCTTAGGCATGAAGTTGTGAAATAGTTATTAAAAAAAAGGAATTATCTCCTTGGAATATGTCAAGTCTGAGAGGAATTTGACAGATCTTCTAACTAAAAGTTTAACAAGGAGAATAATTCAAGAATCCTTAGTAAACATGAGACTCAGACCCACGAAATTTCCATAGCCCTTTATTTGGATGGTCTTGATATGGACTTGACGTATAGTTGTGGAAGTCTTCATAGCTCTCGATTTTTTAGTGGTTTGTCTTTGACAGACTTGATGAAGCAATAACGTGATTGTGAAGGTGTGGCCGCCTTTTATGGAAAAGTTTCAAAGTCTTTTCCTAGAGCTCTCACGTCACCCGAGGTTAATGTATATGGCCTAAACAACACACTCTATATCGCGAAATTGAGAAAATTTAAGGAGTGAAACGTGTTGTAGAGGTCTCAACGATAGTTATTGAAATTTCAAGAGGTAATTCAGTCTCTCTAACAAAGTTGTTGCCCTACTTTACTATGCATCAATTCAAATCGTAAGATATTGATGTTTAAGTTTATCCTCCTATCTTTGCTCAAAAATAGTGTTTTATATTTCTTTTATTTTCAAACTAATTTACTATACCATTCATTCATGGGAGATTGTTGGGAATGGCTAGTGGCCCAAGGCTCATAGCAAAAGTAAAAGGGGTTGGGAGTAACTTGTCCCACATTGGAAGTTTTGACAATTGAGAGTGTGTATAAATATAAAGGAGTGTAAAAAAGCCTCCAAATTATGGATGTGGTGGAAGATATAACCTTTTCCCATGCGCCTGCTACTGTCGCTGCCGTTCGAGCAGGCAAGTTCGGGTAACTGCGCTTGCGACAAAAAAGATCTAATTTTTACTACATTTTCTTTTAAAATGTTACCGTTTTATAATTTAATTAAAGTTTTCTATTTTAGATCCGTTGGCTATTTAATTTTCAGCTTGTTGGCCATTTATTCTGTCCAGCTAGCTGTTGTGTTCTTCACCTATGCAGAAAAGCTTTTTCGATTGAGAGACACAAAAAGTTATCTACATCTCTTCTCTGCTATTTTCTCCCTTCTTAACACTGTTCTGAGAATTCTTTTCCTGATGATTCCATTTCTAATTCCAGCGAGTGCACACTTGAATTGGGGAGTTATGTTAACCTTGGGGAGACACCAACATACACGATTTAGCACCGAAGTCGCACTGAAATTTGGTTTCAAGGAAGTGATTTTACCACGACACAACAATGATATTCGAAATTTTGGTTCTTACAAATTTCTCCCATGTGTCAGAAGATCTCGTTACTACAGTAATGCATATATAGGCTGAGACAATGGGCTGAAAAAAGTGAAAATGTACAAAATTTAAACATTGAGATCCTATATTACGTAACCATTTCGTTTTTTATTTTTGGTATTTGAAAATTATGAGTAAAAATTAAATATCAAAATAAGAGATTTAAACGTGAAAGATGAAGGAAATCGAACACGAGGATTTCCATGAGGAGCAGAAAGATCATTCTAAATTACAATCATACATGAACTTTACAATAACAATAAAAAACAGAAACATACGATTATGCATTCAATACAAAAATTATAACATGTTCAACAACAGATCAAGGACAAGAGTAACACATATTTGTCGACTCATTTGCAAGGTCCTTGATCACGAACGCTCGATCACAACTACACATGAATGCTCGTCCAACACGACCACTACACTACACAAACAACGCGCGCTCGAACTCAGCAATCGCCTAGTTCACGAACACTCTGATCAACAACAACGACCTCCACAGAACCTCGACAATGTCGAGTTGAGTATGACACACCCAAGAAGACTACCTTGGTATTCTTGGTATGAGAATCTAGAGGGTGGACTTTGTGTGGACTTGGTTTGAGGCAGAACAACGGAGGAAACACAATCGTGTAAACGATTGAGCAAGTGGGAGATGGCAGAACCTATCATATAGGTCGATGCCCAATCGTTTAGGAAAAGCTAAGTGATCGTCTAGCAAAAACTATGCGATCGTTTAGCTCATCGCTTAGCCGAGTGTCTATCGCCTATTAACACTCCACGATCATTTACCTTATCCAAGCTGTCGCTTAGTAAATCCTATTTACTTGACAACTTCTGTGAGAATATTTCTGAGAGAGGAAATCTCAAATTCATAAAATTTTACCAACATTAACATTACTAAAAATAGGAAAACATTTTTCCTTTTATCTCATGGCTACCATGAAACCACCAATAACCTTCCACTTAATTGATTATTTGAGAAAAAGATATGATTATCTAATAATTAATATTATTATAAGTATAAATGATAACTAACTTACCATAATATATTTATAACCTATAGTTTAATATTTCATCTCATGAATCATACAAACCATAGCTCTTTTTCTATTCATTGAGCTACCAAGGGGACTTTATGGACTTGTAGCTTGAAACTTCAACGGTATGTAAATAACTGACTAAACTTTTTAGCCACGGGATCCACCATCCGTTATCTGCCAGACATTCCACTAAAGACCAACAGCTGAACTCTTCTTACTACAGATATATTATGTGTCCATCTTAACCAATCAACAGTGCGACAACCCTTCACAGGTCACTCGTAAGTACAGCTCGGCCAATAACCGTTATGCCCCTGTAGTTACATCTAATTCCTTAAGTACCACTGATCCCTTTAATGAACATAAGTCATAGTCCTACTATGACTGAGTCCTCTCTTCCAAAGAGAAGCTGTGGCCACTATGTTCAAGCCCCGGAATCAGCCCTGAAGGGAGCAATCTCTCTATTTATCCCTACTTCGGGAAAAGAGTGAATTCCATCGTGTGTAAGTGAGTTCCCAGCTCCCAGATCAGACAAGTCTCCAAAAAGGTAGGCATGTTGAGTCGGCAATTTGGCTACTCTCACCCATACTAATCAAGGGACTGCCCTCAAAGGCAGGAGTTTCTAAAACACTCAAGATTGAGGTTGTGTCACCTATGGTCGTTTAGGTGAGATGTAAGTCTCTAGTATCAACGGCGTTATATACAGAGTCTAGCCATGTCATGGTCCGGTCTTATACAAACTCTTTGTATAGGACACCCCGCTCGCATGTCTCCATATATGGTTAGGATCTACCATCTGTAGTAGTTTAACACTTGCAAACCTCTACAAAGTGGGCTGCATCCGTAGTGTCACCAGGATCAGGTATCCCACCTTAATCCTTATACTACAGACTTATTTAGGTCATCACTTAAGTCATGATCCACTTGTATATCACATATACATGCTTAAGTGTATATAAGATAACTTGAAACTTTGTTTATTGGATATGAGTAAATGTCAGAATGAAATAACAGTTATTTTATTCATAAAATAATGTGCATAATTACAAACAACGAGACTTCGAGAGAATTAGGACACTAACCCAATAAAAGAGTCATTTATATGTTTTTTTTTTTTTTTTTTAAAAAAGGTTACCTAATGGGGCCTGAATTTTTTATTTTTGAAAATTAGGTTTGTTTGAACGCTATTTTGAAATATAGTAAAACAAACTAAAATATTTACATATATAGCCAAAATGATGACATTAGACTACTATCATCTATCACTGATAGACGGTGTCATTTTGCTATATTTGAAAATATTTTCAGTAGTTTTCCCATTTAAAACAAATTTCCTTTTTTTGACAAGTTTGTAATGTTTTTTTTTTTTTTAAAAAAATTTCTTTGTATGCTTCTCAATCTTTTGCAAAATTCTAAAAATAAATACAAGTTTTTAAAAATAGGTAACCATTTTATTTTTATTTTTATGTTTTTTTTAAAAACAAATTTATGTTTTGTTTTCTCCCAAATTTCATACCGTGGTTTTCACTTTCCTTAACATTTAGATTCTTAGTCAAAATTTAGAAACAAAAACAAGACTTCAAAGACTACTTTTTTTAGGTTTTAGAATTTGGCTTAGTTTATGAAAAATTGGGAGAAAGTAGACTACACAATCTATAAATTTAGGTGTGGAAGTAGAGTTTAGAACCTTAATTTAAAAAAAAAAAACCAAAATTAAAATGGTTACAAAACGAGGCCTTAGTTTTAATTTCAAATTTTACTTTGGATTCTTAAAATACGATGTAGACAACAAACCATAGAAATCAATAGATGAAATGGTGTTTATCGACTTAATTTTCAAACACCAATTTTTAGTTTTTGGTTTTCAAAGTTAAGCATAGTTTCTCTCAATTTCTTTCCTTGATTTGCATCTTACTTAAATACATGAGTTATAGTCTTAGTCAAATTCTAGAAACAAAAACAAAAACATTTTTAAAAACAATTTTTTTAGTTTTAAAAAATTTGCTTGATTTTTGAAAACATTGGTAGAAAGTAGATAAAAAACTGATTAATTTAGAGAAGAAATGTGTGCTTATAGGCTTAATTTTCAAAAACTAAAAAGTAAAAAAATCAAATAGTTATCAAACGATCCTAAACGATTCTCAAACTCGTCCTAATTTTTATTATTTTATTTTTTTTTAAATTACACACATTGAATATAGACATTTTATTAATATAGAAAATGGGCTATGAGAATTTAAATCTCTAAACCCATGACTTTGGACCTTTTGTTTTGGGTATTGTAAGATGTCCTGGCATCTGGAGATTCCCAATCATTCGGAGAGTTTTTTAAATTCTTGGGATGAAGGCATCCCCATTCCACATTTTTGTCCTTCCTTTATGTATATATGTTAATTTTTATTTACATTATATAATTAAACTAGATAATTTCGACCCAATTTATTAGTTATATCGTAATTCTTTTTATTTTTAATAATATATTCAAATATAAATTTAATTTAATATTTATTTTATAAAAAAATTTTAAATTATGATATATTATTTTGTTGAGAAAAATAACATATAAAAATAATATAAATTATATTAATTTTAAAAAAATCAAATTGATAAAAACAAATATGTTATATTAGTTCAAATTATATCCAATTAATTAGTCATAAGGGTATTCTTGGAACATTATGTAAATTCAAAATATTCCTGAGTAGTTTTTAGATAAACATAGTTATCAAAATATTCTCGACTTAAAAATGTTAAACATCTATAATTCCAATTATCTATAATTTTAAGCATTTAAAATCCTGATTATCTACCTTCCTAAAATACAAACGACTCTTAAAAAGCAATACAATGCCAGTTATGTTGACCTATGCGCACTTTTGAGGACTAAACAAGTCACAAAGTACATGGGAGAAAATTTGTATTTTAAGATGTAATTTGTAATTGTGAAAGTTGTGATCCTAAAGTCAACATGTATCATCAATACGCAACCGGAATCTTTGACTATTTTGTGGAAACTACAAATTTATAACTTAGAGGAAGAGAATCATTCTTTTAGATTCCAATTTGTAGCCATGTGCGTGGACTTCCGTTCACAGTCGAGCAATTTCATCTCCTCCTACTGGGTTTCATAATCATCTTCTCCGATCGCTTGGTTCGTTTCTTATCCTTTTTTTTCTGGTATGAGATTTCGATATTTCTTTGATTGTAAAGTGTGATGTTAAACTTGGAATTTCTTTTATTGCTTCCATCTTTCATATTCGAGTTGTATATATGATTCCACCTGTAAATGTAACTTGTTTAGTTTCTATGGTTGTTGAAATTGCGGAGAGTGTTGCTTTTTGGGCGTTTAGGGGTTGGGATTTAATTTATGTTTCGATAACTTTGACTCATTTGGGTAATCATTTCGTTTTTTGTTTTTGGTATTTAAAAATTAAACTTATTTTCTCTCTATTTCTTACCATGAATTGTATTTTTCTTAGTACAATGGTTGAAATCTTAGCCAAATCCAAAAAATTAATGTTAGATGATATATAATTAAATTTACCTTCATCCATCAACTTAAGTTTTTAGGTCAATTGGTGATTTAATATGATATCAGAGTCCATAAAGTCCAAACGAGTATCTAGTCCAATAAAAAAAAATTGTGATCGGATCAAGAATGGTGAACCCAAGAGAAACACCATCTTGAGAGGGCATGTTGAGAATCCCATATTGAAAAAATCAAGGGATCTTACACCCCTTATAAAATAGATGAGCTTCTCAATTGATTTTAAGATGAAACTCTATACTATCAAATATGGTATTAGAGTAGGTGGTCTAGGGAAGTCTCGTATTTAAGTCTTGCAATGTTTTTATTATCATTGATTTGTTTGTTATTCACAGTGTTATTATTTCAGCAATAATTCAAATCTCCTAATTTAGTTGAGATTATTTGTCTTATACATCAAGCTATACTCTGATTGCCATTTGTAAAGGTCTCTTCTTTTTGTTCAGATTTTAATATGTTAACCAGTTTTCTTCTGCCAAGCTTCTTGAAAACAATATTCAACTCTTGTCAGTGTTAAGAATATGGATACCGATATTGTTCTTTCTAAGCCAGATCAAACTCTTCTTAATATGAGTATAATTGGACATTAGCTTATTATATAGAATCTCGTGAACTGGGCGTACTACTTCCCAATATTTTGTGAAACTCACTTCTCTTATGATTCTTGCTATTTTCTTTTTCTTAGAAAGTGATGGATATCAAAGAGAGTGGCAGTCTAGTCAATCAATTAATCTACTTTGTGGAGGAGTTCCAGTGTGGTATAGTTGTTATAGTGTAATAATTTAGACTCCAAGCCCTATCTTTTAAAGCTACAACATCCCACCCACCTATGCCCACATGTCAACTTGATTTTTTTATGCATAAAGATGGAGATTCAAACCTCTAACTTTTGGATTACAACACTTTAACTAGTTGAGTTATGTTCAGATGGGGATGCTTTAATGATGGAGTGATTAATTAATATATGATTAGTTAGACCTTGCTAAGATAGAACGTGAACTAAGCGTACTACTTTGCAACCTTTTGTGAACCATACTTTTCTCTTATCGAAGAAAGTCTCAATCTAGTCAATCAACTAATCCTCTTTGTGGAGGAGTTCTAGGGTGGTATAGTTGTTGTAGTGTAGTAAATTTAGACTCCGCGCCCTATGATCTCTTAAAGCTACAACATCCCTCCGACCTATGCCATCTTGCTATTTGGAATTTGTTTTCCTTTAATTCAACCATGCATGGAGATGAGAATTCGAACCTCTAATTTATTGATTATAACAACTTAACCAGTTGAGTTATACTTAGCTTGGGATGTTTTAATGGCGGACAGATCAATTAGTATATGTTGGATGTGTGCAGGGATTTGTTTGGAGGTTAAAAAGATGTATGTGGTGGAGAGTAAAGGAGGTGCAATAGCATGTATGGTAATGGCACTTTTATTATTAGGAACATGGCCTGCACTTTTGACTCTGCTTGAACGACGAGGGCGTCTTCCTCAGCATACTTATCTTGATTATTCCATAACCAACTTATTAGCTGCTCTAATCATTGCTTTAACCTTTGGTGAGATTGGAAAATCCTCTCATCATCATCCTAATTTTATCCAACAGCTTTCTCAGGTTCATTTCTTTCCTCTATTTTCTCCAAATTTTCATATACAGGCTTTCTTTCATCATACTCTCTCTGTTTTGCTTGGTTTAAAAATCCCATTTTACCTTCAAAACTTTCAAGTTTATTGTATTTTGATTCCTACACTTTTAAAATGTATATTATTTTGGTCCTATTAATGGCATAACTTTGGTGGAGTAGCATGTGAATATGAACACAATTTCAAGTCATATAAGTTAGAGATGAGCATTTGTATAAATGCATGGTTGTTGTTTAAAAGTATTATGATATCGACAAATAAAGAAAGCGAGAAAATATAAACAGTAAAGATTGACTCAGGGATTTACGTGGTTTACTAATGATATGTTAGCTACATCTGTAGGCAGAGGGAGAGATCAATTTGTTATTAGAGAGAAATATAGATAATACAGACCGTAGAGGTGCTAAAAGAATTAGAGGGTTCATATATGAAACCTTTGTAAATCCTACAACTGTAATCGTAAATAACATAAAATATAAATACAATTTAGGTTCCAAGGGCGTTGACGTTGACTCACTGACTAGTCAACGAGACCTTATGCTTTGGTCATTTGAAACGCCAGATAACATATTCAAACCATTCCAACAAAAAATTTTAAGGACCAGAACAAGCCTTTTAAAAGCTCCAGGACCAAAATGAAACAAACTCGATAGTTTGGGATCAAAATGAGATTTAAACCATCTAACTCGTTTTAAAAGTAAACATATTTGTAAAGCCATGTTATAAATGATAGGTTTATAATGTAGTAAAGTTTTGTTATATGCAGGATAATTGGCCTTCCGTCATGTTTGCTATGGCAGGTGGAATAGTACTAAGTCTTGGAAATCTTTCAACTCAATATGCTTGGGCTTTTGTTGGTTTATCAGTTACAGAAGTCATCACTGCAAGTATAACAGTTGTTATAGGTCTCTTTCTCTATATATCCAGTCTATAATTTCTTACTCCATTTCTCTTTATATATCTTTCAAGTGAAAGAATAATAATCTAACATATCAATACTAAAAATATGTCACTAAAAAATGTATATTATATACCATTTTCTTGAACTAGGTACAACCTTGAACTACTTTCTTGATGACAAAATCAATAAAGCTGAGATACTTTTCCCTGGTGTTGCTTGCTTTTTGATTGCTGTTTGTCTTGGCTCTGCTGTTCACTCATCCAACACAGCTGATAACAAATCAAAACTCCAAAGTTTGTCTGCCGACATGAACCAAGAATCCAAGTACGTTTTCGTCATTTTGTTGATTTTATGATCTTGTTCATATTATATACTGTTATAGAATCGATAAATAAAGATAAGTTGAAAAACGTAAATAGTAGAGAATTGATACAGAAATTTACGTGGTTCATTAACAGTGTGTTAGCTACATCCACATACAGATAGAGGGAAAGCAGTTTATTAGTTTGATTGTTTTCCTTCAACATCATATTTGTTTGATAATAAAATTCTTAATCCAATTTTGACAGCACAACTGATGTTCCTCCTAAATCAAGCAAGGGTAAAATTTTTAATTTGGAGCAATATGATTACTTCTTCAGTCATCCTTGTGTAAGAAAAAAATAGAAGTTTGTGGTTTTTTTGTGTTATTTTGACATCTATATATAATTGAATCAGCAGACTTGGAAAGTGCTAATTATTCTTCACTGAAGGCAAAAGCTGGGACTGCAGATTTTCTTGTTCAACTCGAGAATAGAAGATCCATTAAAGTATGTAATACCCTTCATTGTGAAATTTTGGGGCAAGAAAAAATTTGGGAGTGATTAATAGCTTATTTAGTTTCCATTTGATCTGGTTTCAAAATTTCATACTTTTACCTTTAAAATTTAATTTTAATTTCCGTTTGATCCCTTTAAATATTACAACTTTACTCCAAAGTTTTGAGTTTAGTTTTTATTTGGTCCCTAAATTTCAATATTATACACTTTTATCCTTGAGTTTTTGTAAAGGTTCACTTTGGTCGTTGGAGTTAACATTTAGTTAATGAATTTACAATTTACAATAATTATGTAGTGTAATTTTAAAATTAATCTTAATAGTGATGAAAAATGAGTGAAATTAAATAATTATAATTCTTTTAAATTAATTAATAGATATTAATACACTAAGGATCAAAAGTAAATATTTAATAGAAAATCAATAATTAAAGTATAAATATTCAAATTTAGAAATTTAGAGGCGAAAACAAAACTCAAAAAATAAGAGTAAAAATGTAAAATTTTGATACTCAAAGACGAAGGGGATTAAATTAAAATGTCTAGATTTCAATAGAAACTAATTAAAAGTATCGATAATCTTCCTAATCTTAAGTAGGAAATAAATCCAATTCAAATAACATTTTGATCCAAACTTGCAGGTGTTTGGTAAGAGCACATTCATTGGACTGTCCATAACTTTCTTTGCTGGTGTTTGCTTTTCTCTCTTCTCGCCGGCTTTCAATCTGGCAACAAACGATCAATGGCACATGCTAAGCGACGGCATTCCGCACTTGTCGGTCTACACTGCATTTTTCTACTTCTCGGTTTCTTGTTTCGTTATAGCCATCGTTCTCAACGTCGTCTTCCTTTACCGCCCCGTACTTAACTCGCCAAAAACAACATTGAAGGCATATGTGAATGACTGGAATGGAAGAGGATGGGCCTTGTTGGCTGGATTCTTGTGTGGCTTTGGCAATGGTCTGCAGTTTATGGGTGGCCAAGCTGCTGGTTATGCAGCAGCAGATGCTGTGCAGGTCAATTTTTTTGCTCCAATGCTTTTATATATTTATTTATTTTTAATCTCAACAGAGCCTTGTCTTGCATGCTATGTTTTAATATTATTTCAGTGGACTTTCGATCATTTTAATTTATGTATCTTAGGTGTAGTCTAGGTTGCATTTAATTCATGCTCTCTTTTCCTTCCACACTAACAATAAAATAAAAATAAGAGTAATTATTTTAAATAAAAAACTGTTGTGTTGAAAATTAAACATGTTTTAATTAGATGAGTTATAGATGAATTAATTTATGAAAGTTGGTAAAATTAAAGGATGAGAGTTAATTAAGTTAATGTAAGAGTTTTATTTGTTTAATTATGAAAGTTTCATGAATTAAAGTATTGGGGTTAATGTGGGTTTTTATGTATTTAAGTATGAGAGTTAGGACCCATGAGAATCCCATAAATAAGATTGTTTTGTATTGTAAAGCATCCAAGTGTGTAGAGAAGAATACATGAAAGAGCTAAGTTTGAAGAGTCCTTCAAACAAAAGTGAAATTGTTTTCTCTCATATATTCCTTTGTTAGTTATTTATTTGTGAGTGTCCATTACACGCTTCCAACAAAGTGGTATCCGAGCTTGAGTTTGAAAAGCAAGAATTATTTTTGCAAATGGCAAATAACAATTTGGTTCCCTTCCAAGTGCCTCAACTTAGCGAAAGAAAATTATAGCAGTTAGTGTATTTGTATAAAAGCTCTACTTGGTTCACAAGATATATAGGACATTGTCAATAATGGTTATGAAGAACCAGAAAGTGGTGCGGTTTTAAATCAAGCTCAACGAGAAGTTTTGCAAAATACAAGAAAGAAAGACCAAAAGGCTCTCACTTCATTCATCAAGCCATCAATGATCCAGATTTTGAGAAGTTTTTTTGGAGCAACTACTGTAAATCAAGCATGACAATTTTGGAGAATAGATACAAAGGAGCAGATCGAGTCAATAAAATTCGCCTCCAAAATCTGAGAGGTGATATGAATCACTACATATAAAGGAGTCTAATTTGGTTTCAGATTATACTTCAAGATTGCTAGCAATAGTAAATGAAATGAAAAGATATGGTGAAGCAATAAATGATAAGCGTGTAGTATAAAGATACTTCGTTCATTGGATGAAAAATTCAATTTCATCATTGTAGCTACTGAAGAATCAAAAGACTTGAGTACAATATTCGTTGATCAACTTATGGGTTCCTTACAAGCCCATAAAGAGAAGCTTCTCAAGAAGAACAAATAGACAACTGAGCAACTTTTTTAGTCAAAGTTACAATTGAGAGATAAAGAAGATATAGCCAAGAAAAAGGCAATTGAGATCGTGGATGTGGTGATTTTAGAGGTCGAGATCGAGAAAATTATGATCAAAGAAAATTTGATCAGAGTAATTCAAACTCTAATTCATCAAGAGATCGTGGAAGGCAAAAATATTCGAGGTCAAATGGAGAAAGATCAAATAATAAAAGAATGAATGAAAAAAGTAAGATTGAATGTTATAACTATCATTAATTTGGCTATTATTTTTGGGAATGCAGGAATAAAGGAGAAGAAAATGTAAATTATGCTAAGAAAGATGAAGAAAGTGGTAAGTCATCTTTGCTTCTAGCATGCAAAGGTGAAGAAACATGTGGAACAATGCATGATATCTTGATAGTGGTGCAAGCAATCACATGTGTGGATGTAAGTCAATGTTCGTGACACTTGATGAATCCGCTAGTAGTAACATCATATTTGGTGATGCCATAAAAATTCCTGTTAAAGGAAAAGGTAAGATTTTGATCAACTTGAAGAATGGGAAGCATGAGTTTATCTCTAATGTTTATTATGTGCCTGATATGAAGCACAATATTTTGAGTTTGGGACAACTCTTAGAGAAAAGATATTATATTTTGTTGAAGGATTATAGTCTTTCGATAAGGGATAATCATGATAATATGATTGCTAAAATGCAAATGACGAACAATAAAATGTTTTTATTAAACATTCAAACTGATGTTGCTAAATGTTTGAAGTCATGTTTGAAAGATCCATCTTAGATTTGACACTTGAGATTTGGACATCTAAACTTGGATGACTTGTGACTACTAGTAAGGAAGAACATGGTGAATGGACTGCCATATGCCAAATGTTCAGATCACTTTTATGAAGGTTGTCTTTATGGCAAGCAAGCAAGGAAGAGTTTTCTACAAGAATCTTCTTCAAGAGCAAGAAGACTACTAGAGTTAGTTCACAATGATCTTTGTGGACCGATTAAACCAAGTTCTTTTGGTAAGAATAATTATTTATTATTATTTATTGATGATTTTGGCCAAGAAACTTGGGTTTATTTTGTCAAGGAGAAATCAAAGGTATTTGGCATGTTTAAGAGATTTAAAGCTCTTGTTGCAAAGGAAAGAGGTTATTACATAAAAGCTTTGAGATTAGACAAGGGAGGAGAATTCACTTCAAATGAATTCAAAGATTTTTGTGCAGAAAATGAAATTCATCGACAGTTCCATGGACTCCTCAACAAAATGGTGTTGTTGAGAGGAAGAACAGAATGATACGCAATATGGCTCGAAGCATGTTGAAAAGTAAGAAGATGCCAAAAGAATTTTGGGCACAAGCTATTGAATGTGTTGTATACTTGTCTAATTGTTCTCCTACTAGAAGCTTGTGGAACAAAATGCCTGAATAAGCATGGACAGGAAGAACACCATCCATTGCTCATTTGAGAGTATTTACTTGAAGTTCTAAGATGCAACCTATTGTGACATTATCTACTTGTGATGCAGAATATGTTGTTGCAACCTCATGTATTTGTCAGGTAGTTTGGTTACGTAATTTGTTGAAGACAATTGAAATTTTATAAGATGATGCTACTATGATCCATGTAGACAATAAGTCAACAATTGCTCTAGCAAAGAATCCAGTGTTCCATGTGATCGCAGTAAGCACATTGATACAAGATTTCACTTTATCAAAGATTGCATTTCAAGAAAGGAGGTTCAAGTTGAATATATGAAGACTGAAAATCAAATTGTAGATATTTTCACGAAGCCACTCCAAGTTGATGTGTTTAACAAGTTGAGAACTTTGCTTGAAGTCTTCAAAAAAAATGTTTAAGGGGCGATGTTGAAAATTAAACATATTTTAATTAGATGAGTTATAATGAATTAATTTAACGAGAGTTGACAAAATTAAAGGGTGGGAGTTAATTAAGTTAATGTAAGAGTTTTAGTATTTAAGTATCACTTCCCATACCCGGAGTAGTACTCTATAAAGCTGTTGTTGTTGCTTATTGCTTTCTAGCCTACTACAATCTTTCTTTCTTTATTCACACTCACAAAAACTGCTTATGAAAATCTTTTCTCCAAACCCATTTACTAAAACCGTTTTCCCTAAAACGGGGGTGGAGGTTGCGAGAGATACTCGGTGTGCCACTGGCAATCCGTATTCGAATTGGCTGACTTGTTCGTGAGCGGGAACAAGTACCGCACAATCGCTAAGAGAAGCTCCCGAAAGAGCGATTGTGACAGTTGGTATCAGAGTTTCATGAATTAAAGTAGTGGGGTTAATATGAATTTTTTTTTTTTTATGTATTTAAGTATGAGAGTTAGGACCTATAAGAATACTATAAATAGGATTGTTTTGTATTTTAAAGTATCCAAGTGTGCAAAGAAGAATACACAAAGAGCCAAGTTTGACAAGTCTTTCAAATAAATGTGAAATTGTTCTCTCAAATATTCCTTTGTTAATTATTTATTTGTGAGTGTTCATCATATGCTTACAACATGTTGGAAATATTTTCAAATATAGCAAAATATCAGTCTATCAGTGGTAGACAGTAGACAGTAACATTTTGCTATATTTATAAAAATATTTTATTTTTTCTAAAAAAAATTACCACATGACACATTGTTATTGAGTGTTGCTAGGACTCCACAAAAGATTAGGTGCAGTCCATAACACCCAAATTTATTTTCTATCCATTTTAGTATTTATACTTTTAACTTTAATTTATTTTAGTCCTTATATGTTTTTAAAATATCTATTTTAGCCATTGTACTTTAAAAATGTGACAATTATATTCCTTGTTTCCAAACTTTTGATACAAATTCTATACATAATAAAAGCCCTTTAATGTAAAGTTGCCAAATTTATTAAATCTAATGTCATGCCGAAATTGTGATAGAAAAAATGATAAATAAGGAAATTTAAAAGGATTAAACTAACATAAACTACTAAATATGAACATTTTAAAAGTATAACGACAAAAATAACTGAAACTAAATGGAAAAGTAATAAACTTTTATGCTAATATGTGTGGTTATTGAGAAATAGTAAATAACATTGGATAGTAAATATCTTATAAATGTTTCATAGTCAACGTGAGCTTACTCAATTAGTCATCGAGGTTATATATATATATATCCTCGACGCAAAGGTTAGAGATTGTATCCCCACCCAAATATTCTTAAACTCGAAAAAAAAAAAAAACAGTAACATTGTTGTGTTTATAAATTCAGGCGCTTCCACTGGTGAGCACGTTTTGGGGAATCCTTCTATTTGGAGAATACCGTAGATCATCGAAGAAAACATATGCTTTGCTCATCAGCATGTTGTTAATGTTTATGCTGGCTGTTGGTATCCTAATGGCTTCTTCAGGACATAGAAATGAAAGTTGATTTTATTGCAAAATCTTAAGAGAACTGTGTAAAATAATGTGAAAATATTTACAAGGCAATCCATTATCACATGCCTTTGATATATAGCTGTTGAATGAATCAGTAATAGAACGGAATCACACAGTTGTTTAAAATGTAGGAATTGTTCCTCATAGAATGTAATTTTAACCGAATGAAAAGTAATTATGGAGAGGTTCGAGTTTGTTAACTTCGACTTCACAGTGTTGTACTTTCTACTTTGTAACTGGCTTTTTGTGTAAATATCATAAGCAATATAACCATAAGAGTGTTAGAAAAAAAACATGGAGGACAAATATGAAAAATGAGTTATATATTTTCCATTCAACTAAGCCTGCCTTTATATAGGCTTACAAACATAATCATAGGAATGTCAATGGTTTAAAACTATAAATGTCATCAAATGCTCATAACTCACATAACTCCTATAACTCAAAAATCACTATTGCTTACAAAAAACTAAGTCACAAAACTCAAAAGTCACACTAAATGTCACAAATAAAGTTTAATAATGACAAACTTTTCAACACCCCTCCTTAAATTTGATTTGTTACACCAAGTAAACTCCTCATTTTGATAAAAGTCTCCAACTTGAGGGGCTTTGTGAAAATGTCAGCCGCTTGGTCTTGTGACTTGATATATTTGAGTTCCACTTCTTTCTTCGTAATGCAATCCCGAATGTAGTGAAATCGGGTATCAATGTGCTTGCTCCTTCCATGAAATACCAGATTTTTGGCTAAGGCAATGGCCGATTTGTTGTCAACAAAAATCTCCATTGGACCTTCCATTTGAAACTTCAACTCCTTCACTAAGTTTCTTAGCCAAATTGCATGACATACACATGAAGTTGCTGCGACGTACTCTGCCTCGCATGTTGATAATGTGACTATGGGTTGCTTTTTTGACATCCATGTGAACGCCGTTTCACCAATAAAAAAACACAAACCCCGTAGTGCTCTTTCGATCATCCAAATCACTACTCCAATCACTATCACAATAACCAACAATATCAAAATTGCTAGAAGAGACATAGGAAAGACCATACCCAATCATCCCTTTGATGTAGCGAAGTATCCTTTTTGCCATTTTGCAATGTGTTGCTGTCGGTTCCTCCATAAATCGACTAATAATTCCAACCGAATAAAGAATATCCGGTCTTGTACATGTCAAGTATCTCAAACTTCCAACCAAGCTTTTGAAATATGTAGAATTTACCTTCTCTCCTCCATCTTGCTTAGTGATTTTAACTCCACATTCCATCGGTGTTCCAACTGGATTAGCATCATTCATATTGAACGTCTTGAGCACTTCTTTAGCATAGCCCTCTTGGGATATAAAAATCCCATCTTCACCTTGTTTGACCTCGATCCCAAGATAGTAACTTATGAGACCAATGTCCGTCATTTCAAACTCCTTTGCCATCTCTCTTTTGAACTCATCAAACATGCTAGGATTGTTTTCGGTAAATACTAAATCATCAACATATAAACAAATGATTAGTATGCTTTCACCTTGCATTTTGATGTAGAGGGCATGCTCATAAGGACACTTCATATACTTTTTCTCTTGAAAGTACTTGTCAATCTTCGAATTCCATGCTTTTGGTGCTTGCTTTAAACCATAAAGTGCCTTCTTCAATCGAAGCACTTTATCTTCTTCACCCTTGACTTCATGACCCAATGGTTGTTCCACATAGACCTCTTCCTCAAGAATTCCATTCAAGAATGCTGATTTGACATCCATTTGATGTATCTTTCAATGATTATGGGTTGCTAAAGTAATAATCAAATGAATAGCTTCAAGGCGAACAACAGGGGCAAATACTTCATCATAGTCGATGCCATGTCATTGACTATACCCTTTCACAACTAGTCTCGCCTTGTGCCTCTCAACATCGCCATTGACTTTTTCTCTTTGTCTTGTATACCCACTTCACTCTGATCGGTTTGTGCCCTTTTGGAAGCTTGGTCAACTCCCATGTGTCATTTTTCTCTATCGCTCGAATTTCTTCATCCATTGCATCCTTCCATTTCATGCTTGCAATGGCTTCTTGGAAACTAATAGGCTCACAATCACCAAAAAGACAATAGAGAATTATGTCATTTTGATTTTCATTTACCTCATTAAGTTCCCGTAGACTTTGAGTTCCTCTTGGGCCAATTTCGTTCTTCGAATCGCTGGATGAACCTTCAGATGATGATCGATCGGTCGAATGAGGTGGCACTGGAATGGGCAAACCTTCACCTATTTCATCCCTGGTTGGCTCATTTTCATTGTCTTCTTCAAAATATGGAAGGAAATTATACTTCTCCTCTTGTATATTCCAATCCCAAGAGGCTTCTTCATCAAAAACAACATCACGACTAATCATTACCTTCCCATTCAAAGGATTGTAAAGACGATAACCTTTTGAACTTGCATCATAGCCGATGAAGATGAGTTTCTCGCTTCGATCATCGAGCTTGGTCCTTTTTTCTTCCGACACATGAGCATATGCAATACTCCCAAACACCTTGAAGTGACCAATCCCGGGCTTTCTTCTGTTCCATGCTTTTTGAGGCGTCTTGTCAAGCACACTTTTGATTGGTGTTCGATTTGTCAAATAAACCGCACAAGCTATGGCCCCCGCCCAAAATTCCCTCGGCATCTTCTTGTCTTTAGCATGCTTCTTGCCATGTTCAAGATTGTCCGATTCTTCCTCTCCACCATGCCATTTTGTTGCGGTGTCCTTAGGACTGTTAACGGACGTTGGATGCCTTTTTCATCACAAAATTATTTGAACTCATTTGATGTGAATTCACCACCTTGATCGGTTTTCATGGCCTTGATTGTAAGGTTTCTTTAATTCTCCACATGTGCCTTAAATCTCTTGAAGATTTCAAATACTTCTGATTTTTCCTTAAAAAAGTACACCCATGTTTTTCTAGAAAAATCATCAATAAAGAGAAGGAAATATTTACTTTTATCATGAGACTCTGGTTTGATCATTCCACACACATTGGCATGGATGAGTTCTAAAGGCTTCTTTGCTCTTGTCATAGACTCCTTCGGAAAACTACTTCGATGATGTTTGCCAAGCAAACACCCTTCACACACTTGGTTTGGCTTGTGAATGTGTGGTAAACCTTGCACCATCTTCTTCTTCGAAAAATCTTCTAGACTTCCAAAATTGAGGTGCCAGAAACGTAGATGCCATAGTCAAGAGAGATTTTCATAACACGTCTTCAAGCATTTTGGAACATCATTACATATATTCAAATGAAACATTCGGTTTTTGGTCATGAAGACTTTAACAATAAGTCTCTCATGATTATCCCTTAAATACAAACAATTGTTTTTCATTTGAACTTCAAAACCTTTCTCTAACAATTTTCCTACACTTAATATATTATTTTTTACATTGGGAATGTAATTAACATTTGTGATATATTGATTTTCTCCATTTTTTAACCGAAGGAGAATTTTACCTATTCCTTTGATGGTGGCCAAAGAATTGTCTCCAAAGGCAATATTACCTTTTTTTATCTCGTTCAAATCCACAAACATCTCGCGTTTTCCACACATGTGATTCGAGGCTCCTGTGTCAAGATATCACATATTATCTTGACTCTCTTCTTCTCCCTTTGAAATTATAAATAAGGTTCCATTCTCCTCTACATAATTGGATTGCCCTTGATGGGCTTTTGATGTCCTAGCGGTTGATCGGCCCTGATGCTTTCGATCAATCGACTCTGTTTGAGATGAGTAACACTCATTCGCATAATGTCCATATTTGTTACAATTATAATATTCTGAGATTTATCTCTCTCGGACCTTCCACCACGTCTTCCACGACCTCGACCTTCTCTTCCTCTTGAGGATTCAGACGAGTTTTGAGAAACATCGGTGTTGGCTTCACCTCTTCCACCATGGCCTCGACCACCACAACCTCTTTCACGTCCACGACTATTCTCCTCCTTGATTTTGAGTTGGAGAAGTTGTTCAACAGTCTCTATTTGCTCCATCCTCCTTTTCTTTTTCTCTTCATAGGCTTGTAACGAGCCTATAAATTGTTCAATTGTCATGTTCTCGAGATCTTGTGTCTCCTCGATCGTTGTGGCGATAATCTCGAACTTTGTATTTAGGCTTCGTAGAACCTTCTCCATGACACGAACATCGGTGATTTCTTCACCATTCCGTCTCAATTGGTTGTCGACAGCCATTACTTTTGTGTGATATTCCGCTACCATCTCCATCTCTTTTATTTGTAAAGATTCAAACTCACCATGTAAGATTTGCAACCGTACCTTTTTCACACGATCGGCTCCTCTATGAGTCGATTGGAGCTTGTCCCATGCCGCCTTTGACGTCTCCGCATTGGCGATGATCTCAAACGTATCTTCGTCCACCGATTGATACAAGATATAAAGGGCCTTTTTGTCCTTCTTTCTTGTCTCCTTTAACGCATCTCTTTACGCTTGATCGGCTCCAGCTTCTGCCTCTTGGAAACCGTTCTCCACGATCTCCCACACGTCTTGTGCTCCTAGTAACGCTTTTATCTTGATGCTCCAATTGTCATAGTTGAGCTTGGTAAGCATTGGTAGTTGAAGTAACCTATCCCACCGTTGGCCATTTTTCTCTCAATATTTTCTACTAGCTCTGATACCACTATGTTAGAAAAAAACGTGGAGGACAAATATAAAAAATGAGAGATATATTTTCCATTTAACTAAGCATGCCTTTATATAGGCTTACAAACATAACCATAGGAATGCCAATGGTTTAAAGCTATAAATATCATCAAATGCTCATAACTCAAAAATCACTATTGTTTACAAAAAACTAAAAGTCACAAAACCCAAAAGTCACACTAAATGCCACAAATAAAGTTTAATAATGACAAACTTTTCAACATATAGTACATTTCATGACTCTTTTTTCAGTCCTTCAATCTACCATCAAGGAAAGTGTATAGATGACACGTGAAAAAATTTGTCATTATTGATGATTTCATGACATTTTTTTTGAAGAGGTATTGTAATTAAAGTGTGGGGTGGGAGCATCGAACCTCAAACCACGAGGTTGATAGTATGAACATTATGTCAGTTGAGTTACGCTCTTGTTAGCTATTTCGTGACATTTTAATACAGTCAACAATAAAGCATTTATTGACATTGAGTGTCTATCATAGTAACATTTTCAATGACAAATTATTATTGTCAATAAATAACTAAAAAGTTGACTTTTCCTACCAATTAAACCATTACATTGACATTAAAAATCTGTCACAAAAATATTAATAATGACATGTTTATATTGTCAATAATGCCTAAGTGGTGACACTTTCTAAACGTCATTGAATTACATACAGTAACACTTATTTATAATCATTGAAGTCCAATTGATGACAATATTTCAATGTCATATAAATATATCTTATGATATTTGTGAAATATCAACAGAGAATGCTTATAATGATGGATAATTATTTGTTTCATATCTGTCATTACACATTTACACCTATGTTTCCTTCAGTTTTGATAGAAAATATGTACACAAATATAAACATGAATTTTCATATATAACGATAAGTTGTGCAATGTTAATTCAAGGAAACTATACATGACGAAACTAGTAACTAAACTTTGGTTAAGTTATTTACGAATATAATAAGTACAACAACTGTTGACACTATCACACACAAAAAAAAAAAAAAAAACACATATAAATAACTTGCTTGGTGGGACGTTTCCTCGCTGCAATAAGCTTATGCGAAGATCTAGTAAAAAAAAACATTCATTTTTGAATTCAACACAATACATCAATGTCAACAATAATAAAAATATTATTCACAATGGTCTCTTATCATACACTCACTACGTTACACTCAAAACCATATTTTAATCATAAAAAGAAGCTTCAAATGAATCTTTAAAACAAGAACAATACTTAAAGTGACAATATAACTACATAAATAAGCTCACAAATCACATTGTTGTAAACAGATATGTGTAGCAACTTCATGAAGTGAAGGAAGAAATTCATCTCTAAAAAGTGATCATTTACTTTGAAGTGCTTGCTAGTTACTCCTCAAATAATGTCCTTAAACACAGCAACAAAAATTAAAGAAACAATAAATAAAGTAATACAAATTAGATAACTTTCTAATATTCTCCTACCCCTAATTCACAATTATAAATATAAATGCTCTACTCAACCCCTTCCTCCCTCAAATCAGAGTATTGAATCTAAAAGAATAGCCACTAACCAAAACGACAACGTTTTGTTCTATCTAAAATAGTATGTTAAAACAATGAACTTAAATAGTGAGCCTGTAGGTTAAAACCAAGAACTTCAAACCTTTCAGTTTTCTTCAGCTTTTGCACTCATTAGAACAAATATCCCATAAGTATTCAACAATGACAATATTTATGAAGTACTTGAGAAAGACAACTAATGAAGTGCTATAATCAAAATAAAAAAAGAAAAAGATGGTTGTTGTTCCATAGTTTATCACAAGTCTTCCATTGGTAACCTAAAATTCCAAAGTGAAGTTGAAAGATCATGAAACTTATAGTCCCGTGGTGATTATTAATAAGAAGACAAGGGAGGAAACAAAACCATAGGACACGTTCGTTCTAAGCAAAAAGATTAAAGGCTAACACCTCTTGAAACTAAGCAAACTATGAAAAATTGAAGTCTAAGAACCAAAACTAAAGGTTAATCCCATAGAATTCCAACAATCACAATAGAATTAACAATAAATTCGGAGCTGAGATACATACCAAAGCGCCCCAAAAGCCAAAAGCCTCGTTAGAACAGTGGTTTCAAGCTTCTTAAAACCACGCATTTGACCTTGAAAACACGTGGGTAACCTATTTAAAGGCAACCAAAACCACAAAAACCAAAACTACAAGATTCTGAAAACAGTACTAAAACTCACTCGAATAAATGTTGGTCCGTGTTTCAGACAACCCAACGGCGGCAGCATCGAAGGCGCTCAACGAACGATGATGGTGGAAGGATATCTCACTCTCGGACTGGCCTGTGTGATAGAGACATCTAAAGAGAAAAGACCAAGAAGGAGAGAACGAGAGAGAGCGACTTACCCACAACGATAGGCGACTAGGTGCGGCGGTCACCAATTGGAAGCGGTAGCCGATCGAACGAGAACGGCGAACGACGACCATCAACTGGATCACAGAGCCGCATACGGGAGAGAGAAAAAGGAACTCACGAAGACAATACCACGAGTGGCAGACCTCAAACAGGTGGCGATAGAACGATCGACAATGGAAGAGAGACAGCAGCGCGAGCGGTGCGGTGTGGAGGCTGCAAACAAGATCGAAGAGGTGCTGGTTATCGTGAAGAAAAAGAAGAATATGGGAGAATTTGTACGAATCGTCCGACCCACTCAAAATTTGGCTTCATTCTAAAAAAACCCTCGAAATTTGGCCTTGACATCATCCACACATGAAAGTACCCATTTGTCCTAAAAAACACACGTGAGGGCCTGTTTCTAGCTCCTCACTCCCATTCCCACTACTCGCTCTCATTTCTCGCTCCTTCATCTTGATCTTCATAGAAATCACTAGCAAAAAGAAAAGGAAAATCACGCAGAGGACGGCGTAAACGAAAGAAATCACCAGAAACGAAAACAGGAAGAAGATGAAGAAAGCAGGAAAAACGAAAAAAAAAAGAAAAAGAAAAAATGTGTGGCAAAAGATAGGAGGAAGGAGGAAGAAGAAAGAAGGGTTAAAGTGGTAAATTATTCACAACATGATGACATCAGCAAAAGGTCGAATTTCATTTGTTTGTAAAAGTGAGGTTACAAGATTTGGAAAACAGTACAGAAACTCACTGGCTTACCCATGGTATTGTAATAAAGTGTGGGTTAAGGGAATCAAACCTCTGACCTCGAGGTTGATAATACAAACACTATGCAAGTTGTGCTATGCTCATGTTCATCCTTCAAACCTAACATTCCAAATCTCTCTCCAAAATAAAATGGGTTGTTTTCAAATATAGAAAAATGAAACAAAATATAGCAAAATTGTAGAACTATCAATGATAGACGTTATAGTCACCGATAAACACTTTGATAGACACTAATAGAAGTCTATAAGCGTCTATCATTGATAGTTCCAAATTTTGCTATACCTTGTAAATATTTTCAACAATGTTACCATTTGAAATAATTTCTCAAATAAAATCTAAAATTAAAAAACAATTTCTTTTCCAATTATACCAAATTGGTCCTAATATTAAAAAATTAAAAAGGAAATCATACCAATTTAATCTAATAAACAATTATACTCAACCATTCCATCAAACCAAACTTAACTCAAAATATTCATCTAAGATGAGATCCAACATAAACTCAATTTACTAGAATTAACTATATCGGAAAACATAGGGCGTTAGAATAAACCAATTCGATTTCATCCGAAACACAACAAATTAAGGAGAAGTCTTTGTTCGTGGACGGCGCCTCATAGTTAGAAATTTTGATATTTTTATATTTGAACAAAGTCGAGCACTAAGAACATAGTGCTTTATAATTTTTCTCTAATTTTTAATTCTTAAATACTTTTAAAGCCAGTAGCAAATTTGACATTTTAAGAATATCAATTTTATTCTAGCATGAAAAATTTTGAAAAAATTCATGAACCTATAAATTTTTTTTTTTATTTTTTTTATTTTTCTTGACATTTAAAAGAAAAAAACATGCGTTACTTGATTTTTTTTTTTTCTTTTAAAAAAGTGAACGAATTAAATATTGGAAATGTCAAGGAATAGAGTTTGTTGTAGTGACAAAAAGTATTTATCCTCATGAGGAGGGAGTGTCGCCATGGGTTTTCTTTGCCAAAAGGGGAAGACGAAGGGGCTGGTTGGCTAGAAGAAAGAAAACAAAAGAGGAATGGACACTACTTCACGCCCAAGGAGAAAGACAGAGGGACTAGGTCAGATTCCAATTGGGTTATTTTTAATTCCCTTTCTTTCATAAATTAGTTTAAATTTAGTATGTGGGTTTACTAATATGTTTTTCTTTCATATTCCCAATCTTTTTTATTTTGATTTATTCGTATTTAGTATTACATATGGTTAGGAATCTATTAAAATAAACTTTTTTTTTTCCAAAGGTAATATATTAAAGGAGGAGGAATCAAACCTCTGACCTCGAGAAAAAAAATAACCTTTTAAAACATGTATCCATTTTATAAAATTTTATAAATCATTTTTTTTCTATATTTTAGATTATGATAAACTCCATCATATGTCACTTTTTAGTAAATTTTCAATTTTCATTCGTTAATTTTATCTTTAAAAGTGAAGGTTTATTATATTTCTCATCATAACTAGGTTTTCTATAATTTATTTTCATGACAATTAATATATCATATTAAAAGGCTTTAAATATTTAAATCATATTTAAATATTTATTCTTTGCAGTATCTTTTTAATTTGAATCTTATTAAAATCAATTAATTAAATATTTGATCATATTCAAATAAATTAATTCTCTTATTATCTATTTAATTCAAATCTCATTTAAATTAAACAATTAATTATTTCAATCATATTCAAATAAACTAATACTCCATGTTATAAAATTATAATTCAATCTCACTCAAATAAATTTTATAATAGAATATATATTTAATTATATCCAATACAATTAATATGTTCCCTCCTAAATTTGAACATTTCAAAATTTCTTTCAATATAATTGATCCTTGTTGGTTCGTGGTGAGCTAACCAGGAGACTTTATGGACCTACATGTTATAACTCCAATGATCCAAGTTAATTAATTAAACTATTTAATTAAATTAACCTTCATTTATTAACTATAGAATAAACCAATATAGACCCATAGATGAACTTTTATGCACTATAGGTAGAGATGTCCACGGGTGATATATATATATTACTTGTCCCTGTCCTTATTTAGCCAACGGAAAAAAAATTATCCTCATTCCTTATCTAATCGGGCATTCCCCACTCCTTTCAGGGTGGGACCCATGAGGCCCCGATCCCGCTGGTTAAATAGACATCTCTAACGGTAGAGTAAGTTGTGTCCATGAATATAACCAATATTAGCAAGCCAATCCTTCACGAATTATTTGTAATTATGGTTTGGTCAAATGTCCATTTTACCCATATAATTACTTCTTTTTCTTAAATACCACTCATTTCTCTAATGAACAATTTGTTTATAGTTAAACTATAAACTAAGCCCCTTTTGGGTTAGTGAAAGGGTGGAGTCCTATGTTCAAGAAAGGAATCAATACTTAAGGAATCTACTAATTTACTTACACTATATGGAATGAGTGAATTTCATCTTGTGAAGTTATATTCCCAACTCCCCATTTAATCAAGTCCCCAAAATGGTAGTCTTATTGAGTGAACAACTCGAGCCACACTCACTCTTGGAAATCAAAGGACTGACCTCATAAATAGAAGTTCATAAATCACTCAGGATTAAGATCGAGTGGCACAATGATCATCCTATGGAATATTAATCTCATCAAATAACGGATTTACAAAGAGAGATTAAATATTTCACGGTCCAGGCTTATACAAACTCTTTGTATAGGATATCCCTACTCACATGTCTCCACATGAATGGTTGAATCAAACCATTTATAACTATTACAAAGTGGTTCATATCCATAGTGTCACCAGGATAAGACGCCCAACCTTATCCATATATTATAGACCTTTAGGTTATTTTTTGAACATAATCTACCTGTATGTCAACTACATACTGTTCAAAACTACATGTAATAACCTTGGATTTTCTGGTTAATGGATAAATTAATATTGCATAATTAATAATTAAATTAATAAACTAATTAATTATGAGGCTTTAGGGCATAAAGCCCAATAAACTTGGTACTGGGGGAGGTAGGTGATAACACTAAAAATATGCTATCTTGCTTTGCTAAATTCGGGATTGTTTTTAGATTTTATAAGTTTATTTGATGAATTTATAGGTTTCAAACATTTAAGAGATAGAATGGGGCGTTAGTGATGAAATGAAGCTAAAATGGGCCAAAATGGAGCTTAATTGTATCAACCAGAAACGAGAATGCCAAAATGACAAAATTGCTCCTGGAAGCACAGTGCACAACGTAGCGACACTAGTGCCTAACGCTTTTTCTAGAAGCACTGAATTTGATGCAGCGCCACAATGCTGCCCTGTGGTGCACCCCCCAACACTCCGAAGTTCCTACACGCGAGAGTTTTCATCAGTGTCTCGATGTTGTATCCTAGCGTCGCAGCGCGTCTCGATTTCTCTAAAAGGAACAGTAGCCGTCTCGATTTCATTCTACCTTGTGTTTAGGAATTTTTCTCTAGTTTAATGTACTAGTGAGTTTTGAACCGAATGCTTTTCTGTTTTCTTAATTGAATTTAATTTTAAAAATAGATTATGATTATATCATCGGACACTCGTGGATTTTATATTTGTGCTTTTGATTAGCATTTGATATATGACCTATAATCTTGTGTTAATCACTAAGAAGCTACAGGTTGGGTTGGCTCGCAAATTGAATAAGATAAGTATTGTTTTAACCAACCTAGAACTGAATCGAACAAATATTTAATTAAGGTTTTTCCTGTTGAATATTCGACCTAATATTTTCCTAGACCTTAATGCAATTAGTTCGAAATTGAGTTTGCATGCTTTTCATCAATTCAATTAGGACTAATTGGATAATTAGGATAATTAATTGGCTTTTCCAATTAGTTTGGTTGTGCAAGAAAATATTTGAGTCTAGTGATGAGAATTCGATGAACGAGTACGTTAAATAGGGAAAACACCGTAACAACCCAAGATAGGTTTTCTCATATTAAATTTAAACCTTTGATTTGTGTTTTCTTTTTACAATTTAGTTTCCTTACAATCTGTCACACCCCGCCCCGAGCCTACCTCCTGAGCCTGAGGAGAGGCATGAGCGACCACAGATATCGCCCTTTTGTGATACCTACTGCCATCTTTACTCTCAGTAAACTTTAAGTCAAGGAGATAAACAACAACTGATTGAGTAGGGCCATTTTATTACAACAATGTAACGTTTATACAACTTCAAGACTTAACTACAAAGTTTACAAGAACAACTCTTCAAACTCAGAAGTGTGACTGTGGCTTGTGGCCAACCTTGACCTTAGCAGCACCCTAGAACTCCTCACATTTTGTTACTTGGGAAGAAAAACATGAAAAAAAAGAATGAGCTTCATAAATCTCAGTGAGTGGTAAGAAACTTCTAGAGTCTATTTCAACTCATAATAACAAGTATATCATAAATACGAGGTTAATACTCAAACCTCCGCTTTGAATGAGTCTGATTTCTACTTCTATCTACACACACGGTAGATAGTTAACTGTTATTAATCATAAACGCTTATCTCTTGCGTTTCCCCTTTGTTCCCTATGTGCACATAGCTCCCTGCTCATGGGCTCAGAAGCTAGGCCCGTCGGCCCTCTAACCATCTTATATGAGGATCCTCCTATAGACTCAGGAACTAGACCTCTCGGTCCCCTGACCATCCTGTAAGCTTCCACTTTGGGCTAAGGAACTAGGTCTATTGACCTCCTGACCATCCTGACCATCCCGATCACATAATCTCATTCTCATGCTAATTACTCATTCATAACATAAGCATATACACTTTACTCCAAAAGATATAATTTAATACTTAAAGGAAAATACCACTCACCTTGGTAAGGTAGGAATCTTTCTTTCTAGAAGTTCCCTGATCACCTCGAGCTCCCGTTTGAACCCTAAGATCCAAATTCAACTTAAAGCTCCGATTACTCATAGTTCTAAGACTTATCTTGAGATACTTCCTTCTACGAACATGCTCTAAAATATCTCAGGAAGCTTACCTTAAAATCTTAGCTCATAAGTACTCAAAACATTAAGACTGGCCTAAGCTTACCCGACAGCTCGACCCCTCTGTCCTTTCTTCATTCTCCATCCCGATTCCTTGGAGCTTCTTCTCCGGAAGTCCTACCCTGAAAACTATACTCTCTCAGCTTTCAGGTGGCTTTGAAATCACTCGAAATGCATGAGTATTCTTGGAGAAATCCTCGTCCTAAGTTGATGCTACTTCTAGACTTCACTGTCCGACAACATCTTCTCCTCTTGGAACTTCATGACCGACGCATGATCTTCTTCCCAATGCATGGTCTCCTTCAAATCCACCTTCTAACACTCTTCTTTACGATTTTTGAAGAGGATTGGCTTATGAATGGAAGAGACATCTTGTGGTGGTATTTATAAGCCAAAGGAAACGATCTTTATCATTTTTACTAAGTTTCAACGCAAGACACCTCCTACTTTGGGGTGTTTGCACCATGTTTTGCCACCACTTACTTACTTTGCCATTCACCTACTCTCATGCCACACACCTACTTGTGTTGTCTTCCTCATGCATAACTCTCTTTGCATGAAACTTAATTTGTTCAGCTCCTACTAATTCAAGTCTATCCACCCGAGTGAGCTCATCAACCTTGGGTAACACAAGCCTCAACACCGTTCCATCGCTTAGTTCTCACATATATCGCTTAGTTTCAATGCTCCATCGTGTTGCTCAATCGTTTAGTAAACATTCTCTCTCTCAACGATCTCGCAAGTAGCCTATTGCTTAGCTGTTGCGCCAATCATTTACCTCCATCATTTAGCACTGACGCCTTATCGTTTAACGCATTCGCCTGACGCTAAGCGTCATCGCCCAGCATCCGCGTCTATCGTGTAACACCCATAGCTTATTATTCTGCCTATCGTGAGGTGCTGATGGCCATCGTCTAGTGCAACACGACTATCGTCTAGCGCCCACGCCATCGTGTAGGGCCATCGTGTAGTCTATCGCTTAGCGCCCGCGCATTGCTTAATGCTCATCGCCTAGCACCCGCTCAACGCGTAACACTATCGTCTAGTGCTATTGTCTAGTGTTATCGTCCAGCTTCTATACTTATTGTCTAGCACTCACACTGATTGTGTAGTGTCTTTGCATATCGTATAGTCCGATCGTCTAGCGCATCATTTCTCATCGTTTGACGTCGTACGCATCTACACGATCGTCTAGCACATCGCTGAGCTCCACGCATTTGCTATACGATCACCCACCTCATAGCTGTACGATCGCTTACCTCATCATGTAGTTTTGCTCATTTTCTACACGATCGTCTACTTAGCGCCTTGCGATCAACATCCCACTCTGTCCGTTCTCGCTCACGCATTTTCAATGCATGAGCAACTTGGGCAATGCCTCTTACCAACGCCTCGGCCAATCATGCGGCTAACTTTACAAACACATGGTTGCCTTTCTACTCATCTTATACATTAATGTCTCCTAACACTCAACACATGGTTCCTTTTTGACTTTACACTTAGCCAAATTTCACTAGTTAAGGCTTATCTCCAGAACTACTCAAGGAAAATCAATTCAACACTTAGAAATTTCCTTCTCTCCAACATAGGATTTAACTTTCACTTAGTTAATTCCCTTAATCACATTCTTAAGTAGGGAAAATGGAAATAGGGGTTTCACATTTACTTCTCCCTTAAGAAAATTTCGTCTTCGAAATTTAGTCGGGCTTACTCTGGTTTAAGGTTTCACAACAACCACTGTTGTAAACTCTTATAACCTTGTTTATTACTACGCTGCCACTGCGCTACTCTGATATTAACTTCTTAGTTTGTCAACAATACCTCTCCTAGCCATCTCTTAGCTAGTCTTTGAACCAAACTATCTACAGTAGCTTTTCAATCTCAAACTCTAAATGAAAATAATTAAATTCATACTTACCTTCCTCTGTAGATCTTCAAGTAGCGTTGTGAGTTCCAGCTCCAGTTGCCTGCTAGGTCCTGCCACTTACGCTATTCCTCTTAGTCTCACTTTGACTAATTTCTTAGGTTTCTCTTTAAACCTTTACTTTACCACACTTCCCTCTGGTTTTATCGAACTCAAACCTCAGGTTTTCTAAACTCAACCCTTCGATTTCCAAGAACTTATGCTTTGATTCCAAACTGGTATCAACTTAATCTAACCTTTCCCAGGTTTTACTTAAACCTTTTCTCTGATAATAGGCTAGATCTTCAATTTTCCCAAAAACTTATGCTTTGATACCAAGCTAAGCCAAAGGAAACGATCCTTATCATTTTTACCAAGTCTCAATTCAAGACACCTTCTACTTTGGGGTGTTTGCACCATGTTTTGCCACCACCTACTTCCTTTGCCATTCACCTACTCTCATGCCACACACCTACTTGTGTTGTCTTTCTCATGCATAAGACTCTCTTTGCATGTAATTCATCCAGCTCCTACTAACTCAAGTCTATCCATCTCTCGGTATAGCCATTTGTCTGAGTGAGCTCATCAACCTTGCGTAATGCAAGCCTCAACACTATTCCATCGCTTAGTTCTCACATCTATCACTTAGCTCCAATGCCCCATCGTGTAGCTCAATTGTTTAGTAAACGTTTTCGCTATCAACGATCTTGCGCATAGCCTATCACTTAGCTGCTGCACCCATTGTTTACCTCCATCGTTTAGTGCTGATGCCTTATCGTCTAATGCATTCGCCTATCGCTTAGCATCATCGCCCAACGTCCGCGTCTATCGTGTAATGCCCATTGCTTAGTATTTCGCTTATCGTGTAGCGCTGACGCCCATCGTCTAGCGTAGCACAACTATCGTCTAGCGCCCATGCCTATCATGTAGCGCCATCGTGTAGTCTATCGCTTAGCGCCTGCACATCGCTTAACGTTCATCGCTTAGCACCCGCTCAATGCAAATGCTATTATCTAGTGCTATCATCCAGCTTCTATGCTTATCGTCTAGCGCTTACACTGATCGTGTTGTGCCTTTGCCTATCGTAAAGCCTGATCGTCTAGCACGCCACTTCTCATCGTTTAACACCACGTGCATCTACACGATCGTCTAGCATATTGCTGAGCTCCGCACATTTGCTATATGATCGCCTACCTCATAGCTATACGATCGCCTACCTCATTATGTAGTTCCGCTCATTTGCTACACAATCGTCTGCTTAGCGCCTTGTGCTTAACATCTCACTCTCTCTACTCTCGCTCATGCATTCTCAATGCATGAGCAACTTGGCAATGCCTCTTACCAATGCCTCAGCCAATCATGCGTTCAACCTTACAAACGCATGGTTTCCTTTCTACTCATCTTATTCGTTAATGTCTCCTAACACTAAACGCATGGTTCCTTTTTGACTTTACACATAGCCAAATTTCACTAGTTAAGGCTTATCTCCAGAACTACTCAAGAAAAATCAATTCAACACTTAGAAATTTCCTTCTCTCTAGCATAGGATTTAACTTTCACTTAGTTAATTCCCTTAATCACCTTCTTAAGTAGGGAAAATGGAAATCCAGATTTCACACAATCAATCAATTTAAAAAACCCCTCATTGGTTACCTCAAGTTGTAAACTGTTTAATTAAGAAATTTGAGGGCTCTCTAAGTTTGACCCGTGCTACCACTACTACATTAGTTTCGAGTGGATATAGTTAAATTATCTTGTCCAAATTTAGGCGACGAAATTCGCCTGACCAAATTAGCATCATTGTTGGCCAGCCAAGTATTTTCTCTTTTAAAGGGTTTTCAGTTCATCATTCGTTCTTAAATTTTTCTTTCTTTGTATAACTTTATCCTCCCAAGATCAATTTTTTTTGTTGTATTTTGCAAAGCATGGTAGGGAGCAAAGAAGATGAAGAAGAAAGGCTAGAGAACGAAGAACTAGTGAAAGAGAAATTTCTGTAGGAGGCATATATGAAAATGAGCATTCTAAAGAAGAGATAGAGCAAGAAGAGACAATCATGGCTGTTATACCAGAGCGTACATTGAAGGAACTTACAGCCCTAGACCTGACCCAACAACCCCTTTACATTACTTATCTTGAGACCATAGGTAATTTTGAACTCAAAACTAGTCTTACTCACTTACTGCCTTCATTTTCTGGACGTGCAGGTGAAGATCCACACAAATACCTGAAGGACTTCCATATGGTAAGTAGTGGAATGTGCCCTCATGGTGTGACAGATGAGCAACTTAATCTATGAGCCTTCCCATTCTCCCTTAAAAATAATGCAAAGAATTGGTTATACTATTTGTTATCCGGGAGCATCACTACTTGGGCTAAAATGAAGAAGTAGTTCCTAGAAAAATTCTTCCCAGCATCCTGTGCCACCAGAATTCCAAAGAAGATATACAACATTTTTCAGGGGAATGGAAAGACTCTATACAAGTATTGGGACAGGTTTAAGCACCTCTACATTGGCATCCCCAATCATCCTGACCATCTTCTTATCCATTACTTCTGTGAGGGCTTACTGCAGCAAGATAAAAGCGACATCGATGCCGCCGCAGGAGGTGCACTAGTCAATAAAACTCCCTCTGAAGCTATGGAGCTTATTTTCACCATGGCTGCAAATAACCAACAGTTTAGGACGCGATACCGAATAACCAAGTCATCTACATCTTCACAAGAGGTAAGTGAACTTAGAGCTAAACTTGCTGAATTATCTACTTTCATGAAACAAGTTATTTCTGCAAAGGTACAATCTCGGGAGTCTGTAGCTGAGGTGAATTATGCTGTAATCTACACAGTGGTTGGACATATAATTACAACCATTTGGAAAGTTCAGAAAACCAGGGCCAAACCAGCTCAGGGATGCCTCTTGAGGACGTGGTCAAAAGCTTAACAGATACCACTTTGCAACTCATGAAGAACCAGAAGACTACTCTTTCTCACATCCAGAGTATCAAAAAACAACTTTCCTAGTTGGAACAACATGATCAGTAGGCTAGACACTCATTATGGGAAGCTTCCTTCACAGATAGTGTTTGAGGATTATAACTTCAGTGTCATTTCTACTGTGAGCTACATTGAGTGCTTCCCGATACCTGTTATTGAGTCCACTGCTAAGCCAGTGGAGGTTGTAGGTAAGAAGATGCAGAGGATACTAAGGAGAAGAATGCAGTCAGCCAAGAAGATAAGGGGTAAGGTTCGATCCACATTTAAATTTAAAATCTAATATCCCTCGTGCTCCACTTCCTAATAAGTCGACTATTGCGCAGGGAGGATCACTCAAGGAGGAGATGAAATCTGGCTAGTAATTTGGTGCTAAGAACCCTACTGGAAAGGGCAAGAAAGTTTGGGTTGAGGTTTCTAATAAGGAAAATAAACAAGAGGAAAAGATCAAGCAGAAGGTAGTTTTTCAGGTAATTTACCTGTTAAGCAGGAAGACCCACATACGTTTTCTGTGCCTTGTCTGATAGACACTAGAAAATATGAGCACGCAATGTTAGATCTTAGGTCAGCTATAAATGTCATGCCTGTTTCTTTTTTCTATGATTTTTCAGTCTCATATTTTGCACTCAGCTGACATTTTAGTGCAGTTAGCTGATCTCTCTCTTGTTAGGCCATTAGGACTAGTTAGGATGTTTAGTTAGAGTAAATGACCTGTCTTTCCCAACTGATTTTTACGTTCTCTACGTGAATGCTCATTCCCATCCCTTTGATTTATCTGTTTTATTGGAGATACCCATTCTTAAAACAGTTAAGATTGTGATTGATGTGGACAAATGGTCCATACAAATTAAACAGGGAGGTAAAAAAAAATTTATTGATTTGACACCCCCTACCACCACTAATCCTATTTGTTCGAGTATTAATATTTTTCACATTTGTGGTCAACCTCCTAAGTTGGGGGTGGGAGATGGTTACCTAGCGATCTTTGATGAATATGGATGATAAAGTCGAGTCAGGTTTATTGGGTTGTATGTCCTGAAACTCATAGTTTGTAAAAATTAAATATATTCTATTTGCAATAAAGATCTTATTGAGGTTCATTAAGTAAAGTTGTTATTGAATATGTGAATTACACTTGTAAAACGCCTAAATCCAATAAACTAACGAACCTTTGGCTATAGCAAGGATACTTGAACTTTATGTGGAGAAGTGGATCAAGTTTGAGTATATAGCCAAAACGGTCTATAAGTATAGAAAAGGGTTGGGTACCTTATCCTAGGACAATATGGATGCGACCCACTTTGTATTTGATAAAAACGATGTGATTCCAAAATTGTTCATGTAGAGACATGCAAGTGAGGACATCCTATGCAAAAGATGTTTGCATAAGACCGGACCACGAAATAGTCACTTTTCTTTATAATGTTTTTTTTACTGTTAAAACTGATTATATCAATTAAACGAAATTGAAGTGTTGGAAAAATATTTAAATATGATTTAAATATTTTATGAATAGGAATTCATATTAGGATTTGGTGGTTTAATAATTTAATATTTGATATTAAATTATTTTAATTAATTATTTGAATTAATTTTATTTAAAATTATTTTTTATTTTTTTTAAATTCATTAAGTGAATTAGTTTTAGAAATCAAATTTATTTAAAATGATTTTTGAGAAAATCATTTTAATAAAAATAAATTAATGGGTTATTCCCAGTACTTCCACCTATTTCCTACTTAATGCATGAAATGTTGGTGTCAATCTTTCATGAATTTCAATTTACATGTTGTTTGTGATAAAAAGAAATTGGAAATTCTGAGATAGGGTTCATGCATTTTGTTTTTTGTTTTTTTTTTTTTGTATTTTTTGGGTTTTTTTTTTAAAAAAGAGAAATGTTCTCTCTAACTCTAAGAACGAAAATCTACCATTCTCCAAAATTCTCTCAAATAGATGCTCATTTTGGATCCCACAATCCAATCTAAGGCCAAATGATAGTAGGAAAGACACTTGTGGTAGTCTATAACAAGTTCGTGAGTATTAGCAGTCGATTGGTTCAATTTGAAGGTTCTACAAAGGTATTCACTGAAGCTCTAAATTCTTGAAAACTATGAACATGCATGCTTATTTACTAAAATTGATACAGTTAGAGTGCTTAAGATCCTGATTAATTCCGCATGTTAATTTTTAACACCATCAATTGGTATCAGAGCATAATTTAAGCAATCAATTTACATTAATTTTAGTTTGGTGGGTGTTTTTCATAAGGTGCATAAAATGGGGTTGAAATGGATATATTATGGTTTTGACATCAAAATTCCCCTTCAATTATGTTGTAATTGGCTTCTTGTTTATGGGCCTTAATGTAAAAGAGTTTGTAAACTTATTACAGTCCATAAAGTGCAAATTATGGTGTAATTGAAGATGAAATGAAGCATGTTGTTGTAGGAAATTGTAGCAAATGAGACCTTGCAGCGTTGCAACACGCGTTGCAACACTTCTCATAGAGCGTTGCAATGTTGTTCATTAGCAAGCCCAGATCAGGCACGCACTGTTGGGATTGGTGTTTTAAATCTCTTCGTAGTCTGGTAGTTTGTAAACTTGATATAAACATATTGTTGTTAATAAAATAAGTGTTATTTTATCAGCATATACTCAATTCAATAAACTAAGATATGAGGTTTTCATATAATTTAAAAAAGTATGTAGAGACATATAAGTGGATCTTGTTTAAATAATAACCTAAATGATCTGTAGTAGATGGATAAGATTGGGTACCTTATCCTGGTGACACTACGGATATGAGCTGCTTTGTAGGTGTTACAAATGTTGTAAAGTACTACAAATGATCTAATTTTGATTATTCATGTGGAGATATGTGAGTGGACGTATCCTATACAAAGAGTTTGTATAAGACTAGACCACAAAATGATTAGTCTATTTATATTACGTCGTTAATAATAGAGACTTACATTTCACTAGGATGACCATAGGTGATATGACCTGAATCCTGAGTGAGTTGTGAACTTCTGCTCATGAAGCCAGTCCTTTAATTTGTATAGGTGAGAGTGGCCAGATTGCCAACTCAACAAGCCTACCATTTTGGGGATTCATCTGACTGGGGAGCTAGAACACAGCTACACGAGACGAAATTAACTCCTTCATCGATGTAGAGATAAGTAGATAAATTTCTCCCTTAAGGACTGATTCTGGGGCTTGAACATAGTGGCCACACTCTCTCTTGGCCCAAGAGGGACTTGGTCATAGTTGGACTATAACTTATTGTTCATTAGAGGAATCAGTGGTACTTAAGAAGTTAGATGTAACTATAAGGGTAAAATGTTAATTTTGGCCCAATTGTACTTCGAGCAATTTTCAAAGGGTCATTACACTGTTGATTGATTATATTCAATGGACATAGAAATTTATTTATAATGCGAATAGTGCAGCTATCAATTTTTAGTGGAATGACCAGTAGTTAACGGATGTTGAATAATTTAATTAAAGAGTTTAATTAATTATCTGAGTGCCATTGGAGCTTCAATCTACAGGTCCCTAAGGTCCCCTTTGTAGCTCATAAGGATTTAGTTGAGAATTATTTTTGGATTAATTTGAAGTGTTCAAATTAATTATATATGATATAATTTAATTAAATTAATTATATATGAGTATAATTAATATAATGTATTTGATACATTATAATATAAGGTAATTTGAGAAGAATTTGAATATGATTCAAATACTAATTATATGAATGAGATTCATGTAATTAAATTTAATACAAATATGATTTATATTAAATACCACAAATAAGCTGAGAGGAATTAAATATTTGAATATGATTAAAAAATTAATTATATGAATGAGATTCATATAAGTAAATATAATATAAATGTGATTTATATTAAATGCCATGTATGGTTAAGAGAAAATGAGAAAATACACGTATAGGTCATATTGTATTTGAAACAATATGTAACTATAGATTATATGTTATATGGCATATAACATATACATAAAATAAGGTTGTTATTATATGTATAATTATTATTAATTTAATTTTATTAAATTAATATTAATTAATTAAAGGGAGGGAGTTACAACTCCCCCCCCCTAATCTCTCTCAGCCAAGTACGTGGGGTTAGAGAGATAGATGGTATTGGATTCATCTTTTCTTGATAGATGACTGAAAGAAGAGTTCTTTCTTAAAAGAAACACATGGAAGAGAAAAGTTCTCTGAAAAGTCCCTCTCATCCTCTCCATCTCCCTTCCCTCTTTCAAGGATTCAAGCAAAGCCCACAACTCTTGCTTGAATCCTTTGTCTGAAGAGAATATAGAGGATTCTTAAGTGGTGGTGTCCTGTTTGGAGATGGAGATCTATTAGTGACTTGTTTGAGGGATTCTTGAAGAAAGTGCTCTTCAAAGGTAAGGGTTTCTGAAACTCTAAGTTTTTCTTTATTATTTAATGCTATAATTTATTTAAATGCATATCTTATTCTTATTTTACTGTAAAACTTAAATTCAATGAAAAATGAAAATTGAGTCAATCTTGCTTCCGCTCATGGAGCTCTCCTCAGTTAGAGTTCCTTCAATTGGTATCATAGCTAGGTTTTTGGTTTTTTGATTCCAAATTCTTTTATTGAATCATTTTTACAGTGTTGGTGGGTTTTACTGAATTCTGTTTAAAAATTCATGTGATGAATGGTTATGAATGTGATTTTTTTTTATGGATGTTTCGGGATAGGATACTCTGTTTGAAAGCTTTCTTTATTTACAAATTTGGTTTGTATGGGCATATTCATGTTATAGAGTCTGTAATTCTTAAGTTTGAGTCGCTCGTGCTGTTCCCAGGGAGCTTCAAAGAATTGTTGTAGAGCACTGTTTCGATGAGGAAGACGAAGCAGTTCTACAAGATCGTGTAGCTACAACTACACGATCATGCAACTTTTGCTAAACGATCATGTAGCATTTGCTAAACAACCGTGTAGCTAATGCTACAAGATCGTGTAGATTTTGCTACACGATCGTGTAGCATTTGTTACAAGATCGTGTAGACTTTTCTACATGATCGTATAGAATTTGCTACACGACGGTGTAGCATTTGTTACAAGATCGCACATCCAGTTTGCTACACGATCACTACAGAGAGTTCGTTGAAGGGTGGTTTGGTTCGAGCGGTTCAAGGCTTAGTTCACTTGTTTCGAACCGAAGGACTCTTGCTTATATAATGATAGCCTTTTAAATTTCCTTTTAGGTGTCTTATCCCAGTCTATTAATTGTTAGTGTAAATATACATTTGATGCATGTTTTTTCCTTATATGTCATATTGTATGTCATATAGAATCAAAATCCACCATAGATTATGCATTTAATTTCATGCATCAATTATATTATAAGTGTTATTATATATGTATATGCATGATTTAATTTTATAGCATGCTCATGCATCATTAATATAAGTATTATACTATATGTTTGCATGCATAAATAACATAGCCATGCATTATTTATATTATAATCGTTATAATATATAGTTTGAATGTATGCATGTGATGTGTGTTATTTAATTTCATTACTTTGATATATATAAGCGTTATGTATATGTAGTAATGAAATGAACATTGCATGATACATTACATTAATCTTATAAACGTTGTAATTTTATAAATATGTCAATTAATGCAATGTAGGTTTTAATTTGTTTCATTTACTTTAAAAGAGTTATAAATAAATGAAATTAGAAATTAAAATCAATAACTAAGAGTTGCATGCGAACTTAAGTAAAATTATTTTTTTAAAATAGTTTTAAAATATGATTCACATAGACCTAAGTTCACGAATTTCTAATGTGATTAGAAATTAGATTAATCTTTTTTAATCGATTTAATAGGATTAAATTGATTTCAATAAAAGATTAAATTTGTAGTAAACATAACTATAAGGGACCTTTAGTCTAAGGCGGGTTTTGTCTAGGCTGGGGTACTTAAGATGACGGAAACGGAACACCCCTACCTGGGAACCTACCTGAAAAGGTGTATTAAATAGACTTGCTACAAGCATGCAATTGTTGATTAACATTTGTTAAAGTGTTTAACGAATATTAATCAAAATTGTTTAACGTTCTAAAGTAAATGTTACTTTTGGGAAAACTTAAACAATCACTTAGTAAAAATAATTAACTGTATTTTTCCTAAGTAAATTAAACCCTAAGTTGTTAAAATACTCGGTGAGAGGGAAAGATGTATATGATATGTCAATTTTTTCACTCACGCTTCTCCCTTAATATTCACATCATGAGACCCATGCTTGGCCTTGAGGCACCTTGGGAGCGTCCCCTTTCGGATGGTGTTTGCATGGGTCAATATCAAGGTGAATGGAGAGAGTATTTATAATAAGTGGGAGAGGGATGTGTGTCAACATGTCCTATAGTTTCTTTCATTGGTTTGCACCGTGAGATCTTCTTGCACGACCTCGAAGTGCCTTGGGAGTGTCCCCCTTCGGATAGTTTGTGCAGTAGGTCAGTATCAAGGCGGACTTCAGATATGGATAGGATCGCTTTAGTTTTTGACCCAATCAGTTTTTCCCTTTTTTGGCTCATTGGGGTGAAACTCTAGGATCTAAAATGGAGGGTCACACTTACGGGAAATTATTAAGCAAGTTAATGATTTCTTGACAGAATAAATGATGACTAATCGTTATAGGAATAAGAGTTATTCTGGTGTAATGATTGGTTGAGAGTGTCTCAATTCAGTGAAGGGACAACTGACTACCCTTCGGTGGCTTTTGTCCTAAATAATTGAAGCGTCATTGAAAAATTAGATGTTAAATGGGGTTCATTTAGATTTGCTAAAACTGATTGGATTTTTTTAAGAGTTATACTAAAATTTAATGTTGATCAATGTGTTTATTTTTCAGCAAATATGTTAAATAACATTTTTCCGTTAGTTGCCTTTTCTAGTTTGACCGATTTTAATTATACGACATGGAAAGAATCCATTGAAACATTTTTCGTGGTAAACGGCCTCAAAATTGTCATGATTGAGGATTGTCCTCAAGTCCCAACCTCTGATGCACCACAAAATGTTCGTAATGCATATGAGGTGTGGACAAAGGCTAATTCGAACACCCGAGTTCACATTTTGGCAAGTATACCTGATGCGTTGGCCAAAGATATGATAACATGGTCATTGCACATGAAATCATGCAATCAGTGCGAGAATTGTTTGAACGAAAGTTCTCACGATTTAAGCAAAATGGGATTGATGACAAAGAAACCAGTAGTGTTAGTTCCCAAGATAATCTCTAGTCCATATTGAACGTCAAGGGACTAACAGAGAAAGCAATCGTTGTTAACTCTGATAAAGTTCATCGACGAGGATTGTCCTCTGAGATGAAATTTGGAGTTTATGATTTGGGATGTGGAATAGATCCCACTACTCTCCAAAAAAGGAAGAACTCTAAAGAAAATAAATCTGATTTATTTGTCTTGAAGACGTGCTTAGTAGAAAATGATGATTCTGCCTGGATAGTTGATTCAGGAGCTACTAGCCACGTATGTTCTTCCCATCAAGGATTTAATTTCATGAAACAGTTGGAAGCTGGAGAGATGGCTCTTAGAGTCGGTACTAGTGGGGCTGTTTCAGCTGTTGCTATAGGCAGACTTAAGTTATTTTTGGACAAGAAATGATATATGTTATTAGATGACGTATATGTAGTTCCTCATATCAAAAGGAACCTGATTTTTGTTTCCTGTCTAATTGAACAAAAATATTCCATATCTTTCTCTTAGAATAAAGTATTTATTTTTAAGAATGAAATGAAGTTAGGTTTTGGTTCAATGGAAAATAACTTATATGTACTAAGGTCGTTAGTCATAAAAGTTGTGCTTAATACTGAAATGTTCAAAACTGCAACAACTATAAAAAGACCGAGAATTTCTCCTAAAGAAAATGACCATATTTGGCATCTAAGGTTTGGTCACATCAATCTCAATAGGATTGAGAAGTTAGTGAAAAGTGGACTTCTATATGGTTTAGAAGAAAACTCTTTACCAGTATGTGAGTCATGACTTGAAGGCAAAATGACCAAACGACCTTTATTGGAAAATGTTATAGAGCCAAAGAAACTTTGGAACTTATACATTTTCACCTTTGTGGTTCAATGAATGTAAGAGCATGAGGTGGGTATGAATATTTCATCTCTTTCATAAATGATTATTCTAGATTTGGTATCTATACCTAATGCAACATAAGTCTGAAGCTCTTGAAAAGTTCAAGGAGTACAAGACTGAAGTTGAAGACTTGTTAGGTAAAAAGATAAAAACACTACGATCTAATTGTGGTGAAGAGTATATAGACTTAAGATTCTAAAACTATATGATAGAACATCGAATCATGTCCCAACTCTTAGCCCCAGGTACACCTCAGCAAAATAGTGTATCAGAAAGGAGAAACAGAACCCTGTTGGACATGGTTCGTTCTATGATGAGTTATGCTCATCTTCCTAACTTGTTTTGGGGATATACAGTAAAGACTACAGTTTATATTTTGAACAACGTTCGCTCAAAGAGTGTTTCTGAAACATCTTTTGAGTTATAGAGAGGTCGTAAAGGTAGTTTACGCCACTTCAGAATTTGGGGATGTCCAACCCATGTGCTAATGGCAAACCCCAAAAAGTTGGAACCTTGTTCAAAAGTGTGCCTATTTGTAGGCTACCCCAAGAAAATGAGAGGTGGATACTTCTTTGATCCAAGTGAGAATAAAGTGATTGTATGACAAACGCTACCTTCTTGGAAGAATACCACATGAGGGATCATAAACCTCTAAGTAAACTAGTTTTAAGTGAAATTTCTAATGAGTCTATTGAGACTTCAAAAAAAGTTGTTGAACAAACTGATAGATCAATAAAGGTTGTTGATGTCAGTTCATCTAGTCATCCATCTCAAGAGTTGAGATTGCCTCGACGTAGTTGGAGGGTTGTGAATGCACCTGTATGCTACATGGGTTTAACAGAAGCCCAAAACATCATAACTAATGATGGAGTTGAGGATCCATTGTCTTATAAACAAGCAATGGAAGATGTGACAAGGATGAATGGATTAAAGCCATGAATCAAGAAATAGAGTCCATGTACTTCAATTCTATCTAGGAACTTGTAGACCAACCTGATAAGGTAAAACCTGTAGGTTGTAAATTGATTTACAAGAGGAAAAGAGGTGTAGTTGGAAAGGTACAGACCTTTAAAGCTAGACTTGTGGCAAAGGGTTATACCCAGTTGAGCGAGTGGATTATGAAGAAACTTTCTCACTTGTTGTCATGTTAAAGTCTATCAGGATTCTCTTGTCCATAGCCACATATTATGACTATGAGATATAGAAAATGGACGTCAAGACTGCTTTTTTGAATGGTAATCTTGAATAGACCATTTACATAAATCAACCAGAAGGATTCATTGAACAAGCTTAAGAGAAAAAGGTTTGCAAGCTTAATCGGTCCATTTTTGGACTGAAACAAGCATCTCGATCTTGGAATATAAGATTTGATACTGCAATCGAATCCTATGGCTTTGATTGAAATGTTGATGAGCTTTGTGTTTACAAGAAAATCACCAACAGCTCAGTAGCTTTCCTCGTATTGTGTGTGGATGATATTCTACTCATTGGGAATGATGTATGTTTTCTAACTGATGTAAAGAAATGGCTAGCTGCCTAATTTCAAATGAAAGATTTCAGAGAGGCGCAATTTGTTCTAGGGATCCAGATTATAAGGGATCGTAAAAGGTTGGCCTTGTTTCAGGCATTGTATATTGACAAAATGCTTGTCAGATATTTGATGCACAATTCCAAGAAGGCTTTATTACCTTTTTCAGGCATAGAATTCTATTGTCCAAGGAATAGTGTCCTAAGACTCTTTAGGAGGTTGAGGAAAAGAGACGAATTCCTTATGCATCGGCTATTGGTAGCTTTATGTATGCAATGTAATGTACTAGACCTGACATTTGCTATGCAATAGGGATTGTCAGTCAATATCAATCCAATCCAAGATTAGATCACTGGACGACGGTCAAAATGATCCTCAAGTATCTTTGGAGAACGAGGAACTATATGCTTGTGTATAGAGATAAGAATTTGATCCTTACAAGATACACAGACTCTGACTTTCAGACTGATCGGGATTCTCGGAAATCCACATCAGTGTTAGTGTTTACTCTGAATGGAGGAGCTATAGTATGGTGAAGAATCAAGCAAGGATGCATTGCAAACTCTACTATGGAAGTCGAATACGTAGCTGCTAAAGAGGTTGTATGGCTTAAGAAGTTCCTTACTGATTTGGAAGTTTTTCCAAATATGTCTTTCCCCATCACACTTTATTGTGATAACAGTGGTGCTATGGCAAATTCTAACAAACCTAGGAGTCAACAAAAAGGCAAACACATAGAACAAAAATATCATTTAATTCGGGAGATTGTGCTTTGAGGTGACGTGATTGTCACGAAGATTTCTTCAGAGCATAACATTGTTGATCCATTTATAAAGGCTTTCATGGCTAAAGTGTTTAAGGGTCATTTAGAAAGTCTGGGTCTACGAGATATGCGGCATGTTATCTAGGGCAATTGGGAGATGTTATTGGGGTATAATGTATGCCCTATTTTATTGTGATGTTGTACTTTATTTGTACTATACATTAGACTCCATAAGCTTTAGAACAAGTGGGAGATTGTTGGGATTGGTGTCCTAAATCTCTTTGTAATCTGGTAGTTTGTAAACTTTGTATAAACATATTGTTGTTAATAAAATAAGTGTTATTTTATCAGCATATACTCAATTCAATAAACTAAGATATGAGGTTAGTTCATGTAATTTAAACAAGTATATAGAGACATACAAGTGGATCTTGTTTAAATAATAACCTAAACAGTCTGTAATAGATGGATAAAGCTGGGTACCTTATCCTGGTGACACTATGGAAACGACCCGCTTTGTAGGTATTACAAGTGTTGTAAAGTGCTACAAATGATCTGATCCTAATCATTCATGTGGAGACATGTGAGTGGGGGTATCTTATACAAAGAGTTTATATAAAATTGGACCACAAAATGATTAGTCTCTTTATATAACGCCGTTAATAATAGAGACTTATATTTCACTAGGATGACCATAGGTGACATGACCTGAATCCTAAGTGAGTTGTGAACTCCTGCTCATGAAGGTAGTCCTTTGATTTGTATTGATGAAAGTGGCCACATTGCCAACTCAACAAGCCTACCATTTTGGGGATTCATCTGACTGGGGAGCTGAGAACACAGCTACACGAGATAAAATTCACTCATTCCTTGATGCAGGGGCAAGTAGATAAATTGCTCCCTTAAGGGTTGATTCCGAGTCTTGAACATAATGGCCACACCCTCTCCTAGCCCAAGAGGGACTTGGTCATAGTTGGACTATGACTTTTTATTCATTAGAAGAATAGTGGTACTTAAGGAGTTAGATGTATCTATAGAGACAAAACGGTAATTTTGGCCCAGCTGTACTTATGAGCAATTTGTGAATGGTCATCGCACTGTTGATTTGTTATATCCAATGGACACATAAATTTATCTGTACTGTGAAGGGTGTAGCTGTTGGTCTTTAGTGGAATGACCAACAGTTAACGGATGTTGGGTAATTTAATTAAAGAGTTTAATTACTTATCCAAGTACTGTTGAAGCTTCAATCTACAGGTTCATAAGGTCCCTTCCGTAGCTCAACAGGGATTTAATTGAGAATTATTTGTGGAATAATTTGAAGTGTTCAAATTAATTGATGGAATTAATTATATATGATATTATTAATTAAATTAATTATATATGAGATGTAATTAATATAATATATTTGATACATTATAATATAAGGTAATTTGAGAGAAATTTGAATATGATTCAAATACTAATTATATGAATGAGATTCATGTAATTAAATTTAATGTAAATATGATTTATTTTAAATACCATAAATAAGTTTAAACGAATTAAATATTTGAATATGATTCAAATATTAATTATATGAATGAGATTCATATAAGTGAATTTAATATAAATGTGATTTATATTAAATGTTATGTATGGTTGAGAGAAAATACATCTATAGGATATATTGTATTTGATACAATATATAACTATAGATTATGTGTTATATGGGATATAACATAGGGCTGTTTTTAAATATAGAAAAATGAACTAAAATATTTACAAAATATAGCAAAATTTTAGAACTATCAATGATAGATGCTGATAGACTTCTATCAGTATCTATCAGTGACATTGATAGATATTGATAGAAGTCTATCAGTGTCTACCAACGTCTATCATTGATAGTTTTAAAATTTTGCTATATCTTGTAAATATTTTCAACAGTTTTACCATTTAGAATAATTTTCCTATAACATATATATAACAAGATTGTTATTATATGTATAATTGTTATTAATTTAATTTTATTAAATTAATATTAACTAATTAAATGGAGGGAGTTACAATTCCCTCCCCTAATTTCTCTCAGCCAAGTACGTGAGGTTAGAGAGATATATGGTGTTGGATTCATCTTGTCTCGATGGATGGTTGAGAGAAGAGTTCTTTATGAAAAGAAACACATAGAAGAGAAAAGTTCTCTGAAAAGTCCCCCTCCTCCTTTCCATTTCCCTTCCCTCTTCCAAGGATTCAAGCAAAGCCCACAACGGTTGCTTGAATCCTTTGTCCCAAAGAGGGTTCTCAAGTGGTCGTGTCCCATTTGGAGAAGGAGATTTGTTCGTGACTTGTTCGAGGATTCTTGAAGAAAGTGTTCTTCAAAGGTAAGGGTTTTTGAAACCCTAAGTTTTCCTTTATTATTGCATGCTATAATTTATGTAAATGCATATCTTGTTCTTGTTTTATCGTAAAACTTAAATTCAATGAAAAATGGAAATTGGATCGATCTTACTTCCGCTCAAGGATCTCTCCTCAGTTAGGTTCCGTCAAACGCGAGGGTAAACAGTTCGAGGCTAAATCAGTACACTTATTATTGGTCTGGTTCAGTATATTTCTTTCATTGGAGGTCCGATTCCGCCCCTATACAGCCTTGGAGATCTATTTCAAGGATATTGGAGTCGGGTTTGGTCGGTTCTGGTGATTCAACAACGACCTAGACTTGTTTTTTTAAATTATTTTTGTAATAATTTCTTTTATTGCTTGTTGAGGATGTTATAACTAGTCCATTTCAACATGTTTAATTATTTATGCATTATGAATGTATATTTTAATCAAAGTAAATATTATATATGCATAGTGTATGTCATGTAAATTTAAAATCTCACCATAGAAAAGCATGTTGCATGCATTGAAGGCATGCTATAATTGGTTATAATATATAGTATGCAGGAAATTAGGGTTTCATGTTTTAATATAGAGGAATTTTCAAAAATTTAAAAATAAGGAAAACTATGTACATAAATTAACAAAATTTAATAAAGTCTATCGTTCATACTATGTGATAGATGTTGATTGAAGTCTATCAGTGTTTATTAGTGTTATGTTTACTATTTTTTGTAAATAGTTTGACATTTTTTCTATCAGTAAAATTTTTTCTTTAATATAACTAATTATATTAAATTATGAAATGCTTGATGGATGTTATGGACAGGATGAATGCCATTTTTTATAAAAAGTTATAAAATGAATTAGACATTTAAAATGTATGACAAAGATAAATGCATGCTCATCTAGGGTTAACAAATAACTTCTTGTTTGAAATAGTAAAAATGGTCGTTATCTTGTAAAACTTTAGTTACAAACTCAAGTGGACTAAATCCTGTCTAAGGCTGGAGGTATTTAAGTTGACGATTTATGGAACACCTGCTACCTGGGGATTTTAGCCGATTCTTGAGTGTTGTTAACCCGGGTTTATGAGCATACATGAGCAATGTGAGGTAATAAAATGGTTTATCACTTAGAGATCGTAGGTTAAATCCAAATATAAAAGTTATACTTGGATAAACACCTAGACTTAAGTTGTTTTTATTAGTTGGAATATACCTAAGTAAATATTTACACAAACAAATAGAACACTTTAGTGGGAGATTAATGATATATATGATATATTCATTTTAGCTCTCACGTCCCTAAGAGTTCACACCGTGAGATCTATGCTCGACTTCTTGTCGCTTTTACCGCGACTGCTTCATTTGTAAAGTGTTTGCATGGGTCAATAGCAAAGTGTATAGGGTAAGTAGTTCATAGTAAGTGGGAGAGGGAAATGTGTTGACATATTCTACGATCTCTTCTGTTAGGTTGCACTGTGAGATTCTCAAGTTGCACCACCCATTCAGAGGGCTATTTCATAGGGATCAGAACACCGCAAACTTCATAAAGGAATAGGGTTTCTTAGTTTGATCTTTAGCATTGTCTTCCAATTCGGAAGCTTGTTGATACCATTCTATGAAATTTGAAAATGGAGGATCACACTTACAAGAGTTACTAAATGTTAGTAAGTTCTTGCCGAAAACGATAGCTAAATGACCATAGGAATAAAGAGATATTCTGGCATTGTTATTTAGTTAAGAATGTCTTGCTTTAGTGAAGGAGTATTTGACCGCTCCTCGGTAGCATCTATTCTGACTCACTAAAGTTTCGTTGCAAATAATAAGGAAATATAGGTTACATTATTACCTTTACTAAAATTTAATTGGATTTCAAAGAAATTCACTAAATAGAATTTGCTTATATTTTCAGCATGTTGAACTTTTTTATACAAATACTCATTTTCGATATCTTTAATGATAAAAATTATTCAACATGGAAATCGAATATAAATGCAATACTAGCAGATGATGGTTAAAAATTTGTTTTAACAGAGGAATGTCCTCTAACTCCCTGCTCATCTACAAACCGAAATGCTTGGAATGCTTATGACAAATAGATTAAGGCAAATGATAAAGCCCGAGTCTAAAATTAGCAAGCATATATGATGTTTTAAGTAAGAAATACGAGACATGGTCTATGCGAAAGAGATCATAGATTCGTTGCAGACATTGTTTGGATAATTTGTCTGGCATGATACTCTCAATAATGTTTCTAACTATGGCTTAAAGGATAGAACCGCTGTTACAGAACGTGTTCTAGATATATTGAAGATAATAAACAATACCGTCATGGATGAGAAAGCTAAGGAAGCATAAAAAGTAAATATGATTTACTTGTTGTCAAAATATATTTACTGGAAAAAGATAAATTAACTTGGATACTAAATTCAGATGTCGCGAATCATATCTACGCTTTCACTTAGGAAACTAGTTCCTGATGGCAGCTTACAGAAGGCAAGACAACTTTCAAGGTTAAGACCGAGGAGGTTGTCTCAGATAAAGCAGTGAGAGATATGAAGTTGTTTATCAAAGATAGAGTCATTTTTATTCAAAATGTATTTGATGTTCCTACTATGTGGAGGAGTCTAATATCAATCACCTATTTGCTTGAACAAAAGTATAAAGTTTCTTTTGAAATTAATGAAGTGTTCATTATCTCAAAAGAAGTTATTATATGTTCAACAAATTAGAAAACAACTTATATGTGTTAAAACCAACTGAGGCAAAAGCTGTTTTGAATATAGAGATGCTTAAAACAACTGAAACTCAAAATAAGAGGCGAAAAGTTCTCCAAATACCCATCTTTGGCAATTAAGACTGGCCATATAAATCTCAATAGGATTGGGAGATTGGTTAAAGGTGGACTCCTAAATCAGTTAGAATACAACTCTCTACCTCCGTGTGAGTCTTGTCTTGAGGGTAAGATAACCAAAAGATCATTTATAGGAAAGGTCTTAAAGCCTAATGATCCTTTGAGCTCATGTATTCCAACCTCTGTGGTCCGATGAATCTTAAGACATGATGAGGGCATGAGTATTTCATCAGTTTTATTGATGATTATTCTAGGTATGGCTATGCTTACCTAATGGATTATAAGTCTGAATCTCTTGAAAAGTTCAAGGAGTATAAGATAGAGGCAGAGAATCTGTTAGGTAAAAAGATTAAAATAGTTCGATTAAGTCAAGATAGAGAGTATATGGACATGAGATTCCAGGACTATTTGATAAAACACAAAATTCAGTCTGAACTCACAATACCTGATACATCCCAATAGAGTGGTGTAATGGAAAGGAGAAATAGAACCCTATTAGACATGGTTCGTCATGCTCAGTTGCCCAGTTCATTTTGGGATATGCAGTACATACTATTGTATATATTTTGAACATGGTTCTCTAAAAAGTGTTTCTGAAACACCTTATGAGTTATGGAGAGGGTGTAAAGGTAGTTTACATCACTTCAGGATTTGGGATGCCCGACATATGTGTTGGTACAAAACCCAAAGAAACTGGAACAACATTCAAAAGTATGCCTATTTTTAAGATACCCCAAAGAAACAAAATGTGGTATGTTTTATGATCATCTAGATGACAAAGTATTTATATCGAAAAATACTACATTCTTAGAGGATGACCACATAAGAAATCATCAACCTCATAGTAAGCTAGTATTAAGTGAAATTTCCAAAGAAGTTACAAATAGAACAACAAGAGTTGTTTATCAGGCCAGTCCTTCAACAAAAGTTGTTGATAAAATTGATACGTCTGGTCGGTCACATCCTTCTCAAGAGTTGAGAATGCCTCGACATAGTGAAAGAGTTGTCCAACAGCCTGATCGATACATGAGTTTAACAGAAACTCAGGTCGTCATACCTAAACATAGCTTGGAGGATCCATTGAACTCTAAACATGCAATGGAAGATGTGGATCAAGATCAGTGGATAAAAGTCATGAACCTCGAAACAGAGTCTATGTATTTCAATTTGGTCTGAGAAATTGTAGTTCAACCAAATAGAGTAAAACCTATTGGTTTTAAATGGATTTACAAGTAGAAACGAGACCAAGCCGGTAAGGTGCATACCTATAAAGCTTGACTTATGGCAAAAGAATTTATCCAAAGAGAGAGGGTGGAGTATGAAAAACCCTCTCTCCGGTTTCCATGATCAAGTCGATTAGAATACTCTTATCCATAGTTGTCATTTATGATTATGAGATATGGAAAATGGATGCCAAGATAGCCTTTCTAAATGGCTATATTGAAGAGAGTATCTATATGGCTCAACGAGAGGGGTTCATTGAACAGGATCAAGAGCGAAAGATTATTAATCTAAAACGATCCATTTATGGGTTGAAACAAGCATCTAGATCCTGAAATATAAGGTTTGATACAACGATCAAATCGTACAACTTTGAACAGAACGTTGATGAATCTTGTTTATACAAGAAGATTGTGAATAAGTCTATAGCTTTTTTAGTGTTATGAGTTGATATTCTACTCATTGGGAATGAGGTAGAATTTCTGGCTGATGTTAAGAGATGCCTAGCATCACAATTTCAAATGAAAGATTTGAGAGATGGTTAATATGTTCTTAGAATCCAAATTTTTTGAAATCGTAAGAGTATATCACTAGCTTTATCTCAGGCATCTTATATAGACAGATGTTGTTTAAATATAAAGTGCAAAATTCTAAAAGGGGTTTATTACCTTTCAGGCATGAAATCCATTTATCTAAGGAATAATGTCATAAGACGCCTCAAGAGGTTGAGGTTATGAAACGAATTCCAATCCTGGATATGATCATTGGACTGTCGTTAAGAATATCTTAAATTATCTTCAGAGAACGAGGGGCTATATGCTCATGTATGGTGCTAAGGATATGATCCTTACAGGATACATTGACTCTGATTTTCGGACCGATATAGATTCAACAAAATTAACTTCGGGATCAATGTTCACTCTAAACAGACGAGCTATAGTATGGTGGAATATAAAGCAAAGTTGTATTGTTGACTCCACCATGGAAGTAGAGTATGTGGCTGCATGTGAAGCAGCAAAAGAAGTAGTATGGCTTAGAAAGTTCTTGACCGATTTGAAAGTGGTTCCAAATATGCATATAGCTATCACCCTCTATTGTGATAACAGTGATGTAATTTTAAATTCCAAAGAATATAGAAGCCATAAGTGTGGGAGATATATCAAGCACAAAGTACCATCTCATCATGGAGATAATACACCGAGGAGATGTGATAGTCACGTAGATAGCCTCATAAGACAATTTGACTGATTCATTTACTAAAACCCTTATGGCTAAAGTGTTTGAGGGTTACCTAGTGAAACTAGGACTACGAGTTTTATAAATCTAGGGCAAGTGGGAGAATTCATGGGCATTAGATGCCCTAATGTATTGTATTTATGTTTTCTCTCATACTCAACATTGTATATATGATACTCTACTGATGTTTTGGTCCAATTGGGAGTTTGTTGGGTTGTATGTCCTAAAACTCACAGTTTGTAAAAATTAAACATATTCTATTCACAATAAAGATGTGACTGATGTTCATTCAGTAAAGCTGTTATTGAATATGTGAATTGCACTTATTACAAGCCCAAATCCAACAAACTAATGAACCCTTGGCTATAGCATGAATAATTGAATTTTATGTGGTGACATAAAACTGAATCAAGTTTGAGTATATAGCTAAAAAAGTCTATAAGTATAAGAATAGGGTTGGGTATCTTATCCTGGGGATACTATGGATGCGACCCACTTTGTATTTGATACAAACAATGTGATCTCGGAATTATTCATGTGGAGACATGCGAGTACGACATCCTATGCAAAAGATGTTTGCATAAGACCAGATCACGAAATAATCACTTTTCTTTATAACGTCATTTGTTGTTAAATTGACTTTTCAATTCGATGACCTAAGATAACTCAATCTTAATCATGAGCTAACCATGAACTTCTACTTATTTGGGATTATTCTTTAATCTACATATGTGAGAGTGGCTCAACAAAACCAACTCAATAAGCCTCCCATTATAGAGGTAAGACCAGGTAGATAGTTGGGGATATAGTCCTACAAGATGAACTTCACTCCTACCCGATTTCAAGGTTAGTAGATAGGTTGTTCCCTTAAGTACTGACTCTTAGTCTTGAACAAGAAGCCCCACCTTCTACGACTGAAAGGAACTGAGTTTAGTGGTAGGACCACAAACCAATTGTTCATTAGTGGATCAGTGGAGACTTAAGGAGCAAGATGTATTTACAAGAGTAAAATGGTAATTTTGATCCAATTGTATTTACGAACAACCTGTGAAGAATCAACTTACCGATCATGATTAAATCAAGTAGACAAAAATATATTTATAGTGAGGAGAGTGCAACTACTGAACGTTAGTGGAGTGTCCTGGAAATTGATTAATGTTGGTTAATTCAGTTAAAAGAGTTTAGCCAATTAATCTCGGATTGTTGGAGCTCATGATCTATAAGTCCATTAGATCCATCTACTAGCTCATAAATGGACTAAACCTTAGATTATTGTGATGAGATAATTTGAAACGTTCAATTTTGATTTAAGGAAATTGTTATTCATATACTAGATAATTTAACGTTTAATTATCGAATTAAACTAAATTGGAGTGTTGGAAAAATATGAAGTATGATTTGAATATTTTATGAATAGGGATTCATATTAGGAATTGGTGGTTTAATAATTTAATATTTGATATTAGATTATTTTAATTAATTAAGTTTTTTAATTAATTATTTGAATTAATTTTATTTAAAACTATTTTAAAAGAATTTGATTTGATTTTAAATTAATTAAGTGTATTAATTTTAGAAATCAAATTTATTTAAAATGATTTATGAGAAAATCATTTTAATTGAAAAAAACATGTTAGTGGGTTAATCTCATGAATTTCAATTTACATGTTGTTTGTGATAAAAAGAAATTCGAAGTTTTGAGATAGGATTCATGCATTTTGTTTTTTGTTTTTTTTGTTTTGAAAGAGAAATGTTCTCTCTAGCTTTAAGAACCAAAATCTACCATTTTCCAAAATTCTCTAAAATCGATGTTCATTTTGGATCCTACAATCTAATCTATGGCTAGAGAATAGTAGGGAAGAAACTAGTTGTAGTCTACAACAAGTTCGTGAGTAGACATCAATAGTGGATTGGTTCAATTTGGAGGTTCTACAAAGGTATTCAATGAAATCTTAAATTCTGGAAAACCATGAACATGCATGCTTATTTACTAAAATTGATGTAATTAGAATACTTAAGATCTTGATTAATTTCGCATGTTAATTGTTAAAACCATCAGGATTGAGCACAATGACCTTAAAAAATTAAGCTTCCTAAAGGTAGCAAAAATTTACGTTTTACCTGCTTTCTTAGTGTAGGTTTCCTTTCTATTATTTTTGTTTCTATTGTAGCTTAATAGTGTCGCTGTGTTGTGCATTGCGCTTCTAGGGGCATTTTGGTCTTCTCCTTCCCGATTGGTGCAATTAAGCTCCATTTTTTCTTTTTCTTTTTTTTTTCCACAACCTGGCCTGATCAATACATTTCATCTCATCTCCTTCTTTACCTTACTTTTCTTCTTCTCACTTAACCCACTTGTACCAAAATCTTTTCTACTTCCATTTTTTCCTTCCTAATTCCATTTTTTCCTTTTACCATTCAATTTCCCCCAACACGTCTACTCTGTATATTAAATTTCTCACACTACACCCCCCTTCATTTTTTTCCCTATAAACACCATCAGCTCCATGTAAACAAAGTTTGAACAGCTCCTTATATTCCCCATAACTGAGACATACCCAACATGCTCTTGCAAACAAAAAAGAATACCCCAAAAACTCAAAATATTTCCATACAATTATTATTAAGAACTTACCAAATATGAAATAGTTGTTGAACATCCCAAATAAACTACCTCTACGCTAAATTCTATCCTTAAAGCTCTATTTTACCACTTCCATGAAAATGTTCATCATAATTCTCATTCTCTTTTTCTCCCCAACCTCTCCCCCTTTCCTTTCCAGATTTCTCATTTCTTCTTTCTTTTGCTTTTTATGTAAATGGTGGAAAATGATGCACAAAAATAGATGTATCCTTGGAAAAAACTCAAGATGCATTCCGACACTCAATGATATTGTGCCATGTGATCCAATAATTTGTTTGAAATAATTTTTTCCAAATTTTTGTGGGGGAAAAAAAGGAGAAGTATTAGGAGGGTTGTCACGTTGCTCAAATGTATGAAACCTATTATATTTTGTTTTATTTTAATTCATTTTATTATTTTGTTATTTTTGAGTAAATGACGAAACATGAAAAGACAACCAAGTTCTCGTAATTAAGATGTAAGATTCTATATCTTATCTTCAATATCTGCGGAAAAGGAAAACCCACCACTCATTGTTATGGTTTATTCCTATATACCAACTATTCTCTCCTCTATTTAATTTAACACATCTCCTTTCAATTCTCAAAAACCAGTAACTATTCTCTCTCTTCTTCCGATGGAGGATGATCACATGAAAATAGTTGAGATTTGTAAAGTGGCTCCTTTACCTTCTCCAAGTGAAACTAAGCTTCTTCCTCTCACAATTTTTGACATAATTCTCTTTCCATATCCTCCTATCTCTCGCCTTTACTTCTACCAAAACTCAATTACCACTAACAATAATGTTCTCCCAAACCTAAAACACTCACTTTCTCTCATACTCACTCACTACCTTCCTCTTGCCGGCAATCTCATTTGGCCCCAACACTCCAACAAACCCATCGTCCAATTTCTTGAAGGCGACACCGTTGTAGAGGCATCGTCCGACCTCGACTTTCATAATCTCTCTGATGGCGGCTTTCGTCTAGAAGCCAAATATCACCGTCTCGTACCCGTATTACCCTTGGCCGACCATCGTGTCTGCAGCCATGGCTCTCCAACTCACCCTTTTTCCAAACAAAGGGTTTTCCATTGGAATAACTACTCATCATGCTGTTGTAGATGGCAACACTTCAACTTCCTTTTTCAAAGCATGGGCTCACGTTTGCAAGAATAATCTTAACATCATCGAACCATCTTCCATTCCATTCTATGATAGAACCACGATTCTCAATTCCACAGCTCATCTTGAGCCAACAAGCTTGAACAAAAGCTTAAATTTACCGTCATTCGAAACAAAACCCGATTGTTTCGATACACTTTGGAATTAACAAGGCAAGACCTTCAAAAACTGAAGAAATGTCTTGATGAGTGTTCAAGTTATAAGGCAGCCATAGCTTACTTATTAGTATGTAGTGCAAAGATGAAGAGTGGTTTAAGAGAAGGAAAAATATATTGTATTTTCCCTATGGATTTAAGGTCTCGTTTATATCCTCCTTTGCCTTCAAATTATATTGGGAATTGTATGGTTGGTCGTTTGTTTCCGGTGGAGAGAAAGGAGGTTTTAGGTGAGAATGGAATGTTTGTTGTTGCCAATGGGATTACAAAGGAAATACAAAGTGTGGAGGAAGAAGGAATTATAAAGGCAATAGAAAAAAGGTTCCAGAAAATAATGCCACAATTGAGAAAGAAGAAAGATATTACATGCCTAGTTCACCTAAGTTTGAGGTTTATAGTGCTGATTTTGGTTGGGGAAAGCCAATAAAAGTGGAATTTGTTTCTATGGATAACAAGGGTCGTCCTATAAGTTATAGCAAAAATGGAGATGGAGGGATAGAAATTGGATTGGTTGGGGAAAGAAATGAGTTGGAAAAGATGGCTACATTTTTCAACCAAGGTCTTCAAGCATTTTGAAATCCTACTGCCTAAGGTTTTTGCCACTTAAAAACTCTCTTTCTTATTGGTCCTTTATGTGTTGGATAATCTTCATGATCAATTAAAGATGGATGTATGCAACCTGTTTAATTTTTTTTTTCCCTGTAGTCTATGTTAGAAGGTATATTAGTTTCAATTGGGTCTTCATTTCAATTTGGTTTATATAGTTTGGTCAAGTCTTAGAAAACCATATGAGTTATTTATTTTTTATTTTTATTTAACAATATTGTGTTGGTGGGAGATTGAAAACCTCTACCTTCGAAGTTTACAAGTTTACAGTACACAATTACTAAAAAGAAGGAGAACCTCACAACCTAATGTCAAGCCACAAACAAAAAAACAATAAAAATTTAAGCTAAAAAGTAAAGGCAAAAAGCCAACAAGGTAGACAAGCATAGCACATACAACTTATAAAAACATGTCCTAAAGAGGCTCCACAAGACAAGTCCCAAGCCATTTAGAACAACAAGAAAAAGTCATGGACCAAACATCAAAACTAATCACCTGGTAATCAGGATGCAAAGTGGCACCATGAATAAGCAAATTACACTGATGCCAAATATAATAGATAATAGTACACATCAAGCAACCATCTACACTTTATGCCTCAATGTCGCTTGGTTAAGCTGATATGATAAAATTCAAGTAAGTTCCATATTCCAATGTGAAATCTTATAGGAACAGTTTTTCCATAAATGCAAAATCCAAGTATGTCCCGTAATAACCCATATATGGTTGCTAAAATGAACATAGCTCAACTGGTATAAAATACCGATCACATAGGCATTTGATACCAGTTGATTGAGCTATGCTCATTTCGGAAATTAGATGAGTTGTTACTTTATTGGTTATTGTAAATTTAATATAGTATAGTATAAGGTTGGTTAAAATACAAATTTGGATATTTGTACTTTAGAACTTGTTTAATTTCAGTCTTTAATTTTTCGAATGCTCAATTTTAATCATGAAGAATATAAGCTCAAATGTTCAATATTCAAGAACTATTTCACATTTCTTTAACTTTTACAGTTAGTTATTGTAACTACTTGTATCAGAAATTAGTATAAATACTCATCATTTACAAATTTTGTATATACAACATACATAGCTTGAAGAAGAACTTGAAAATCTATAAAAGAAAGAATCTGTGACTTAGCTCTTAATAAAAAAAACTCTCTCCTTCACGTGGATGTAGGCTTCAATAAGTCGAACCATGTATATCGTTGTACATCTCCTTCTCTTCTTTCCATCATTTACACGATTGCATGGTTGCTCTTTATTTTCTTCTTCCATCGTCTACACGATTGCATGTTTCTTTCATCGTTTACTCAAAGCAGTCGCACAGATCAAACAAGAAGACATTAGGGTTAGAAGAAGTTTAAGGAATTCAAAAGGCAGAGAACGAGAGAACAATAGAGCAAAAGAGAGAGAGAAAGAAAATTAATTCTGAATTAATCACCCATTAGAAAAGTTTTTCTTTCATTTCCATCAGACAAAGAGCATTGGTTCAAACCACGTGTAAAACATCAGCTGGAAGATCGTGGGCGATTGATAGCTAAGTTTTCTACCAAAAAAAATTAATTTGAGCAATAGAACTGGACTCACGTTTGGATCAGGAAAGAAAGGCCATACAAGTATTTCATCATCTGGGCTGAATTCAACAAATATAAAGAAGCAGGCCCAACAAATCATTATTATACTTTCAATAAATCTTAAACTTTGTCTCTAAGATTAGTTTAGTGTTGATTTTTTAATTTAAAAAATGATTATCCATGAGATTTTTTGCTATAAAATTTGGGAACATATTCATGTGGTATATTTTCTTGCATGAAAATTATTGTTATTATTATTTAACTAATTTTGATAAAAACAAACTTGGCAAAAATTAAATTTATTAGAAGTATATGAACTAAAATTGAAACTTTGAAAGTTTATGGGCTATAATTGGACAATTTTTTAAAATACGGAGACCAAAATGATATTGGAAAATTGCAAAAACTACCCCTAAAGTATGGTGGTAGTTGCAATTACACCCTCAAACTTTCAATAATAATAATAGGGCCCCTAAACTTCTAAAAATGTTAAAATTGGATCCTTAAGCTTTCAATAATCGTAAAAATTGGACCCACATATGATAAAAATTAAATCCCAGGAGTCTGTAGCTGAGGTGAATTACGCTAGTAATCAATACCGTGCATAGACATATAATTACAACCATTTGAAAAGTTCAAAAACCAGGGCCAAATTAGCTTAGCGATGCCTCTTGAGGACGTGGTCAAAAGCTTAGTAGATACCACTTCGCAATTCATGAAAATCCAGGAGACTATTCTTTCTCACATCTAGAGTATGGAAAACCAGCTTTCCTAGTTGCAACAACATGGTCAACAGGCTAGCACTCATTATGGAAGCTCCATTCACAGATACTTAAGGATGGAACTATTAAACTTCTTAGGAATGTGAGATATGTTCCATTACTTAAGAGAAATCTAATCTTCTTAGGAATGTGAGATATGTTCCATTACTTAAGAGAAATCTAATCTTCTTAGGTATGCTAAGATCTATTGGGTTTAAGTACAGGGTAAAGAAGGAACCCTTGAGGTGCTAAAGGATTCTAAAGTGATAGTTGGGGAAAAGATAATGACTTATTTGTGGTCAAAGAAGTTGCAATGATGACAGAGGCATTGAAGGATCTCAAAATCGAGAATTCCATGAGCAAGTTTAGATCGCTTCGATTTCACAGTGACCAGAATATAAACGATATACATTTAACATAAATAGTTATGTATAATAAAACTCAACAACAGCATGCTCAGATTACAATAAAGCATAGAGTAGGGTTCATTACCAGAGGAAGACGATCTTCGAACGACTGAACCCAAAACAGCGGAAGAACTCCACTGATCTACCAGCACTGCGGTGACTCTCTCGTCTGATACTGCACGATTTGAACGTACACAAACAAGGAGTCAAGGACAACACCACCAATAGGGAGACCCAAGTATCCTCGGTGTCAAAAACCCAGAGAGTGGGCTCTGGTGAGTTTTGTAGAAGACGGAAGAAAAACGTATCGTGTTAGGCGATAAGCATGTGGGAGAGGAAACTATGCTATCATATAGCAGAAGTGCTTATCGCATAGAAGAGCTACACGATCGTGTAGGATTTGCTGAACGATCGCTTAAGAAAAGGTACACGATCGTTTAGCTAAATTGGCACACTATACGATCGTTTAGAGAAGCTATCTGATCGTGTAGGCAAGAGTGTGCGATCGTTTAGGCACGAGGTATACGATTGTTTAGATGGAGAACAGTATCGCATAGGCTCTCAAGCGATCGTTTTGAAATCACCAGCGTGCTTTCAAATTCTCTTGGGCGATCAACGACGATCGATTACACGACTGAATTCTTGTTTCAAAATGAAAACGATTTTTCATTTTAACCCATCGGTTACCATAACCGATGTTGCCCACTTTCCCACATCCGAATGTAGATTAATCGGTTAATTATCAAATAATTAATCAATTAATTTAATTAATAAATATAATCATATTATATTTATATCCTATAGTTTGATATCATATATCTACTATAGTATTTTCTCCCCTACTTGATGTAAATCATATTTATATCTAATTTTCTCCAAAATAATATATCTCATACATTTAGCCAATTATACCATATATAATTAACCTGTGTAATTATATCATATATAATTGAACTTTCTCTTGTCAATTTGAACATTTCAAATTAACCCAAACATTGGTTCTCGATTTATCCAAGCTACCCAGGTGACCTAATGAACCTGTGGCTCGAAGCTCTAACAGTACGTGAATAGCTGACTAAACTCTCTAGCCACGAGATTCACCATCCGTTAACTGTCAATGATTCCACTAATGACCAACAGTTGAACTCTTCTTACCACAGATATATTTCTGTGTCCATTGGATATAACCAATCATGAGTACGATGACCCTTCACATAAGCTCGTAAGTACAGCTGCGCCAATTTACCGTTTTGCCCCTGTAGTTATATCTCACTCCTTAAATACCACTGATTCCTCTAATGAACAATATAACATAGTCCAACTATGTATGAACACCTCTCGGGCCAAGAGAATGTGTGTGGCTCCACATCATTCAAGCCCCGGAATCAGCCCTTAAGGGAGCCATCTATCTACTTACCCATGCCTCGGGGAAGGAGTGAATTCCATCTTGTGTAGTTGAGTTCCTAGCTCCCAAATCAGACGAATCCTCAAAATCGCAAGTTTGAATCGATGACCTGGCCACACGCACCCATACAAATCAAAGGGCTGCCCTCAATGACAGGAGTTCCCAACTCACTTAGGATTGAGGTCATGTTACCTATGGTCATCCTAGTGAAGTGAAGTCTCTGTCATGAACGATGTATATAACGAGACATTGACACTTTGTGGTCAGGTTTTATACAAACTCTTTGTATAGGACACCCCCGCTCGCATATCCCCAACACAAATGATCAAGATCAGACCATCTGTGGCAAGTCACAACACTTGTGACCATTCTACAAAGCGGGCTACGTCGTAGCGTTATCAGGATAAGGTTTCCCTCCTATATCCATATACTACAAACCATTTTAGTTATCACTCAAGACATGATCCACTTGTATATCACCATATACATGCTTGAGTCACATATAGATAACCAGGGATTTTATGTTTATTGGTTTGTGGTAAAGCAAATAAAATAAATAAGCGAGCAGAATAACAACATGTGAAGTAAATATCATATATTAACAATCGCAAGTGTTCGTATATACTGTTTACAAACTACAACACATGAGACTTTAGGGCATCAACCCCAACAATCTCCCACTTGTCCTAAAGCGAAGTGAGGTGTACAAAAACTTAGTACAAAACAATAAACTAGGGCATAAAAGCCCAGTACAATAAAATCTCACACTTGCCTTAGTTCAGTCGCGGGCGATCCTGTAGACCCATGCTCCGTAGGTAACCCTCAAACACTGTAGTCGTGAGAGCCTTCGTAAACGGGTCAGCAACATTATGCTCCGAAGCGATCTGCGTGACAATCACGTCCCCTCGATGCACTATCTCGCGGATCAGATGATACTTCCGCTCTATGTGTTTACCGCACCGGTGACTCCTTCGCTCCTTGTAGTTCGCCACTGACCCACTATTGTCACAATAGAGGGTAATGGGTCAGACATTTCTGGAATAACTTCCAGGTCTGTCAAAAACTTCCTGAGCCAGACGGCCTCCTTAGCAGCTTCGTAAGCTGCTACGTACTCCGCCTCCATAGTGGAGTCGGTGATGCGCCCCTGCTTAGTGCTTCGCCACACTATAGCTCCTCCATTAAGAGTAAAGACTGACCCTGTTGTGAACTTGTGAGAGTCCTTATCGGTCTGAAAGTCAGAATCCATGTATCCTGTAAGGATCAAATCCCTAGAACCATACGCGAGCATATAGTCCCTCGTTCTCCGAAGATACTTGAGGATGTTCTTCACTGCGGACCAGTGACCTTGGCCTGGGTTAGACTGATACCTACTAACTATGCCCACAACGTAGCAGATTTCTGGATGAGTACAAAGCATCGCGTACATCAAACTGCCAACAACAGATGCATATGGGACCCGTCTCATCTCCTTAACCTCTCGGCCGTCTTAGGACACATTTCTTTAGACAAAGTGACTCCATACTTGAACGACAGTAGGCCCCTCTTGGAGTCTTGCATCGAGTACTTGAGCAACATCTTGTCAATGTACAATGCCTGAGACAGTGCTAGAACTTTATTCTTATGATCCCGAAAAATCTGGAACCCTAGAACAAACTGAGCCTCTCCCAAATCTTTCATTTGGAATTGGGTCGTTAGCCAGTTCTTAACTGCAGTCAGTAGACCTACATCATTCCCAATGAGTAGGATATCATCTACATACAACACTAAGAAGACTACTGAAGCATTGATGATCTTCTTGTAGACATAAGGTTCATCAACACTTTAGTCAAAGCCATACGACTTGATCGCAGCGTCAAATCGTATGTTCCAAGATCGAGATACCTGTTTCAATCCATAAATGGACCGATTTGCAATCCTTTTGCACTTTACCTTGGGCTATGAATCCCTCGGGCTGCACCATATAAATGGTCTCCTCAAGATTGCCATTCAGAAAGACCGTCTTGACGTCCATTTGCTAGATCTCATAATAATAATAAGCAGCAATGGACAGGAGGATGCGGATCGACTTTAACATGGCAACAGGCGAGAAAGTCTCCTCATAGTCGACCCCCTCTACCTGGGTATAACTCTTTGCCACAAGTCGAGCTTTGAAGGTCTGTACCTTTCCATCAATACCCCGTTTGCGCTTGTAGATCCATTTATAACCTATAGGGCAAACCCTATCAGGCTGATCCACAAGATCTCATACTGAGGTGAAGTACATTGACTCCATCACAAGATCCATGGCCTTGACCCATTCATCCCAGTCAACATCCTCCATTGCCTTCTTATAAGACAACAGATTCTCAATGTCGCCATCTGCTACCATAGCAAGGATTTTCGTGAAACCCAGATAGCGAACGGGTGGGTTCGCAACCCTCCCACTACGTTGAAGTTCTCTCAACTCTTGAGGTGGAACCGACCTACTGGATGAAATCCCATCAACAACTCTTATTGATGTAGCAGGCTTTTCAACAACTATTGTTGAAGTTTCAGTAGTTTTATTGGAAAGTTCACATAACACAACTTTTCTTCGTGGATTGTGCTCCTTTATATGATCCTCCTCTAGGAAAATAGAGTTTGTGGAAACAAACACCCTATTTTTTGTCGGATCATAAAAATAACCCCCTCGTGTACCTTTAGGGTAGCCTACAAAAAGGCACAACCTCAACCATGGTTCCAACTTCTTAGGATTAGCCTCAAGCACATGTGCATGGCAACCCCAAATGCGGAATTGACGTAAACTAGCTTTACGCCTGTTCCACAACTCCAGAGGTGTTCTTGCAACACTCTTGGAAGGAACACAGTTGAGTATGTACACCACAGTCTCCATTGTGAAACCCCAAACCAAGTCTGGTAAGGAAGCATAACTCATCATTGAACGAACCATGTCTAAAAAGGTTCTATTTCTCCTCTCCACTACACCATTCTGTTGAGGTGTACTTGACGCTGAGAGTTGGAAAACGATTCCATGTTATATCAAATAGTCTTGGAATGTGGAATCCAAAAACTCTCCACCTCGATCTGATCGAAGTGTTTTAAGCCATCTATCCAATGCGTTTTCAACTTCAACCTTAAACTCTTTGAACTTTTCAAAAGATTCAGACTTCCGTTGCAAAAGATAAATACCCGTACCTGGAGTAATCATCAGTAAAACTGATAAAATACTCATAGCCACCTCGAGCTCGCACATTCATAGGGCCACAAAGGTTAGAATGTACTAACTTGAGAGGCTCTTTGGCTCTATAACCTTTTGCAGTAAAAGGTCATTTAGTCATCTTACCTTCAAGAAAAGATTCGCACACAGGTAAATAATTTTCTTCTAACTCACTTAGAAGTCTATTCTTCACCAATCTCTCAATCCTATTGAGATTGATGTGCCCTAAACGTAGATGCCAAAGTTGGCCATTTTCTTTTGGAGAAATTCGTTGACATTTTGATTGAGTTACAGCAGTTATGAACATTTCAGTATTATGAAGGGAATTAATGGCTAACGACCTTAGCATATATAAATTTGATTCCAGATTTGTTGTGCAAATAAAGATACCATCTTTATGAATAAACACTTTATTCAAATTAAAAGAAACAGTGTATTTACATTGCAATAAATACTTTACAGAAATGAGGTTCCTTTTTAATTCAGGAACTATATATACATCATTTAAATTTAGAAACCTATTCTGTAAAGTTAGCTAGATCCCTCCCACTGCTACAACTGAGACGACGTGCCCGATGCCTACTCGCATCGTCATCTCATCAGCCTTCAGTTGTCACCAAGATCTAATCCCCTGAAAAGAAGAATAAATATGGTTAGTGGCGTCTGAATCAATTATCTAGGACGAATCATCATTCCCCACTAAATAAGTTTCGAGCACAAGTAAATCATATTTACCTTTATCCGCCTTGGCCTTAGCCTTGGCTACTTTCTTCTCCTTTAGATATCGAGGATAGTTCCTCTTCCAATGTCTATCTTGGTTGCAATGGAAACACTTTCCTTTAGCAACTGGTGGATGCCTCCTCGGGGCGACAGGAGGTGGGTTAGCAAGTGCCTTCCCTTTTCCCTTACCACCCTTCTTCTTCTTTCCCTTTGTAGAGTTAGAAGTAGAAGGTGCAGACTTCGTTCCTGAGGTCGATCGTCGATGGAATGTCCTTGAGGATGAAGTAACATTTACCTCACCCTTCTGCCTCTCCTTACTTTTCAGTAAAGATTGGTATGTCTGCAACTCGTTGAGGAGAGTTGTAAGGATATATTTTACTTTGTTAAGAATCACATTACTAACAAAGTGCAGGAAGCTCTCCGGTAAAGAATGTAGAATTATGCTAATCTGGTTGTCCTCATCGATAGTAGACCCATTCAACTCCACCACATTGAAATGGACCACACGTTTAGCACATGTTCACGTACAGAGGTGCCTTCTTGCATTTTGGAGTTGAATATGTATTTAAGAGCCTCATGCATAAGCTGCTCAGACGGTTGTCCAAACATTCCTTGCAAGGACTCCATGATCTCAGGGGCTGAGACCATAGGCTCATGCTTCTTACCCAAGACTTCAGAGAGACTTGCCAAGATATAGGCTCGGGCTTTCTCATTCGCACTTGTCCATCGCTCGTATGCCTCTCAAACATTTCGAGCGACATTTTGAGCTGGAATAGGAGGACTAGCCTCCGTGAGAGTGAACATGAGATCCTCGATGATTAAGATCGTCGTGATCATGTGTTTCCATGTTGAAAAATTGACGCCAGTTAGTTTTTCGGTGCTTAACAAAGATAAGGTGGCTGTAGCCATTTGAAAAAGTTGCTGAAAATACAAACAAATTTTGATTAGTTTTGCTAAACCACTTTTAAACCAATTAGTTTTGCAAAACAGTTTCAAGTACCCTAAGTTATAGACTTCTATTTTTCAATAATGCCCCAGTGAGTTAGGACAAATGCCACCGATGGTGTGATCAGTTGTCCCTTCACTGGGATGAGAAATTCTCAACCATTAGGCAGAACCAACTCTTGGAACTGAACCTAACATCCACCATTTTTCGATCCAGAATCGTTACCATTTAACTATTCCGTGTAAGTGTAACCCCGTTTTTGGTGCTAGAGTCCTACCCAATGTGTTTACCGTAGGGAAAAGACAGATTAGGACAAGGGACTAAGTTACCTTATCCTTTTATAGGAGATCAAATAAAGAAATGCGCAAAACTACCATCCTTTAGGGGGACACTCCCAGGGTGCCTCGAGGCGATGCACAATAACTTTATTCAACCTAACGAGAGAGACTGGGGGATATGCTGTCGCACTTCTCGCTCCCACTTACTATGAACATTCTCTCCATCCACCTTGATATTGACCTATCCAAACACCATTCGTTGGGGGGACACGCCAAAGGTGTTGCAAGGCCGAGGATAGATCTCACGTTGCGGTCTTAAGGAGAAAAGTGAAAGGTTTAAGTGAAGCATCTTATGCCCCAAGTACCTCCCACTGAATCTTCTACCTAGGGATTCATTAACCTAGACAATCCGGCTACTGATTTTAGTCTAAGTGGTCTTTTTAATGTCTACTCATAAACAATGTTTGTCTATGAAATATGAATAAGTTCAAGTAGTCACATTTAAACACTTTAATGGACTGTCCTTAACTTGCATGCGTACATCAAATCTATCTAATTCACCTTTCCAGGTAAGTTCCCAGGTAGGGTGTTACGTTTTTGTCAACTTAAATACCCCAGCCTAGACAGAACCTACCTTAGACAAAATGTCCTTTATAGATAGATTTGCTACACTTTAACCTTTTATTAGCCAATTTAATCCTATTAAATTGATTAAAAGATTAAAGCCTTAGGGTTTCTAATCATATTAGAACTGTGATCTTAGGTCTATGTGATCCAAGTTTTAAACATTTTAAAACATGTATTAAACGTAAGTAAGCATACATGTCTTTCTTATTTCATTTAGTTCTAATTTCTCTTTAACACTTAAAAAGAAACAACTAAAAAAATATTGCACATAACTAGGCGTTTATAAAAATTATAAAGTAACCTATGTGTCATGCTTCATGCAATGTCCAGTCATTACTATATAACTTTTATATAATGCGTCATAACCAAACAAACATGCTATCATTCACCCTTATACTATAACAATTATAATATAAAGATGATGCATGTCAATATTTTTTATGCATGCATAAATATAACTCTTATATTATATGATGCAAAAGCATGCTTTTATATAATTAAATCATGTTTCTCTAAATTATAACAATTACAATAAAGAGATCATGCATGATCAATGCATAACCTAAGGTGGGATTTACTATATGTGCATACCATATGATATATAAAACATATATCGCATGTATTAAACCAATGGATTAATGGAACGGGATAAGCCTTTAAAACATAAAGAACCAGAATGAAAAATCCTATCTATTACATTTGTCATCGAGCAAACCGGTTCATACGCGAACCGGGTCTTGAATCGCCAGAAGGTCTACATCAAGTAGCAATCTTTAGTAGGTAGACGATCGTTCAGCATGCACTAGATGATAGGTTTATATGTTAACGATCGTATAGACGACGATGAGGCTGCGAAGCCTGATCGTCTATGCCATCGTATAGCGTGTGATGGCAGGTAAACGATGTAACTTGAATTACTAAGCGATCGTGTTGTCAGTTACTAAGCGATGAAGCTTACTGACCTAAACGATCGTCTAGCGTTTTAAACTATACACGAGCATCTGATCGTCTATCCGATGCGTGCAACTTGGTAAACGATTTACCTTGCGATGCTAAGCGATCGTATATTTAGTTACTAAGCGATGAAGCTTACTGACCTAAACGATCGTATAGCGCGCTTAAATGATACACGAGCGTCTGATCGTCTAACCGATGCGTGCAACTTGATAAATGATTTACTGTGCGATGCTAACAATCATATAGTCAGTTATTAAGCGATGAAGCTTACTGACCTAAACAATTGTATAGCTCGTGCGTGTATTAAACGATACCCAACGATCGTGTGCGTGATCGTCTTCCCAATACGACAAACCCTTGATTGCATACCCCATTGTTCAGCCGATGTGTTCACCCAAGATCACTTAGTCCTTTATCTTCACATGCGAGGGACAACGATCGTATAGAATCTTTTCTGCATGATGCGATCAACCTTAGATCATCTTCTCCCTCGAAAAGCCGCAACCTTTGCCCAGAACTTTGACGAACGACTCAAGACATCAAACACTTTGAATACATACTCGATTACGATTATATATGCCCAGAAACGCAGGGGCCTTTACATACAACCGCAAATGTAAAAGGAATTAAACAAACTGAGGCAATTATCCCAAAAACATCCATTAATCCGGCACATCCACAACAATATTAAAATTTAAAATAGCGTAGAAATACAGCCACCTTGAATGTAATCGTTATTTTGTTGCAACAAATGAAATCGAAGTAACAGGAACCTGGCTCTGATACCAATTGAAGGAACTCAAAATCGAGAATTCCATGAGCGGGTTTAGATCGCTTCGATTTCACAGTGACCGGAATATAAACGATATACATTCAACACAAATAGTTATGCATAATAAAACTCAACAACAACATGCTCATAATATAATAAAGTATAGAGAGGGTTCATTACCAGAGGAAGACGATCTTCGAACGACTGAACCCAAAACAGCGGAAGAACTCCACCGATCTACTAGTACCACGACGACTCTCTCGTCTGATACTGCACGATCCGAACGTACACGAACAAGGAATCGGGGACAACACCACCAATAGGGAGACCCAAGTATCCTCGGTGTCAAAAACCCAGAGAGTGGGCTCTGGTGAGTTTGGTAGAAGACGGAGGAAAAACGTATCGTGTAGGCGATAAGCAAGTGAGAGAGAAAACGATGCTATAGTATAGCAAAAGTGCTTATCAAATAGAAGAGCTACATGATCGTGTAGGATTTGCTGAACGATCGCTTAGGAAAAGGTAGACGATCGTTTAGCTAAATCGGCACACTATACAATTGTTTAGAGAAACTATCCGATCGTGTAGGCAAGAGTGTGTGATCATTTAGGCACGAGGTATATGATCGTTTAGACGGAGAACACTATCGCATAGGCTCTCAAGCGATCGTTTTGAAATCACCAGCGCGCTTTCAAATTCTCTTTGGCGATCATCGGCGATCGATTGCACGACTGAATTCTCTTTTCAAAATGAAAACGATTTTTAATTTTAACCCATCGATTACCATAACTGACGTTGCCCACTTTCTCAAGTCCGAACATGGATTAATCGGCTAATTATCAAATAATTAATCAAATAATTTAATTAATAAATATAATCATATTATATTTATATCCTATAGTTTGATATCATATATCTATTATAGTATTTTCTCCCCTACTTGATATAAATCATATTTATATCTAATTTCCTCCAAAATAATGTATCTTATACATTTAGCCAATTATATCATATATAATTAACCTGTGCAATTATATCATATATAATTGAACTTCCTCTTGTCAATTTGAACATTTTAAATTAACCCAAACATTGGTTCTCGATTTATCCAAGCTACCCAGGTGACCTAATGGATCTGTGGCTCGAAGCTCCAACGGTACGTAAATAGTTGACTAAACGCTTTAACCACGAGATTCACCATCCGTTAACTATCAGTGATTCCAATAAAGACCGACAGCTGAACTCTTCTTATCACAGATATATTTCTGTATCCATTGGATATAACCACTCATGAGTACGATGACCCTTCATAGATGCTCGTAAGTACAGCTAGGCCAATTTACCGTTTTGCCCCTGTAGTTACATCTCACTCCTTAAGTACCACCGATTCCTCTAATGAACAATATAACATAGTCCAACTATGTGTAAACATCTCTCGGGCCAAGAGAATGTGTGTGGCGCCACATCGTTCAAGCTCCGGAATCAGCCCTTAAGGGAGCCATCTATTTACTTACCCCTGCCTCGGGGAAGGAGTGAATTCCATCTTGTGTAGTTGAGTTCCCAACTCCCAAATCAGATGAATCCCAAAAATGGTAGGTTTGAATCGGCGATCTGGCCACTCGCACCCATACAAATCAAAGAACCGCCCTCAATGGCAGGAGTTCCGAACTCACTCAGGATTGAAGTCATGTTATCTATGGTCATCCTAGTAAAGTGAAGTCTTTGTCATGAACGATGTTATATAAAGAGCGTTGAGACTTCGTGGTCAGGTCTTATACAAACTCTTTGTATAGGACGCCCCCGCTCGCATGTCCCCAACACGAATGATCAGGATCAGACCATCTGTGGTAAGTCACAACACTTGTGACCATTCCACAAAGCGGGCCGCGTCCGTAGCATTACCAAGATAAGGTTTCCCTCTTATGCATGATCCACTTGTATGTCACCACATACATGCTTGAGTCACATATAGATAACCAGGGATTTTATGTTTATTGGTTTGTGGTAAAGCAAATAAAACAAATAACCAAGCAAAATAATAAGATGTGAAGTAAATATCATATATTAACAATCACAGATGTTCGTATATACTATTTACAAACTACAGGACACGAGACTTTAGGGCATCAACCCTAACAAGCATATGTTGCCATCACAAATAGATCACAGAGGCTGATGTATGGCACAAAAGATTATCTCACATTAATGTTAAAAGCCTAGAACTCTTATCTAAACAAGGGATTCTCCCTAAAGGTCTCTCAGAAAATCTAACCTTTTGTGAACACTGTGTTCTAGGGAAAACAACAAGGAAAAGTTTCACTAAAGCACAACATATCACAAAAGCTATCCTAGACTATATACACTTTGACCTATGGGATCCAGCTCCTACACCTAGCCTAAGTGGCTAAAAGTATTTACTTTCTTTTACTGATGACTTCTCTAGAAAAAGTTGGGTTTACTTCCTTAAAACTAAAGACCAAGTGTTTGATAGGTTTAAGGAATGGAAACTCATGATAGAGAAATAAACTTCTAAAGAAATTAATTACCTAAGAACTGACAATGGACTGAAATTTTGTAGTGAGGAGTTTAACAAATTATGTAAAGAAAGTGGAATTACTAGGCATAGGACTGTTAGATTCACTCCTCAACAAAATGGAGTAGCTGAAAGACTAAATAGAACAGTCATGGAAAGGGTTAGATGTCTCCTATCAGATGCAATTCTGAGTGAAAAATATAGGGTTGAGGTTGCAAGCTACACAGTGTGCACCTTAAATAGGTGTTCACATTCCTCCCTAAATTTTTTGACTCCTAAGAAAAATGGGCCACTCATCCACCTAACCTAGAAAACCTATGGGTATTTTGATGTGTTAGTTATATTCATAAAAATCCGGGGAAATTAAAATCTAGGGCAGTAAAGTGTATGTTTGTAAGGTTTTCTGAAGGAGTAAAAGGATTCAAGATGTGGAATCCTATTGAGAAAAGGTTTGTTATAAGTAGAGATGTCACTTTCAGAGAGAAATAAATGTTTATGCAAAAAGAAAAAACAACTTATGAAGTTCCAAATAGCCCTAATACTGCAAGGATTGAGATGGAGACACCTAAAGTTTCTTCTACTAACTAAAACCCTCTTATTGAATTAGAAGAAGAAGAAAAGGATGTCTCAAATGAGAATATATTGAATACTAAAGTTGTACCTGATTTAAGTCAGTATTCCTTGGCTAGGGATAGACAAAGAAGAGTGAAAGTTCTTCCAGCTAGGTATACTGAAACTAACTACATGAACCTAGTTTTAAATGCCACAATAGCTCCTAATGACCAAGAACCAGCCACTTTTGAAGAGGCAGTGAACTGCTCTAATGCTAGGTCTTAGATTCAGGCTATGTGTGAAGAGATGGAGTCACTCACTGTCAATAATACCTGGACCCTAGCTCCTCTTCCTAAAGGGTGTAAACCTATAGCCTCTAAATGGATATATAAACTAAATGAGGGTTATACTATAGAAGAAAAGCCTAGGTACAAGGCAAGGTTAGTGGCTAAATAGTTTACTCAGAGTGAAGGAATAGACTATACTGAAATTTTTTCACCAGTAGTAAAACAAACCTATATTAGATTACTTTTATCTCTAGTTGTTCAATATAATCTAGAACTAGATTAACTAGATGTTAAAACTGCTTTCCTACATGGAAACTTAGATGAGGTTATCTATATGGTTCAACCTAAAGGGTTTGAGGAAAAAGGAAGGGAAGACCTATATTGTTCCCTAAATAAGTCAATAAATGGTCTAAAACAATCTCCTAGATACTGGTATAGAAGATTTAATAAATACATGGAGAGTATTGGATTTCAAAGAAGTTCCTATGATATTTGTTCTTATATTAATTCTTCTACCTATAAGGACAAAGTTTATCTATCACTCTATGTTGATGATATGTTACTAGTAGGAAAATCTAAGGAGGATTTAACTCATGTCAAAAATCTCTTAAAAATATCAGCTACAGGCTCCTGGGATTTAATTTTTATCATATTTGGTTCCAATTTTTACGATTATTGTAAGCTTAAGGTCCAATTTTAACATTTTTAGAAGTTTGGGTCAGTCTAGAAAGATCCTTAGGATTGAAATTCAAAGGGACAAAACTTCCTCAACTCTAACCATTAGCCAAATAAGCTACTGCGAAAAAGTAATCAACAGATTTAATATGACTAAAGCAAAACCAATCACCATACCAATTGCTACTCATTTTAAACTTTCCTCATAAATTTCACTAAAAGAAACAGACAAAGAACATTTGACTCAAATGCAATCAATTCCTTATAATCAAGCAGTAGGGAGTCTAATGTACTTAATAATATCTACTAGACTAGACCTATCATACAACACTAGTCTAATCAGTAGATACATGTTTAACCCTGGGAAAAGACATTGGAAAGCAACAAAATGGATTTTAAGATATCTAATTTGGACTAAACAGTCGAAATTAACATATCAAAGTACTAATAAATCAATTTAGAGCTATATGGATATGTTGATTCATATTGTATAGGTGACCAAGACAAAAGAAGATCTTTAATAGGTTATCTATTCTTATTTGGTCCTAATTTGTTATGTTGGAAAGCAAATTTACAGTCAATCACAACATTGTCAATCACAGAAGCAGAGTACATGGCTTTATCAGAAGCAATAAAAGAAGCACTATGGTTAAAAGGATTGATGAAGGACTTTGGTATTAATCAAACAATAGTAAAAATCTACTGTGATAACCAAAGTGCATTCACCTTTCCAAAAACCCTCGGTATCATTCAAGGACCAAACACATAGACATCAAGTATCATTTTGTAAGAGAGGAATAGAGAAAGGAGAAGTTGAGGTGCTAAAATTTCATACCACCGAAAACTCAGCGGACATGCTTACCAAACCTGTGAGTAAACTCAAGCTTACAAACTGTCTTGCTCAGATCAGGTTTCTGCTTCCTGAAAAAGGGTGAAGATATGTTAAATCTGGAAGGAGAAGAGCTTGCATGTTGGGCTTAAGGTAGAGATTTGAAGAATATAAGCTCAAACATTCAACATTCAAGAACTATTTCACATTTCTTTAACTTTGACAGTCATTTATTGTAACTACTTGTATCAGAAATTAGTATAAATACTCATCATTTACAAATTTTGTAGATACAACATACATAGCTTCAAGAAGAACTTGAAAATCTGTAAAAGAAAGAATCTGTGACTTAGCTCTTAATAATAAAAAAAAAAACTCTCTCCTTCCTGTGGACGTAGGCTTCAATAAGTCGAACCACGTATATCGTTGTGCATCTCCTTCGCTTCTTCCCATCGTCTACACGATTGTATGGTTGCTCGTCATTTTCTTCTTCCACTGTCTACACGATTACATGTTTCTTTCATCGTTTACTCAAAGGAGTCGCACAGATCAAACAAGAAGACATTAGGATTAGAAGAAGTGTAAGGAATTCAAAAGGCAAAGAACGAGAGAATAATAGAGAAAAAGAGAGAGAGAAAGAAAATTAATTCTGAATTAATCACCCATCAGAAAAGTTTTTCTTTCATTTCTATCATACAAAGAGCATTAGTTCAAACCACGTGTAAAGCATCAGTTGGAAGATCGTGGGCGATTGATAGCCAAGTTTTCTACCAAACAAAATTAATTTGGGGCAAAAGAACTGGGCTCACGTTTGGATCAGCAAAGAAAGGCCACACCAGTATTTCATCATCTGGGCTGAATTCAACAAATATAAAGAAGCAGGCCCAAGAAGTCATTATTATACTTTCAATAAATCTTAAACTTGGTCTCTAAGGTTAGTTTAGTGTTGATTTTTTAATTAAAAAATGATTATCCATGAGATTTTTTGCTATAACATTTGGAAACATATTCGTATGGTATATTTTCTTGCATGAAAATTATTGCTATTATTATATAACTAATTTTGATAATAACAAACTTGGATAAAATTAAATTTATTAGAAGTATATGAACTAAAATTGAATATTTGAAAGTTTATGGGCTATAATTGGACAATTTTTTAAAATACGGAGACCAAAATGATATTGGACAAATTGCACAAACTACCCCTAAAGTATGATAGTAGTTGCAATTACACCCTCAAACTTTCAATAATAATAATAGGGCCCCTAAACTTCTAAAATGTTAAAATTGGACCCTTAAGCTTTCAATAATCGTAAAAATTGGACCCACATATGATAAAAATTAAATCCCAGGAGCCTGTAGCTGAGTTGAATTACATTTGTAATCAACACCGTGCATAGACATATAATTACAACCGTTTGAAAAGTTCACAAACCAGGGCCAAACTAGCTTAGCGATGCCTCCTGAGGACGTGGTCAAAAGCTTAGTAGATACCACTTCGTAATTCATGAAAAACCAGGAGACTATTCTTTCTCACATCTAGAGTATGGAAAACAAGTTTTCCTAGTTGGAACAACATGGTCAACGGGCTAGATGCTCATTATGGGAAGCTCCTTTCACAAATAGTGTTTGAGGTTCTTAACTTTAGTGTCATTTCTACTGTGAGCTGCATTCAGAGCTCCCCGATGCCTATTGTTGAGCCCACTGTTGAGCTAGTGGAGGTTGTAGGTAAAAAGATGCAAAGGATACTTAGGAGAAGAATGCAACCCACCAAGAAGATAAGGGGTAAGGTTTGATCCACATTTAAATTTAAAAGATAATATCCCTCGTGCTCCTTTTCCTAGTAGGTTGGCTATTACTCAAGGAGGATCACTGAAGAAGGAGGTAAAATATATCCAGTAATTTGGTGCCAAGAACCCTACTAGAAAGGGCAAGAATGTTTGGATTGAGGTTCTTAATGAGGAAAAGAAACAAGGGGAAAAGATCAAGCAGGAGGTAATTTACCTGTTAACCAGGAAGACCCAGGTACTTTTTCTGTGCCTTGTCTGATAGACACTAGAAAATTTGAGCATGCAATGTTAGACTTAGAGTCAAATATAAATGTCATGCCTGCTTTTTTTTTTCCTATGATTTCCAAACCCATATTTTGCACTCAGCTGACATTTTAGTGCAGTTTGCTGATCTCTCTCTTGTTAGGCTATTAGAACTAGTTAGGATTTTTTGGTTAGAGTAAACTACCTGTCTTTTCCAGCTGTTTTTGCGTTCTTTATGTGAATGCTCATGCCCATCCCTCTGATTTATCTATTTTAATAGAGAGACACTTTCTTAAAACAACTAAGGTTGTGATTGATGTGGACAAATAATCCTTACAAATTAAATAGGGAGGTAAAAAAAAAATTAATGATTGACACCCCTACCACCACTAACCCTATTTGTTCGCGTATTAATGTTTTTAACATAAGTGGTCAACCTCCTAAGTTGGGGGTGGGAGATGACTACCGAATGATCTTTGATGAATACGGATGATAAAGCCGAGTCAGGTCTGTTGGGTTGTATATCCTAACACTCGCAGTTTGTAGAAATTAAACATATTCTATTTGCAATAAAGATGTTATTGAGTTTCATTAAGTAAATTTGTTGTTGAATATGTGAATTACACTTGTAAAATGCCTAAATCTAATAAACTACGAACCTCGGGTTATGACATGTATACTTTAACTTTATGTGGAGACATAAAAGTAGATCAAGTTTGAGTATATAGCCAAAACGATCTATAAGTATAAGGATAGAGTTGGGTACCTTATCTTGGAGATACTATGGATGCGGTCCACTTTTTATTTGATACAAACAATGTGATCCTAAAATTGCTCATGGGGAGACGTGCAAGTGAGGGCGTCCTATGCAAAAGATGTTTGCATAAGACGGAACCACGAAATAGTTACTTTTCTTTATAACATTTTTTTTACTGTTAAAACTGGCTATTTAAATTAAACGAAATTGGAATGTTGAAAAAATATTTAAATATGATTTAAATATTTTAATAATAAGAATTCATATTAGGAATTGGTGGTTTAATAATTTAATATTTGATATTAAATTATTTTAATTAATTAAATTGTTTAATTAATTATTTGAATTAACTTTAAAATCTCACAATATAGGAAAGCATGTTGCATGCATTGAAAGTATGTTATGATTTGTTATAATATATAGTATGCATGAAATTAGTGTTTCATGTCTTAATATAGAGGAATTTTCAAAAATTAAAAAATGAGGAAAACTATTTACACAAAATAACAAAATTTAATAAAGTCTATTGTTGATATTATGTAATAGACGTTAATAGAAGTCTATCAGTGTCTATTAGTGTTATTTTTTGCTATTTTTGTAAACAGTTTGACATTTTTTCTATTTGTGAAAAAATTTCTTGTAAGTAGTTATTAAATTATGAAATGCTAGGTGGATGTTATGGATTGGATGAATGCCGATCTTTTATAAAGAGTTATAAAATGAATTAGATATTTAAAATCTGTAACAAAGATAAATGCATGCTCATCTACAGTTAACAAATAACTTCTTGTTTTAAATAGTTAAAATAGGTCGTTATCTTGTAAAAGTTTGGTTACAAACTCAACCGGACTAAATCCTTTTTGAGGTTAGAGGTATTTAAGTTGACGGTTTACGAAACACCTGCTACCTGGAGATTTTAAGTTGGCTCTTGAGCGTTGTTAACCCGAGTTATAAGCATGCATGGGTGATGTAGGTAATAAAATGGTTTATCACTTAGACATCGTAGGTTAAATCCAAATATAAAATTTATACTTGGATAAACACGTAGACTCAGATTATTTTTATTAGCCGGAATATACCTAAGTAACTATTTAACCAAACAAATAGAACACTTTAGGTTGACTATTGCTCATGGAGGATCACTCAAGGAGAAGGTAAAATATGTCCAGTAATTTGGTACCAAGAACTCTACTAGAAAGGCCAAGAAAGTTTTGATTGAGGTTCCTAATGAGGAAAAGAAACAAGAGGAAAAGATCAAGGAGGAGGTAGTTCTTTCAGATAATTTACTCCTTAAGTAGGAAGACCTAGGTACATTTTATGTGCCTTATCTGATAGATACTAGAAAATTTGAGGATGCAATGTTAGATTTAGGGTCAACTATAAATGTCATGCCTGCTTCTTTTTTCTATGATTTCCAATCCCATATTTTGCACTCAGATGACATTTTAGGGTGGTTAAATGATCTCTCTCTTGTTAGGCCATTAGGACTAGTTAGGATGTTTTGGTTAGAGTAAATGACCTATCTTTTCCAGCTGATTTTTACATTCTCTATGTGAATGTTCATTCCCATCCCTCTTATTTATCTATTTTATTGGAGAGGCCATTTTTTAAATCAACCAAGGTTGTGATTGATGTGGACAAATGATCTTTGCAAATTAAATAGGGAGGTAAAATAAAAAAAAAATAATGATTGACACCCCTACCACCACTAGTCCTATTTGTTCAAGTATTAATGTTTTTCACATTAGTGGTAACCCTCCTAAGTTTGGGGTAGGAGATGGTTACCCAGCAATCTTTGATGAATATGGATGATAGAGCCGAGTTAGGTCTATTGGGTTGTATGTCCTAAAACTCACAGTTTATAAAAATTAAACATATTCTATTTGTAATAAAGATGTTATTGAGGTTCAATAAGTAAATTTGATTGAATATGTGAATTACTCTTGTAAAATACCTAAATCCAATAAACTAACGAACCTCTGGCTATACCATGAATAATTGAACTTTATGTGGAGACATAAAAGTAGATTAAGTTTGAGTATATAGCCCAAACGGTCTATAAGTATAAGGATAGGATTGGGTATCTATCCTGAAGATACTATAGATGCGGCCCGCTTTGTATTTGATACAAACGATGTGCTCCAAAAATTGTTCATTTAGAGACATGCAAGTAAGGGCATCCTATGCAAAAGATGTTTGCATAAGACCGAACCACGAAATAGTAACTTTTCTTTATAACGTTTTTTTACTGTTAAAACTGACTATTTCAATTAAATGAAATTGGGGTATAAAAAAAATATTTAAATATGATTTAAATATTTTATGAATAAGAATTCATATTAGGAATTGGTGGTTTAATAATTTAATAATCGATATTAAATTATTTTAATTAATTAAATTGCTTAATTAATTAATTAAAATTAATTATTTGACTTAATTATTTGACTTAATTATTTGAACTAATTTTAAAATCTCACCATATAGGATAGCATGTTGCATGCATTGAAAGTATGGTATAATTTGTTATAATATAAAGTATGCTCATTAGTGTTTAATGTTTTAATATAGGTGAATTTTAAAAAATTAAAAAATAAGGAAAACTATTTACACAAAATAACAAAATTTAATAAAGTCTACTGTTGATATTATGTAATAGACGTTGATAGAAGTCTATCAATGTCTATTAGTGTTATTTTTTCTATTTTTGTAAACAGTTTGATATTTTTTCTATTTGTGAAAATTTTTCTTGTAAGTAGTTATATTAAATTATGAAATACTAAGTGGATGTTATGGATTGGATGAATGTTAATCTTTTATAAAGAGTTATAAAATGAATTAGACATTTAAAATCTATAACAAAGATAAATGCATGCTCATCTAGGGTTAACAAATAACTTCTTGTTTTAAATAGTTAAAATAGGTCATTATCTTGTAAAACTTCGGTTACAAACTCAACCGGACTAAATCCTTTCTGAGGTTAGAGGTATTTAAGTTGATGGTTTACGACACACCTACTACCTGTAGATTTTAAGTTGGTTCTTGAGCGTTGTTAACCCGAGTTATGAGCATGCATGAGTGATGTGAGCTAATAAAATGGTTTATCACTTAGACATCGTAGGTTAAATCCAAATATAAAAGTTATACTTGGATAAACACCTAGATTCAAATGTTTTTATTAGCCGGAATATACCTAAGTAAATATTTAACCAAAAAAATAGAACACTTTAGTGGGAGATTAATGATATATATGATATATTGTGTTTAGTTCACATGTCCCTGAGAGTTCATATCGTGAGATCCATGTTCAGCTTCATGTCACTTTTACCGTGATTGCTTCATTCTGAAAGTTTTGGCATGGGTCAATAGCAAGGTGAATAGGGAAAGTTGTTCATAGTAAGTGGGAGAGGGAAATGTGTCAACATATCCTACGATCTCCTCCATTAGGTTGCATCGTGAGATTATCATGTTCTTCTTGTGTGTCATTTTTAGGCAACCATACATTCAGATGATTGTTTCATGAGGATTGGAACATCGTAAACTTCATAAATGAATAGGGTTTTTTAGTTCCATCTTTAACATTGTCTTCCAATTTGGGAGCTTGTTGATACTGTTCTATGAAACCTACAAATGGAGGGACACACTTACAACAGTTACTAAGTGTTAGAAAGTTCTTGACCGAAAACGATAGCTAAATGACTATAGAAATAAAGAGTTATTCTAGCATTATTATTTAGTCAAGAATGTCTTACATCAGTGAATGATTATTTGATTGCCCCTCAATAACATCTATTATGACTCACTAAAGTATCATTGCAGATAGTAATGAAATATAGGTATATTATTACTTTTGCTAAAATTTAATTTGATTTAAAAGAAATTCACTAAATAGAATTTTCTTATATTTTCAGCATGTCGAACTTTTCTATACAAATTTTCGCTTTCGATATCCTTAAAGTTAAAATTATCCAACATGAAAATTGAATATAACGTAATACAAACAAATGATGGTTAAAAAAAAAATTAACAGAGGAATGTCCTCTAACTCCTTACTCATCTGAAAACAAAAATGTTTGGAATGTTTATGACAGATGGATTAAGGAAAATGATAAAGCCCGAGTCTATATTTTAGCAAGAAAATCTGATGTTCTAGCTAAGAAATACGAGACATGGTCTCCGCCAAAAAGATCATAGATTCGTTGCAAACATTGTTTGATCAATTTCTCTGGCTCGATATTCTCAATGATGCTTATAACTATGGCATAGAGGATAGAATCGTTGTTATAGAACATGTTCTAGATATTTTGAAGATAATGAACAATACTGTCATGGATGAGAAAGCTAAGGAAGCACAAAAAAGTAAATATGATTTACTCATTGTAGAAATATATTTAGTGGAAAAAGATAAATTAACTTGGATACTAGATTCAGAGGCCGCGAATCATATTTGCGCTTTCACTTAGGAAACTAGTTCCTAGAGGCAGCTTACATAAGGTAAGACAACTTTCAAGGTTAAGATCGGGGAGGTTGTCTCAGTTAAGGAAGTGGGAGATATGAAGTTGTTTGTCGAAGATAGATTCATTTTACTTGAAAATGTATTTTATGTTCCTACTATGAGGAAGAGACTAATATATATCAATTGTTTGCTAGAATAAAAGTATAAGGTTTCTTTTGAAATTAATGAAGTATTCATTATCTCAAAAGAAGTTAAAATATGTTCAGCATAATTAGAAAACAACTTATATGTGTTAAAATCAAATGAGACAAAAACTATATTGAATATAGAGATGCTTAAATCAGCTAAAACTCAAAATAAGAGGCGAAAAGTTTCTCCAAATGCCTATCTTTGGCACTTAAGACTTGACCACATAAATTTGAATAGGATTAGGAGATTGGTTAAAAGTGGACTCTTAAATCAGTTAGAAGACAACTCTCTACCTCCGTGTGAGTCTTGTCTTGAGGGTAAGATGATTAAAAGATCTTTTAGAGGAAAACGCCTTAAAGCCAAAGAACCTTTAGAGCTCGTGCATTCAAACCTCTGTGGTCCGATAAATGTGAATGTATGATGCGGGTATGAATATTTCATCAGTTTTATTGATGATTATTCTAGGTATGGCTATGCTTACCTATTGCATTATAAGTCCGAAACTCTTGAAAAGTTTAAGGAGTATAAGGTAGAGGTTGAGAACTTGTAAGGTCAAAATATTAAAGCACTTCGATCAGATTAAGAAGAAGAGTATATGAACTTGAGATTTCAAGACTATTTGATAGAACACGGTTCAATCTCAACTCATAACATTGGATACACCTTAATAGAATGGTTCGTTCGATTAAGAGGAGAAATAGAACCCTGTTAGACATGGTTCGTTCGATGTTGAGTCATGCTCAGTTACCTAATTCATTATAGAGATACGAAGTACATACTAAAGTATATATTTTGAACATGGATCTCTCAAAAAGTTTTTCTAAAACACCTTAAGAGTTATGGAGAGGGCATAAAGGTAATTTATATCACTTCAAGATTTGGGATGCCCGACATATGTGGTTGTACAGAACCCGAAGAAACTTGAATGCCATTCAAAAGCATGCTTATTTGTAGGATAACCCAAAGAAATGAAAGGTGGTATGTTTTATGATCCTCTAGATGATAAACTATTTGTATCGACAAATACTACATTCTTAAAGGATGACCACATAAGAAATCATCAACCTCGCAGTAAGTTAGTATTAAGTGAAATTTCAAAAAAAGCTACAGATAGATCAACAGGCGTTGTTGATCAGGTCGGTTCTTCAACAAAAGTTGTTGATAAAACTAGTACGTTTGGTTGGTCACATCCTTTTCAAGAGTTGAGAATGCCTCGACGTAGTGAGAAGGTTGTTCAACAGTCTGACCGATACATGAGTTTAACAGAAACTCAGGTCACCATACCTAATGATGGCTTCAAGGATCCATTGACCTTTAAATAGGCAATGAAAGATGTGGATCGACACTAGTGGATAAAAGTCATGGACCTTGAAATGGAGTCTATGTTCTTCAGTCTGAGAAATTATAGTTCAACCAGATGGAGTAAAATCTATTGGTTGTCAATGGTTTTATAAGAAGAAATCAGACCAAGCCGGTAAGGTACAAACCTATAAGGCTTGACTTGTGGCAAAAGGGTTTACCCAAAGAGAAGGGGTGGACTATGAAAAAACCTTCTCTTTGGTTGCCATGATTAAGTCGATTAGAATACTCTTATCTATAGTTGTCATTTATGATTATGAGATATTGAAAATGGCTACCAAGACAGCTTTTCTGAATGGCTATCTTGAAGAGAGTATCTACATGGCTCAACGAGAGAAGTTCATTGAACAGGATCAATAGCAAAATATTTGTAAGCTAAAATGATCCATTTATGGGTTGAAACAAGTATCTAGATCCTAAAATATAAGGTTTGATACAACGATCAAATCGTATAGTTTTAAACAGAACATTGATGAACCTTATGTATACAAGAAGATTGTCAACAAGTCTGTAGCTTTTTGGGTGTTATACGTTGATGATATCTTACTCAATGGAAATGAGGTAGAATTTATGGCTGATGTTAAGAGTGAAGGAACTCTTATCAAAGAGAACTCATGAGCGGAAGTACAATCGGAGTGAGAGACTTAGTAAATAAATAAAAAATGAGTGAGAGACTTACCTTTAGTAAATAATTACAAGCATTCACAAACATACAAACAAGTTACGCACCTTCTAAAAACTTATGGCATGCTTTAGTAAATAAATAAAAAAGGAGTGAGAGACTTACCTTTGAAGAACTCTTCTTCCACAGACCTCTCACTCTCGTGAAGAACTTGGATAGCAAAATCTCACTCTCGCCCAGATCGTCTACTCAATCATCTGGTCAATCACAAATAATCTTCTCCACGAACAAGTAACCTCTCGGACACCACCACTCAGTAACCCTGTATTCTCACCCTTGTGTTCTTAGAGGGAGAATCCAGGAGGTGTGGGTTCTATTGGATTTGGTAGAGGAAAGAGGAAACAACGATCCCACTATACGACCAAGCAAGTTGAAGAGTATACTTCTAACGCATAGACTTTGTGCTTGATCATTTAGTGAAACTTAACAGGTACATGATCGTTTAGGAAACATAAGCTTGATCATTTACATGATCATTTAGTGAATCCGCTAGCCACGCGATCATTTAGTAAAAGGCTACACGATTGTTTAAAGAATGGTGTGTGTACACGATCGTTTAAACAAACACTTGAAGGATGTCGTATAGTCTCTCGTGAGCTAAATGATTAGTAGTGTACTTAATGAAGCGATCCCCTACAAAATGAGAATATTTTTCATTTTATCCTTCAGTTATGATAACTGAGTATAACCTCCCACTTCATGCACGGTTAAAGGAGAAACCACCCAATATTATCTCATAATTATTTTAATTATAAATAAATATAATAACTAATTTATCATATTATATTTATAACCTATAGTTTTAATATCACATCATATATAACATTTAAACCATAGTCCTTTTCTCCTTTACTTGATATAAATCATATTTATATCATATTCCTCCAATTAATGTATCTCATACATCATATCAATTATATCATATATAATTGAACCAGTTTAATCATATTATATATAGTCAAACTCCCTTTTGTCAATTTGAGCACTTCAAATTGACCCAAAAACTTATTCTCAACTTGAATCCATTGAGCTACCAAGGGGACCTTATGGACCCGTAGCTTGAAGCTCCAACGGTACGTGAATAACTGACTAAACTCTTTAATCACGAGATCCACCATTCGTTAACTTTCAGACACTCCACTAAAGACCGACAACTACACTCTTCTTACTACAAATATATTTTTGTGTCCATCAGATATAACCAGTCAACAGTATGATAACCCTTCACAAATGCTCGTATGTATAGCTGGACCAATTTACCATTTTGCCCTTGTAGTTACATCTAATTCCTTAACTACCATTGATCTCTAATGAACAATATATCATAGTTCCACTATGAGTGGACATATCTCAGGCCATGAGAAGCTGTGTGGCGCCACATCATTCAAGCCCTAGAATCAACCCTTAAGGGAGCAATCTATCTACTTACCCCTGCTTCGTGGAAGTAAATTCCATGTTATGTAGTCGAGTTCCCAGCTCCCCAATCAGACGAATCCCCAAAATGGTAGGTTTGAGTCGGCAATCTGGACACTCACACACACGTAAATCAAAGGACCGCTCTCATAGATAGGAGTTCTCAACTCACTCAGGATTAAGGTCATATTACCTATGGTCATCCTAGTGAAATGAAGTCTTTGTCATGAACAATGTTATATAATGAGACTGAACACTTCGTGGTTCGGTCTTATATAAACTCCTTTGTATAGGACACCATCGCTTACATGTCTCCACATGAATGATCAGGATCAGACCATCTGTAACTATCTAGCACGTCACAACACTTGTAACTATCTACAAAGTAGATCGTATCCGTAGTGTCAACAGAATAAAGTTTCTCTTTTATATCCATATACTACAGACCATTTAGGTTACCACTTAAGGCATGATCCACTTGTATGTCTCCATATACATGCTTAAGTTACAACAACAACCAGGGATCTTAGTTTATTGGTTTATGGTAAATGCAGATAAAATATCGCATATTTCATAGACAACAGTGAGGAAAATATCTCATATTATTACGTCACAAACATTTGTTCATACAGGTTTTTACAAACTACAGGACCCTACAAGAGTTTAGGGCATCAACCCCAATAAAGAGATGGCTAGCATCACAATTTCAAATGAAAGATTTGAGAGATGCTCAACATGTTCTTAGAATCCAAATTTTTCGGAATCACAAGAGCATATCACTCGCTTTATCTCAAACATCTTATATAGACAAGATGTTGTCTACATATAAAATGCAAAATTCTAAGAGGGGGTTATTACCTTTCATGCATGGAATCCATTTATCTAAGGAGCAATGTCCTAAGACACCTCAAGGGATTGAGAATTCCCTATGACTTGTTGTGTACACGATCAGACATATACTATGCAGTTGGAATAGTCAGCAAGTTTCAGTATAATCCTGGATATGATCATTGGATTGTCATTAAGAATATCCTCAATTATATTTGGAGAACGAGGGACTATATGCTCATGTATGCTATTAAGGATCTGATCTTTACAAGATACAATGACTCTGATTTTCAGACCGATATAGATTCAACAAAAAAAACGTTGAGATCAGTGTTCACTCTGAACAGAGGAGCTATAATATGAAGGAATATAAAGCAAAGTTGTATTGCTGACTCCAGCATGGAAGCAGAGTATGTGGTTGCATGTGTAGTAACAAAAGAAGCAGTATGGCTTAGGAAGTTCTTGATCGATTTGGAAGTGGTTCCAAATATGCATATGACTATCATTCTATTGTGATAACAGTGGAGTAGTTTTAAATTCCAAAGAACCTAGAAGCCATAACTACGGGAAGCATATCAAGCACAAAGTACCATCTCATCAAGGAGATAATACACCGAGGAGACGTGATAGTCATGCAGATAGCCTCATAAGACAATTTGGCTGATCCATTTACTAAAACCCTCATGGCTAAAGTGTTTGAGGGTTACCTAGTGGAACTAGGACTACGGGTTTTATAAATCTATGGCAAGTGGGAGAATTCATGGATGGTAGATGCCTTAGTGTATTGTATTTATGTTTTCTATCATACTCAATATTGTATATATGATACTCTAATAATCTTTTAGTCCAAGTGGGAGTTTGTTGAGTTGTACGTTCTAAAACTCACAGTTTGTAAAAATTAAACATATTCTATTCGTAATAAAGATGTGCCTAATGTTCATTCAGTAAAGTTGTTATTAAATATGTGAATTGCTTTTATAAAAAGCCCAAATCCAATAAACTAACGAACCCCTGGCTATAACATGAATAATTGAATTTTATGTGGAGACATAAAAGTGGACCAAGTTGAGTATATAGCCAAAACAATCTATAAGTATAAGGAGAGGATTGGGTACCTTATCCTAGGGACACAATGGATGCGGCTCGCTTTGTATTTGACACACACAATGTGATCCCGAAATTGTTCATGCCGAGGCATGCGAGTGGGGCATCCTATGCAAAAGATGTTTGCATAAGACCAGACCACGAAATAATCACTTTTCTTTATAACATTGTTTGTTGTTAAACTGACTATTTCGATTCGATGACCTAAGATTGTTGGGATTGGTGTCCTAATTCTCCCGAAGTCTCGTTGTTTGTAATCATACACATTGTTTGATGAATAAAATAATTGTTATTTCATTCTGGCATTTACTCATATCCAATAAACAAAGCTCCATGGTTATCTTATGTGAACTTAAGTATGTATATGTGATATACAAGTAGATCATGCCTTAAGTAATAACCTAAATAGGTCTGTAGTATAAGGATTAAAGTGGGATAGCTGATCCTGGTGACACTATGGATACGACCCGCTTTGTAGAGATTTGCAAGTGTTATAAACTACTACAGATTGTAGATCCGGACCATTCATGTGGAGACGTGCGACCGGAGGTGTCCTATACAAAGAATTTGTATAGGATCAGATCATGAGATGACTAGACTCTGTATATAACGCCGTTGATACTAGAGACTTATATCTCACCTAAATGACCATAGGTAACACGACCTCAATCCTGAGTGTTTTGGAAACTTCTACCTTTGAGGGTGGTCCTTTGATTAGTATGGGTGATGGCCAACTGAACATGCCTACCTTTTTAGGGACTTGTCTGCTCTAGGAACTGGGAACTCAATACACAAGATGAAATTCACTCCTTTTCCGAAGCAGGGATAAGTAGAGAGATTGCTCCCTTAAAGACTAATTACGGGGCTTGAACATAGTGGTCATAGCTTCTCTTTGGAAGAGAGGACTTAGTCATAGTAGGACTACGACTTATGTTCATTAGAGGGATCAGTGGTACTTAAGGAGTTAGATGTAACTACAGGGGCATAATAGTTATTGGCCAAGTTATACTTACGAGCAATCTGTGAAGGGTTGTCGAACTGCTGATTTGTTAAGATGGACACATAATATATTTGTAGTAAGGTGAGTTCAGCTGTCGGTCTTTAGTGGAGTGCCTGGTAGTTAACGGATGATGGATCCCATGATTAAAGAGTTTAGTTAATTATTCACGTACTGTTGGTGCTTTGAGCTACAGGTCCATGAGGTCCTCTTGGTAGCTCAATGGATTCACTTGAGGATCAGCTCTTGGTGTTGATTTGAAATGCTCAAATTGACAAGAGGTAATTCAATTATATATGATATGATCGGCATAATGTATTAGATACATCTATTGGAGGATTAATGTAAATGAGATTTACATTAAGCACCATGGAATAGAAAAAAAGCTATGGTTTATATGTTACATGAGATGTAATATTAAAACTATAGGTTATAAATATAGTATGAGAAGTTGGTTATCATTTATATTTATAATAATATTAATTATTGGATAATTAATTCTTTTTCTCTAATAACCAATTAAGTGGGAGGTTATTAGTGGTTTCATGGTAACCGTGAGATAAAAAGAAAATTATTTTCCTAATTTTAGTAATGTTAAAGTTTGCAAAATTATTTTTTGAGATTTTTCTCTTTGGAATTATCTCACGAAAGTTGTCAAGTAAATTAGATTTACTAAGCAACAACTTGGATAAGGTAAACGATCGTGTAGTGTTTGTAGGCGAAAGAAACTTAGCTAAGCGATGAGCTAAACGATCGCATAGCTTTTGCTAGACGATTGTTTAGTTTTTGCTAAACGATTGGGTATCGACCTATACGATAGGTTCAACCATCTCTCACTTGCTCAATCATTTACACAATTGTTGTTTCCTCCATCTTCTGCCTCAAACCAAGTCCACACAGAGATCACTCTCTGGATTCTCACACCGAGAATACCAAGGTAGCCTTCTTGGTGGTGTCATACTCAACTCAACATCGTCGAGGTTCTGTAGAGGCCGTTTGTGCTGTTGGGGTGTTCATAACTGAGGTGATCGCTGAGTTCGAATGCGCGGTGTTCATGCTATATAGTAGTCGTGTTGGACAAGCATTCGAGGTTGCTGTGTTCGAGCGTTCATGATCAAAAAGCTTGGCGATGAGTTTACAAATGTGTTTAGTGTCTCTCCTTGATTATTTGTAGTATCATGCTATAATTTCTGTAATGAATGCATATGTTTTTGTTTATGATTGTAATAGTAAAGTTCATATATGATTGAAATTTGGAATGATCTTTTCGCTACTCATAGAAATCTTCGTGTTCGATTTTCTTCAATCTTAATCCTGAGCTAACTATGAACTTTTGTTTATTCGAGATTATCATTTAATCTACATGGGTGAGAGTGGTTCAACAGAACCAACTTAATAAGTATCTCATTTTAGGGGTAAGACCAGGTAAATAGTTAGGGATATAGTCCTGTAAGATGAACTTCACTCCTACTTGATTTCAGGGTTAGTAGATAGGTTGTTCCCTTAAGTACTGATTCCTAGTCTTGAACAATGGGCCCCACCCTCTATGACTAAGAGGAACTCAGTTTAGTGGTAGGACCATAAACCAATTGTTCAATAGTAGATCAGTGGAGACTTAAGAGCAAGATGTATCTATAAAGGTAAAATGGTAATTTTGACCCAGATGTATTTACGAACAACCTGTGAAGAATTGATCTACCGATCATGGTTAAAATCAAGTGGACAAAAATATATCTATAGTAAGGAGAATGAAACTACAGAGCTTTAATGGAGTGTCCCGGTAGTTGGTGAATGTTGGTTAATTTAGTTAAAAGAATTCAGACAATTAATCTCGAATCGTTTGAGCTCATGATCTATAGGTCCATTAGATCCCTCTACTAGCTTATAAACGGACAAAAGCTTAGATTAGTGTGATGAAAAAATTTAAAACGTTCAATTTTGATTTAAGGAAATTATTAATTATATACGATATAGTTAAACGTTCAATTATCGAATTAAACGAAATTGAAGTATTGGAAAAATATTAAATATAATTTGAATATTTTATGAATAGGGATTCATATTAAGAACTTGGGAGGATTACTAATTTAATATTTGCCATGAAATTATTTTAATCAATTAAATTGTTTAATTAATTATCTAAGATTAATTTTATTTAAAATTATTTTAAAAGAATTTTATTTTATTTTAAATTAATTAAGTGAATTAATTTTAGAAATCAAGTTTATTTAAAATGATTTTTGAGAAAATCATTTTAATCGGAAAAAACATGTTACTGGGTTATTCTCGCATGAAAAGATGGTGTCAAGAATTTCAATTTACATGTTGTTTGTAATAAAAAGAAATTGGAAATTCTAAGATAGGGTTCATGCATTTTTTTTTTTTTTTGAGTAATTACAATTGGTATTATTTTTAGGAATGATAACTAAGTGTATAACATTATTTTAAGAAAATTACAAATATAAACAAATTTATCAACAGCACTATGGACGGCTTAAATTTGTCCCAGCCTTCTTTCTCTTTTGTTGCCTTTTATTCGGACATTCTTAATTTTATTTTTTGTATTATCTATTTTAATATTGTTTTTGGAATCTTTTTCTTTTACTCATTTATGGTCCTCCAAATCTCTTGACAAGGTTTCATTGTCAGTATGGATTGTTTATATTTCTCACCCTTTTTCTCTTTTTTTGTTGTTCCTTTTTATATAATTCTTTAGTTTCAATTTTGATATATTATTTTGTTTGGTTCTACTATTATTTGGTTTATGGTGTTAACTTCGTACATTACTTTTTCTTTTATCTATGATTCATACACTATTGCTGATAGATTTGTCTATATTTGAATTTTTTTATAAATGATGTTATACACTTGGTTATTATTCCTAAAAATACTACCAATTGTAATTAACCTTATTAAAAAGTCTAAGACTTTTTATAACATTTTTGTAGAACTATTTTGGATGCTATAATAAAATATGAAGGTATAACTAATACTTTGTTATAAAAAAAACATTTAATAACACATTTTATTAAAGCTATAGTATGTAAATAGCTAAAATAAAAGTGAAATTATTTAACGCTATAGTAACACTTTTTTAACGCTATAGTATTTATAGCTAGCTTTAATCTTATGCAGGTAAGGTAGTCTTTTCTAATAGCTATAATTACTATAATAATCTTTTGATAGCACTTTTTTTTTCAATATATAAATTTTGTTATAACTTTACTCTTGGCTATAAATGGTACAATTTTTTTTTTCCAACAAGAATAATTTGTATATAATTCTCATATTTGTGTTAAAAATAAACTCGTGACTCGAGCTCAACCCACACATATTAAATACATCATAACACATTAAATACTACTTTCATTCATAATTGAAATTTTATAAACCTATTAACATTACAAAAAAAAAAAAAAAAACAAAGTAATCATTTCCTAGAACAAAGTATACAAATGATACAAAATAAAGTAAAGTATCTTTCATGTTTATTTTTGCAAGTAAATAAAATATTTTGCAAGCCTTTTTTGTTCACTAGTAATTCCTAAGATTCTCTTGATCTTCCAATAGACATTTCTACCTTTTGATGGACACCTATTAAACAAAAAAACATAGACACATAAATCAAAAAAATAAAAAAATAAAAAACATAACAAAAGAAACCTATTGAATTAATAACACAAGTCATCTAGAAATCCACTGACACCAAACCAAAACAACAAATTACATAGTTAAACATCTCAGACTTATAAACCCAATAAATCTCATCATCAATAAAAACCAAAGCAAACATTGAATTGTGATGGGTTTGAATTTCAATTTTTGATCACATTCAAACTGCAATTGTTTGAAGCTAATAACAATATTTTTTGATAATTTGATCAAGGATTTAATTTGGACATTAGATTGTGTTTTCAGTGGCCAACCAATGTATTCAGTGTAGAAACCCAGGTCTTCTTTAGGGTATCTTGTCGACTTTCTGCATATGTAAATATCTCTAGTCTATCAGAGATTTAACTATTTCACATATTTAATTCCCAATTGTTTCAAGACATAATTTAGTCTATTGTGTCTTACAAACGAGGAAGATGAGTTATAAAACGATTTGAAATTTATGGAAAATTTTGTAATGGCTGTTGATAAAGAAATATTTATGGAGATTTTGGTTTGATATTGGTGATTTTCTTTCGAATGATTTATAATTGTTGATAAAAAAAAAAATATATTTATGAAGCCTTCAAAATCTTTAAAAATAGTATTATAAACCTTTGAAAATAATGAAACTTTCGAAAAAGACTATTCGACAGTCGATAAATAATTTGATAATTTTCGACCTTTGAAAAATAATAATTTTTTAAGTTTGGTAAACCTTTGAAAATTTTTTTCGACGAGATCTATTTCAACACTTCTTAAAAGTTGAGATAGATTTTTCTGAAAGTCAAAGCTTTGAAAATGGTCAATTTTCTCATAACGGTCTCTTTTAAAAGGCGCAAGAGGCTTCTTTGCTTTCAATTAGGCTTTTTTATTTTTCTCAAATTCGGATGAAAGAGGTTACTTTCGAATTCCAATTCGTATTTAATTCTTCTTCTTTTCAATACTCTTCTAGTTAATTAATTACTTCAATTATATATTTTCTTCTTTGTTAATCTTCTGGTTAATTCATTAACTTTCTTCTTCTTCCTTTCAGTTTATTTTTTTATCGTCTTTACAGTCAAGATCTTGAATCTGCATTTTGTATGAGGCATGCATAGGTTTTAGAGGTACATTTATCTTTTATTATTCCTCAATCTCTCTTCAGTATTACCTTTTTTTTTTTTAATTATATAATGGTTGGACTAATTAATTAAGGGCTATTTGGTTGGTAGGCTTTATGTCAATTCTCATGCTTGTTTCACAGTTTTCACCCCTTTGCCTGGGAATAAGTTATTCCCAAACATTGTCATTTCCCACATATAAGGGTTTTCAAGAAACGTATGTCAGGAGAGCCTCTAATTTTAAAGAGGTAAGTTAATTAGCCAAACTTTGTTTGATTTATTATTATTATGAGTCTAATTACGTTTTGCCTATCTCTCTTACATTATATTAGTAAATATGAGGTGATTTAAGAAAATTTGAATTGTCTGAAGTTGTTGTGAAATTAAGGAGCACGATGGGGACACGGATATAGAGAAAATAAAATATAATAATATAAAATATATAAAATATAATATAAAATAAAATAACTAAAAACATAAAATAACTAAAATTGTAAAATTGGATAATATGAAAATTAGTGGAATTTTGAAGTGGAATTCTCACCAATGTATGTGTGCTTTTAAGATCCACCAAATGTCACAATTTATAGGCAAAGTGACAAGTAGGATGTGGACTTACATGGATTACAAAGCACATGGACAACATGAAGGGTGACACATGGCTTTTGGGACACTATTCATAATACTCCCCCTTAGATGCCCATATATATATGAAATATGCCTCGTTAAAACCTTGGAAAAACCCAATAGGAAAAAAACACTAGTGAAGAAAAAATAGTACATATTTCATATAATATATACTCTTAGAAGAATACAATATATTTACTCCCCTCATGAAAACATCACTTAAGATCTTTAAGTCGCCGCATTCCAATGTATTGTGCACCAATTTTTCAAAAGTTGCTGTTAGTAATGCTTTTGTAAATAAGTCTGCCAGATTATCCTTCGAACAAATTTGTTGCACAGTGATGTCGCCATTTTTTTCAAGATCATGAGTGTAGAAAAGCTTCGGTGAAATATGTTTTGTTCTATCTCTTTTAATATATTCTCCTTTGAGCTTCGGTGAAATATGTTTTGTTCTATCTCTTTTAATATATTCTCCTTTGATTTGAGCTATGGAAGCTGTGTTGTCTTCATATAATATTGTTGGAAGATTTTTATTAGAAGTCAAGCCATATGTTTTACGAATGTGCTGATCATTGACCTTAGTCATATACATTCTCGACTAGTCTCGTGAATTGCAAGAATTTTAGCATGATTTGAGGATGTGGCCGATATAGTCTGTTTCATCGATCGCCATGATATAGTAGTTCCTCCACATGTGAACAGATAACCTGTTTGAGATCTATCTTGGTATGGTGAGATAAATATCCAAAATCTGCATAATCAACTAGATCAAAATTCAATTTATTTGAATAAAACAAACCCATATCATTTGTTCCTCGGAGATAATGGAGTATACGCTTAATTCCGTTCCAATGTTTTTTTGTAGGAGAAGAATTATATCTAGCTAATCAATTTACTGAAAATGCAATATCTGGTCTTTTATTATTAGCAAGATACATAAGTGCACCAATCGCACTAAGATATGGTACTTCAAGACCAAGAAGTTTTTCATTATCTTCTCGAGGTTGAAATATATCTTTCTTTATATCCAATGAATGGACTTCCATTAGAATGTTTAATAGATGTGCTTTGTCCATATAAATTTTTTTCAAAATTTTCCTGTATAAGTTGATTGATGAATAAATAATCCATCTGCTAAATGCTCAATTTGCAAACCAAGGCAAATTTTTTTTTTTTTTTTTTGAGATCTTTCATCTCAAATTCTTTCTTAAGATATTCTATTGCCTTTGAAAGCTCTGAGTTCCAATTATATTTAAGTCATCAACATATACAGTTATAATAGCAAATCCTGATTGTGATTTCTTTATAAAAACACAAGGATATATTGGATTATTTTGATATCCTTCTCTCAATAAATATCCACTCAGGTGATTGTACCACATTCGTTTTGATTGTTTCAATCCATACAGTGATCTCTGTAACTTTATTGAATACCATTCCCAAAAATTTTTACGTATATGTTTCAGGTCCCTTAAATTCTTTTGGGATTCTCATATAAATATCATTATCAAGAGATCCAAATAAATATATTGTGAATACATCCATAAGATACATATCTAGACTTTTACACAGTCAAGCCAATTAAATATCTTAGTGTAATTGCATTCATCACTGGAGAATATGTCTCATCATAATCAATACTAGGTCTTTGTGAAAAACCTTGTGCAACTAGTCTTGCAATCTTGTGACCTCATTATTTGTATCACACAAGTTTAATACCTTTTGGTGTTTGAACTACTGGTCCAAAAACCTAATGTTTTGAAAGTGAATTTAATTTTGCCTCAATTGCTTCTTTCCAATGAAGTCAATCTTTTCTATGTCGACATTCTTTAACAGATTTTAGTTCAAGATCCATACTTTTAGATATAATATCAAGAGTAACATGACATAGTTTATTGAAATCTCATTATTATCTTTAGGTTTTCACCTTCCTCACTAGTTATGTCGAGGATTTCTTTATGTATTTACATCATCAACTAAGTCTTTTTCACTATTAATTATTTTTCAGTTTTGAGGATTTTTATCTTTGGAACCCATTGGTCTACCACGCTTCTGACATGTTCCAGACTCATTAGTGAGAACTTGTTGTGTTGGGATATCAATTTTTTTATGGAACATTTGCAGCTGGTATATGTGACTTAATTACTTTCTTTGCAACTATAAATCCATTGATAATTTATTTGCTATATTTTGCAAATGAATTATTTTTCGAACTTCAAGTTCACATCGATCTGTACGAAGATCTAAAATCAGACAATAACTATGCACTCCGTATAATTTCTTTTTCCAACTTCTTAATTCCTCCTAATATTGGAAAGTGTGTCTCATTAAAATGACAATCAGCAAATCGTGTAGTAAATACATCACCCGATAGGGGTTCAAGATATTTAATAATTGATAGGGAATCATATCCAACATATATTCCCAACCTCCTTTGAAGACCCATCTTAGTGTGTTGTGGTGGAACAATTGGAACATATACTACACATCCAAAAATTCTCAGATGGGAAATATTTGGTTCATGACTATAAGATAATTGTAATGACGAATACTATGATAAGCTGCTGGCCTAATGCATACAAGTGATATTGCATACAAAATAACATGTCCCCATACAGATGAAAGAAGCTGGGCTCTCATAAGTAATGGTCTTGCAATTAATTGAAAACGTTTTATAAATGATTCTGATAAACCATTTTGTGTATGAATATGAGCTACAGGATGTTCAACACTTATCCCAATTAACATACAATAATTATCAAAAGCTTGAGATGGAAATTCATCAACATTATCAAAACGAATGGTCTTAATCGTATGATCAGAAAATTGTGCACTTAACTTAATTATTTGAGCAAGTAATCTTGCAAATGCAAGATTTCAACTTAATAATAAGAACACGTGTGACTATCTACTTGATGCATCTATTAATACCATAAAACATCTAAATGGTCCACACTTAATGGGTTAATGGGTCCACATATATCACCATGATTTCATTCTAAAAATGCAGGTGATTCAGTCTCCACTTTAAATGGTGATGGTCTAATTATCAATTTTTCTTGAGAGCAAGCATCACATGATAATTCATATGTTTCAATTACTCGTATATGAGTATAATATAATCCAGAAGATAAAGCAGACAACTCTTCTAGTATACGTTTTTCATTTGAGACAATGGATATGACATATGGATATTCCACATTATTCTTACTATCAGTCTCAATATGATAACCATTGTAACGTATATCTTTAAAACTTAGACGGTTCTCTTTGATTGACTAGAGAAAAATGCATTGTCAATGTAAATTTTTTTCCTCTAGACAAAATAATATTTACTTTTCCAAAACCTTCGATTAAATTTGCATAACCTGATATTGTATTTACTTTTGCTTTCAGCATCGTCAATTTGAAAAAGTAATTTTCATTTGTAAGTATTGTATGTGTAGTTGCACTGTCCGCTAGATATAGATCTTCTTTGCTCATTTTTGAAACAACCAACATATGAAAATGATCCATGTTTTTTCATTAAAAGAAAATATTACAATAAGAAAAACAATATTTAAAATATACAAAAGTTACTAAAAAAAGCATGAAGATAGATAAAAGGAAACAAGAATATTAAGTCTAGATGTTCTCAAAATAAAAAGAAACACTTTATAATCCACCAACTATGCCAATCTTCTCTTTAGAAGATTCAAAGAGGTCCACCACATCTAAATTTGTCACTTGGGATGAGTCAAATATGTCATTATCCTAGTGTACAAAATTTTCTTCCACATTTTTCTCTTTTTCCTTCAGGGAGGGTGTTGGGAATGGTATCCTAATTCTCCCGGAGTCTCGTTGTTTTGTAAAGATACACATTGTTTAATGAATAAAATAAGTGTTATTTAATTCTGGCATTTACTCATATCCAATAAACAAAGCTCCTTGGTTATCTTATGTGAATTTAAGCATGTATATGTGATATACAAGTGGATCATGCCTTAAGTGATAATCTAAATAGGTCTGTAGTATAAGGATTAAGGTGGGATATCTGATCTTGGTAATACTACGGATACGGCCCGCTTTGTAGAAGTTTGCAGATGTTGTAAACTACTATATATGGTAGATCCTGATCATTCATGTGGAGATGTACGAACGGGGGTGTCCTATACAAAGAGTTTGTATAAGACCTGGACCATGAGATAACTCGACTATATATATAATGACGTTGATACTAGAGACTTACATCTCTACTAAATGACCATATGTGACATGACCTCAATCCTGAATATTTTGGGAACTCCTGCCTTTGAGGGCGGTCCTTTGATTAGTATGGGTGAGAGTGGCTAGATTGTTAACTCAACATGCCTACCTTTTTGGGGACTTGTCTGATCTGGGAGGTGGGAACTCAATCCACAATATGGAATTCGGTCATTTAACTAAGCAGTGATAAGTAGAGAGATTGCTCCCTTAAGAGCTGATTCCGGGGCTTGAACATAGTGGCCACAACTTCTCTTTGGGAGAGAATACTCAGTCATAGTAGGACTATAATTAATACTCATTAAAGGGATCAGTGGTACTTAAGGAGAAATATGTAACTACAGGGGCATAATGGTTATTGGCCCAGCTATACTTACGAACGATCTGTGAAGGGTTATCGCACTGCTCATTGGTTAAGATGGACACATAATATATCTGTGGTAAGAAGAGTTTAGTTGCCGGTCTTTGTGGAGTGCCTGGCAATTAACAGATGGTGGATCCCATGACTAAAGAGTTTAATCAGTTATTCACGTACTGTTGGAGCTTCGAGCTACAGGTCCATGAGGTCCCCTTGGTAGCTCAATGCATTCAGTTGAGGATCAGTTCTTGGTGTTGATTTGAAATGTTCAAATTGACAAGAGGTATTTTGATTATATATGATATAATCCGTATGATGTATGAGATACATGTAGTGGAGGATTGATGTAAATGAGATTTACATTAAATACCATGGAATAGAAAAAGAACTATGGTTTATATGTTTCATGAGATGAAATATTAAAACTATAGGTTATAAATATAGTATGATAAGTTGGTTTTCATTTATATCTATAATAACATTAATTATTAGACAATTAGTTATTTTTCTTTAATAACCAAGTTAGTGGGTGGTTATTGAATTCATGGTAACCATGAGTTTAAAAGGAAAATGGTATTCCTATTTTGAAAATGATGTTTTACAAAAGATTGAAATCTTTTTTTGACATTTCTCTCTCGCACAAAAGAATCTCACGGAGTTGTCAAGTAAATATGGATTTAATAAACGACGGCTAGGCGAGCTAAACGATCATGTAGAGTAGAGCTAAACGATCGTGCAGTATTTACTAAATGAGCGAGCTAAACAATCGTGCAGAGTAGAGCTAAAGGATCGGGCAGTATTTACTAAACGAACGCATAGTTTTGCTAGACGATCGCTTGCCCTAAGTAAACGATCGTGTAGTGTCTGTAGGTGACAGATCGAGCTAAACGATGAACTAAACAATCATATACTTTTTCTATACGATCGCTTAGCTTTCTCTAAACGATTGGGCATCGACCTATATGATAGGTCTCCGCCATTTCCTACTTGCCTAGTCGTGTACGCGATGGGTGTTTCCTTCTTCATCTGCCTCAATCCAAGTCCGAACAGAGCCCACCCTCTGGATTCTCACAACGAGAATATAAAGGTAGTCTTGTTGGTGGTGTCGGACTCAACTCGACACCGTCGAGGTTTTCTGGAGGCCGTTCGTGGTGCTGTGGAGGCCGTTCGTGTCGCTGAAGAGTTCGTGGCTGAGGAAATTGTTGAGGATCAGTGTGAAGAATTCGTGTTGTATTGCGGTCATGTAAATCGAGCATTCTTGGTCGCTGTTGTTCGAGCATTCGTGAGCAAGAAGCGTGGAGACGAGGCGACAAATGTTCGTAGAGTTCTTCCTTGTTCATTTATTGTTCATGTTGTAATTTCTGCATTTTAATTGAATAACTGCTTGTTTGAAGTCGACTGTAAATGTATTATTCATTCATGATTGGGATTTGGAATAATCTTGTTACGCTGCTCATGGAAATCTCAGATCCGATTTCCTTCAATTGGTATCAGAGCCAGGTTCTCTGATATTCCAAATTACAAATCTGAATCGAACGCTTTTTTCAGTCGCGGTGGGTTTCTACATTTGTGGTTAACCATTTTTTGCATTTGTGGTTAACCATTTTCTGCATTTGTGGATGAATATAATGAATGTTTCAGGTTTAAATTGCCTTTTTGTTAAAGCTTTTGGTATTACAAGGTGTTAATTGTAAGGGCCCTATTTTTGGGTGAAATTAAAATTGCAATCGAGTCTGTAATTCAAAAAGTTTTAGTTCGTCAAGTCGTTCGTGATGAAACTTCGGCGCATGACGATGCAGTTCTCAACGAAGAAGAAGACGAAGCGTTGGTCGGATCGTGTAGCCTCAGGTAAGCGATCATTAGGATTTAACTAAGCGCCTTAAGCGATATTTTTCATTAGGATCGTGTAGATCGTGTAGTATTTTCTTAACGATTGTTTAGCTACTGCTAAGCAATGAGGTAAATAGTTTACCATATCATGTAGCAGTTGTTGCGCGATCGCGTAGGCGCTGGAGGTAGACGATCGTAGAGGGAGCATGCGATGCTCATCGTTTAGTAGAAAGCGCGCGCTAGACGATCGTGTAGTTAGCAAGCTTCATTGCTTAGTTACTACCTATGCGATCGCACGTATGCGATACGAAGGCACTAGCTAAGAGATCGCTTAGGCGATGGTGCTTCACGGCATCGAAGTCGCTTAGACGATCGCGGAAGGCAGGCACTGTGTGAAGCACGCTAAGCGATCGTGTACTCCAGGCTTCATTTCTTAGTAAAGGTACACGATCTTATAGTAATAGCTAAACGATCGTTTGGATTTTTCTAGACGATCATATAGTACATGCTAAACGATCGTTTAGCTCTAGGAGAACTGGTAAGCAATGGAACAAAGTGTTTGTTTTATCGTGTAGAAGATCGCGGGGTGCCTTGTACATGATGGATGGTTGGAGAAACGATGCTTTGCCGAGCGGTTCAAGACCTAGTTTGCCTGTTTGAACCGGAGACTTTTTGTCTTTGTAGTAGTTAGCTTTCCTTTTGTGTTTTTAAGGCAATTTCACCCGATTCATCAACTTTTATTGCTTATACATGTGATGTATGGTGCTTATATGCCAAAGTGTTTGTCATATAGTTAAAACCCACCTTAGGTTGAAATTATTCATGTATCATGTATTATAGATGTTATAATATTGCATGAAGAAATTACTTGAAAGCATGAGCATGCATCAATAAATATATGAGTTATATTTTTTATGCAGTGAGCATTATCATGCATCATCCTTTTATTATACGTGTTATAGTCCAAGGGTGAATGAAAGCATGTTTTGCTTGTTTCTTTACGGTTTTGTATAGGTGTTATATAAAAGAAGTAGCAATGAATGGACAATGCATTGAGCGTGACACTTAGGCTGTTTATAATCATTATGAATGCCTTGCATATGTTAGCTTCGCATTGTGGTAGTTGTTTTCGTTTATAAATGTTATAAAGGTAATTAAACCTAAAATCATTCAGAGTTGCATGCGGACTTAGGGTGAACTCAAGTTTTTAAAAGGGTTTTAAAATTGGATTAAGAGAGACCTAGATTAATCTTTTAAAATCGGTTTAATAGGATTAAATTGGTTGAATAAAAGATTAAAGTTTTTGTAAACCTATCTATAAGGGACCTTTTGTCTAAGGTGGGTTCTGGCTAGGCTGGGGTTCTTAAGTTGACGGAAACATAACACCCCTACCTGGGAACCTACCTGAAAAAGTAAATTAGATAGATTTTCAAAAAACATGCGACAATTTGGTCAAAGATTCCGTTAAGAATTTTAATGGATGATGATAAAAAGTTGTTCAACTATCCAAGGTAAAAGTTACTCTTGGGAAAACCTAAAAGTCACTTAGTTAAAATCCTTAGTTGTGTTTTTTCAAATTAAGCTAAACCTTAGGTTATAAAATACTCAGTGGGAGGAAGAGGTGTATCAGATATGTCTATGATTCCACTCACGTTTCTCCTTGTATGTTCACACCGTGAGATTCATGCTTGGCCTCGTGGTGCCCAAGATACATCCCCCTTCAGATGGTATTTTCATGAGTCAATATCAAGGTGGATGGAGAGAGTGTTTATAGTAAGTGGGTGAAGGGTGTGTGTCAACACATCCTATGGCTCTGTCATTGGTTCACACCATGAAATCATTTTGTATGCCCTCATGTCGCTTTCGGAGTGTCCCCCTTCGGATGGATTTTGTGCAGTTGGTCAATATCAAGGTGAACTCCAGAAATGGATAGGGTCGCTTAAGGTTTTGCCCCAATCGGATTTTTTCCCTTCAGATTGGCCTTTTGGGATGGATCTTTAGGGCTTAAAATGGTGGGTCACACTTATGGGAGATTGTTAAGTAAGTTAATGATCTCTTGGCCAAATCAATGATGGTTGTCGTTATAGGAACAAGAGTTGTTCTGGTATTAATGACTGGTTGAGAACTTCTCAATATAGATGAGGGATAACTGACCTTCCTTCGGTGACTTTTGTCCTAAACCTTTGAAGTGTCATTGCGAAACTAGATGTCACACAAGGTTCATGTTAGTTTTTCTAAATCCTTATTGGATGTTGTCTTGTTTTACAATGGGTATTTGCTTAAAACCTAACGTAGGTCAATGTGTTTTTCTTTTCAGCAACTCGTTAGTATTTCCGTTTAAAGCTTTTAAAAATGACCGATTAATTACAGTGAAAAAAATCATGTGAAACGGATTTCGTGGCAAATAACCTCCATCCTACTACTCTCCAAAAAAAGGAGACAATATAGTAAATATGATTTATTTGTCTTGGAGACATGTCTGGTAGAGAATGATGATTCTGTTTGGATCCTAGATTCAGGTGCTACCAATCATGTCAGTTCCTTTTACCAAGGATTCAGATCCTGACAAATGTTGTCACTGGGAGAGATGTCTCTTCGCTTTGGTATTGGTGAGGTTGTTTCAGCTGTTGTTGTAGCCAGGCTGAAGTTATTTGTTGACAAGAAATGTTATCTATTACTGGATAATGTTTTTGTAGTTCCTCATATTAAGAAGAACTTTATCTCGGTTTCTTATCTCATTGAACAAAGCTACACCGTCTCCTTTACTGAGAATAAAGTGTTTATTTTCAAGAATAGAAAGGAGATTGGTTATGATTCAATGGAAAATAACTTATATGTACTAATGTCGTTAGTCATACAAGCCTTGTTTAACACTGACATGTTCAGTACGACAACAACAGCTAAAAGACCAAAGGTTTTCCCAAAGGAAAACGCTCATCTTTGGCATCTTAGATTAGATCACATCAACCTCAATAGGATTGAGATGTTCGTAAAAAGTAGACTTATAAAGAGTTTAGAAGCAAACTCTTTACTCGTATGTGAATCATGCCTCGAAGGTAAGATGACCAAACAACCTTTTACTAGAAAAGGTTATAGAGCCAAGAAAACCTTGGAGCTTGTACATTCAGATCTCTGTAGTCCGTGAATGTTAGAGCTCGAGATGGGTATGAATATTTCATCTCTTTCATAGATGATTATTCAAGGTTTGGGTATCTCTTCCTAATGCAACGTAAGTCTGAAGCCCTTAACAAGTTCAAAAAGTATAAGGTTAAAGTTGAAAACTTGTTAAGTAAGAAGATAAAAACACTACGATCTGATTGTGGTGGAGAGTATATGGACCTCAAATTCCAAAACTATATAATAGAACATGGGATTGGGTCCCAACTCTCGGCCCCTGGTACACCTCAGCATTATGGTGTATCAGAAAGGAGAAACAGGACCTTGTTGGACATGGTTCGGTCTATGATGAGTTATGCTCATCTTCTAGACTCGTTTTGGGGTTATGCAGTGAGACTGCATGTTATATCCTGAACAACGTTCCCTCGAAAAATGTTTCTGAAACACCTTTTGAGTTATAGAGAGGTCTTAAAGGTAGTTTATGCCATTTAAGGATCTGGGACTATCCAGCACATGTGCTAGCGACTAATCCAAAGAAGTTGGAACCGCGTTCGAAGGTTTGCCTCTTTGTAGGCTTCCTCAAGGAAACGAGAGGAGGATACTTCTATGATCCAAGTGAGACCAAAGTATTTGTTTCCACAAATGATATCTTCTTGGAAGAAGATCATATGAGGGATCATAAGCCACAAAGTAAGCTCGTTTTATGTGAGATCTCTAGTGAGATTGAGACTGCTGAGGGTTCAACAAAAGTTGTTGAACAGACTGACAAATCAACGAGAGTTATTGAGGTCAGAACGTCTAGTCAACCAACTCAAGAGTTGAGACTACCTCGACATAGTGAGAGGGTAATGAACCCACCGGATCGCTACATGGGTTTGACTGAAGCCTAAAACGTCATTACAAATGATACGGTCGAGTAGGTGACACGATCTCAATCCTGAGTGTTTTGGGAACTCCTGCCTTTAAGGGCGGTCCTTTGATTAGTATGGGTGAGAGTAGCCAAATTGCCAACTCAACATGCCTACCTTTTTGGGGACTTGCTGATATGAGAGCTGGGAACTCAATCAACAAGATGGAATTCACTCCTTTCCCTAAGCAGGGATAAGTAAGAGATTGCTCCCTTAAGAACTGATTCCGGGGCTTGAACACAGTGGCCACAACTTCTCTTTGGAAGAGAGGACTCAGTCATAGTAGGATTATGACTCATGTTCATTAGAGGGATCAGTGGTACTTAAGAAGATAGATGTAACTACAGGAGCATAATGGTTATTGGCCCAGCTATACTTATGAACGATCTGTGAAGGGTTATCGCACTGATCATTGGTTAAGATTGACACATAATATATTTGTGGTAAGAAGAGTTCAGCTGTCGGTCCTTAGTGGAGTGCCTGGCAATTAACAAATGGTGGATCCGTGACTAAAGAGTTTAATCAGTTATTCACGTACCGTTGAAGCTTCAAGCTACAAGTCTATGAGGTCCCCTTGGTGGCTCAATGCATTCAGTTGAGGATCAATTCTTGGTGTTGATTTGAAATGTTCAAATTGACAAGAGGTATTTTGATTATATATGATATAATCCGTATGATGTATGAGATACATCTAGTGGAGAATAAATGTAAATGAGATTTACATTAAGTACCATGGAATAGAAAAAGGACTATGGTTTATATGTTTCATAAGATGAAATATTAAAACTATAGGTTATAAATATAGTATGATAAGTTGGTTTTCATTTATATTTATAATAATATTAATTATTAGAAAATTAATTATTTTTCTTTAATAACCAAGTTAGTGGGTGGTTATTGAATTCATGGTAACTGTGAGTTTAAAAGGAAAATAGTTTTCCTATTTTGAAAATGATGTTTTACAAAAGATTGAAAAAGTCTGAGATTTCTCTCTCGCACAAAAGAATCTCATGGAGTCATCAAGTAAATATGGATTTACTAAACGACATTTGGGCGAGCTAAACGATCATGCAGAGTAGAGCTAAACGATCGTGCAGTATTTACTAAACGGGGATCGTGCAATATTTACTAAACGGGCAAGCTAAACGATCGTGCAGTATTTAATAAACGATCACATAGTTTTGTTAGACGATCGCTTGCCTTAAGTAAACGATCGTGTACTATCTGTAGGAAACAGACCGAGCTAAACGATCGCATAGCTTTTGCTATACGATTGCTTAGCTTTATCTAAACGATTGGGCATCGACTTATACGATAGGTCTCCGCCATCTCCCACTTGCCAAGTCGTGTATGCGATGGGTGTTTCCTCCTTCCTCTACCTCAATACAAGTCCGAACAGAGCCCACCCTCTGGATTCTCACACTAAAAATACCAAGGTAGCCTTGTTGGTAGTGTCAGACTCAACTCGACACCGTCGAGGCTTTTTGGAGGTCGTTCGTGGTGCTGTGGAGGCCGTTCGTGTCGTTGAGGAGTTCATGTGACTGAGGCGATCGTTGAGGACGAGCGCGTTGAGTTCGTGCTATCTTGCGGTCGTGTAGATCGAGCGTTCTTGGTCGCTGTTGTTCGAGTGTTTGTGAGCAAGGAGCGTGGAGACGAGGCGACAAATGTTCGTAGAGTTCTTCCTTATTCATTTGTTGTTCATGCTATAATTTCTGCATTTTAATTGTATAACTGTTTGTTTGAAGTCAACTGTAAATGTATTGTTCATTCATGATTGTGATTTGGAATAATCTTGTTCTCCTGCTCATGGAAATCTCATATCCAATTTCCTTTAGAGGGTTGATAAAGGTCAACTAAGTGTTTTGGCGTATGACAGATACGTGACCAATGCCCAGTCATTCCGCATCGAAAGCATTTATTTTCAACACTTTTTAAAGTTTTATCTTGTGGAGCTTTTCCTTTGTTATCATCATTTTGTATGGTTCTTTTGAAATTTAAATGATTAAAACGATCACCACGAAAATAATAATTATTTCTTCATTTACCACCTCATGACCTCAACCATGATCACAACCACGACCTCGACCACGATTATTAATATTCACAACATTCACTTCAGGGAACGGTGTTGTTCTAGTTTTTCGAGATTCATGATTTTTCATCAATAATTCGTTATTTTGTTCGACAATGAGAAGATATGAAATTAGTTTAGAATATTGTTTAAAACCTTTCTTTCGATATTGCTGCTGCAGGAATATATTTGATACATGAAATGTAGAAAATGTCTTCTCTAACATATCAGAATCAGTAATTTTCTCTCTGCATAATAACAATTTCGAACTGATTTTAAATAATATTGAGTTGTAATCACTTACTGATTTGAAATCTTATAGCCTCAAGTGCATTTACTCATAATGAGCTTTAGGAAGAATAACTGTTTTTTTTATGATTATACCTTTTTTCAAATTTTTTTCAAAAGACACGGGGATCTTTTATAAGATATTCCATTTTCAATCCTCGTGGATATGATGACAAAGGAAAATCATAGCTTTTGTTTTGTCCTGACTGGATGTCGTATTTTCTTATTTAATAGTCTTCCCAAGATTCATAACATCCAAGTGGATTTCGGCATCAAGTACCTATAACAAATAATTATTGGCATTAATATCAATGGCAGAAAATTCTAATTTTGTGAGATTTTTCATGGCAACACTATCATAAAATATTGTACTTATGTTAGAAATTTAATAGATATTAAATATGCGAAATAACATTAAATTTATTAATTATAACGAAGAGGAAAAAACCGACATACCTTTTGGATCTACCTTTAGAGGAGAAAACGATAGGAGCTAGAGCTCATAACGTGTTGTGAAATTGAGGAGCACGACGATAACACAGATATAGAGAAAATATAATATAATAATATATTTATATAGTAATATTAAATATATAAAATAAAATAACTAGTAAAATTGTATAATATGAAAATTAGTGGAATTTTGAAGGGAAATTCTCACCAATGTATGTGTGATTTTAAGATCCACCAAATGCCACTATTTATAGGCAAAGTGGCAAGTAGGATGTGGACTTCCACGAACACCAAGCATGAATAATTACAAGGCACATGGACAATATGAAAAGTGACACATGACTTTTGGGATACTAAGCAATGAACATCTATTATAATATTCATAATAGAATAAATTTTTCTATATTACCTTATCTAGCATAAAGTTTTTATTTATTCTATAATTTTTACCTTCTCTTTTAACCTAACTTTATTTTCATATGAAGATGTTGCTTGTTCATATGTGGTTGCATTTTGGTATGGTTAATAGATATTAGATTTTACCATCTTTGTATCTATGCTTGGTAGTTTTTTTTTTTTTTGGCAGCATGAAGTCTTAGTGATGCCCATGTCTTTTATCTTGTTTTTATTTATCATTTTGTTTGAATTTCTTAATGTGACATTTTTATACCTCTATGGATTGTTCCAATCCGGCTTTTTTGTCCCTCTTTCTTATTCTTTCTCTTTTATGCAACATTTCTAGATTTTAATTTTTGTATAACATATAGAATCTTCGGTATGCTTTCTTTTGTGTGTCTTTAGTTTCACTTTAGTTAATTAGTGAAGATTTTCGAGCAATTTTGTGAATTCTCTCGATAAATTTGTATTTTGTGTTATGTTGTATGTTTGTACTTTTTTTTCATCTTACTCCTTTGGTATTGTGCTCGAAATAGACTATTATATTTTGTTTTTGTTGAACCAAATGTAGAATTATCTTTTGGCTTAATTTGTTAATTTTGTGCATAATGTGTATTTTGTGATATTCTTTTAAGTTTTATCTAGTTTGATTCTATTATTATTTGGTACATTGTTTGAAGCATGAATCACTCGAATAATTTTTGTGTGTTTTATTATTTTTGGTGCTTTTTCTTTACTCATTTAGTTTCCTTTTAGAATGTATATTTTATTTTTAACTTCTACTAATTATTTTTGGTACATTGTGGGTTGTTCAAACTTTATGATATATCCTTTGTCTTCCATTATTTTTTATGTGACTTGTTTTAAATTTTACTTTGCTACTTTTAATTTTCTTTTTTTTTTTTTTTTTACTAATTTCGTCATATTTTTTCTTTTTGGATTAAAATGTTTGAAGTTATTTTCTTTTGACATGGTTTCATAAACACCAGGGATGGTTAAAATTTGTTTCACTGTTCAGTAACATTCCTTTAGTTTTATTTTATTTGGTTCATATACTACTATTTAGTTACTTTACTTGTTTAACTGACTGTCTTATTCATACGCTCTTTCACTTTTTGTATTCTCGGTATTCTCTTTCACTTTCGAGAAATATTTCTCTTGACAAATTATGGATGGTCAAACTATATATATTTTTGTGAGTCTTCTAGTTTATTTTGTATTTTATTTTCTCTATGTTTTTATATTTGGTACATTTTTATTCTACTCATGGGAGTTTCTAGAACTAGATTGGTATCCTTTATGTTTTTTGTACCAAATGTAGATTTTTTTTTTCTTTTAGGCGTGGCTGTTTTTGCACTATATTGAATTTTTTATGAAAAAGATAGGGTGGATCTAACACAAAATACAATGTCAAGCACGATGTCTCAGATAATATGTATGACAAGTGCAGCAACAAGAAGGAAAACAGAAATATAAAGATACAGAGATTGATAACCCAATTCGGTGCAAATTCACCTACGTCTGGGAGACAGTGTGCCCAGTGGAACAAAACTTCACTATATAATGAAAGTACTTATATGATAGACTCTATCTTCAATGACTCACGTACAATTACCTCTTCAGTTTCAACTTAGACTGCCCCCTAATATTGAGCCATATTTCTACAAAAATGCTTCTCCAAGCTTTGTATGAGATCCTCTCAATACAACATACTTATGCTCCTCTTAAGAATGAAATCCTCTCACATCATCAAATTTAGGCTCCCCCTAAATATGAGTTTTCTTTATCTTCAACGTACTTAGGCTCCCCCTAAATACAAAATCAAATCAAACTCCTCCCAAGTTCTATAATGGTTGTCGAACAAAAATCTCAACAACAAAATACAAGGATTTTTAATAATGCATGGAAGTTAAGGCTTAGACAAAGACCCTAAGCTCAAAATTCTCAATACCCACTTTTCTAATAAGGCGGCTAACCCTAAAAATGAATAAGAGAACCGTATAAAGAAGGCTGGTTTTGAGAATATATTTTAGGAGTGAATAAATATTTTCTGCAGGAAAATAAGGAAGACAACCACAGAAATTTGCAAATCACGCAGACAAATATGGAAAAGATATTATGCAAAAATTGCTACCAAATGTGTAAGAATATTAAATAACAATGTCTTTGACATGTTGTCCAACATGTTGTCAAGTTTTGCCTATAATAAAATCAGCCAACCATATTGCAGTAATATTTTAGTTGTACCGTATATTGTTCATACACTCTTTCACTTTCTGTATTCTCAGTATTCTCTTTTAACTTTTGAGAAATATTTCTCTTGACAAACTATGGATTGTCAAACTATGTTTTTTTTTTTTTTTTGGTGAGTCTTCTAGTTTATTTTTATATTTTATTTTCTCTACGTTTTTATATTTGGTACATTTTTATTCTACTCATGGGTGTTTTTAGAACTAGATTGTTATCCTTTATATCTTTTGTACCAAATGTAGATTTTATTTTATTTTTTTTCCTTTTTGGCGTTGTTGATTTTGCACTATATTTGGTATATGTTTCTCTTTTATCTTCTTCAGTGTGTGTACTTTTAAAGATTTATGTTTTACTTGTACTTTTCCTTTTATCTCTACTCAATTTGATCATTGTTAATATATTATTATATATATATATTTGGGACCAAATGTTGGTAGTTTTGTCTCTTTAAATGTGAGATTCTTTTAGCTGTCTTTATCTTATTTGGTATTCCATTGAACTATGGATTGTTCAAATGGTTTTAACTTTTTACTACTTCTTAGTTCTACTATTAGTTGGTAGATCGATTTGTTTGTATCGCACATAATGTTACACATTAGTTTTTGTTTTTTACGGCCATTTTTTATATGTTTTTTTTATTTATAATGGTAGATAAATGTCCTTTGTATATGCTTCATTCTATTAGATATGTTTTTATTTTTCTTGAATTTTTTAAGAATTTATTTTTCTTTCTTAGCAAGTAGAATTTGAACTATGCTTTTTCAAGCACTTTTAAATAACTTTCTTAACAAATTAATAACGATGAGTAATCTGAGTTTTAAGTTGAATATTGAATTTAGGGTTCAAAAGGGGAGTCCGAGGATATCAAGGAACTTCTAAAGAGGAAGATTCCTACCTTACCAAGGTGAATGGCACTTTCCTTTAGATCTTAAAGCATATCTATAAGAGTAAATTGTATATACTTATGTTATGAATGAGTATTTAGCATGAGAATAAGATTATGTGATCGGGATGGTTAGGGGGTCCATAGACCTAGTTCATGAGCCCCGCGTGGAACCTCACAAGATGGTCAGGGAACCGAGAGGTCTAATTCTTGAGCCTGTGAGAAGGACCTCGTATAGGATGGTCAGAGGACTGACGGGTCTAGCTTCTGAGCCCATAAGCGGGGAGCTATGTGCACATAGGAGACATAGGGAACAAAGGGAATGCAAGAGAGTGAGCGTTTATGATTAGTAACAGTTAACTATCTACCGTGTGTGTAGGTAGAGATCAGACTCATTCAAGACTGGGGTTTTAATACTAACCTCGAAGTTACTTACCACTCACTGAGCTTTGTGAAGCTCATTCTTTTCTTTTATTTTTTTCTTCCCAGGTAGCGAAATGTGAGGAGTTCCAGGGTATTGCTAAGGTCAAGGTCTACCACAACCACAGTCACACTTTCGGAGTTTTAGAGTTGTTGTAAACTTTATAGTTAAATCTTGGAGTTGTATAAACATTACATTATTATAATAAAATGGGCCTAATCAATCAGTTGTTGTTTATCTCCTTGACTTAAAGTTTACTGAGGGTAAAAGAGGTTAAAATGGGCATTAGGTTTCACAAAAGGGTGGTATTTACGGTCCCTCACGCCTCCCTTCGGGCTCAGGAGGTGGGCTCGGGGCAGGGTGTGATAACTGCAGTTTTCATGGTCTCCCAGTTATCCGATTAAAGACATCAATAACTGAATAATATACACCTCATCAATAAATTCTATCTTAATAGATTTTAATGGATTAATTAAAGTGGCACCTCATTAATATAGGAATTTACATAAGCATTCTCAACCATTTTCATAAACAAACCCTGTTTGAAAAACTTCTTAAGAAAATAAGCCTTACAATTGGTAGATGGTTTCTCATACCTTTTAGTAAGCGCTTCCATCAACTTCATTGATAAACAAACCCGGATGATTGCAACGACTTCCTCATTCAAGTTCTCCCAATCTTCATATGAAATCTCTTTTAATTTCTCCTTTAATACCTTATGCAATTTCTTGTATGTCAAGAAATCTTTAACTTGCATCTTCTAATACCCAAATTTTTTTCCATCAAATTTCATGATTTTGTTGAAATCTCTTGGCTATGATAATCTCATGACTCCTAAACCAAAAACTCTAATAGCACTTTTTTGGGAATTTATACTAAGATATAAATAAATGCAGAAACAAAATGATATTAAAAATTCTCAATTCCATAGGTTAGAGCAAAAAAGTAACAATCATAAAATTACCAAATAAAAAGGAGTAGGAAAAACAGAACGACACAGAAAATTATATTGATTTGCCTCAAATTCAGGACTGGCACACCATTTGAAAGGATTCTTCAAAACTTAAAAAAAATTGCTTTCGTCGCAAGACTCATACACTGGCGATTTTCCTTCTTGATTTGCCGTCAACCTTTCTTTTTTCCTTCAAACCAATACCACCAAAAATTATAAACATATATATTATATATGTGTGCTTCGAGCAAACCTAAGGTTGAACTAAGCTCTTGTTGATAGCCAAGCCTAAATTTCAGCTTCACAGGTAAAGCGACAATAATTCCCTTCAATTTTGACCAAAATTAATAAATTAATTGGTTAGTTAATTGATTAATTAATTAGTTAATTAATTATATTTTCTCCTAGACAACTGATGTCACAATAGGAGTTGACGGTGTAATATGTGGAGGGTTAACTATATTTCTAGGGTGGAATTAGATTTTAATTAGGTAAAATGGGGTGTTTTCAACTTATTTAGGTAAAAGAGGGTGTTTGTTTGTCTTTATCTGAATGCATCCCTTCAAGAGACACATTCTGGATTATTTTTTTATTTTTTTCTACACATGAATGCATCACTTGAAGAGACGCATTCATTAAAAAAACAAAAAATAAAATAAATAAGAATGCATCTCTTGAATAGACGCATTCATAAATAATAATTAAAAAAAAAAAGAAAAATGTTTCTGCTTTTATTTTTTTCATTCTTTTAACAACCCTAAAACAAACTTTTTCATTACTTATGTTTTTTTACCGTTAATAATATTCCGTTTGTTTAATTCTAAATCATTGTTACCTAAAATCAACTATCTCACTAATCTCGTTTTTTATTTTAATAGTAATACTAGTTTTTTAACAGTATAAATAATAATGTTACTTTGAGATTAATAAATTTCTATGATTGATTTGATATACTCAATATTAATTTTAAATTTTAAATTATTGTTTTTGTTTAAAGTTGTTAGAAACTTATGCAAAAATATAGTATTAACTTTCGACTATTGAAAATAATATTCAAGGTTCTTTAGAATGTGTTGTAGACTGCATGTGCATTTTTGTGTTTGAATTTCATTAATAAATTTAATTATATGTACAATATTCTTTATTCACGACTAGAAGAAGATCCTCTAGATTGATCACGTTGAGTCACATAGTGTCCACGATCGCCACGACCTCTTACACTTGATGGTTGGTTTTCCTCTGTAAAGTGTATACCCTCACCACGATGTCAGTATGTCACATACTGGTCATGGACATCTGGATAGACATGTGAAGTTTTTCATTCTTCCATACTTTGTGTACTGAGGGTTGTTGGAAAAAATTCAAATGTTGAGGGAGAGGACATCATGAAAGTATGTGTAAAATGATCGAGTGGGGTTATTGGATATTCATTCCAAACATTAGGTCGAATAGGAATATCCTGATATTTTGTTGGATCACCTTGTTCTTCCATTGGAATGTCACAATCGAAATATCGCACTTGATATATAGAGGTGAGTCTACGCAAGGCTCTTTTAGCAGATAATGTCAACTTTGGAAGCGCAACTTGAAAAAGTATTGAATAACAAGTTAATGATTTTAAAATTTATTTTGGTGTGCAATGAATAAATAAAATCAAATAATCCTAGTAAACAATAAACTCATACCAACAAGTGATAGGATGCTCCTACTTTCGTTATGTATCGCATGCTCACAGTGGAATACCATTCAATATATCCAGGTTCAGTATCTACACCATTGTTAATAGGAGGTCCATTAACAACCAAACTTTGACGATTTTCCCATATTGAAATTTGAGGATCCAAATATGCAATCTAGTCTCGCTCATACCTGCCCCTTAGATTGTGTGAATGGAGTCGGGCGTCTGTATTGCAAGGTTGAGGAATTTGTTGCAACATCCCAAATTAACGCATCATACGATCTGGGTGATGCAACTCCACAACGAAAAAGCATATGAATGGACATCTGGATGTCCATATCTCATTACCATCGAGACAATATGGCGGCAATAGTTGGATGAGATGATTGTATGGCTCCCAAATAATCTGCATGCATATGTGTCAAAATATGAATGAACCAAAAGATTGAAATAATATAAATATATGATATATGAATGAATAAAATATTACCAGGTTAGGCATATGTGTATCTAGTATGTACCTATACTGTACTAAAACATGCATCGGTGCTCTAATTATAGAATAGTTGTCATTCCATCTACAACAATCACAAGTTGAATTTGAATTATTAGTATTTCATAATGAACACAACAATAATGAAGTAAATATGCTTACCATACTGCAAGTGGTCTGTCACTTAAGTTGTTCTCATATCAATGGAGTCCTCGAGGTGCTAAAAAAGAAAATCGATCCCATGCCCAAATCTACAGCAATAGAAGTGGGCTTGCAATGTTTTTGCCATCTATAACTGCACCCTTGCATAGTTGCCTATATAACCATGCAAGACATCCAGCCCCCCAATTATAAGTCCCAACAACATCAAAATCTACTAAGAGAGGAAAATACATTAGGTGCACTCTGTTATTGGATTTTTCGAAAAATACCAATCCTCCAATCAACATGAGAATATATGCTCGAGCATATTATTGCAGGTCCTCTTCATATGCATTATCTGGTAGATGGGCAAAGTTGTTAAATTGATCAACTAACCATGGCAGGCTAAAACGACCTTCCTTAAGAACGGCATCATTCGTGGTTACGCCTAAAAGGGCACAAAGTTATTCCTAGTCATAATTTAGTGACTGGATCAATGGTCTTCCATTAATCGAGAGTCCAAATTGGATAGCTACATCTTGAAGTGTAATTGTACACTCTACATTCAATATGTGAAAAGTGTGTGTCTCCTGCCGCCATCGTTCCATTAATGCCATTATCAGATGCCAATCTAGTTGTATAAATTTGATACAAGAGACTTCGTAGAATCCTGTAGCTCGTAGATAATTCAATATACGAGGTTCTGGGTTCTCTTACCTTCGAATAACAGCCTCTCGTCGCCGACAATGCATAGCATCAATATGCTCATCTTCCCAAACAGCTTCAGATCTATGGATGCGTTGTAAGTACAAAACTGAGTCGTTGTATGGTTCTGTGGTAACATCCCCATCCATCTGATGCCATAAAAAAAATATTAAATTTATTTAAATATTTATAAAAATCAATGTGATTCAAATCAATAAATACAATGACAATTAATAAAGAATACACCCTTCATTGTTACCAGTTACAAAAAATGTTACAAGAAGAAGTCAATAAATAAATAAGTAAAAGAAGTTACAATCAACAAGGACAATTTCAAATAAATAACTAAGTCTCATCATGAGCTCGATTGGGATAATTCTGTCTATTATGCCTTTCTTGTCTACAAATTGGCACCGTGTCTTGTAACGTTCCCTCCAATCCATCTCGTTTTGCATGCGAGAAGTACACGGTGTACCAACTTTTCTAACTCGTGATTCGTCCGGATAAATAGTGGGGAAGTTAGGATAGGCCAACATTTTTTATCGGGGATGGGCTCGAATTGGGGTGAATAACATGCCAGATAAGTGGGAATTTTTTAATAGTCTTCAATGTAGTAAAAGTAGTCTACCTCAATGGTCTTACACATAGCCATAGCATGAGCACAGGGGATTCCATAACTCTGCCACTTATTGCATGTGCATATTCTTTCACTTAATTTTATTCGTTGTGTGGTTCCACCCTTTAGTATTATTGGGTTGATTGAGGTGGTGACGTCACACAACCCTGTTCGATAGTCAAATATGTTGACGGAATGTTTAGTTGCTCGTTGTTCCCAACGAGTTATTTTCTTTACCGCATACCTATGACAAATACGACAATTACTTAGAATACCTCTACACTTAGTACAAAAACGTGGGTAACTAACATGTGAATAATTTACCTTGTGAAAAACTCTCCCGATTCAAGAGCAGTCTCTATTTCTACACGACGAGCAGCAAAATAAGCAATAGTTCGATAGAATGTTGCTTGGACTAGTGCAATGATGGATAGCTTTCTGGCTCCTTTCAAAACAACATTTGTACTTTCGGCCACATTCGTGGTTAGCCATCTATAACGATGACCACCATCATGTGACTGTGTTCACTACTTAGGATCTATGGAAGCAAAATATCGTAAGAAATTAGGGTTTGCTGTTTGAAGTTCGGCCATACAGTCATTAAACTTCCAAACTTGAAATTTTGATCCTGTATTATACACCAAATTCTTCAATAGACTATTTTTATACTTGTCGTTAAAATTATTCACCACATGTCGCAAGCAGAATCTGTGGTGTACTCCAATCCAGCCGTTGTTAGGGTTTCTGACGGCAGATTATAATGCATTTGTATTTATTTGAAATTAGACACATTCCCTCCCTTTTATGCACCACATGATCCCATAAATTTCTCAAAAACTAGCCTCATGAATCAACACTTTCCTCTGGTACAATAACGTATGCAACTAGATAAATGTGACCATTTGCATCGACTGAGGTAGCTATTAATAATGTTCCTTCATACTTTCCATACAAATGGATTCCATCAATTTGAAGTAGCGTCCTGCAATGCTTGAAACCCTCAATAACAGGTCCAAACGACCAAAACACGTTATTAAACATTACAATCCTTTCATCACAATCCACCTCATTTACCTTCCAATGGATAACTGCATCGGGGTTTGTGATTTGTAAGATATTCATCCATCTAGGCAGCAAATTGTACGATTCGATCCAATCTCCGAATATCTTCGCAATTGCTTTTCTTCTTCCATCTCACACTTTTCAGTAACTAACAGAATAACCATACTTTTTCAAGATAATATCTTGTAATGTTTTGATATCAACTGACGGATTTTTTTTCACTATGCTGCTTACCTTAGATGCAATTAAATTGGAGTCCAATTGATTGTGATTCTGACTCAGTCTTGCATACACATAGGAATGAGGGCATTATATTGGGTATGTTTTTTACAGCAAATAGCGCGATTTCTCCACGTGAACCCATTTCCATATCTGTTACACCTAACATCCCATGTTGTTTTCTTCGACTCAATGACTTCAAAATTTTGATGTCGAATGATTGAATAGTTTTTCACTGCATTTTTTAAACCCAATTTGGAATTGAATATCTTCCTCTTAAGCAGTGAATCAGACCCCATATTACTGTTTTCCCCCATTGTCGAATCAGGTTCAATGTTGATGTTGTTTAGGTCTATCTCAGTAAATTTTTCGGGGACTTCATGAACGCCATAAAATTGACCAGGTAGTTGATATAGATCGATATCATTATCGTCTATTTCAACTTCTTCGTCATTTGTGGCAATAGTTGGATCACAATACTCATCCTCCACATTATGACTTTCCAACTCAATAGCAGTTTCAATTTCTTCTCTCATTGAGGCTGGACTTGGGACATTGGATTGGGATATATACAGTTCAACTCTATTTGGACGGTATGGAGCATTGCTCATCATGAACCGTACATCAGCCTCACTTCGTAATGAGATGGGGATATGGAAAGTAGATCCTGCTACATAACTACCATATCTAAATATTATCTCTACCCCATCATCTCTATTTATCGATAATGCATCACATAATTAATTGATTAATGTGTTGAAGTCAACTTGACGTTGCATGTTTATATGAAGAGATGGTTGCCTATCATATTCTATCCCGTTTGGCCCATTAACAATGTTTCCATGCATATAACATAAAAATTCCACAACGTCCATCGTAGTTTGGTCAATGCAATATGATATTTATCATAATATATGTAAGTATATATTAGCCCAATTATATTAATGTGTATTACTGTGATATTTATAAAGGAATGTTTTTTTTTAAAATAATATCCACCTTCAAATAAAATAAAAATAAAAAGTAGGTACAAAATCATGATAAATATTGTTACTAAAGACATGTGTCATCATTTGACCATAAATGAATGATAAATATTCTTTTATATTGACATGAATCTTTGTTTTTTTTAATCATTATAAAATTTACAATATTAAGGTGAATAATCCAAAATAAATTAACTAGATAAACAGTAAACATAACAACAACAACAACAATAATACTAACATTAACATTAACATTAACATTCAAACATTCAATATTCAATAATCAATACATCATTCCAAATAATAGTAAATAACTATATACATAACCTTTGAATGACTTAATTTAGAGTTTTTCTTAGAAATAATAGTCACTGTAAACAAAATGAAAAAAAAAAATCAATACAAAATTATGGGCATTTTACATTTTTGTTTCATTTGAGAAATAAAACGTCCAATTAACCAACTATAAAATAAATTCTCCAATCAATCCACTATAAAATAAATTCTCCAATTAATCCACTATAAAATAAATTCTCCAATTAATCCATTATAAAATAAAACGTTTATATGTATGTATACTTTTTTTTTTTTTTTTTTTTTTAATTTTCCTAAGTTAGTCACATGGGACTTCACTAATTTTTAATTTTTAGGTTTGTTCAATATCATCTAATCTCTTTTCAATAATATAGACTCTAGAAAACCGAAGATACAAATTTGACCTTAAAATCCTATTCCATATTTATTTTTGTTTTAATCCATTTATCATTAAACATTTAATAGCATAGGTTTGTGTAGAATTTAATGCTTGATTTATTACATTACTTTGGATAATAGTTATAAGATATAAACATTCACTCATCAGATAAACAAATAAGGGATGTAATTTACACCAATACCACTATTAACTTTAAATTCTTATTTAAATACCTATTTTTAGATTTCATTTTCTTTCTTTAATTCGTTTTATTTTTTTTCTTTTATCCACATAATAAAGTACTATCACTATTTTTCCATTAGGAACATATTCTTAATTTTACATTTGAGACTACTAATAAATTTTAAAATTTTGGCAAAATAAAAAAAGATGTTTGATTATGCTTCTAATTACAAACCTTTTTCTTTTACATGTGATAGATATAGATGGGTATTTGATGTGAATGATAGATTTTTAGATAAAATTAGATTTTTTCTTTGTACGTGAATTAAAGATAAATTTTTATTTTTAAAAATTTGAGTTATATTATTTTTACTAAAAGTATGGAGAAAATGTGATTTTTTTTTTCTTGTAAAAAATCTCTCATTTTACATGTGATGCTAAAAGATATGAAAAATGTGATTTTTATTATTTTTCTCTTGCGTATGATGCTAAAATATATGGAAAATGTTATTTTTATTACTTTTCTCTTACGTATGATGCTAAAAAAAAGAGAAAAATAAATTAATAATGATTTCAAATGTAAAATTTTTCTCTTTTAAAGCCAATCATTTCAATATGAACAAAAATAATACTCTATTTATCTAAATAGTTTTAAAAGTGTCTTTTTGTCTAATTATCTTTGTAAATTACCTTATGTTTTCAATTAACCCGTTAGTACATTTGATTTTGAATTTATTAGATCATTGACTTAGTGAATTTTTTAAAAACTCTAGAATCATTTAGAAGTCTAATAACTTATTTTTAATAGTTAACCCGAACAAATATAACACAACGTTAATCCCATGTAATTCTCACTTGTGAAAATCTATGAAATTAAACCAATATAAAAAAAATTATGAGAATCAATACAAAAGAAATTAACTCACTATAAAAAATATGTCAACTTATTAAAAGAAAAATATTGTACCTTACCAAAGAAACTTTGAATAATGATTTGTATAACTTTTCTTTAATATAATATCCACTGTAAATAAAATAAACATTACAAAAATCTGTAAAGATTAAAAAAAACTTAATGTTTTGTTAAATAACAAAAATATATCAACTTACCAAATAAATTACTATACTAAAACAAATTAATAATATGAAGGTGGAAATGAAGACAGAAGATGATCAGTATTTGAAAATAAAGAAAGAATGTGAATAAATGAAGGGACAAAAATAGGATTCGGATGTTTGTTGTTTGTAAAGGAAGAAAATGAAGAAATGAAGGGAATTTTTGGGTGTTTATTGTTTGTAAAGGACGAACATGAAGAAATGAAGGAAATTTTCGAGGTGAAGATGAAGAAATGAAGGGAATTTTTGGGGTTTTAAGTTTGAAATGAAGGGGAAGAAGACAACCGAAAGAAGACAAAATTGAGGTCTGAATGCGTCTATTGTGCAACAGACGCATTTATAGTGAGTACTGAGGCACTTTGAATGCATTCAGACTTTTTGTTTTAATTCTCGAAAAAAAATATTCTAGAATGCGAGATGCATTGGGATAAAGACAAAAAAAAAAAAAAAAAAAAAAAAAAAAAAAAAAAAAATCCCTTTTACCGAAATAAGTTGAAAACACCCTCTTTTATTTTATTAAAATCTAATTTCACCCAAAAAAAGGAGGACGAACATTTGCTGAAGATGAAGAGGCGCCTTCATCATCTCCTGACGCCATAGTAGAAAAAAGTGTTTGGAAAAGACCTGTACACGTGGAGCGTTCTGACAGGGAAAATCATAACAAACCAAAGAAGAATAACATAACGGTAGAATAACGAGGGAAAGATATAATGGAAGAATGAATGAGAATGTTAAAATAATTTTAGTTCATATACTTTTAATAAATCTTTAATTGAATGAATATTTTTGCTATAAATTTACGAACATTTTTACATATTGTTTATCTATTATTCATGAAAATTATTATTGTTATTCAACTAATATCGATAAAAATTAATTAAAAGAAGCAAAAGGAGATTTTAAGGTAATGAGTATGAAAGAGTGTTGGATGTGCTACTAATTTTGTTGGGTTGAAAAATAATTTGGAATAAAATTATTGCGTGGTGTGAATGAAATGGAGTATAGTACGTGCCAATGTGTTATATTCTTTTTAGTCCAATAGATATACACCAAACTTGTGATGTGACTAATCTCTATTTGTTGTGTAATGTAATGTGAGTAAGTAGAGTACATGAGTATCTTATTTTTGAATTAGCATTAATTAATATTAATCATCACATTTGAATTGAAAGTCCAATAATTTTAATTAATTAAATTCTTTTTTTTTCCTTTAAACAAATGATTATGTAAATTCCTCATTAAATTTTAAAAAAGAAATTATAATAAATTAATAAAATTAAGAGCACCAGTCAGCCTCATGTTGTTGACTAGCAACGGCTATGTAACCGGCAATTGGCAACAGCTAATTAGAAACATAAATGGGGAGGATGAAATGAATTTTAAATAAAGGAGGGTAATGCGGTTATGTCACCGACAACCGACAACGGATAAATTTTAGACGGTAGTTAGTGAAGGGTTTATAAAAGGCAGAAGAGGCCGCTCCTCTCTGCTTCAATTCGAATGAAAAGAAATTAGGCTCCTCTTCACCACACCAAGTAATTACTTAATTACTTTTCAAATTCTTCTTTCTTCTTCAATAATACTCTTCTACTTAATTAATTATCTTCTTCTTCTTCTTCCTTAATCATCATTATTCTAGTTAATTAATTAATTATCTTCTTCTTCTTCTTTCTTTCAGTTGGTTTTTTCATTTGGAATCTGCATTCTGAATGAAGCATCCATATGTTAGTAACTAATCTCTTGATATTTAATTATTATTCTTCAATTTCTCTCCAATATCACTTTTTTTTTTTAATTCTGTAATGGCTGCACTGATTAATCACGTTAGTGGAACCCTAAATGCAGTACAAATTAAGAAACATATATCAGGGGACCTCTAATTTTGAAGTGGTAAGTGGATCTAACAAACCTTGTTTGATTAATTATTGTTATTGTTATGATTCTAATTACATTTTGGGTATCTAATTTCATATTAACGTTGCTCATCCTCCAATTGATACACACACCTCAATTATCTTCCATCTTACTAAGCTTCCCTTCTCAGGTTTTTTCTATTTCATTCTTTTTTATCATCTCTAACTATTTTCTATTCCCAAAATTTTCTGAAATATATTTTCTCAATTTTTTTTGTGCATAAAATCTTTCTCATTAACTTGTCTTAATATTTAGAGAAAATAGAAAATAGGTTAATCTTTTTTTTCGTTTCAAAAAATTTTATACTATATTCATTTTGTCCTCTACACTTTTGTACTCTTGCAATATTTATTTTTAAATATTTCTCAAAGAAATAGTCCTATATCTTTTTTCTCATGAATTATTATTTGTATCTCTCTTATATCATATTAATAAATTTGAGATGATTTAAGAAAAATTGATGGACCGAAAATCAATTTTTCTTTATTACCTTATACCTTAAATTTTTTAATTTTTCTAACTTTATTTTCAAATGAAGATAATGCATGTACTACCATTTTATATGTAATTGCATTTTGGTGTGGTTAATGGACGTTAGATTTTACCATTTTTCTATCTATACTTAGGTATTTTTTTGGCAACCTTTAGTCTTAGTGATGTTACATGTGCTTTGAACTTATATTATCTTGTCTTTATTTATTTATTGTATATATGTTGATGTTGTTTGACTTTCTATTTAGTGTGAGATTTAATGCTCCTATGGATTGTCCAATTTTTTTTTTTTTTTTTTAAACTATCTCCACAATGGTATGATATTGTCCACTTTGGGCATAAACCCTCATAGCTTTGTTTTTTGTTTCACCCGAATGACTTCATACCAATAGAGATATCCTTACTTATATACTCATGATCCTCCTCTAATCTAACTAATGTGGGACTTTGGTCGCATTCCCAACAATCGATTATATTTTGTGTGTGTTCTAATTTCAATTTTGTATTTACTTTTTCTTATCTTTCTTTCTCATTTGGTACATTTGAAATAGATAATTATATTTTGTTTATGTTGGACCAAATGTATAATTTATTTTTCTTTTGGCTTAATTTCTATTTACACTACAGGTTCACAAAGTTAATCCTTTTATTTTTTGTGACATTTTCTTAGTTTTATCTTTATTTGTTTCTATTATTTGGTAAGTTGTTTTTTATTTTTATTTATTTATGGTTTGCTTTGTCTTCCTTTTGACATTTATATTATTTTCTTAATTCTATTTTTAGTTGATGTATTGAATTTGTTAGTTTAGATGACTATATATATTTCTTTTTTATGTGACATTCTTATAGTTTATTTTTATATTTTATTTTTTTCTATTTAATTACATTTGGTGCCTTTTTATTCTATTTGGGAGTGTTTTTAGAACTAGATTGTTATGTTTTATATCTTTTGTACCAATTGTAATTTTTTCCTTTTTGGTGTTGTTGCTTTTGCATATTTGATTGTTCAACATTTTTTCATCCATTTCTCACTGTGTCTCTTGATGTGTATTCTTTTAGTTTAACTTCATTTGGTACTACAATTGTAGGTATTTTTTTTTTTTTTTTAATTATTATTATTATTATTATTTTATAATTGCAAGTTAACTTAGTAGTAGTATATGTTCCACATTTAAAGATTTATGCTTTACTTATACTTTCTTTATCTTTATTCATATGATCATTGTTTAAAATAGATTATTATATTTTATTTCTTTGGGACCAAATGTTAGTTTTGTCTCTTTCTTTAAACCGTGACAGCCTTTTAGTTGTTTTTAATTTTATTTGGCTCATTTTTTCTATTGAATTATGGGTTGTTCATATTGCATCTTTTCTATCGTGGGACAATCTTATTCGGTATACTATTTTCTTAGCTCTACTATTAGTTGATAGATTGATTTGTTAGTATTGCACATAACGTTAAACATCTGTTTTTATTATTGATGACTTTTTTTTGTACATGTTAGTAGTCTTATTTTCGTGTGTTATATATTTTTGGTACTTTTTCTTTTTTTCATTTGGTTGTTATTTAGAATTTCATTTTTCTCTTGCCGTGATGGAAGGTTGAATTTGTTTTCACCCTCTCTATTGTCTCTTGTATGACATTCTTTAAATTTCAGTTTATTTACTTCTCTATTATTTATTACATTGTTTATCTATGGCATAATGTTTTTCAATTTTTATTTTATTTTGAATAGAATACTAGATATATAGAGAATCAATGGACGGAATCAGGTACCTCAACTAGGTTGTTCAAAGTTTATCACACGTTCTCTTCAGTAATTTCTTTTAGTTTAACTTTTGTACTTTAACTTCTTTTACTAATTTAGTCATATTTTATTTCTTCGAAATCAAAATGTAGAATTTTTGTTTTGCCATGGTTTCGTAAGCACCATGGTTGGTTTAAATTTGTCTCACCCATTTTTGTTTTTCTCAAATTCGGATGAAAGAGCAGCACACCGGGTTACTTACTTTCAAATTCCAATTCGAAATTCAATTCTTCTTCTTCTTTTCAATACTCTTGTAGTTAATTAATTCAATTATATACCTTCTTCTTTGTTAATCTTTTGGTACATATATTTAACTTCCATCTCTTGATCTTTTTAATAATTATTCTTTAATTTCTCTCCAATATTAATTTTTTTAATTATGTAATGGCTGGACTAATTAGTTAGGTAGGGTTAATTACGTTGGTGGAACCCTAAATGCAGTATAAATTACGTTAGTGGACCTCTAATTTTGAAGTGTGAACTAATCAAACTTTGTTTGATATTATATTATTGTTTTTATGATTATAATTACATTTTGGATATCTAATTTCAGATTTAATACACACATCTCAATTCCATCTCACTAAGCTTCTCTTCTCAGGTTTTTTCTATTTCATTCTTTTTTAATTATTTTGGAATTTTGCTACAATGCCATAATTACTATGTGATTTCTGGATATTTTGCTTTTTCTACTTCTTTTATCATCTCTAACTATTTTATATTCCCGAAATTTTCCAAAATATATTTTCTTCTTCTTTTTTTTTCCTATAAAATCTTTCTCATTTATATTTCTTAATATTTAAAGAAATAGGTTAATCTTTTTTCTTTCCAAAAATTTTATACTACTTCATTCATTTTGTCCTCTACATTTTTGTGTTCTTGCAATATTTATTTATAAATATTTATCAAGAGTGATTATTATCTGTTTAAGTAACTGTGCTATCTTTTTTTTTCCTGAATTATTGTTTGTATCTCTCTTATACCATATTAGTAAATTTGAGGTGATTTAAGAAAAATTGATTGATCGGGAATCAATTTTTCTATATTACCTTATTTTTTAAAATTTTTCTTCAAGTTTTGCCCTCTCTTTTTCTAACTTTATTTTCATTTGAAGATAATGCTTGTACTACTATTTTGTATGTGGTTGCATTTTGGTGTAGTTAACGGTTGTTAGATTTTACCATCTTTGTATCTATACTACTCGATTTTTTTTGGCAACGGGAAGGCTTAGTGATACCCCATGTGCTTTGAACTTTTATTTTATTTTATCTTGTTTTTGTTATTTATTGTATATATATTAATGTTATTTGACTTTCTATTTAATGTGACATTTTATTTCCCCTATGGATTGTTCCAGTCCTTTTTTTTTTTTTTGTCCCTTTCTCTTCTTCTTTCTCTTTTATTCAACATTTTTTAGTTTCAATTTTTGTATATCATCTATAATCTTCACTATATAATCTTCACTATATTTTCTGTGTCTTCTAGTTTAACTTTAGTTAGTAATGATTTGATAACAATTCTTATGAGTTCTCTTATGATTTCAATTTTGTATTTTAGTACCTTTTTTTCTTTCTCATTTGGATACATTTGAAATATATTAATATATTTTATTTATATCAAGATCGAATGTAGAATTTATTTTTCTTTTGATTTAGTTTGTACTTGCACTATAGAGGGGTTCAAAAAGTTAACCCTTTTCTTTTTTGTGACATTTTCTTAGTTTTATCTTTGTTTGTTTCAATATTTTTGTAATTTTTTTTTTTGTTGACTTGTGGTTTTGTTTCTCTTCTTTTGACATTTAATATATTATTTTCTTAGTTCTACTTTTAGTTGGTATGTTGAATTTGTTAGTTTAAATGACTATATATATTATCTGGTAAGTTGTTTTTCTTATTGGAAGGTTTGCTTTCTCTTCTATTCACATTTTTTATTTTCATTTTGTATATTATTTTGTTAGTTCCACTTTTAGTTGATATAGTGAATTTGTTAGTTTAGATGACTAAATATATTTCTGACATTCTTTTAGTTTTATCTTAGTTGTTTTTTTTATATTATTTTCTTCGGTTCTATGTTGTGTTATCTTTTTGAGGCAACATTCTTAAATGTGATTTATTTTACTTTCATCATGTTTGCATTTTGCATTTTGCATTTTTTTTTTTCTTTCAAATTTTCACTCTCTACTTCTCTTTTGTCGACTCTTTTACGTGGACATTCTTTAGTCTCATTGTATTCTCTATTTTACTACTTTTTTGGTACCTTTTTCTTTTGCTCGTTTGGTCTGTTTTATTTCTTTAGACTAAACGTGGAAGTTATTTTTCTATTGATTTATTAGTATTGTAGATAAGGTTATACATTAGTTGGTAGATTACCTTATCCATACTTCTTTTTTGGAAAATTTTTACCCTCACTTGTTCTAACTTTATTTTCATATTACGAAAAATACTGCTATTTTGTATGTGGTTGCATTTTGGTGTGGTTAATGGATGTTAGATTTTACCATTTGTATCTATACTTGGTAGTTTTTTTTTCTTTTGGGATCCTGAAATCTTAGTGATGCCCCATGTGTTTTGAACTTTTATCTTATTTTTTTTATTTATCATATATATGTTCATATTGTTTGAATTTCTATTTTCATATTGTTTGAATTTCTATTTAATGTGATATTTTAATGCCCCTATGGATTGTTCCAATCCATTTTTTTTTGTCCCATTATCTTCTGTGGTCTCTTTTATGCAACATTTTTCAATTTCACTTTTTCTATATATGATGTTTTATTTTGTGTACGTCGATTTCATAGCAATTCTTATGAATGGATTATATTTTGTATGTGTTCTGTTTTCAATTTTGTATTTTTAGAACTTTTTTCAATCTTTCATATTTGGTACATTTGAAATAGATTATTATAATTTGTTTATGTCGAACCAAATGTAGAATTTATTTTTCTTTTGGTTTGGTTTGTATTTGCATTATAGAGGGGTTCAAAAGGTAATCTTTTTTGCGACATTTTCTTAGTTTTTACCTTTGTTTGTTTCTATTATTTGGTAAGTTATTATTATTATTATTTTGTTGATTTATGGTTTGCTTTATCTTCTATTGACATTCATTATTTTCATTTTGTATATTATTTTCTTAGTTCTACTGTAGTTGCTATAGTGAATTTTTTATTTTAGATGATTATATATATTTCTCTTTTACGTGACATTCTTTTAGTTTTAATCTTAGTTGTTTTTTTTGTATATTATTTTCTTTGGTTATTATATTGTGTTGTCTTTTTTAGGGAACATTCTTAAATGTAGATTTATTTTTCTTTTATAATGTTTGCATTTTGGACTATAGATTTCTTTTTTAAAATTTTCACTTTCTTATTTTTCTATTTTTTTGTTTCTTTTACGTGGACATTCTTTAGTTTTTTTTTTTTTTTTTTTTTACTTTTTTCTTTTACTCATTTGGTCCTATTTTATTTCTTTGGACAAAATGTTGAATTTATTTTTCTTTTCATATGGTTGCATTATTTCTCACCCTTTTCTCTTTTTTGTTGTTTCTTCTTACATAATTCTTTAGTTTCATTTTTGGTATATTATTTTATTTGGTTCTACTATTATTTTGTATATTGATGTGTTAGGTTTGTACTACCTTTTCGTTTTTCTACCATTCTTTTTAGAATTGTTATATGTTTCTTTTTTTAAAAAATTTTAGTCTATTTTTTAAATCTCTTTTTAATTTTTTTCTTTGTTAGCATGCACAAACTATGGATTCTTTTCATTTCGTTATTCCTCTAGTTTATTTTTGTTCTGTATTTCTCTCTATTTAAATATATTTGTTACTTTTGTTTTATTCCGGTGTGTTTTGTAGAACTAAAATATATGTTTCTCGTTTAAACATTTATGATTTACTTGTACTTTTTTTTTTTTTTTTTTTTTTTTATCTTTATTCATTTATCATTGTTTAAAATAGATATATTTTATTTCTTTTAGAATATTAATTTGGTCTCTTCAAATATTAATCTTATTTGATTTTCTTTCTTTGAACTTGCACTCTTTTCTATTGTGGCAATGTCTAATATTGTATACTATTTTTTAGTCCTATTGTTGTTAATTGGCAGATTGATTTGTTAGTATTGTACATAAAGTTACACATCAGTTTTTGTTTTCTATGACTTTTTTTTGTATATGTTAATATTTTAATAACTTTCTTGACAAATTATGAATTGCTTTGTGTCAAGTAGTCTTATTTTTATGAGTTTTATATTTTTGGTACTTTTTCTTTTTTTTTTATCATTTGGCTGTTCTGTAGAATTTGATTTTTCTTTTGCCATGATGGATGATTGATTTTTCTTTTTAATTTAATTTAATTTGCTTCCCTTTTATTTGTTACAATGTTTTTTTTTTTTTGCACAATGATTGTTCAAAGTTTATCCTTTTTTTTCTAAAAGAGTACTAGATGTCGATGGATTAGTGGACGCACCCGAACATCTCCACTAGGTTGTTCAAGGTTTAATCACCCGTTCTCTTCCATTATTTCTTTTATGTGACTTGTTGTAGTTTCATTTTTGTACTTTTAACTTCTTTTACTAATTTGATCATATTTTATTTCTTTGGGATCAAAATGTAGAGTTTTCTCTGTCATATTTTATCTCTTTTAAGTAACGGTCCTCTATTCTTTTTGGTTGATTTGTATTTGCCCTATAGAGGGTTCAAAAAGTTAACCCTTTTATTTTTTGTTACATTTTCTTAGTTTTATCTTCGTTTGTTTTTATTTTTTGGCAAGTTGTTTCTTTTACTGAGTTATGGTTTTCTTTCTCTTCTTTTGACATTCATTTTATATATTATTTTCCTGGTTATACTTTTAGTTGGTCTGTTGAATTTGTTAGTTTAGATGACTATATATATCTCTTTTTTGTGACATTTTTTTAGTTTTGTCTTAGTTGCTTTTTGTATATTATTTTCTTCGATTCTATGTTGTGTTATCTTTTTTAGAGAACATTCTTAAATGTAGATTTATTTTTCTTTCACCATGTTTGCATTTTGTATTATGGATTTTTTTTGTTTTTTTTAAATTTTCACTCTCTTCTTTTTCTCTTTTGTTATCTTTTATGTGGACATTCTTTAGAAATTCTCTGTATTCCCTATTCTATATTTTGGTACTTTTTCCTTTTGTTCATTTGGTCCAATTTTATTTCTTTGGACCAAATGTGGAATTTTTTTTCTTCTTCTGTGGTTGCATTGTCACTATTGTTGATTGTTAAGATTTCTCACCCTTTTCTCTTATTTGTTGTTTCTTTTTATATAATGCTTTAGTTTCACTTTTGGTATATTATTTATTTAATTCTACTATTATTTGGTTTATTGATATGTTAGCTTTATACACTACTTTTTCTTTTATCTACAACTCGTTTAGAATTGGTACATGTTTCTTATTTTAGTCTCTTTATTTTCTAAATCTCTTTTTAATTTTTTTTGTTAGCATCCACAAACTATGGTTTTTTTTGTTAGTCTTTTTAATGTATTTATATTTTATTTCTCTCTATTTAATTATATTCGGTACATTTTTCTCTACCGGATGTTTTTAGAATAGATTGTTATGTTTTATATCTTTTGTACTAATTGTATTTTTTTTTTTTTTTTTTTTCATTTTGGTATGGTTGCACTTGCAATTATATTTGATTGTTCAACTTTTTTTCATCCCCTTTTCATTGTGTCTCTTTGATGTGGATTTTTTTAGTTTACCTTCGTTGCTACAATTGTAAATATGTTTTTTTATAACCGCAAGTTAACTTAGTTGGTATATGCTTTTCGTTTAAAGATTTATGCTTTACTTGCACTTTTTTTTTTTTTTTTTTACATCTTTACTCCTATGGTTTTTATTTAAAATAGATTATTGTATTTTATTTCTCTTGGACCAAATGTTAATTTTCTAATATTTTAGTTGCTTTTAATCTTATTTGGCACATTTTTTTTCTATGGAACTATGGTTTGTTCAAATTGCACTCTTTTATATTGTGGGACAATCTTATTTTGTACTATTTTCTTAGATCTACTATTAGTTGGTAGATGATTTGTTAGTATTGTACATAAGGTTATACATCAATGTTTATTTTTTATGACTTTTTTTGTATATGTTATTATTTATAATGGTCGTAGATAAACGTATTTTTTGTATATTCTGTTGGAAACAATAGGACCCTCAGAACGACGAACAGTAAATGGTCAAGGCACGGTGGTCAAGCAAAGAGCAAAACCTGCAAAACAAAAACTCGTTATAGGCTGAGTCGCGTAGCTCACCTCTTTTGTATATTCTGCGTATATTCTGCCCAAGTATGCAAGCAGGTCTGAAAATTTTCACGTCGTCCTCAAGATAAAACAGCCAAAAGAAACCCGATCGGAAATGCACCATTACCGATCGGAACACACACCCTTTCTAAACCCACTACTCGGAAAACAAAAATTGAAGAGGAGAGGAAATGAGATGAAGTGAAAAATGAATTGTGTTTCTCGAACTGCTGAAGACCGCGCCTTTTATAGGCTTTCAGCGTGGAATGGTAGGAAGCGAAAAAAGGCGGTAAGCCTCAGAATGTGCACAGACGAAACGCTTGCATGCGGACGAAAGCGAACGATGCGCGACGAAGCGCGAACGGGAGGACCTTTTCCTTTTTTTTTCTTGGTTAAAAGAAAAAATAATAAAAATAATAATATTTTTATTAAAAATTAATAATCACATACACACACAGCTCACCAAGCCCGACTGACCGGACAGGCGGCAGCGGTGGCGACGTGCGTGTGGGACGTCCACCGAACCCATATTGGTCTATCTCCTCACTCCCTCCAAAACATGGGTACCCCTTGGGGCCCAAACCCAAATTTTCCAATGTGGGATTCTCCAACCCAAAAGGTTGGTTCCCTCTTATTTTGAAAGTTAAATTTTCGCCCAACAATCCCCCACTTGGAAATTTAATCAAACAGAGAAAGAGAGAAAATATTTTCATCGAGCAAATTCAGTCTATACAACAGTGCATACGTAAAGGTGTCTTACGACTTGAACCTTTACATAGTGTAGATGATTCAGAATATACTAGAGTAACCCTTGGTTTTGAACTCTATCTCTAACAACATCTCAAACAGAGTGTCATTAGGGTGTAGTACGAAAGCACGACCTAGCATGTGTATCCCGGTTTAGTGAATGCTCTAGAGAGTTTGCCTAAAAACTCCATAGGAAGCGGCCCTCACTTCCACATTCACATAGGTGAGTCTATCAAGAGTACTCCTGTAGCCAGGTACCCCACTTGTCATCAAGTATAGATCTCATTAAGAACTGAGTTCAACAACCTTTCTTATGCTTCAGGATATCATGCTCAGACTTTAAGTCATAGGAATGGAACTCTGTGTTTGGTTTAGCATGATTCACTATCACTTGTGATCAGTTATTACCCGTTGAACCTAAATATTAAAAATTAAAAATTATATTCGCTAGTGCATAAAACTGGTCCTCAGTTATTAAAAATTAAAGTTGAAAAACATGAAAAGAAATCTAAATATCAAGCGGAAGCATAAAACTGGTCCTCAGTGGCTCGTTCATCGATTCCTCTGGTCATTCGCTAGTGCGTCCCTACCCTTACCTGAGACATAAACATGAGAAAGGGTGAGTACAAAATACTCTGTAAGTAACCCCACTATTGGGGTCAGACTAGAAATTTGTGTCCTCTAGATGCCTATCTCTGGTAGGACGTAAGCACCAGCTCTAGTGAATCTCGAAGGAAACACAACCTCATGGGACACACACATACATGAATAACTAAATTTCATCATACTGTAGTTAAATATACCCACTACCTCTAGTAAGTTCTGTAGGACCCACAACCTCTTGTGAACCCCAAAGAAGACACCACCTCTAGTGAATCCCAAAGGAAACATAATCTCTGATGAATCCCGAAGGAAAGCACCACCTCTAGTGAATCCCGAAGGAAACACAACCTCTGGTGAATCCCAAACAAAAGCACCATCTCTAATGAATCTCAAAGAATAGATGCATTTGTCATCTTCATTAATCTTGAAACCATTAGATAGGATTAGGTTATCAAACTTTTCATATCATTGCTTAGAAGCTTGTTTCATACCATAAAGAGATTTGTCTAGTTTGCAAACCTCATTTTCTTGATCATTGGCTACAAAACCCTTAGGTTGTTCCATGTAAATCACTTCTTCAAATTCACCATTTAGAAAGATGGTTTTTACATCCATCTGATGTACTACGAGGTCAATAAAGGGCAATATGAGAGAACAAGACATAGATTGAGATAATTCTAGTGACAGGGGAGAAAGGTCAAAGAAGTCTATGTTTTCTCTTTGTCTATAGCTCTTTGCCATTAACATGGCTTTAAACTTGTCAACTGTTCCATCAAGTCTAAGTTTCTTCCTTATGATCCATTTACACTCTATTGCCTTGCAACCTGAGGGTAAATCTACTAAGTGCCAAGTTCTATTTGACTCAAGAGAGTCCATCTCATCATTTATGGCTTCTTAGGATAAGTTGGCATCTACTGAGGACAAGACAGCTTTTAGATCTTTAGGATCTTCTTTAGGATTTTCTAACTATGGTTAGACTACTGGATCACGAGCTCTCACTACTTCTCAATTTAAAAGAAAATCTATCCTCAAAGAAGTCGGCATCATTTGACTCAATGATTACTTGGTTGACTAGATCATAGATCTATAGGCTTTGCTATTTATTGCATAACCTATAAAAACACACTCATAAGCTCTACTAGCTAGCTCTCTTCTTTTAAGGTATGGAATCCTTACATAGGCTAGACAACTCCATGTTTTAAAATATGACAAGTTTGGATTTTTATTCTTGAGGATTTTGTAAGGTGAAGTTGTGTTTTTAGACTTTGGGATTTTATTGAGGACATAACACATGATAAGGATGATTTCATCCCACCAATAAGACGCGACTCCTGAACTAAGTAAAATAGCAACTACTAGCTTAACTAAAGTTCTATTTTTACTTTCGGCTTTTTTGTTCATTTCAGCAGAGTAAGGTATAATCTTTTCGTGTATTATTCCATGTGAGTTAAAGAACTCATAAGGTTTTCTGAGTCGTACTTAGTTCCCCTATTACTACGAAATCTTTATCCTTTCTATTAAACTGATTCTCTACTTCAGATACAAACAATTTGAAGGCATCAAACGCATCACTTTTGTATCTCAGCAAATATACAAAAGTAAAATCAGAGTAGTCATCAATAAAAGTAATAAAATATCTTTTATTGTTCCTAGTCAAGATGCCATCAAATTTACATAAACCAGAATGAATTAAATCTAGAGGCTCAGAAATCCTAAGTGCAGATTTATGTGGGGCTTTAGTAATTTTAGTCTAACTACAATACTCGCATTTATGAAATTCATTCATGGATAACTTAGGTATTATTTCCAGCCTAATCATGTTATTAATTATTTTCTTATTAACATGACACAATCTTGTATGCCAAACATTCATAAAACACATCATATACACAAAAGATTGCATTTTATTAAGGTCTAAATTTAGTCTAAACATTCCCTCAGTTGCATAACATTTCCCTACGTATATTATTTTTGGTAAGGGTATATAAACTTGCCCCTATGATTTAAGTAAATTCGACCTTGTTAAGGAGATAGCTCGAGACCAAGTTCTTTCTTATCTCTAGAGTATGCATGATGTTCTTCAACATGAGGGTCTTCCCGGATATAAACTTTAGCTCCACATCGCCGGTTCCAGCAACTTTCGTAGAGTAGTGATCCCCCAACAGAATATTCTTATCCTTAGTTTCAGTATAAGTGTTATAGAGACTAAGGCCGTGACATACATGACATGTAACACCAGTGTCTATCCACCACCCCTTAGAACAACCGATCACATTTACTTCTGTGATCATGGCAACTAACGATTCTTCTGTCAAGTTCACCTAACAAGCAGGACGACGCCTATTTTTACAGTTCCTAGTCATGTGTCTAGGTTTATTATAATTAAAGCAAAAGAACTAATCCGTTTCTCCTGAAGTGGGTTTCTACTTTTTCTGTTAGTTTTGGTTGCTGGAACCACGATTCTGACCTTTTCTCTTTGTCCTCTTTGATTTTTTTTGTCAGATGTTATCACGGTAGAGACAAATCTCCCAGGTTGACATTCATCTCCTCCTTTTGGTCCTTCTTCTGGGCTTCCTCCTCAATCCTTAGTTGGGTGATAATACTCTCAAAGCAAAACTTCTTGGTCTTATGCCTCAAAGTGTTCTTAAAATACTTCCACAAAGGGGGCAACTTGTCAATAATAACAACAACTTGGAATTATTCGTCTAGAGGCATACCTTCAGATCTGTCAAACCATTTAATATAAAATTCTTACATAAAAAATATTTTTTCTCCCAGTCAGTAGCTTCTTTTGTCTGTTGTTCTGTTGGATCTTCTATTGAGATGATTGGCTTATCCGTGATACAAGTGTCGACAACTTTCTTGACAATAAGAAAAAAAAACATCTTTTTCTTCTACCATTTAAAGTTTTCTCCTTCACACCGGAATGGATGGTTGAGGTTGAATGTCATAGTATCGTTATTGCTTGTGAGGTCATTACAAAATTGGCAGATGGAACGTCTTAAAATTTTTTTGAAATAGCAACCTTTGGATGGTAAAACGGGATAGTAGAGAATGGTCAAGCAACAGGTCGGGCAAAGAACAAAACTTGCAAAACAGAAGCTCGTTATAGGATGAGTCGTGGATCTCGCTCTCTTTAAGAAGTTTTGTGACTCTATCCAAGTGTGCAAGCAGGTCAATGATACTGCCACGTCGTTTCCAGGATAAAACAATCCAAAAAAGGTCTCAATTGGAGATGCACTATTACCAATCAGAAACTCACACCTTCGAACTGATTTGCTCAGAAAAAAAAGAAAAAACAAAATTAAAGGGATTGGGAGAGTTTAATTGTGATGAGAATGGAAAAGTGGTCTGATTGAAAAATGCTGAGAGTTGCACCTTTTATAAGCCCGGAACCCAACTATTGCGTGAAAGTGCTAGGGGAGGGAACCGCATCCAGCCATAGAACGTGCACGTGGAAGTCGACGTGGGCGGAAGAACAACGGTTGAGACCAACTCCACTTAATTAAGATTTTTTATGTAATTAAAAAATAATAATTATAAAAAATTGAGAATTTTTATTAAAAACACAATTGCACACACACGTTCACCTCGCCTCGCCTCGCCACGTCTGTCTGACGTGGAACGGATGGTGACTGCGTGCATGTGGGATTTCCACCATACCCATGTTGGTCTATCTCCTCACTCCCTCTAAAACATGGGTACCTCTTGGGGCCTAAACCCAAGGTCCAACATGGGAGTATAAGAAGGAGAGTGCATTCCCTAACTTAACCAATGTGTGATTCTCAAAAGCCAATTTTTTTTAAAACTCAATTTTCACCAACATGGACTGGAGAAGGAATAAGATGGGCTGCTGTAGGGGGGTGAGGTCATGGATCAAAGAAGGAAGGAGGTTGAGTGAAACACATGCACTTGAAAAATGCATTATTTGTATTTAACTTAGAATTATTTTGACTTAGTATTATAAAAATCGATACTGTTTGTTAATAATTTTTAGGAGTTGAGAAAAAAAAAGATTTAGGGTTAAATAGAGTGAAAACATACCAATTTTATCCAATAAAGACAAGAATGGTTAAATCTCCAAAGTAGGGAAAAAAGAAGATCAAAATGCCGAAAAAGGGGCGTCGTGTTGCTTCACAGCACTACACGCAATGCCTAAACCCAGGGTAGCATAAGAGTATGATGATGTGGTGCTACAGTAGATTCAAGTAGTGAATGGTCTTTTCTTCAACAGTGTCGTGACACTGTCTTATATCACCGATACATGGATATCACTAATAAAATAATAGGACTAATACATGGATCACAATCAACCAATGATAGAAGCCTATCACTAATAGACTCTAGTTATGTGAAAGACTTTTAATTTTCCTTGTTCTTTTTACTAAATTTTACTTGTTTTTTTGGAGCAAAATTCTTTAAAGTAGGAAAGAAAGTATAGATAGATGATGAGAAATGCAAGAAGAGGGTAATATTATAGACTCATTAGAGAGATTATCGGACTCTATCAATGACATACTTTTATAAAAAAGAATTAATCATATACTTATAATTTTATTAGTGATAATTCTATAATCTTTTATCATGATCTATCAGCATATTGAGAAATTTCTTACATCCTTCTATCAGTTTCTATCAGTAATAGTAATCAAATTACACATATACTTTTATCAGAGTTATCATGGATATACTTCTAAAAAAATCAATCATATGCATATAATTCTATCAGTGATACTTCTATATACTTCTACTAGAATCTATTGGTAATGATAGACTTTTTATATACTTCTATCAAAGTCTGTCAGTGTCGATCAACAATAATAATCAAATTGCACATATTATTCTATCAGAGTCTATTAATAAGAGAAATGAAACTTCACATGTAATTCTTTCAGGGTCTATTGGTGAGATACTTAATAATAAATCAGTCATATACTTATAATTTCACTAGTGATACTTTTATACATTTCTAAATCCTTCTATAAATATTTTTTAACTGATATTTTTCTTAGTGGTTCAAATGAAATATAGCTAATTTTATATTATAAATACTTAATACATAGAAAGGTATAGATTCAATCCTCTAAATTCTTGAAATGAAATAAATATATGTCAAGGATGAAAGCTTGAACTATGGTGTGAATGTGAACTAATAGAAAGTAAGTATGCCTTTATATTCCACCTCATTTGACTTCAATTAAGATCTAAGAAGTTGTGATTTATTTACGGGCCCTAAAGTAGGTCTCTTAAAGGGTCAAAGAACAACCATATATTAATTTCATGGAAATAGACAATAATAGTATGGTCGAAAATGAGGACATGGAAAATGGGTCCAATGCAATAATTTGAAATTAGCCTGCTTCGTCTTTTTCCCGGCCGATATAGTTGACTGAAGATGCATCCTTAGTTGGTTCAGTGTTCATATGACATAAATTAGAATGAACCAAAATAATAATAATAATAAGGTTTTATTTTGTTATTTGTTTCCGTTGCTAAAAAAAAAGTACTTTTATAATTCTTTTTGGTGAATGGTTGTCAAATAAGTTTATTTTTTAGAAAATAGAAACTGAAATAAAAAAGTAGGAAACGAAAATGTATCTAACTATGATTTATTATTCATTTATTTTGTAAAATCGTGGAGTCCATATAATGTTTAAATGTTACTTTGGTGGCATGAAATTTTCCATACTAGTGTAGTAATAAAAATTTTCTCATGATTTGGTTTATGCTTTCTCTCGATGTGTTGCTGATATTATTAATCAACATTTTTTTTGAATAGGTGATATTATTATACAACAACAAGGGGATCCCACAGCTTGGAATCAAGGCATCAAAGCAACAAACCACAACCAAAGACAGGGCAACAATTCCCCACACAAATGCAATAAGATAAGACCAGAACATAACCAAAACATAAATGCATAAACCTCCAAACCACCACGGAGAAAGTCAGAGAAAAGAAACCAAAACCCCACAGCTAGGGAAAACAACAAAACAAAAAGCAATGACAAGTTCAAGACAAACATCCGTAAACACACTAGATAAGAGCAAGAAGATCAACCCACCAGGAAGCAGCTTGAGCACGAACCGTAGAGACCATAAAGTGAAATAGAGTAGACACCGACTTCGGTAGACCTTCATGCAGCCGCCGATTACGCTCTTTCCAGATATAGTAGATGGAAGCACACCAGAATACACGGAACAACTTACTACGCACCCCCTTATCCGACCCCACTTGGTACAACCAACTTAACTCGACATCTCAACCCGCCACCTGATGCGACGAACCCAACTGAGGCAACATATCTGACCACACCTCTCTCCCAAATCCGCACTCAAAAAATAAATGATCTTGCGACTCCACATCTCTCCTACACACAAGACATCTTTGACAAAATAAATGAACATTGTTTTTCTTCCATGGGTTGTTGGCTCTAATTAATGAGGATTTAATTTGGTAGGTCGTTTCATAAATGTTTCTGCTCATAAAAAAACAAAAAAGGGAAAAAATTGCAGATGGCCTATACGGCTGCCTAACGAAAGAAAGAAAGTTGACCCATATAGAAAGAAAGAGGTATACATCTATAAACTGAATTTGCAGTTGGTGGCAAATTCAAAATATATAATTGAATGTGTCATCAAAATATGAAAATATATCGTTGTGGAAAAATTCTTATATTTAATTTTTAAGTTATTTTGTATTTAAATTTTATCCTTTTAACAAATTCATATTTTTTAGGCAATAGCTTATTATTTTTTTTATTGGTTTTTATAATTTTCCGTTCCTATTTGCAGAAATATGATTTATTATTCATTTCACTTTTTGTACTCGCTATGCTATTTTATCCATTTGGCAGTTTTTTTCCCAGTTTTAAATTATTTTCTTTTTCCAGCTGTACAACTTATAGACTATATTTTCGCATTATAATTGCTTTGCTGAGGTTCAATTGGTTTTATAATCATTGAACTAATTTTGGTTTTCTTAAAATAATAATAATAATAACCGTATGTTATCCTGAGATAACGTATTTGTATGATATGCCTGATATATTGTTGAAATATTTTATTTTAGATATATTTGTTAAATGATATATCAAGTCATATTCCTAAAATGAAGTATATCTTTAAAAAAAAAAGCATATATCAGTTGTACATCACTAATATACATCACTTTAGGTTTGTTAGTTAATTGATCTACTTAATTATCAATTGTATATACTATTGTTATAATACAATAATCTCTGATCATTGATGTTGTTGATTATCTTAACTTCATATTAATAGTAAATCAAATATCAATCCGTAACTTATTTTGAAGTAAATCATGTATTTCATTTGGTTAATATTCAATTGAGATTTATTTTATTGATATTCAATCAAAATTCATTTTATTGGTATTAACAAATATACAAGTTACATAAGATACCAATCAATCATTAAGTAATTTTTCGGTTTTTGTGTAGTGTATCAATACTATATCAATTGTGTATCAATAGTAGATTAGCCACATATTTAAAATGCAATTTCAAATACTATATTAGTATTTTAGTAGTAAATCAACACTCATTCAAAATTTATTTCAGATATAACATTGATTTATCAATAATATTTGGTATTTATTAAAAATGTAATTTTGGTATATCATAGTGTATGATTAGTATATATCATTAAAACAATATGCCAAGTATTATAGTGTACCAATGATACACTTTAATGTAATATCACATTTTGTCAACAACGTATCAATTTTAGGGTTTTATGTTGTGTCCTCAAGGATAACTTTGACTTTTTGCACTTCTTGTTTTATTTGAGTTGTATCAATATAAATGATATAGGTATATAAAGTATTAGGTAAGTCTTTGATGCACACTATTGGTAGATAAGTGATATACATACTATAAAGTATATTAATGATGTACCAATGATGAAGTGTTTTAGTAGTATATTAATAATCACTCAAAATGCTCTTCTAAAAAAAATGCAATGTTCATTCAAAGTGCAATTTCAAGATAACATTAATGTATCGAGAGTATATCTACCCTCATAATTCATTTCACATATAATATAGGTATATAAATAGTACATCAGTACTAATTTAAAATACAATTTCAAGTATATTATTAATGTGTCGGTGGTATATTATTATGACGATTACCTAACTAGCTACTATTATAGTGTATTAATGTAAGAAGCATAGATATTTCTAATTTGATAACAAGATTGTGTTTACGCGATTTGCAGAAAGATCAATGTCGATCGAAAGAAGAAGATAAAAAGAAAAAGAAGAAACACACAAGATTACGTGGTTTGGTCAAGATGCCTACGTCCACGGGAAGATTCACGTTCTTTTTCACTTTGAGGATTGCGTACAACTTGTTTGCTTACAGAAAAATATAAATTATGAACTACTCTATTTTGTTTTCTGATAAATGGTATTTATAACATATACTAACAGACCGTTACAAGATAAAGTTAGTTATAAACTAAACTAGCTGAGGTATTTTAGTCACGGTTTCTTCAAATTCTCCACGTTTACTCTAATGCCTTGCAATCTTTTGATCTTCTTGATTCTAACCATTTTGTCTACCTTGTGTCTGGAAGTTCGAAACCAACCTGTTCTAGACATTTAACAAATTGAAGCTTTGACACTAGTTTTGTCAACATGTTAGCTGCATTTTCTGATGTATGAACCTTTAAGATTTCTATTTCCCTTGTTTCTACTTTGTCTCTGATGAAATGATGCTTTATATCAATGTGTTTAGTTCTAGTGTGGTGTTGTGGATTTTAGGATAAATGAATAGCACATTGGTTGTCACAATAGAGTTTTACCACGGTTTCTTCAAATTCTCCACCTTTACTCTAATGCCTTGCAATCTTTTGATCTTCCTGATTCTAACCATTTTGTCCACCCTGTATCTGGAAGTTCGAAACCAACCTGTTCTAGAAATTTGACAAATTGAAGCTTTGACACTGGTTTGTCAACATGTCAGCTGCATTTTCTGATGTATGAACCTTTAAGATTTCTGTTTCCCTTGTTTCTACTTTGTCTCTGATGAAATGATGTTTTATATCAATGTGTTTAGCTCTAGTGTGGTATTGTGGATTTTAGGATAAATGGATAGCACTTTGGTTGTCACAGTAGAGTTTTATCACTATTTGATCTATTCCAAAATCTTTCAGCAATCCCTTAAGCCATAAAGACCCTTTAATTGCTTCTATTAAAGTCATATATTCAGCTTCTATTGTAGATAAAGCTACTATAGGTTATAGTATTGCTTTCCAGCTGATTAGATTGGGACCATAAAGGAATAGGTAATCTATTAGGAACCTCATTTTGTCAAAATCACCAGTATAGTCAGCATCCACATATCCATATAAATCTAAGTTTGGTTCAGATGATTTTTTGTAGACTAGTCTTGAGTTTTTATACCAAATTGAGTATCTTAGGATCCATTTAATAGCCTCCTAGTGTCTCTTACCTTGGTTGGGCATATATTACTAATAAGGCTAGCTGAATATGAGAGATCAGGTCTAGTAGAAATCATTAAATACATTAGGCTTCCGATTTCCTGACTATAGGGTATGACTGACATTTGTTTTTAATGTTCTTTGTCAAAATCTTTAGGAGAGGCTGAGGATAGCTTGAAGTGTTGAGTAATAAGTAAGCTTGCAGGTTTAGCATCACTCATATTGAACCTTTTTAGGATCTTCTCACAATAGTTAAATTGGTCAATGCTTAAAATAGACTCCTCCATGTTCCTCAGGATTTCAATTCCTAGGACCTTTCTTGCTCCTCCCAAGTCCTTCATATCAAACTCACTTTTTAAGAGATTTTTAACAGGGGTTAGATCTTCCTTCGACCTACCTGCCAATAACATATCATCCACATATATGAGTAGGTAAACCTTATCTTTATAGGAACCGGTATTTACATAAACACATATGTCAAATGAACTTCTTTTGAATCCAATGCTAGAAATATAGTCATTGAACCTGCTATAACAACACCTACGTGATTGTTTTAACTCATAGATTGAGTTGTTGAGTAAGCAATAAAGATTTTCTTTTCCTTTAACTTTAAATCCCTTAGGTTGCATTATGTAGATTGTCTCTTTTAGATGTCCATGAAGGAAGGTAGTTTTCACATCTAGTTGATACAGTTCTGAATTATTTTAAGCAACCAAGGATAAAAGACGTCTTATGGAAGTTTGTTTGACAATTGGAGAGAAAATCTTTGAGTAGTCTATTCCTACCTTTTGAGTAAACCCCTTTGTAACCAACCTTGCCTTATACCTAGGTTTCTGATCACAGGATGCACCTTTCTTAAGTTTGAAAACCCATTTAGAGGCAAGTGGTTTATAACCCTTAGGTAGAGGAACCAAAGGCCAAGTATCATTCACTTTTAGTGCATTTCCTCATTCCTAGCTTCTATCCAATCCCTTGCATCAGCACAACTTGTTGCTTCTTCAAAGGTTGTTGGTTCTTGATAGGAGCCACAACAACATCTGGAACCAAATTCATATAGTTGATTTCAGTATATCTAGCTGGAGGGATAATGGTTCTCCTTTGTCTATCCCTAGCTAAGACATACTAACTCAAGAATGGTTGCTCATTAACAGTCTCCTCTTGTTCCCTGCATCTTCCTCAACTTCTCCTATGTCACTAGGTAGGTTAGATTCTGTTAGTTGCTCAGTAGGTATCTCTACCTCAATTCCTATGGTAGATGACTCACCTTAATCCTCAAGTCTTTTCTCTTTTTGGATAAACATGTACTCTTCTCTAAAAGTGATGTCTCTGCTAATTATGAGCTTCCTCTCTACTAGATGCCACATTTTATATCCTTTAACACCCTCTGTGAAGCCTACAAACATACACTTAACTGCTCCGACTTTCAACTTTCCTTTATTTTGGTGAGCAAACCCTACACACCCAAAAACCTTAAGGTTGTCTAGATTAGGAGGATGATTAGCACATATTCAAGGTATATACTGTGTAGGCTGCAGCTTCCGCCCAATAGTTTTCACTTAGGATAGCATCAGAAAGCAAACATCTTACCTTTCCATTATAGTTCTGTTTAACCTCTCAGCAACCCCATTCTGTTCATTCTCACTACAATATTTGTCAATGTCTTCATTGCAAAACTCAATCCCATTGTCGGTTCTAAAGTATTTTAACCTTTTAGATGTTTAAGTTTCTATCATAGCTTTCAATTCATTAAACTTCCTAAAAATCTGGTCCTTAGTTTTAAGAAAGTATATCCAGCTCTTCCTAGAAAATTCATCTATAAAGGTTAAAAAATATCTTGAGCCACTAAGGCTCGGTGTAGGAGATGATCCCCATAGGTCAGAATGAACATAGTCCAATGTTTCTTGTGTGGTATGCTGAGATTTTGTGAAATTTTGTCTGGTGGCTTTCCCTAGAATATAGTGTCCACAGAAGAAAAGATACTCACTGATCCCTTTAGGTAGTTGATGCGTTGTGAATATGATGAAATAATGGTGTATATTGCGATGGTGGTGTATGCGTTGTACATGCAAGTTTTCCTAGCAAAATTCAAGTATAAATCCTACTAGGTTTCCTGGTAAGCCCAAGGTCGAACACAGGGACTACTGAGACAATATGCGACGGTAATTTCTGATTCCTTTGTGGTGATAAATAAAACAATGAGTTGGTTGGTATGTTTGTTTAAGGTATAGATTCTATACGGCGAATTGAGAAAAGAGTTAATAACAACGAAAGTTACAATGAGTATGCGGGGAACGAGTTGAGAAGGGATTTAGCTAACACTTCCTAAGATTACATTCAAGTTATGTGATCATGCTACACACATACAACAACAGGTCATCTCTCAATGCAAATGTTACAGCTCCTAATTTTAGGACGCATGCGGTGTATGCGATGATGTCTATAGGACTTATATCTAAGCCTCTATTCTTGTCTATGCGATGATGAATGGTGCACACATACATAAGGCAACCACATATTACCATATCCTATTTCTAGGGTGCATGTGATGCATGTTAGCAAACAGAACTTATCTCTAAGTTTCTATCTCTTGTTTATGCAGTTCTAATCTAACTTTCTCAAGCCTAGATTTTAACCTAGCTCTCTCAAGCCTAGGTTCTTTCTTTAGACTCTCTCTCAAGTAGCTCTAAAGGGTGATGGACACATACATAAGACAAGATGATCACATAAAATGAAGATCTTAGGTCATGCTAGCTGAGTGCTTCTCAACCCATTCGGAAGTTTAGTTATTCATGCGTAATGTAAAGAGAGTCAACAGATGTAAAGATGCAAGTTCCATTTTATAAATGAAATCAGAATACAGAATGACAATGGAAAGTAGGGATAGTGAGCCTGGTAGCAATGTCTTGCTTCCCAAAGCTTTTACACTATTTTTTTTCTCTACTCTGCCTAAAAGAATGTCTTGCTTTCGGAAGAGTCGGCCCTCTCTCCATTCTCAACGCTTCCTGGCACTCTCTTGAGCTACCAGGAACGATCTTTCGACGTCTTCTCTCTCCACTCGCCTCTGCCTTCTAAGTATATAAAAATTAAAGACTACGGCTATCTATGGAAATGGCGGAAAGGAACTCTAGAATTCTAAAATTATTGAACTCCTTTAATGAAATGGCCTTCGATACTTATAGAGCTTCAGGGTGAAGAGCTTTTCTCTCAAATGATTGCACTGGTGAGATGTCATTAAATCTCTCTTTGATGCGCCGATTAATTGTCACCGAAAAGTTGAGTGTACTGGCTACAATGCGTCGTTAACGACTTGTCAACTAAATTCGGATTCGATCGTCATCAGCTTTCTGTCCTATCATGATTTATTAAGCTTTCACCTTGATGCGCCGTCTTTATGCGGCCACCTTCTTGAGCAGATCTTCCCGAACGTATATGATCGCATAGCTTTGCGGTCGCAATCTTTTAATGCACTCAGATGCTGAATTCCTTGGATCGCAATTCTGCCTTGCGCCAACGCAATTTCCTGCACAAAATACGTAAATTAGCTGCTTTAATGTGATGGACGAATGCGATCACAAAGTTATCAACTTAATGCTTTTGGACACGATTTTACATATTTTTACCTTCGTAATCCTACATTTTTTTATATATTCGTGTTGTAATAACGTGCATTTCTGCTCGTTGTCGGCAGTATACCTTGTTTAGACAATGCTTGCAACCCTTTTTCACTGATATGGGATAGTATGTTTTACACAAGTCCACCTCTGTCAAGCTTGCTGTTGAAACCGTGTTGGTACTAGTCATCATCTATACTCCTCTTACAATATAGAGGTCATTGACCTTTTCATCAACCAACTACCTTAGAATCTTTAATCACCTCTAGGATTCCATCTTTTCCTCTACACTCACACCCAATGGAGTCAAGCATATCCAGAGATATAAAATTTCTCTTGACTAAAGGTACATGTCTCGCATTTATGAGAAGCTTGATTGATCCATCCTTTAGCTTTAAAGATACTGAATCAACCTTATTGATTTTGCAGGCTTCATTGTTCCCCATGTACATAGATTCTCCATCCATATCCTTGTAGGTATTAAACCAAGGTCTAAAGGGTGTCATATGATAGGTACAACTAGAGTCAAGTACCCAATCATGCTTCCCAAGAGGACCTATTTGGTTTTTTTTGTGTCTAGTAGAGGCTATGTCATCAGAATAGAAGTAGGACCCTTCAATCACTGAAGCTTCTGGCTGTTTTCCTTTCTGATCCTTCTCTTTTTCCTAATTTTTCCGTTTTAATCTGTAGCAATCCCTCATCAAGTGTCCTTTCTTCTTGCAGTAATTATATCTCAGCTTGGTTTTGGGTTTATGCTCTTCACCAGACTGATTTTTAGTCCCTTTAGATTGATTCTGCTTGCTCTTGCCCTTGACAAACAACCCTTCTACACCAGGCTACTCTTTTTTGACTAACTGAAGCTCTAACTCTCTAGTTCTCAATGTTGAAATAATGGCATTAGTAGTAACTGACTCTCTACCATATTTTAAGGCATTTTTTACCTTCTTATAGGCTTTGGATAGAGAGTTCAACAAGACAAAGACTTCATTCTCATCGTCAATATTTTCACCAAGGCTCTTAAACTCAGAAACTATCCTTTTAAACTCATCCAGATTGTCTGATAGTGGTTTAGCAGAATCCATCTTAAAAGTGAATAACTTTTCCCTTAAGTACATCTTGTTGGGTAGATCCTTGGTTGCATAGAGACCTTCCAGCTTGACCCACATCTTGTATGCTATGTCTTGATCGATCACCTATCTCAAAATGTTGTGATTGAGATTAAGAACTAAAGTTCCATAGGCTCTAAGTTTCATATCTTCACTTTCTTGAGCTGTTAATGTAGGTGGCAGAGTTGAGGGGTCTAAAAGGGCTCTATGAGCTCTCTATTGTCCAAGAATAGCTTTGTTTTGTCCTTCCACAGACCAAAATTACCATTTCCATCGAACTTCTCTACTTCTAATCTTGCAACAGCCATCACTTACCTGATCGAGTATCGATAATAGTTTTCTTGAGTATCTTGATGCTCCAAGAATGCTGACCTTGATGATCTTCAAATGCTATGATACCATAAATCGTTGGGTTATTCCATCTTTTCTAGGGCCAATTACTCAAGATCAACATTGAGATGATGAAGAAATAGCTGAAAAAGGCTTTGTCAAATCCTCGATGCTAGATACTCGTTGCTCGATAAGTTTCTACTTGATACTCGATGCAAATTTCCTTCTATCCTCAACGAGTTTCTGTTCTTTGCTCGATGAAACTCGATTAGTGCTGATCGATACTTGACTCTACTCGATGAGTCTTGATCTTTACTCGAGGTAACTCGAAGATGAAAAAGACTGACTTGATGTTACTCAATAGAAGAAATCGATGCGCGTTTCAAATCGATACTTTAAAATCGATACGTTTTGATAACAAGATTATGTTTACGCGATTTGCAGAAAGATTGATGTCAATCAAAAGAAGAAGATAAAGAGAAGAAGAAGAAACACATAGGATAACATGGTTCGACAAAGATGCCTACGTCCACAGGAAGATTCACGTTGTTTTTCACTTTGAAGATTTCATACAGCTTATTTGTTTACAGAAAAATAGAAATTGTGAACTACTTTGTTTTGTTTTCTAAACACTGGTATTTATAACATATACCAACAGATCGTTAGAAGATAAAGTTAGTTATAAACTAAACTAGCTGAGGTATTTGAGTCACAGTTTCTTCAAATATATAATTAGTTGAGTTTATGGTTGTGGTAAATTCATTAGCTTTCTCATGTTTAATATGGCTCATAATCAACCTAGATTAGAAAAAATCACCAATTTAATTTGTTGTCTTAATTATCCTAGCTAGGCTTATAAAACTAATCGATAAGTATAGAAGGCTATTGAGTCCAGCTTGTTCGTTAGTTTAGAATTAATTTCACATCCCATCCCTAGACTATCCTATCTAATCATGGATGTGGCATGTCGGCAATAGATTCCAACTAATCTATAGAACCTATTGTTAAGTTCTAAGAATATTTTTTGAAATAGGTGGCTAACAAAAACTTTCTTCATAAAAATTATTAAAATTAAACTTTATTAAATTAAAATCCACGAACTTTCTAGCAGTTTTTTCCTATAAAATTGGATAAAATACACTCACAAAAAAACTATATCACACTTCCAAGATATTGGTTATTTAATCAATCATCATGTGTACCCTGACATATTCTTTGATAAAAACCTAGACACAACAGTTCAACCACATCATGAGAACTTAGTAAGAGAAAGTATGCAATTTTCCTTTACAAATCATTTGAAACTAAGATGCACTCTAATTACAAGCCAAAATGATGATAGCAACATACGTAGGCAATAATGAGAAATCTAAATGACATTATTGGTGGTAGATCTCAACTTTTATCAACCCGTTTTATCCTCAAATGCTATTTGGTAGAAAATTTTAGAAAACAAATTAGCTAAGAAACAATGGATCTTGTTCGCGGTTGATTGCTAATATAATGAACATTTGAGGCAACTACTACCATATTAGGCCTAGTACCATATCATAAGGGTACAATTTTTGTTCTTTATTTGGAAAAGTTGATGATATTGTAAGGCTTTGAATATGTTATTGTCAATTCTGTAAAGTGGTTTCAAGTCTCATAAGTATCCATCCACTTGATAGAGAACTTGCTTGATTAGTTCAAGGACATGATAACACACTTTAAGATAATTAATTGACCAATACATCTTAAAGGTTTGAAGAATAGATGTAATGAAAAGTTTCTTCTAGGAGTCGGCCCTGTCCACCTCTCTTTAGGAATCTTCAGCTCTGTAGATTGATGAGGGCATCTATTAAGTGTATATACGGTTTAGGAGACAGCTTCAACCCAATATTTTTCAGGCAACAAGGCATTGGACAACTGACACCTTACTCTTCTAGCACTGTTCTATTTAATATTTCAGCTTCTCCATTTTGTTGAGATGTGTACCTCATTGTTCTATGCTTCACTGTGCCATGCTCCCTGCAAAACAAGTTAAACTCCTCTCCACAAAACTCTAAACTATTATCGGCTATCAAATGTTTAATATGTTAAGAGTGTGCTTTTCAATCAAGGTCTTCCATTCTTTGAATCTACTAAACACTTCATCTTTGGATTTTAAAAAGTAAACCCAACTCTTCCTTGAGTAGTCATCTACAAATGAAAGAAAGTATCTTGCTCCACTAAGAGATGGAGAGTGAGTTGGCCCTCACAAGTCTAAATGCACATATTCAAGGATTTCCTTTGAAGTGTGTTGTCCTTTGGGGAATTGTTGTCTTGTTGTTTTGTCCAATATGCAATGTTCATAAAATTTAAGGCTATCTCAGTATTCCCTTTTTAGATAGCATTTGTAGCCTCTCACATTGATATGAGAGAGTCTTTTGTGCTATAACTCATCTTCAATAGGTTCCTCATCAGTTGCTAACAAAGCCGAGTGTGCCATCTGCACATCCTTGATGACATATAAACCATTTACCTTGGTTGCCACCAAAACCACTTTATAATCCTTAATAATTTCAAAGGTGCCTCCTATACCCCTATATTCATAGCCTATGGCATCAAACATCCCAAAGAAAGAAGATTCCTCTTCGAAGTTGGAACAGGCCTCACATTCCTTATCAATTTGACTGAACCATCCTGTATCTTCAAGGACATAGACCCTATTCCCACAACTCTGCATGTACAATTGTTTCCCATATAGATTAGCCCACCATCCCACTTCTTATAAGTACAAAACCATCCCTTGGATGGTGTCACGTAGACTGAGCAACCAGAATCTAACACCCAATCTTGAGTCTCTATAGTATTTTGGTCTCCACCTTCTTCAATAGCAGCTAAGCATTTGAATAAACTAGGGAATTCTCTCCTACAGTAGCCTCAGTCTTTTTACCACCCTTGTTATGTTAGTTCAATTTTCTCTTCAAGGCATAACAGTTCTTTTTCATGTGCCCCATTGTTATGTTTGCCCTTTCCATCGTTCTTGTTCTTCTCCTTTGAGAACAAGCCTTCACCTCCTGGTTGATCCTTCTTAGTCATTTGCAATTCAAGCTCTCTGACTCTTACAGCTGATATGATAGCTTTTGTGGTAATTCTTTCTCTACCATATTTCAATGCAGTCTTCACATCTTTGAAAGATTCTGGTAGAGAATTCAATAGTATGAATGCCTCATTCTCTTCTCTAATATTATCTCCAATTGATCTGAACTTACAAGACAACCTCTTGAACTCATTAAGATTATCTGTGAGGGAATTTGCTGGATCCATCTTATAAGTGAAGAATCTTTCTCTCAAGAAAGTTTTGTTGGGCAGATATTTGTTGAGATATATCTCATTCAACTTATTCCACAGGGCATGGGCAGTAGGTTGGTCAACAATTTGCCTCAAAACACTGTCTGTGACATTGAGAATAATGGTTCCATATGTGTTCGATTCAATAGTCTCTTTGTCAGCCTCAGAGAGTGTTTCAAGGTACTTCGCAGAGTCCGTAATGGCCGAGAGAGCCTTTAGCTGCCTCGGGACTGCTTTAATCTTTGCTTTCTACAGTTTAAAGTCTGTCTTGCTATCAAATTTCTCAATCTCATATCTGGTAGTTGTCATTCTTGGTCTTCAAGATTGACTATTCTGAATCAAGAATTCATATCTTGGAGCTGTCTTGAACTATTCACTGAGCTCTAATACCACTTGTTGTCTCAGATGACAAGATCTTCACGTTAATAATCCCAATACACTCAGATATAACGGTTGATAACAATTCAAGAGTAAGGGGAGATAGAATTTAGAAGCTTGAAAATCCTTCTGACGATGCATAAAGAACTAAATGATAGTTCAATTAAGTAAACGATTGGAGGAAGCGTTAGATGATTGTCTATACGACAGTTGTCTGAAGCTAGACGATCGTATAGATGACAGCTGAGAAGCTAAACGATCGTATAGATGATTGAGCGTGGAGCTAAACGATCATGTACACGATGCATTAGGAACTACACGATCATGTAAATGATACTTTAACAAAATCTAAATGATCGTAGAGGTAAGAAAAAAAGACACAGGAATTTAAGTGGTTCGGCCAAAGGCCTATGTCCACTGTGCAAATTGAGAGGTTCTCTTTTATTACTCTTCAAAGTTTTACAGAACGAATGTCGTCTCTCTCGAGTTCTTATCCACTCTTACACTGATCTCACATTTGATTTCATTCATATATGTGCAGGCGATTTGGCCAATGATCAAGCTCTAGTGGTTACAACACTTAACATAAAGAGGTTGACAATCGTTTAACTTCCAGCTGCACTGTTCTACTTCTTGATTTCGAGTCTTTCTATAACAGGAGTTGCCAATGGTTGGTCGATTCGTCAGTTAGACGTGAACGATGCCTTTCTTAATGGATTTATTATAGAAGATGTGTACATGAAATAACCAGAGGGATTTGTTAGATCTTTCCATCCTCCCTCTTCTATGAGAAATCAGGAATGTTTCTTGCCATTATACTCATATATGTTGATGATATATTGTTCATTGGAACATCAAGCACGTGGATTGACTTCTTTGTTCAGCAACTCCATAGTTCTTTTGCTTTGAAAGACATGAGACTGCTTCATTTCTACTTGGGTGTTGAAGTACAACGAAGTAGTGATAGTATCAATCTCACTCAATCGCAATATTTCTTTGATCTTCTTGACAGGGCTGATTTGCCTCATCTAAAACAGCTCCTACCCCTGCTGTAACTGGTAAGTACCTGTCTATCTGTGATGGTGTTCCCATGGCCAATCCAACCTTATATCGAAGTGTTATCGGAGCCCTTCAATACCTCACTCGCACTCGTCCAGACATCTCCTTTATTATCAATCGTCTCAGCTAATTCAATCAGTCTCCTATATCCATTCATTTGTAGACAGTTAAACAAGTTCTTCGGGACCTCAAAGGGACTCTGCATCATGGGCTATTTCTTTCCAAATCTGATGATCTTTCGGTGGTTGTCTATAGTGATGCTGACTGGATGTGTAATGTTGATGATTACAAGTTAGTTGCTGCTCATTGTGTGTTCTTAGGTCACTCTCTTGTCTCATGGAGCTCAAAGAAACAACATGTTGTTGCCCGCTCCAGCACTGAATCAGAATATAGGGCCTTGGCTAATGTTGCTGCTGATGTGAGCTACATATAATTTTTCCTCCAATAACTATCTCTTCATTTGTTGTCCCCTCCCATTATTTGGTGCAATAATGTGAGTGCTTTATCTCTTGCAGCCAATCCGATCTTTCACTCCAGGAGTAAACATGTCTAATTAGATGTTCATTTTGTTCGTGACAAAGTTCTTGCCCAAGAATTGGAGGTTCGATATGTTCCCTCCACAATCCAGCTTGCTGATGGCTTAACGAAGCCCTTATTTGAGCATCGGTATTGTGAACTGCGATCCAAACTCAGCGTAATTTCATCACCCTCTCGTTTGAGGAGGATGTTGAAACACACGCTTAATTCCCTTTTCATTACTTGTAAAGACCTTGCTGCCCCTCTTGTGAAACAATGTCAGGGTTTGTTAGGGGTGTATATATTTTTATTCCTTGTATATGCCATGTGGCCCTTGCTCATAAGGTGGGAATCTTTCCACTTATCCTCACTTTACTATTTATTTTCTTACTTTTGGAATGAATAATCACTCAGCAATTCTTCCTAAATCTCCTAAAAAGTTTCTCTCTGCTCTTTGTCCTAAATTTCATTATAGCTTCAATGGAAAACATAGTGGAAAAAGAAGGGGAAAATGCAAAATGTTTATTTGGGGAAAGGAAAAGCATTAGTTTTGAAAAGCCGATTAAGGCAAAGCCGCCATGGCAGATTCTAAAGGACGAAGAAAAGAAAGCAGAATCCAAGAGAAAGGATATAGACCAGTATGTTAAAAAGGTCGTAGATGGGCTTTACACAAAGCTCGTAGACGCAAAGCCAATCTTGCGAAGGTTTTCGTCAATTGAAAAGAAGCTTAATTGTTTGGACGGAATTACAGGTAACGTATATATATCCAATCAAATTCTTAAACTAAAATTTTCAATTTTTTGGATTTTTTTTTCATTTTTTTTTTTGGTTTAATTTCTTATCATTATGCGTTATATAGAAATTCTAAAGTTGAAGATGGAACAGAATCTGCTATTTCACCTGAAGAGATTTCGGTCATCGCTTGATAATACCAATAAAATTACATTTGGTGGTAAGTTATTGAAGTTACAGTACACAAATACTCTGTTTAATTAACCTGCCTTCTCAATCACAATTTCTCTTCTTTCATCCATTCTCTTTTATGTTTTACAGTTAATGACAGACATCAATTTAAGAAAGCCACAAGCGATTATTTTTCTCTCTTAATCGGTGGACAAGGATCTTCCCACATAGATTTGTTGACAAAACTATGTAAGCAACATATATAGTAATTTCATCACAAATAAAAGTAAGTAAATATATATATATATTTAATGTTTTAAAAATTTGCAGTGCGTTTGAGGGATACATTGGTGGAATATCAGAATGAATACATTAACATATTACAAGGAAAGTGGTCAAAGAATAAAGAGGATGTATTACAGAACATAGGTAATTAATTTCGGTCCTAAGTTGTATTATTTATTTACCAATACTACGAGTATGATGTGATGTAACATTTTTGGTTAATATTTAATTGATCATTGTAAATCCAAATTTCTTGCAGTTCAAACCAGAAGAGAATTGGAGTATGCAGAAAAAGTATATTTAATCTCACGAAGGAGATACATACCTAAATTATCCACTGGCGTGGATCTTATATCTTCCAAATATTCCTCTGATTATGATGGATTATTATCTCAGATGAGTAAGTGGAACATAAATTTGATTTATTTATTTATTTATACTATTATTATTATTATTATTAGGAGGAGTAAATTTCAGTTTTATTTTAGAAGTTTATCTATAAATGAATATTTTGTTCGGCAAATAAGCTTACATGGTTAACGCTTTTTTTTTTTTTTTTTTTTTTTCTTTTTTTCCCTTCTTCTTCTTCTTATGAACTAGAGATTAGAAATTAGAATATGTTTGTTAACTGTTTTTCTTAGGTTCTTATTTCTTTGAAAAAGATATTGATAAATTTTAAAACTTTTTAAATATGGAAAATGGAGGCTTTATTTCAAGAGCTCTAATTGAGCACTTCTTCTGACTTTTGCATCAAATTACACAATTTTGGGTTATTTGGGGCGCTAAGATGATATAAAATATCTAGAGTTCTGATGTTTGGAGAGTTCTGATATTTGTATTTTGGCGTGCAGAGTTGTTATGTCAGAGTTCATATGTTTGTGTTTTGGTGTGTAAAGTTTATATGTTAGTGCTATCTTATTCTAAAATAATTTGCTTGTATGAACCCTATTTTTTTTTTAAATCTTATAATTCAATTATTGTATCAATTCAGTTTTTTGTATTCAATTATTGTCTTTTAAATAATTATTTATTATTATTGTTTTGAAAAAAAAGTTGAATCAAAATTTAAGATTAATCGTAAATAGTCAACGAAATACCAACATTTAAAAATACTAAATTTAATTCTAAGCCAAGGATGGACATACCAACTTTTTTTCTAAAACCTTTTTCCACTTTTTAATACTAAATATATATATAATTTCCAATCATGACTTGAATTTTGAAAAGAGTCTTAAAAAATAGTGTTTGTAAATTTAATTTTTAAAAACTATAGAGAACTACATAGTTGTGAATGATCAATTAAATATTTTAGTGAGGCTTTTAAGAAAAAAAAGGTTTTGCTTCTGTTTGATTTTAGAGATTTCGTTGAGGTTTTTCTCATATATATTCACGGATGAGTTTTCCATTGAGGTTTTAAAATGGACTTTCGAATAGTAGATTTTGAATATTGATGTTGTATATGATTTTTTTTTTTTTTTTTTTTTGAGAAATTGTGTACAAAGATTTAATCTAAAATATTGTTATTTTTTTAATGGGCATTATGCAGATAAATAATTGATATACTAAGTAAATAAAAATGAAAGCTTGAATGACATAAATTATAGATAATAAATTATTAATATACTCTATCACAGAACACTGAAGGAAAAACGATGTATGTAAATTGAAGGTAAAAAATGGGTGCATGAAACTAGAATGAAATACCATGGTTTCTTAATAAAATAGATATAGTAGAAAAAAATTACACCCAAAGTATAATGAAATAAACTCAAGAAAAGAATAAAGAAATAAAAAACGTAAGTGGGCCATAGGAAGGGAGGAGAGAGTGACGAGAATGATGACCAGGTATAAAAAGGGAGGAGACACAGGAAGTGGAGGGTGGAGAAGCTGAGAGAGTTGTTAAATAAGAGTAAATGTGCACATGTTGAAGAAAGTGAAGGGGAGATATATATCAGTGGGCCAAACGACGATATAGAGGCTATATCATCTCCCACATACAATATTGGGTCCCCAAACAAGCCCTTCGTTTTACAACATGTGTTTCAGGTCTTTAAAGTTGATAGTAAAATATTATGCTAGTTGAACTATGCTCATTTTAGATGATTTATCGTCAAAATTAAATCCGCTTTATTTATTTATGTAATTTTTTAAATAACAAACTTAGACACCTCTCCAAGGATCGACCACAACATTTGTACCACACGTGTCCGTTAAAATCTTTTCACTACTAGTACACTTTTTTTCCCTTCTAACACAAAACCATTGCAAACCTTACTAATAACTATTAATTTACAGTATGTAGGAAAGAAGAAATGATGAAGTTGGAAGGTGAATATGTTGCGTTATTGCGAGCTGGGGCGACGTTCTCGAATGATGTACTTTCACGATATTCTGAAGATATATTACAAAGGGCTGGTAACTTTAATTAGAGCAAATCATTTATGGCATTGGTTTACAAGCTGAATTCTTTATTAATACATTTAAATTTTCATAGTAAGTTCGAAAAGGGACTCATTGATCATCGACGAATTGTCCTCCAATGAGATCATAGGAGAGAGAACATGGTCATTATTCGACGTTCAACCAATATATTTCCGACGTTTATGCGATGTAATAAGCATGATGTGTAAGTTTAACTTAAAAATTTAACATACATTTTGTTCAGCATGTTTGAATTGACTTTTTAAATATTTAAAAATATGTATTTTGTCTTTTTACTTTCTTTCGTTAAAAAATTAATCCAACGAAACAAATTTTTCGTAGTTTAACTATTTATTTGTTTAGATGCAAGTTTAAAGAGATAGATGTATGATTGATTTATATTATTACACTTGGGACAGTGTCTATGAGATTCTACTCTTTGTGGGAACGACCTGATATGTACCCAAATTTGGTGGAAGACTTCAAGATAGACTACAAAACAAATCGACTAGAAAATCTTGGTAATTATTAATTAACCATTTGATTAATTTAATTTTTGTGGGGTATGATTTAAATTCGTTTTATTTTAAGGTTGGATCCATTTGATTAATGATTTGGCAGTAAATTTGAGGAAAGAATATCTAATGGTGGAAGACGAATACTTATGGGTCTTACAAGAGAGACATACCAAGAACCATGCCAACACATCCACTTCATTTAGTGTCCACCAAATTCATTCAGAATACGTCTGGGAATATCTATTTGACACCATATGTAAGTTGATTCAAATTTAAATTTGCCACACTACTTTTTTCTAAGATTGGGTTAAGAAATCAACCAACAAAGATAAAGACAAAAAAGGTAAGGCAATATAAAATTGATTTAGAAATTTACGTAGTTCAATAACAGTGTGTTAACTACGATGCCACGAACAAAAGGAGAAAATAGTTTTATTACAGAGAAAATTTCAAATTATAGAGTCATAGCTCACTCTTCTAAACCTTAACGACAAGATCATAAATCAATAGTAATAATACTATATCAATCAGCCACCTTCTCTTCCCGAATATGAACTAGCTACCCGATACCCTTGTTGTCCTTCCTTCATTATCTCTCCGTCCTTTCTTCGGCCGCCATCCTCTTCTCTTGCCATCCTCTTCCCACCTTCGCCCCAGACCTTTTCTCTCCCCGAAATCAACCCAAAACCCACCCTCTCCCCGAAATTGGCCTAGTTGCTCGAAGCCCTTGTTGTCTTTCCTATGCTGTCCATCTGTCCTTTCTTTGGCTGCAGTCCTCCTCCCTAATCCTTTTCGGCCATCCTCCATCCACTTTTGGCCTTGACCTTTCTCTCTCTTCCATTTTAACCTACCTGCCTCTCCTTTGTCGATCCTCCATTCTTTCCAGCCGTCGTCAGTCTTTGTCCTCTCTGTTCCTTTTCGCCCAACTAGTAGCTTTTCCCTATTTCCATCCACCCTTCTCCCTCTCTCCGTCCCCTAGATCTGCCATCAACTTCTACCCTTCCGTCTTTTCTTTGGCTACTACTTGATTATGTCTTCCCTTCTCTTCGTTGGATAGACTCTACCTCAGTTATTTCAGTTTGAGTCTCATGGATTCTTTAAGCTACTATATAAGCAATATTTACTTCAAGGATTGGTTTGAAGATGAGTTGGGCCTTTGTTAAGAAAATGCGTTAGGACTGAAACAAGTCCACTATTTTGATTGTGTCAAAGGTTGTTCCTATTTTTAGGGATTAGTTACTTTATTATTCATGCTCTATAATTGTGGAGTAACTATAGGACTTTTTGTTAGAGGGTTGTTATGTTAAGCTTTAAATATTGTTATGTTCCTCTTGTAATGCAGATTTCTATTATCTTTGGCTCACTAAGCTCTACTACATAATTCATTGCTTCAACTTTGCAATAACAGAATCCTTTGTTTTTCTCATATTAAAACAACAACTGGTATCAGAGCCTCATTTTTTAGGGATCTCTGAGTGAGTGTTTTTTGTTTCATGACATTCAAGCAAGATCCAAATTTTCTTCAATTTCTCCACCAGTATTTGATGGAAACAACTACCAGGTTTGGGCAGTTCATATGAAGGCATATATGGAAGCTTTGGATATTTGGGAAGCTGTGGAAGAGGATTATGAAATTCCTGACCTCCCAAACAATCATACCATGACATAGATTAAATTGTAGAAGGAGAAAAAAAACAAGGAAATCCAAGGTAAAGGCTTGTTTGTTTACTACAGTCTCATCTACTATATTCATTTGGATTATCTCTAAAATCACCATATGAGATATGGAATTATCTCAAGTCAGAGTATGAGGGAGATGCAAGAACCAAATGAATGCGTGTTCTAAATTTGATTCGAGAATTCAAGTTGGAGAGGATGAAGGAAACAAAATCAATTAAAGGGTATTCTGATAGGTTATTGGGCATAACAAACCGAATCAGATTACTTGGTTCTACATTTAAGGACTCAAGAATTGTTAAAAAGATTCTTGTAACGGTGCCTGAAAAATTTGAGGCATCTATTTCAGCCTTGGAAAATACCAAGGATCGAACTCAAATTACTCTTGCAGAAATTCTCAATGCTTTACAAGCACGGGAGCAAAGAAGAGCTATGAGGCTAGAAGGTGTTGTTGAAGGAGCTTTGCAAGCCAAACATGAGAATGCAAGCAACAACAAGAAGAATCAAAATCTTAATGGAGAATCCTCAGCCAACAACAAAGTAGGAGTTAAAAAGGGGTCCTATCCTCCATGTCAACATTGCAATAGAAAGGGTCATCCTTCTTTCAAATGCTAGAGAAGACCAAACGCCAAGTGCACCAAATGTAACCAAATGGGGCATGAAGCTGTAATTTGCAGTGCAAGAATCAACGGCAAGGTGAACAGGCTAAGATTGTTGATGAGGAAGAGGAGGAGGAGGATCAATTATTTGTGGCTACATGTTTCGTGGGTAGTGAATCAAACGAAAGTTGGCTAATTGACAATGGTTGTACCAATCATATGACTTATGACAAGGAATTGTTTAGAGATTTGAAGCCAACTAACATCACCAAAGTAAGAATCAGCAATAGGGATTACATCTCTGTCAAAGGAAAAGGCATTGTTGCGATTACAAGCTATACAGGTACAAAGTATATACAAGATGTTCTCTTTGTTCCTGACATTAACCATAATTCGTCGAGAGTGGGTCAACTTATTGAAAAAGGCTTTAAAGTTACTTTTGAAGATAAATATTGTTTGATTAAGGATGCAGCTAATTAGGAAATTTTCAAAGTTGCAATGAAAGGAAAGAGTTTCTCACTCAATCCTTTAGAGAAGGAGCAATCTGTTTTTCTTCTCAAGGAAGATGTCACATAGATTTGGCACAAAAGAGTTAGACACTATCATCATCAAGGTTTGCTGCAACTAAAAGAAAAAGAGCTAGCACTTGATGTTCCCAAGCTTGATGATGCAATCTCAAGCTGCAAAGCATGTCAGTTTGGAAAACTGAACAGGAAGCCATTCCCGAAGTCAACCTGGAGAGCCGCTTGGAAGTTGCAGCTTATCCACATAGATGTTGTAGGACCGCAAAGAACACCTTCTTTAAAAGTAGTGTCTATTATATTGCATTTATTGATGATTTCACCCGGATGTGCTAGATTTTTTTCTTGAACTTTAAATCAGAAGTAGCTCAAGTTTTTTGGAAGTTCAAAGCAAGAGTTGAGAATGAAAGTGGTTGTAAAATTCTAATTGTAAGATCAGACAATGGGAAGGAGTACACTTCGGCAGAATTTGACAAGTTTTGTGAAAATTCAGGCATAAAGCATCAACTTATAGCCCCTTACACACCCCAACAAAATGGAGTTAGTGAGAGAAGAAATAGATACATCATGGAGATGTCAAGATGCATGTTGTATGAGAAAAATCTGCTAAAGAAATTTTGGGCAGAGGCAGCAAATACGGCTGTGTTTCTTCAAAACAGGCTTCCGACAAAGGCAGTGAAGGAACAGACGCCATTTTAGGCTTGATATGGTTATAAACCCTCGTTGAAATTTCTTAGAGTATTTGGTTGCTTGTGTTTTACTCATGTTCCATAGAGCAAGCGTGACAAGCTTGATAAGAGAGCTTTATCAGGTATTTTTATAGCCTATAGTACTGTCAGCAAGGCCTACAAAATCTTCCAGCCACAAACTGGAAATATTGTTGTGAGCAGGGATGTCCACTTCCTGGAGGATGAAGAGTGGAGCTGGGATGAAGAAAAGATGAAGGATCAGACCATAACAAAGCAACCCAAGTTCTCTTGTTCAAGCATCGAAGAAGAAGATGATTGGCAAAATGAAACAGTAAATGATGTGCCTATGAGAGGAACAAGGTTACTCTCAGATGTTTATGAAAGATGCAATGTTGCTGTGTATGAACCTGCTGACTATGCAGAAGCAAAAAAGGATCAAATGTGGATGGTTTCAATGGATGAGGAGATGTCAATGATAGAGAAGAACAAGACTTGGATCCTTGTAGATAGACCTCAAGGCAAAAAGGTAAGTGGGGTGAAGTGGGTGTTTAAAACCAAGCTTAATGTCGATGGCTTGATCAACAAACATAAAGCTAGACTTGTGGTTAAAGGATATGCTCAAATCTTTGGTGTTGATTACTCTGACACTTTTGCTTTTGTTGCTAGATTAGACACAATCAGGTTACTGCTCGCAATAGCTGCACAAAAGGCCTGGAAAGTCTTCCAGTTGGATGTCAAATCAGCTTTTTTAAATGGTGTCCTACAGGAATAAATTTATGTTGAACAACCCCAAGGATTTGTGAAGGAAGATGAAGAAGATAAGGTTTATCTTCTCAAGAAGGCTCTCTATGGACTAAAACAAGCTCCAAAAGCTTGGTACAGCAAAATTGATTAATATTTGCTATACTTGGGTTTGATGAAAAGTATATCAGAAACAACCTTGTATGTTAAGTGCAATGGTACTACATTCTTATGGTTTCATTGTGTGTTGATGACTTGCTGGTTACAGGAAACAACATAGATCATATTCGAAATTTCAATCAAGAGATGATGAAGACATTTGAAATGACAGATCTGGGGTTCATGTCATACTTCCTTGGCATGGAGATTAAGCGAGGGCAAGATGAAGTTTTCATATGCCAGAAAAAATATGTAAAGGAAATACTGAAGAAGTTTCAAATGGATGAATGCAAGGCAACAAGAACTCCAATGAATCAAACGGAGAAGCTATGCAAAGAAGATGGTGCTGTCAAAGTTGATGGAGGATATTTTAGAAGTTTGATTGATTGTTTGATGTATCTCACAGCAACAAGGCTAGACATTTGAATGCTGTAAGTATTTTGTCTCGGTTTATGCATTTTGCAAGCGAATTACATCTCAAGGCTGCCAAAAGAGTGATACGATATATAAAAGGCACAAGTGATTTTGGTATCAAGTTCACAAGAAGCAAGGAGTTCAAGCTGGTTGGTTTTTCTAACAGTGACTGGGGAGGTTCCATTGATGATATGAAGAGCACTTAAGGCTCTTGTTTTACTTTTGGCTCTAATGTTTTCTCATGGAGCTCAAAGAAGCAAGAAACTGTAGTCCAATTCACTGCCGAAGCAGAGTTTATTGCTGCAATAGCTACTATTAATCAAGCTTTATGGCTAAGCAAAAATTTATTTGACCTTGATTTTGAGCAGAAAGAAAACACAGAGATTCTTGTTGACAACAAAGCTGCTATTGCTATCTCTCATAATCTAGTGTTTCATGGAAAGACTAAATATTTTAATATCAAGTTATTTTTCATAAGTGAAGTATAGAAACATGGAGATATAACTCTTTTCTACTGCAAAATCGAAAATCAATTTGTAAATATTTTAACAAAACCATTGTTTGCTTGCAAGTTTAACCATTGTCTGTTAAGAAAATGCTTTAAGTCTGAAACAAGTCCACTCTGTTTAAGTTGATTGTGTCAAAGGTTGTTCCTACTTTTAGGGATTAGTTACTTTTTTATTCATGCTCTATAATTGTGGAGCAAGTATAGGACTTATTGTTAAAGGGTTGTTATGTTAAGCTTTAAATATTGTTATGTTCCACTTTGTAATGCAGATTTCCATTGTCTTTGGCTCAATAAGCTTTACTAAATAATTCATTGCTTCAACTTTGCAATAACAGAATCATTTGTTTTTCTGATATTATAACAACAACCTTGTTGAACACTTAAAAAACAAAATGTCGGTTCATCTCACTTTCTCTCATGTGAGGTTGATTGAAAACTCTTTGGTAGAATTATTGAAAACTCCAGTCTATACTTTTATTTAGAGAAAATTCAAGGATGATTCCAACATTATTCGTTTGGTTAAATTTAATTCTCCCCTCGATTGGAAAACTAGAGTGTGTTGTATGGCCACTAACTAGTGGTAGAAAGAGATTACTAAGATTACATGTTCCAGTTGAGGGTGCAAGAAAAAAGGTTTTTTGGGATATGATTCAAGATTTTCTTTCAAAACTAGAGTTTGTGTGGCCCTCTCCTATCACTCCTTCAAAGCTTGATGAGGAAGTAGAAGCATTGTCCCAATGGTAAAAAATAATCTTCTCTATGCCATGTTTGTGGATGGGTTGCCTATGCAAAATTTAGAAGTTTCCACTTATTGGGAAAATAGGTAGTGGACTTGAGTTTCTGTTCTCTTTAAGTGATTTCAAGATTGTTAGCTCGTACGTCTTTGTCAATAATTCACGAGGCTTTAGAGGTTTATTTTCAACCAAAGGTATCTCTTAGAGTTTGTGTGGTTGGCAATATTTGTTTAAGCATCTCAAATGTTGTGAGATGTGTCCTGCATTGGTGGTTTCAGGAAAAGGAATGTCTACAACAATGTCGATCTTGCAAAATACATTCCTTATTGGTAGGTTCTTTTGTTGTCTTATTCTATCGACATCTTTTTCTTTTTAACTAGCACAATTTCTATGGAAGTTAGGGAGGGTTGCCCATAGTGTTTCAATTATACATATTTAAAGAGCTTGTATTCGAAAAGATTGGCGGTTTTATTTTGTGTGAAGCTCGTGTTTAAAAATAACTTAGTATGTATTCGGTTAACATTGCAGTGTTTTAACAGAGTTGAGTTTCTTGAGTTTCTTGAAGACGTACTTTGTGTCCTTCACATCGAGGCTAAAAAGATCCTTTTGAGAAGAGGTTTTGAAGTTTATGAGGAACCTAAGCCATTTGAACAAAGGGGATTTTGTTCTCAGAAGGAAAGATACAATATGAGTGGGAAGAAGTCTCACGACTTGAGGGGAGCTCAAGTCTTATAGAGAAGGAGTCTCGATCTTAGGGAGAACCTAAGATTTGCTTCACAGATAAAACAACTTAGAGGGTGCCTAAGACACTGTAAGAAGGAGTCTAACACCAAAGAGAAGTCTAGGTTATCAGTTAAGTGATAAAGTTGTAAGTGAGTCACTGTAATCGTGCATCTATTATAGATAAGTATTGTGTTGTAATTGCATATCGTTGATATTAATGAAGTTATTTTTCCTAGGCACACTGCCTCCTAGACGTTGGTGATTTATGTCGAACTGGGTTACCAACCTCTGGTGTTACTTTATCTATTCTATGTTATTGATAATTGTCTTGTGGAATGCTATAACATTGCCCGTAACATAGTTAACATGTAGTAAATACCTCCTTATCTTTTTTCAATTGGTATCAGAACGAATCACCATTATCTATGGTGTTGTGATCCTATCTTGCTCTCGTGGAAGGAGTAAAAAGAAGGAAGTTTTACCTCTCGCCTGATGGAATGAACTCATATGCAGTTGAAGCAAAATGGATCTAAAGTACTCTAATTAGAGTAATTATAAAGATAAGCATGCATGTAATCAAACAAGTAAAAGGGGAAAAGAATACAAGCTTTGTACTCTTTGAATCTTCCCCAAATCAGCTTCAATCTCTTCATGAACAGTTTTAGACTATCATGAGAGTCTTCTCGACTATTCTCTACCTTAGAACGGAATGGTGGGATCCGGTGAGTGACTAATTTGGAAAGGAAAAAGCTAAAGCTTTAAGAGAAAAAGGGATGAGATTATCACATAATCTCATCTAAACCCACTATGGCCCAGAATTCTTCAAAAGCATTAAACACTCCTTTTAAAGACCATTACATGCAAACATGCAAGTTTGAGTTTGATGAGAATTTGACAATTAAATTTCCACGAACTCAAAATGTGGGACTTAAGGGGACACGCGTCTTTAAACGAAGACAACACTTAGCTATGCAAAAGTTGACATTTCCCACTCACAAATGTTGGATCTTTCCACTAACTTGGTCAAAGTTTGACTCTCAAAGTCCAAAGTCAACAAATTTGATTTTTTGACTTTCAAAAATCAAAAGTCAACAATTTGACTTCCATTGCATTTTTTACCTAGCCAGCAAATTGACTTATAATGTAGTTTTGACCAAATCCATTTAATTTAAAAATTAATTCTAATAATCAATTTTCAAAATTAAATTAATATTAAATAATTAATTAAATAATTTAGTTAATTTAATTTAACATTAAATCCAACACTTATCCCAATTTATATGAATCCCATTCATAATCTTGATATTTAAATCTTATTTAAATATCTATTATTTTATCTCTCTTTATGTTTAATTCACAATTAAACATTAGGTTAAATATATTGTATATATTTAACGCTTTGCTCCAAAAATCAAGTTTGAACGCTTCAAATTCGTTCGTCACACTGTTCTAAGGTTCAGTCCGATATGAGCTAGTAGGGGGACCTCATGGACCTACAGATCATGGACTCCAACGGTCCGTGATTAATCGGCTAAACTGTTTAATCTAATTAACCACCATTCGTTAACTACTGGGTCACTCCATTAAAGCCTAGTAGTTGCAGTCCCCTCACTGTAAATATATTATGTTCACTCGATATAACCATGATTAGTAAGTTAACTCTTCACAAGTTTTTCATAATAACGGCTTGGTCAAAAGATTTTTTACCCATGAGATTATATCTTGCTTCTTATGTCCAACTGATCTTCTAATAAACAATTGGTTTGTGATCTAATCACTAAACCGAGTTCCTGTTGGGCCAATGGGAGGGTAGGACCCCTTGTTCAAGACCCGAAGTCAGCATTTAAGGGAATAACCTCTCTACTATCCCTAAAAGCAGGTAGGGGTGAATTCCGTTTTGCACCTTATGTCCTCAGCTATCTATCCGTTCTTACCCCTGAAATAGAAGGCTTATTGAGCCGAAACTGTTAAGCCAACCCTCACCCGTTCAAATCCAAGGATAATCCCAAATAAACAGGAATACATAGTTAGCTCAGGATTAAGGTCAAGTTACCTAGGTCATTGCTTTGAAATAGTCAGTCTTAAATAGTAAACAATGTTATAAAGTAAGAGTGACTTAATTCTTGGTTCGATCTTATGCAAACTCATTGCATAGAACGCTCACACTTCTCATGTCAATACATGAACGAATCAGGATCACTTCATTTGTAGCACTTTACAACAAATTGTAACAACAACAGAGTGGGCCCATCTGATTGTGTTACCATAATAAAGTATCCAGTCTTATTCGTATATTATAGACCATTTTAGCTATTTACTTAACTTAATCCACTCTTATTTCTCGACATAAAGTTCATGTATTCATATAATAGCCATGGATAATTAGTTTATTTGATTTAGATTTTACAAGTGCAATTCACATATTCAATAAATAGTTTTATTGGACAAATATCAATAACATCTTTATTTATAATAAAATATGTTTAACATTACAAACTGTGAGTTTTAAGACGTACAACCCAACATCGTCCACCTATACTAGATAGAACCAACTCTTCATATTGGAAAGCGAGGATGATTGTCGTCCTGAAGTGTGATAGTAAATCCTGGAAGTCTATTATCATTGGATGATCACATCTACAGGTTTCTATTGAGAAAGGGGAACTGAAGTTCAAAACTGAAGTTGAGTGGATTAAGGAGGAAGATGAATCTTCCTTTAGAAACTCTAAGGCCTTACATGCCATATCTAATGGTGTTGACAAAAACATCTTCTCTTGATCAACACTTGTATGTCTGCTAAAGAACCATGGAATATTCTTGTTGTTGCTCGTGAAGGGACATCCAAAATTAAATATCTAAACTACAATTGTTGGCTACAAAATCTGGATCTCTGAAAATGCAAGATAATGAGAGTATTGCAGAGTTCAATGTTAGACTACTTGACATTGAAAATGAATCATTTGCTTTAGGAAAGAAGATTCCTGAAGAAAAGCTTGTGAAAAAAAATTCTCATATATCTGCCAAAGAGATTTGACATAAAGGTCATCATAATAGAAGAAGCCTAGGATATCTCCACTATGAAAATTGATGATCTTTTTGAATCATTACTCACCTTTGAAATGTATCTTAGTGAGTGGCCTGGGAAGAGAAACAACGAAACTGCTTTGCAATCTCCAACAAAAAAACATTCATTTGAATAAGGAGAGGAACCTAAAGAAAGTCTTGCTGACGTAATCTCCTTATTATCAAAACAATTCTCCGGTGTGATGAAAAAATTTGAGAAGAAGTCTGGCTTCTATTCTCCAAGAATGGCTAAGAATGACAACAATTTTGGGTCAACTATTAAAAAATCTCAACGTTGTAAGAAGGACTCTGACACACCAGAGGAGAATGATATAAATAAAGATAAGATGTTTCAATGCAGAGAATGTGAAGTACTTGGTCACTCACTATCTATTAGAATGCCCAATATTTCTGAAGAGACAAAACAAAAGTTATTTTATGACCTTGTCAGATGAAGAGTCCGATGACAGCAGTGATTCAGAAGAAGATGTCAAGGCATTTGTAAGTTGCATCTCTTCTGACAGTTCTGAAGATAAACAACTCATAGATAATTGTAATAAGTAGTGATGATGAAACTTATGACTTATCAATTGCATCTGCCTACCGTGATCTTTAGAAGTAGAAATGTGAGGATGCTAAAGCTCTTGATGTTCAGAATAAATGATAGAATCACTTATTTTTAATAACACTCGCCTCGTGTTTGTTATCTTTGACTTAAAGCATGAACCCAATAAAGTTAAAGTTGAGATAGAGTCGATGTGTAAATCTATAACGATGTTAAATTCAAGAATTGATCACCTTGAACAAATCCTCTCTGAAAGTAAGTCGTCCAAGGATATTTGTGGCATTGGGTTCACTGGTTCCAACTCTTCAAAAGGAAGACAATATTCATAAAAAGTGAAATAGAAAATTGTTTTTGTCAGAGAGTAAGAGTCTTGGAAATATACGCAACCTGAATTTCCTATCACAAGTCAATTTCAAAACAATAATTATTTGAATAAAATGTAGTGGATCTATAATTTTTATGGAAAAAAGGGTCATATAAGACCCTATCGCTAAATCACTCAAGACTTCATGAGTTTGTCTACAACAGAGGATAAAATTCTCCCACAATGAATAATGTTTGGAAAGTCAAATCTAATCCAAATTGTTGTAATGTTGTTCTAACATCTCTTTGATCTTCAACAAAAGGTGATTGGTGTTTTTATCGTGAGTGTTCAAGGCACCGGTGAACAGAGCTATGTTTGGATCAGGCCAGATCATGTTTAGTGATGGAGCCAAAGGAAAGATTATTGGAAAAAGAAAACTGAAATATCTTGAATTACCTATTCTTTATTATGTGATGCTGGTAGAGGGCCTGACAGCAAACCTTATTAGCATAAGTCAATTGTATGATCAGTGGTTGAATGTGAACTTTACCAAAGATGGTTATGTTGCCACAGATAATGCTAAATCTCTTGTCATATTAGGAAAGCGCTTATCAGGTAACTGTTATTTGTGGACTCCTATTGATTTAAAGTAAAGTTGTCTTGTCTCTAAGCAGAATGAATCTATCTTATCGCACAAGCATCTTGGATATCCCAGTATTAAAACTATATAGAAGATGGTGATGAGAAATGATGTGATTGGCTTTCCAAATGTCAGTAGCTACAAAGGAGTTATATATGGAGAATGCCAAGCTTTACAAATGAGAGCACCTCATAAACAGATACTCGTAACTATTATAAATCACATTGTTGAACTATTTCATGTTGATATCATGGGGCCCATGCAAGTAGAAATCCTTGGTGGGAAAAGATATGTCATGGTCCGTGTTGATGACTTTTCTAGATACACGTGGCTTAAATTCATAAGAGAGAAGTCTGAGTCGTTCCAGGTGCTTAAGTCATCGGGCCTTCAATTGAAAAGTTAGAAGGGCTAAACATTATCCATTCGTAGTTATCATGGCAGGAAGTTTGAAAATAATAATTTTGCTTAATTTTGTCACTTTGAAGGTATACACCATTAATTCTCTACTCCCAACACACCTCAATAGTATGGAGTTGTTGAACGGAAAAACCGCACTCCACAGGAGATGGTTCGTGCTATGCTTCATCCTTATGACCTTCCTTTTTATTTTTGGGCTGAAGCTTTGAGTACTACTTGCCATATACATAATCAAATTGTGATTCATCCTAGCATTGACTGCACACAATATGAAATTTGGAGGTGGAGGAAACCCAATGTCAAATACTTTCATATTTTTTGCAGTACGTGTTATACATTAGTTGATCGAAATCCAAAGAAAAAATGGACTTCCAAAAGTGATGAAGGAATATTTTTGGGGTATTCAAGAAACAACATAGCTTATATTGTTTATAAAAAAGTACAAAGAGTGTTATAGAATCTATCAATATTTTTCATAAATGATGGAAATAGCGGAAAGTTTTTTTTTGAGTGATGGAGCGCAAGCGCATGCGTCAAGTTATAATATAATAAAATAGTCAAGAGATCGAGCATCATCTTTTGGGTGGAGGAAACCCAATGTCAAATATTTTCATATTTTTTGCAGTACGTGTTATACATTAGTTGATCAGAATCCAAAGAAAAAATGGACTTCCAAAAGTGATGAAGGAATCTCTTTTGGGTATTCAATAAACAACAGAGCTTATATGATTTATAACAAGTGTACAAAGAGTGTTATAGAATCTATCAATATTTTCATAGATGATGCAAATGGAGGAAAATTTGCTGATGAGTGATGGACTGCAAGCGCATAGGCCAAGTTATAATATAATAAAATAGTAAAGAGACCGAGAATTATCCTCTGGAAAATAGGTTTGATTCTTCTAGCTATTCATAAATCTTATTCATTTTGTTTAGAGGACCAAATTGTGATGGAAACTTAACTATTCAACTCCTAAAAAGAAAATAAAAGACAACACTAGGGTGAAATTAGGCAAGACACATCTTAGGATATGATTTCGTTAAATGGATTAACCAAATTAATTATTTAGACCTCTGTTTTCTGTTAGCTATAGTGCTAAGAGTCCTATATTCAAATATCCTCTTTTGAGCCCAACGCTTTCTAATAGTTAACCATTGATCCATTTCCTTACAATTACTTGATTAGCACAACATTAAGTTTCTCCATTATTAATCTCTATTAATTCCTATCACCATCATGCATATTCGACTAACAGTTTAACACATTAGATCTAACCTAACGCCATATCTTTCAAGTAAGATATCATGTAAAGGACATTCAGTGGTCAAATTGTTTAAAGCATCCAGACTAAACATGTTAAAGTAATCATGTGTAAATCAAATCTAAGAACAATTAACTCAGTTCAAGCAATCCATGAAACTAAATCAGAACCCTATCAATACAAATCAATCACTCATGGCTATAATACAAATATAGACTATTTATGAAGTTCCAAATACAAAGGAATAGAAAATTAAAGAGGGAAGAATAAATAAGTTGGGTTCTTGACTATCGTTCTCAAATCCGGAATAGCAACACAACGAACTTTTCTAATCTTAACTCCTTTGGAGCTCCAAAATGTTGCCTCTCTCTAGAAATTCACTCCTCGTGGAGGCCTTGCCGCAATCTCAATTAAACCCTCAACTCAACCCTAAACCATCATCCTTTCAATCTTTAGCAGAAAACTACTTTTATAAACATTGTTTCTGGAGTGTCGCGACGTTCTCGGCAGCGTTGTGATGTTGCTCTGCTTTTTATTTCTCTCAGGTCGTTAGCATTGCAGGGCAACATTTGTTTTTTCTTCCTTAACTATTTCTTCCACTTTTCTCCTCGCTCTAGGTCAAATTTCTGACCTTTCTTGGGGTATTTTAGTCATTTTATTCTCGAAATTGCTTGTTCTTGTCCAATTTCTTGATTTCCTACAATTAATCATAAAAAGCATCAAAGATCTCATATTATGCATAAAACTAACTAAATTCTAAGGTCACAAAAATACTTTTTGAGTGTGTTTCACCATCCCAAACTTATAACTTTTCTAATCTCGAGGAAAGAAAGAATAAGACTATAGGAAAATTCAAACAAGCACACAAATGACTTAAAACCTCATTATTCAAAGTAAACACACTAGATCCATTAGTAGAGACTTTCAAACACATCCCAACATTAAAATATTTCAAGACCAAATCTTATCATCCCCCATATGTGTGTGAAAGCCTTTTCGATTAAGTCCTATTAGTTCGTTATAATTTAAAATGAACCTCTCTAGTTTTCCTCCTACTCTAGCGTCATGCACCAATCTTCAAGCACCAAAGCATTCAAGAAAGTAATTTATCGACTAAGATGCCTAAGATAACTCATTAAGGGTACCCTCATTCACACATTCATCGTAGGGACTTACACCTAGTTGATTCTCAGACATCCCAACTAATCATAGTGAAGGTAGCTCTTTTTACCCACATCCATGCATACACATTATAAGTTTATTTTCTTTTTCACACTCATTTTTTTTAATGATATTCTAATATTCCACTCAATCTTTTGTGGACAATTTTTTTTAAGCAGGCATAAATACTACATTTTTTTGTTGCTTAGTATAACATTACTAACCATCATGGAAGACACTCTCTAACCAGTGGGGCCTTTTGAGTTGACAACCAAATTAATTCAAGTAAATGCATGTTTTACTAATAAGAACCTAGAAGAAAATGACTACGTGCTCAATTATGCATGGGACTCAAAGAGGGACTTAAAAGATAACTTAACTCAAGAATATGTTACCCATTTCCACAGTAGATCATCTAATATGGAAATTTAGAGTAACTCATAGAAAATTATAGTCATTACATCCTTATCAAATTTCACATTCTAAGCACAACATCATATTTAGGATTCAAAAAAAAAAAAAAAAAATCCAAAATTCAACACTCAAAATATTAAGTCAACTAACATGCATAAATCACTTTCCCTAATTAACATGCATAGTAGGATAAATACAAATAGACAAGCAAAGAATGCAATACTTTGCCCACCCTAAACTTAAAAACATGCATTTTTTTCAATACAATAAAAGAAAAATAAAGCACAAAGAATGAGCGAAATTGGCCGGATTAGTTAAGCAATCCACATGCTCAGGCTTGCGAAACATTACCTTATTTTAGGGCTCTTGTAAAGCAAAGACTTGAAAAGATAAGACTACATACCGTGAGAGCAGAATAAAAATAAAAATAAAAATAAATAACATAACGTAATTGAAAGCAAATAAAACATGGGTTACCTCCCAAGAAGTGTTGAGTATAACGTCTTGAAGTAGATGACAGGGGAGATTATACGTCAAGGCATATAAATTTTTTCCATTTTTCAGGTCTCTTCTTGCTTTAATCAATCCCTACAACGTCTTGTAGGCTCACCATCTTTTTCTGGGCACCGAAAGCAAAAAGTTATTTTTAGGATTTTTATTTTTTTGAAAATAAAAAGACTAAGAATTAAAAGTAGACTCAAACTGACTAGGCTCATGAGAAAGAGAAAAATCAGGAATGAGAGGGCTCTTAAGAGATGGAAAACAAGGCTCTTCAACTTCAACCTTAATCACTTAAGCTTCCTCATCTAAATTAAGAAAAATTTCTCTCTCAATCTCACAAACTTGCTCTTGGGCTGACTCTAATGCTTTAAACTCTTCCTCACCATCATGTAAAACAATTAACCTCCTTGCCTTAGTGGCATTGGACAAAATCTCCTCATTCAAGGCTCTAATTGCATAAACCATCAAACTAAGTTAATCTCCTATACATTTAAGGGTTGCCTCATTCTTTCCCACTTGGGCTTCTATCCTGTCCAACCTCTCCATCTCTTATATGCAAAACCTCTTAAGTTCAGACTCTAGGATATACTCTTCTACTAGTCGTCGAATAAAGGTTTTCGCTCTATTGGAGTTGGATGAACATTGTAACACATATGATCATGGGAAAGATAACTAATGGGATAAGGGTATGGGTTGAAAGGCATTACTGGTGGTGGTAGACCTAATTTAGGTTAATAAAACCCATAAGACCACCCTAATTTATTGTTAGACATAATTGATCAAGCAACCACCACAACAAATCAACTAAGAAAAGGCTAAAAATGTAAAATCAAAAATCAAAATAAATAAAATAAAAAAATAATCTACACCCTAAATTAATATTAGTCAAATCTCTTAAATATTAAAAGAAATCAAAACACAATTCCTCGATAAGAGTGCCAAAAACTTATTGGAGCACAAGCGCACACGTCAAGTTATGATATAGTCAAACGGTTAAGTGACTTAGTATCGTCCTTTAGAAAATTGGTTTGATTCTTCTAGCTATTCAAAGATCCTTTTATTTTTATTAGGGAATCGGATTGTGATGAAAATTTAACTATTGTACTCTTAAAAATCAAATAAAAGACAACACCAGGATGAAACTAGGCAAGACACATCTTAGGATATGATTGTGTTAAATGAATTAACCAAATTACTTATTTAGACCCCAGAATTATTTAATGCTAGTTATAAATCTGGAAATCTTATGTCCAGGTATCTTCTTCCAAGCTCAACCCTTTCTAATAACTAACTATTAATCCAATTCCTTACAATTACTTGATTAGCATAACATTAAGTTTCTCCATCATTAATCTTTATTAATCTCCTATCACCATTGTGCATATTCGACTAATAGTTTAACACGTTAGATATGGCCTAACACCCTCTCTTCCAAGCAAGACATTACGTAAAGGACATTCAAACAATGGCCAAACTGTTCAAAGCATCAAAACTAAACATGATAAAATAATCATGTGTAAATCACATTCAAGAAAAATTAACTCAATTCAATGAATCCATAAAACTAAAGCAAAACCCTAAGAACAAAAATTAGTCAATCATGGAAACAGCACAAACATAGACCATTCATAAAGTTCCAAATACAAATGAATAGAAAATTAACGAGGAAAGAATAAACAAGTCACTCCTTTGAAGCTCCAAAATGGTTCCTCTGCCCAGAAATTCACTCCTCGTGGAGGCCTTGCCACAATCTCAATTAAACCCTCAACTCAGCTCTAAACGAGCCTCATTTCGATCCTCAGCAGAAAATTGCTTTTATATATAGCAGTCATTGGGTTTCAATCTTCTTTTTATTCCTCTCGGATCTTCAGTGTAGTAGGGCAGCGTTGCAACGCTGAGCGCGACACTACCAAAAACAACGAAGTAACACATCGTGACGCTTTTAGCAGTGTCGTGACATTGCTCTGATTTTTATTCCTCTCAGGTCTTCAACGTAGTGGGCCAGCATTGTAACGCTACGCGTGACACTATCGTATTTTTTCCTTAACAATTTCTTCAACTTTTCTCCTTGTCTTATGTCAAAATTCTGACCATTCGTGGGGTATTTTGGTCATTCTATCCTCAAAATTTCTTGTTTCGGTCCAATTGCTCGATTTTCTATAGTTAGACATAAAGAGAATCAAATGTCTGAAATTAAGCATAAAACTAAATTCTAAGCTCATGAAATGCACTTTTGAAGTGTGTTTCACTGAGGAAAATGAAGTTGATGATGAGTCTTTGTGACAAATGTGTGTAAATCAAAATCGATTGTTTCACCAATTGTTGATGATAATCCTATGACATTACTTAAAATTCTGAACACAACACAGTCTCGGATAATGAAGATGATCAGAAGTATACCAAGCATCCTTCTAGTAAAATTTTAAAGAATCATCCTTCCAGTAATATTAGAGGAGATATTGGATCTAGAAATTCCACCAAGAAGGAATAAAAAGTGGATTATTCACAAATGACCGGTAATATTTGTTATACATCTCTTGTGGAACCTAAGAATGCAATAGATGCTTTAAAGGATGAGTGTTGGGTAAATGTCATGCAAGAAGAATTGATACAATTTGAAAGACATCAGGTCTGGATATTGATTCCTCATTTTGTTTTAGCAAATATCATTGGCAACAAATGGATCTTCAAGAACGAATCTGATGTAGATGGAATTGTTATAAGAGTAAAGTCCATTTGCTTTCTCAAGGATATTCTCAAATTGAGGGTATTGACTTTGATGAGACATTTGCCCATATGGCTTGCTTGGAAGCCATTAGAGTTCTGCTAAGTATTGTTTGTCTGCTAAAATTCAAACTTTATCAGATGGATGTTAAAAGTGCCTTCCTTAGTGGATACTTAAATGAAGAAGTTTATTTTGAACAACCTAAATGTTTTGTTGATCCAGTTTATCTTGATCATGTGTACAAGCTATGAAAAGCTTTCTATGGTCTAAAACAAGTGATATGATCACTTATCTGAATTTCTTTTCAAGTAGGGATATGTGAGAGAAGTAGTTGACAAAATGATATTTGTGAAGAAAGAAAAAACAGAGTTCTGTGATTGCTCAAGTGTATGTTGCAGATGTAGTGTTAGGATGAATGTCTCAACATCTTCTAGATCTTTTTGTCAATCAAATGCAAACTGAATTTAAAATGAGTTTGGTAGGTAAATTGACATATTTCTTGAAATTCCAGATCAAACAGCTTAAGGATAAAATATTCATCTCTCAAAGCAAATATGCAAAGACTTGGTAAAAACTAAATAATCCCATCCAAATTAAATAATTAATTATTTGAATACAATTCAAATTAATTAATAAATTATTTCTCCAATTATTTAATTCAATCTTATTTAAATTAAATAACTTAATTATATGGATCTTATCCAAATAATTAATTATTTGAATCATATTCAAATAAATCAATTCTCTATCTTATAATAAACTTTCAAATAAACTTTATAATAAATTATGTAATTCAATGTATGAAATACAATTAATTTTTTTCCTCATAAATTTGAACATTTCAAATTTTCTTTCAATGTAGTCAATCCTCGTTGGTCCGTGCTGAGCTAGCAAAGGAACCTTATGGACCTACAGTCTATAAGCTCCAATGATCAAATATTAATTAATTAAGATCTTTAATTACATTAACCTTCATTCATTAACTATAGTGCAAACCACTATAGACTCATAGTTGAACTCTTATGCACCGTAGGACAAGTTGTGTCCATGCATATAATCAATAAAAGCAAGTTGATCCTTCACAAATTGTTCATATTTAAAGTTGGGCTAAATATCCGTTTTATCCATGTAATTACCATTTTCTCTTAAGTTCTACTGATTCCTCTAATGAACAATTTGTTTATGATCCATCCATAAACTAAGTTCCTCTGGCTAGTGAAAGGGTGGGGCCCCTTATTCAAGACACAAAACCAGCATTAAGGAAACTACTCATCTAGTTACCCTATGTGCGAAGGAGTGACTTTCATCTTGTGAAATTATGTTCCCAGCTCTTCATTTAGTCAAGTCCCCAAAATGGTAGGCTTATTGAGTCGACAACTTGAGCCATTCTCACCCATACAAATCAAAGGAATCATCCTTTGAAATATTAATCTTATCAATTAGCAGATTTATAAATAGATATTAAATATTTTGCAATCCAATTTTATACAAACTCTTTGTAGAGGATACCTCCACTCACATATCTCCACATGAACGGTTTAGATCAAATCATTTGTAACTATTACAAGTAGGTCGTATTCACAGTGTTACCAAGATAAAGCACCCAACTTTGTCCATATACCATAGATCTTTTAGGTTATCTCTTGAACATGATCCACCTTGTATGTCAACTACATATTGTTCAAGACTACATATGATAAACTTGGATTTTTCTTGTTAATGGATAAATTAATATTGCATAATTAATAATTAAATTAATAAACTAATTAATTACGAGGCTTTAGAGCACAAACCCCAACAACATAGCATGGGCGAACAAATATACAAGTATTAGCTATTAATTTGTCAATTTAATCTACCAATATATTCATCCTAGATATTCAAGAAAGGAAAGGAAAACAATAAGATGCAAAAAATCCAAAGAACATACACTAAAATCTCATAAAAACTATAGAAAATGCCAAATAAATCTCAAAATTGACATTTCGGCCTTCACTATTCATCGAATCTGAATCCCAATTGCTCATTTTAGCTTTTAATTGCTATAAATTAACCTTGAATGGTTTGTATTACTCTATTCTATCTCCCAGATGCTCAATACTTGTAAAATCATCGATTAAACACATAAAACCAAGTAACAATCTAGAATTAAGTGGAATGAGACAACATATTTTCGGTGCCAGTTATTTTATTACTAGAAAAACCTGCATCGAAGTAATAGAGGTCATCAAGCATTTTAACTCTTCCAATTTTCTTCCTGAGTCGTGACGTTGAAACAAAGAAAGTGACACGACAATTAGAACCTTTACCAAGTTTGCTGACAATCAAGAGGTTACATTCCAATTTAGGGACACAAAGAACAAACTTTAAAGAAATTGTATCAATCAATTCAATAGTTCCATTTCTTACGATAATAATAATAATAATAAAAAAAAACTACCATCAACGATTCTTTTTTTTTTTTTAAATTTTCATAAGAAACAAAATATGAATGAAATAGATTTGATGAACTAGTCATGTGATTAGAGGCCCCAAAATCAATAATTCCTGGATGAATTATTATCAGGAAAGACGTGGGAGTAGTTACCTATTTGTGGGGTAGTTATATATTTGTGCTAAAGAACCATAAAGAATACCAGATGAGACATTGGGTCGTAGCAGTTGTGGAATTTGATGAATTTGCTCCATACTAAAGTAAACTTTGATTCACAACTACCAAAAAGAAATTATAGCTAGGCTAGTATAATAAAGATCACAAGACAACAGGCATGAGAAGTTAACCAGAAAATTAAGCTTCAACCAACAGTAAAATAAGCTTGCAATAAAAATCAAACTGAGGTACACCGAACCAGAGAAAATCAAATCGAGGAACAAAATTGAAAATTCGAACCACACCAAACATGAATCAATCTAAACCTGGTTTACATTAACTAAACTAACCAAATGAATTCTCAAATTGACCTGCAAACTAGAGATCCAAATGAAGATAATGACTAGAGTTGAATCAGTGTTTCACCGTAATACTGACCGCAATGATTTGCACAAGGGATTAAACAAGAACGAGCAACGATTTCCGCAAGGGATTAAACATGAACGAGCAAACTCTGACTACAAGTACATGAGTATTGTGTGAACTTTGACTGCAAACAAAACCGTGAACTCACACTCAATCATCATTCTGCTTGAACTTGAAGAACAGAACCACAAACTTCGACTTCAACTAGAAAATAGAAGGCAAACTCGAAGAGTAGTGGCGATGGAGAAATGAAAATATGTGTAATGCCAGTGGATTGTCGATAGGGATGCAAACATTACCTAGGTCATCGCTTAAGGGAACAACCTCTCTACTATCTCTAAAAATGGGTAAGAGTGAATTCCGTCTTGCATCCTATGTCTTCAGCTATCTACCCGGTCTTACCCCAGAAATGGAGGTTTATTGAGGCAGCACGGTTGAGCCAACCCTCATCTATGAAAATCTAAGGATAATCTCGAATAAACAGGAGTTCATTGTTAGCTTAGGATTAAGGTCAAGTTACCTAGGTCATCGCTTTGAAATAGTCAATCTCAAATAGTGCGTTATAAAGTAAGAGTGACTGATTTCATGGTCCAATCTTGTACAAACCCATTGCATAGAACGTCCCTACTCCTCATATCATAACATGTACGAATTAGAATCACATCGTTTATAGTACTTTACGACTCTTCGTAACAAATACGAACAAATACAGAGTAGGTCGCATCTAATAGTGTTATCAAAATAAGGCACCCAACCTCATTCATATACTATAGATCATTTTGACTATTTACTCGAATCTGATCCACTTTTATGTCTCCACATAAAGTTCAAGTACTCATTTAATAGTCATGGGTCTTTTTGGTTTATTAAATTTCTAATAAGCAATACGTATATTCAATAAGAACTTATTGAAATTTTAGAATAAGTTTTATTGTTTACAAACCACGAGTTTTAGGACATAAAATCCAACAAACTCCCACTTGGACTAAAACTCCAGTGGTAACTTATATATCAAAATATATAATACCGAGTTTCTGAATTTTATAGAGAAATACAATAAGCTAGGGCATCTCATACCAGATATTTCTCCCACTTGCCCGAGGTTATTAACTTGGTATTCTTTGTCTTACTAGGTGATTCTCAAAGACTTTAGCTGAGAGAATCATTATATGTTAGTGTACAATAGCCTTCTTATTAAACTATATGGAGAATGCATCTTATTGTCAATAATGACCAGGAAGTCATACTTTCCTCCCACTACATTGAGGTACTCTCAACTCTTTGAGTAAGACGCATCTTTCCTATCTTAACAACTCTTGTTAACAGTGTTAATTCAATAACGCTCTAACAACTCTTGTTAACTGTCTTAACAACTCTTGTTAACAGTGTTAATTCAATAACATTTTTATGGAAACAAATAATACAAGGTAATCTAGAACAATATTCGAACAATGTTAAGAAATCAATTTAAGGCAATTAGAAAGTTTTTCATTGGATTTCATGTTCTATCAAATAGATATAGAAATCTTTAACTTTCTATACTTTGATCCGAACAAAGTATTTCAGTTTTATTTTACCTAACAAGTTTTGTATACAATGAACGTTTCACGTGTTCTAAACTTATCCAAGAGGTTAAATAACTATTTGCCTTAATCGATTTCTAGCCGTCTTTAAAATATCTGAAAATTTACAAATGGCTTTTATTAGATTGGTTCATAACAAAAGTTGCTATGAGATAGAACAAACATAATTTTAGAAAATGAACATTTTTTTTACAACAAAAATATATACATTTTTTTACTTTACAAGATAACAAAAGCAGGTAAAATTATCATCAGACAACAACATCTCCCACTGGTTTAAGATGAGCAAGCGGTCTTCAGGAACTAGTTTGTCTATTTTGCTTTCTCTGCTCTCTTCTTTGCAATGTATTGAGGGTAGTTCCTCTTCCAATGCCCTTCCTCGTTGCAGTGGAAAGACTTTTCTTTGTCTACAGCGTTATTCTTGCCTTTCTTCCCAGCATGTTTCTTTTTCCCTTTCCCTTTGCTCTTCTTAAAAGGAACACTCTTACTCTATGAATAAGAAGCAACATCAGACTTTTTGGAGAACGTTCCTCTCTTCTCAACAGTAGTAACATTTACTTCTGATTCCAGACCTTTAGTTCTCAACATAGTTTGATAAGCCTGTAGCTCATTCAGCAAAGTAGTCAAACTGTATTCAATTTTATTCATGTGTGCATTCGTGCATAAGTGCCGAAAACTCTTCGAAAGAGATTCTAGAATAAAATCAACTTGACTTCTCTCACCAACAACAATGTCGTTTACTTCCGGTACATTAAAGTGAACCATCATGTCCAGGACACGTTCACGAACAGAGGCCCCCTTTTTCATACGACAGTTGTAAACGTACCTTATAGCATCATGCCTTAGGGAGGACGGTTGCCTGAACATCCCTCGTAGAGATTCTATAATCTCTTTGGCAGTACCTATATCCTCATGTTTATTTTCCAAAACATTAGAAATGCTGGCGAGAATATAAGTATGAGCTTTATCATTCACTCTGATCCATTTATCTTATGCATCCCGAACAGTTCGGTTTGCGTTAGAGTTGGGAGCAGGAGGACAATCTTCTGTTAAGACGAACCGTAAATTATCTATCACTAATATAGTATTCAAATATGATTTCCAGATTACATAATTATCCCCAATCAGTTTATAAGACGCCAACAATTGTACTAGTGAACTTGTCATTATGAAATTATAAACAAATTTTTTAAGTGAATTGCTTTCTAAACCCAATCAAGTTTTAGCAAAGTAATAATATACCCAAGATTATTTTTGCAATGATACTACAACAAGACATTTTTGGCTAAACACTATCTCTAGAATAACTCATACTCCGATTAGTCATTTAGCTACCGTTTTTTGTCAGAAATTACCAACTCTTTAGTAATCTTACAAGTGTAACCCTCTATTTTCAGACTTTAGAAGTTTGATATCAATGATGCTCCCAAAGTTGGAAAGTCAAAGTTGAAACTGAATTTAGAAATCCTATCCATTTATATAGTTTGAGTTTTTCTGAATCCTATGTTAAAACCCTCCGAGGGGATAGCCATCGTTAAACGACTAGCAAGGCTGATTGAAAGATGACAAGCAGGCGCAACATAGGAATCTCATTGTTCAAACCAACAGAAGAGACCGTACAACATATCCTTCACCCACTTACTATGAACTACTTCCCCCATTCGCTTTGGTCTTGATCTATGACGAACACTTTCTCAATGAAGTAGTCGAGGTATAATCGACATGAAGTGCTGCACGAATCTCACAGTGGAATTATGTAGGGATGTGAGAATTGAAATCAATATACCATATATCTGATTTTTTAATGAACAACTTCCCCTCATTCACCATGATCAATTCACGTAAACACTTTCCGAATGGAGCAGTCGAGGTAAAATCGACACGAAGTGCCACATGAACCTTTCAGTGTAAACATCTTGAGAACGTGAAAATTTTGAAATAAAAACATCGCAATTGATTTTAAAGTGAACAACTTCCCCCATCCACCAAAATCTCAATTCATGTAAACACTTTCCGAATGGAGCAGTCGAGGTATAATCGACACGAAGTGCCACATGAATTTTGATCATGAACTCTTAGGGACATGAGAGCTAAAAATAATCATATCATATATGTTTATTAATCTCTCACTAAAGCGTTCTAACATTAATTAATTTTTTAATTCTAATTAATTTAATATCAAATATTAAACGCTTAATGTTAGAAAAAAAACAATTCATTTAATGAAGGTGGAATTTATGTAGAACGCATAATTCATTTAATAATTCATTTAACGAATAGGGGCTAAAAAAATTCATGAAGGTGTAATTTATGTAAAATTAATTTAATATTTGGCTACGTTGATTCTATTTTTTTAATTAAAAAATTAATTAATTCTAATTAATATAATATCAAATATTAAATTAATTTTACATAAATTCCACCTTCATGAAATTAATATTTAATTCATATTTAAATATTAATTAATTTTTCAATTCAGTTTAATTCTAAAATAAAACGCGTAACTAATTCTCTTTATTCTAATTTGAACGTTTCAAATTAACATATCACACTACTCTAAAGTTAATCCATTTACGAGCTAATAGGGGGACCTCGCGAACCTACAAATCATGGGCTCCAACGATCCGAGATTAATTGGGTAAACTCATTACATCGAATTAACCCGCATTTGTTGACTAATGGGTCACTCCACTAAAGCGCATAGTTGAACTCATCTCACTATAGATATATTATGTTCACTCGATATAACCATGATTAGTAAGTTAACTCTTCACAGGTTGTTCGTAATAGCGGCTAGGTCAAATGTCTGTTTTACCCCTGAGATTACTACTTGTTCCTTACATCCCATTGATCCTCTAATAAATAATTGATTTGTGATCTGATCAATAAACCGAGTCCCTCTCGGGCCAATGAGAGGGTGGGGCCCCTTTTCAAGATCCGAAATCAGCACTTAAGGGAACAACCTCTCTACTATCCCTAATAGAGGGTATGAGTGAATTCCATTTTGCACCTTCTGTCCCTAGCTATCTATCTTGTCTTACCCCTGAATGGAGATTTATTGAGCCAGCACTGTTGAGCCAACCCTCACCTATGAAAATCTAACGATAATCTTGAATAAATAGGAGTTCATAGTTAGCTTAGGATTAAGATTAAATTACCTAGGTCATCGCTTTGAAATAGTTAGTCTTAAACACCAAAGAGTGTATAAAGTAAGAGTGACTGATTTCGTGGTCCGATCTAGTACAAACCCATTTCACAGGACGCCCCCACTTCCCATGTCATAAAATGTACGAATTAGGATCACATCATTTGTAACACTTTTACAACTTTTTGTAATAACTACAGAGTAGGCTGCATCCGATAGTGTTACCAGAATAAAGCACCTAACCCCATTCATATACTATAGATCATTTTGACTATTTACTCGAACCTGATCCACTTTTATATGGGTCTTTTTAGTTTATTGAATTTCTAATAAGCAATACATATATTCAATAACAACTTATTGAGTTTTCAGAATAAGTTTTATTGTTTACAAACCACGAGTTTTATGACATAAAACCCGACGGAGAGAAAATATATTACCACCTTATATTAATTTTTTTTTCTTCACACTTACTTTGTTCAGTAAAACCACCCACGAAAAAACAACCAGTGTAGCAGTATTTTTTTTCTTTCAGTTATTAAAATAAAGGGAAATTGCATTCTATGACAAATACATTTTAAAAAACCAAAGTCATGACTGCAACCTTTTTATAATTGCATATGTGTCAATCATATAGCAACCACAAAGCAATCACACATAGAAATCAGATAGCATCACATAACAATTACATTGAAATCAGATAACATCACATAAAAATCAGATAGCAATCAAACTTCCAGGCAGATGTTTTTTGACATGTTTGCAAAAAAGAAAAACCTATGACATGCATCCAATTTTCAATTTTTTTTTAATTAAAGTTACAATTGCCCCTAAAATAAATGATCCTTTTGTTTGGGCTCCAAAAAACTTAATAATAAATAGCACAAATAACATAAATATGAATATATAGGTTTCAAAGGACGTATTTGGTCGTTCGAAACAGTAAATATCAAATTCAAGACATTCTAACTTATTAAAATATCTATCAATATTGTAATTTCAATTTTAAGGATTTATCAATGGACATTTCGATGTTAAGTTATTAGTGTATATCTTCATATTGGAATTAATATTATATGTATATGTTTTCTTGGTCTCGATAAAGCTACTTCGCTCCTCCTACCATATGGTATCTCTTTCTAGATTGAGTGTATATTAACAATCATATACAAAAAGCCTTTTCTTGTTCTAGATTGACCATCTTCCTTTCTCTTTCTCATGTCCCTTGTCTTGGAATTTGTTGGGAAAACCCCAAAAAGTACATCTACCATATGGTACCTCTTATGCCAACTCATGTCACATTGCCAACAACCCTTGCTTTGTCCCCTAAAATATGGGAGATATGGGTTCATTCTTTGTATTGATATTGAACACTCCAATTGACGAATATATCAATTTCAATATTTTAATCTGCAGTATGTTGGAAGAATGATCTGAGATTGCTGGAAGATACTTGTGCTCGAAAGCTAGGGGAGAAATACTCAAACAAATGGTCTTATGAATGTGATGATTTAGAAGAGATTGGTAATTTTGTATTAAATATACAATATATAATACTATTTTGTTTTTAATAAAATACTGATTAAGATATCATTAATTTTCAGAGAAATTAAAGAAAGAGTTAAAGGAGGCAGAAGAAGAATGTTGTGAGCTTATACAAAAGAAACATTTAACAATCCTCAATGACATTCCATCAATGGACGTGACTCAAATATATGCCAAGTACATTCACCAAGAACTACTTGATGAAATAGGTAAATTAACAATAAATTTAAATAATGATTAAATTAAGTGCTCTATCTAGTATATAAATAATTGGTTGATTTAATTGATATTATTACAGTATCGTTGAGAGTAAAAATCAAAATGTTGGAAAGGGATTATCATCGCATCCTAAGCAAACCTTCATACGTGTACAACCAACAAGACAGACAAGAATTTGAAAGTGTAGGTAATAATTAATGATTTCACTGTTTTTTTTTTTAAAAAAAATTAAAATAAGATTTAGTTTGAATTAGAATTTTGATTGATTGATTATGGATCGAAAGGAACGGGCAGAGAAAGGTTATGGGATATAGAACAACAATATTTTGATCGATTGAAATACAACATTGCAGCAAAGAATTTCCTTCAACCACCTGATCTAAAGATGGAAGGTAAATTAATTCAGAGAGCGATTAATTATTTGGTAGTGGATTAATTGATTTTTAACTTGTTGCTTTTCATTTTGCCACCAGCTTTTGAATCACTGGATAACAATGTTGAAGAAGAAGAGTTCCTCACAACATTATATTATTCAGTAAAATCATTTAACATATACTGTGTGGAGTGCATGAGCTATATCAACAATCTCATAAAGCGAGCTTTGGGATTAGAAGATGATGAAGAATTAAGTGCCATAATTTCATTCGAAGGTGAAAACGTGGGTGAAATGTGTAATGACGTTGTGGATAAGTTTCTGTATTCGCGTAGCATATGTTGTCCCATTTGCATCAAGGCTGTCAGGATGGCGACAATTCAACAAAAGAATACATCAACGGCTTCTGGACAAACTTCTACATCCATTCCTAACCAAGGTCAGTGTTTGATATCAAAATATATATGTAATAAACTGCAAAAAAGATTATATTTAAAATAAATACAATATATATAAATGGTACACTTTCAAGAATAATTGGTATGTTGGAGGCAATGAAAGAAAATTAGGCTATAGAGAGAGTTCTTCTATTTAGTTCTTTGGCACTTAGGCCCTATTGGAGCTTTCTTAGTTACTTGTTTACAAGATGAAAACAATAGATATCTATAGAGAATACTAATAACAAATGAAGTAGGAAATAGTCTTCTCTAGAGAATTACAGTCTTTGTGGTAATCATCTCAGTGTTTGCTATTGCATGATTTTGATTGCTTCGTTTACTGATTTTTTCAATAAAGACATACATGTTGGTGTTTTCACAAGCGTTTTTTATGGTTGATTGAATCCATTGGAAAACGGCTCCATTAAGATACATGCTGGGAGACTACGAATGTGGACATTTTCTGACCAATTTCTAAAATTGTATCCAGACACCATCAACATGTTTTGTTGGGGCTTGCTTGAATGCGATGGTATCACTTCTGAATATAGCATTCTTGTCAAGTGGAAAGTGCCTCTCTAGGAGCTTCCCCCAAGATCCTTCATCATGTGATCGAATTTGGTGGAAACGAGTCTAACCATGCTAAAACCTCTCCCTACACATAGTAAGGAAACAATTTTAGTCTTAAAAAGAGTGTTTGGGCCCCAATGTAAGAGTTGTTAAGGTATAAAATTCATGTTTTTTTAGTGGTGGGATCCACAAACTCCTTGAGACAAAAAAGGAATGAAATTCACAACTACTACTTCTAAACTCTTTGGATCAAACACACTAAAGAGTCTTTTGGGTACCAATTACCTTGAATAAGCTACAAATATGCACGAACTATCGAAGATGTTTATGCAAGGTCTCATCTGGTATTCTTGCTAATCATGCGAATACATTCAACATCTGGAACATGAGAGGCTTCTTCTCAAAGAGAGGTGGCTCTATAGGTGGATCTAGAATCCCATGCCAAGAATTTGGAACATTGAGGCTGCATACTCTCTTAATTGCTTTATCTCTATCTTCTGCTAAGAAGATAGGACTTTGCGAAGCTGCAACTTGTGGAGGTGGTTGGCGTTGATCGCCATTCTTCTTGATCGACGAGAGTTTGTAGCCAACTCTTGATAAAATAATTTTGTTCCTACCTAAAATGTAGTAGTACGAGTCAAATTCAAAGAGAACCAATGTGTTCCTCTTAGAAAATGCTCATAGCCCAAGAGTTGATTGCAAGAAAAATAAATTTGCATAAAAGTAAATGAAGGGATGAAATTCGTACGATTAAAACATCTAGCTTAGGCTTTCAAGTCATTCCCCCGAGTTTAACTTGATCATAGATTCATCAAATTAATTCCTATATTATGTAGATTAGCCAATTCACCTGGAGAAGCTAGGTGAGAGTTCAAATTATCTAATTAGCCAATTTAAATAGATGAGATGCATCCTAATTAATTGAAGTAACCACATTAAGATTAAGGGAATTGCTAAGGTGAATATGTAACAGGAAAAGCCTAATGAAACACTCAACATGCTTATTCTGGCCTAGGTTGATATAGCAATGTTCTTCATCATATACAACAAATCACAAATCTATCTAACCTTTTGCTACTTATGGATCAAGATACAATTATATGTCAAGTATTGTAAATTAATCTCTATTACCAATTATAAAATATCAGCAAGTTTGTTAGACATTCATGAGAAAACATAATCGAAATCATTTAAAGTAGAGAAAGAATCCAAAGACAATATATAAAATTATAATAAAGTGATCAAAATCTCACAAGCTTTCAATCATGGGGCTGCTATGTACTTTGTAAACTTTGCTGCTACGTAAATCTCCATAGCGTTGTGATGTTACAGAACAAGACAGTGCTGCAACGCTCAATGAACACTAGGAAAGATTTGCTCTTGAGAAATAGCAACGAGTGTGGCGCCTAACGGTGTAGCTCCATCATGCCCTTAGTAATAAAACTGTAATTTCAGCTCTCATTTTCCCAGTTGATGCATTCGAACTCCATTTTAATCTATTTAAACTCCATTTTGATTCTAATGCTCGATTCTACATCTCAGGTGCATGATACCAATAAATCATTAAATAAACATATAAAACCTAAGGACGACCTCGATTTAAGTAGTGAGATGACACATTTTTCGGTGCTATCACTATTGTACTCCATTTCTGAGAGGAAGAGGAGGATCGCCTCTAGGAGGATCATACAGAAAGCTAAGAAGCAAAGCATATCGTTTGTCAATTGCCACTTGTTTCTTAGGCATCATGCTAAAATGTAAAGTATCGTTTCTGGATAGTGATATTACTATCCATATTGAAGAAGTGACACTAACTATTTTAGAAGTTTCTTGAATTATCTATATATTTGACTTAGTGTAAATAATGAGGATGATTATAGGATAATTAGTATACTTTATTTATATTTAGTTTAGTTGTTAATTTCGATTAACTAGTACTTAATTACTATTTTTGAATTAATTAGGTAATTGTTTGATTTCCTTATAAGATTATAACTAGCCACTTTAGGATTTGTAATAGGGAGCTTTTAATTATCCATTTGAATATAGAACATGCGTTCTTAAGAGAGATTTCTCTCAATTAGAGATGGATTTCCTTTGTTTGGTCATAGATTTGATCTAATACCTTTTTTGCTACATAAGTATATATTAGACATCTCTAGATTTATCTAGAAAAATGTAAATAAGCATCACATAAGAAATGTTCTAGAAATATCCTAACATTTCTTTAGGCACCAAAGAATTCTAGTGAATTTCTTTAGATAATGATAATCTCATAAAAATATCTAGAAGAATGTGGATCCTAGAAAGGCCTAGAAAATCCTCTTACTTAAGCGCTATGAATCTCACACCTATAAATAAGAGATATGTTCCCATTTGTAAGTCAAACAAGCAAAGAAAGGAAGGAAGAATAAAAGCTAGAGAGTTAAACAACCTTAGATTGAGGAAAAAAAGTAATTGTGTATTGAGAAAGTGAACAGGTACTCTCGGAAAGTATCCATCTTTGTTACATTCTTAATAATAGTTTGTTTGTTTCAAGTGATCGTTTCCTTTGCTTTTATGCCAATTTCTTCGATATATATTGCCTCATATCTAATTTTCCTTTAAATAACAAAGTTGTTGGAGTGTGACCAATCAATAATATATATATAAAAGTAAGAATAATTATCTTCCATAATATGAGGCATTTTAGTGATGAGAAAAATAAAGGTACGAGGGCTTATACTTAAAATATACAATATCATACCATTTAAAGGGTCGTCCCTGTGAAGCTTTTTCCTATATGGACCAAGTTTCATCTTGTTGATATTTTTACAAAGGGTTTAGCAAACTTTTCTTTCTCTAGCTCTATGAATTCCTGAGGAGAGTAATATCAACATTAATCTATGTTCTTGTGGAGTTGTATCAGAGTTTAATTATTCTGTTAATTTACTTCCCTTGGTTTGGTTAGTAACAGTTTGTTGTAAATATATAGTTATTTCTCAATTAGTAAGCATTGCCATTTAATAAACTAAGATAAACTATATTTACTCACTTTCTCAATACTTGATTAAGGTGATGAGGCAATATGCAATCAAGAAGATTCAACTATCACAATGCCTCTCGATGAAATAATTTGTGTCCAACAGAGCAGTAACGTTGGAAGGTGGAAGATTCGAAGATGCATAGTACTTGGTGGTTTAATCCAATCAATTACAAGTTTAGTTATTGTCACTGCAGCAACAACTGCTAATATGTCTGATGGTATTATGTTTTTCAATTTCCATTATTCCTCTTTTTCTTCTATCTTAATTACATATTTAGGTGATGTTTAGTTGATATCTCTTGGATTGGGATTATTCTTGCAGGAAATATAGTAACTTTGGCATTCACAAATTTGATTACCGGACTCTTTATTGTTAGACACGATGTAAGTAATTACTTTCCCTCTTATATGGAACCAACTATATGTCCTATTGATGTCAAATTTTAATTAAGGAAAAACATAACTAACTTTCATGGGGATAACAACGGTTCAAAGTGGGAGATCATAATTTTATAGAAAAGAAAAAAAAGGTTCAGATGCTATAGTCATGTATCAGAATTGTAGAGTAAAGTAGTCAAAAGTTTTTAATTACTCCATATGGAGCCATAATGGTATATTTATAAGGGATTTGACTTGGGATTTAATTTAACCCTCATAAGATTATGATATGATTTTTCTAATCCCAAATAAGCGACATCAAATCTTATCTTATCTTATCTCATTTTATATTTTTATTTTAACTTGATTTTTAGCTTTATTCTGTCATGCCAAAATTCATCTCTCAACATTAGCCCTCACTCCTATGTTTGGTTTTAAGGCTACCTACTTGTCCCGTGGATTCATACAAACTTGAAGTACTGCTTTAACCTTTATCACAATTTTAGCTATCAACTTTATTCCTCCAAGATTATTTTCGAAGTTTAGTTAGGTTCTTGATGCGCATCCATCATAACTAAGCAGCGTTGGGCACAAGTATTGATCTTATGCCCGTCTTAACTTGAGGATCACAGATACTCGAACTTGACTTTTCTTGTCAATTTTTGGCAACCCCTATTTGACAAGAATAATCGAGAGTGTTGATTAAATAGTCATTGTATTTAATTAGTTCCTTAGTTTTCATCCTCCACACTTAAGCAGAGTTAACCTACCTATCTTTTGTGATCGACTTCGGCTCGTGTCTTTAGTCTGTCCCGAGGTTATCCCCAGATCTTGGATTTTTAATTTTCTTAGTTATCTATATGATGGGCAACCCCTAGTTTTCATCAATGTTTGAGTCCCAATTGAATTTTTCAATGTAAATTTTGAGTTTGTGATTAATTAAGTGTCCTTTTGAGGTTCTTCAGTTAGTTTTATAAAATCCTAAATCCACATTTGTATAACATTTGTATTGCTTCTAGGATTCTTCTCAGTCAATGTTCTTTTTATAATTTCTTCATAATACTTTAACAACTTGAGATATAGGTGAGGGTAAAAATTATCTTGTGTTTTCCAACTTGAGATTTTTGAAGTTGGTGCTTTATCTACTCGACAATTTGTGGCTTTCTAGTTTGAAGCTTCATAACCCATGTTTAAAAAATTTTAGGCCTTCAATCTTTCTCATACTTGGATCAACAACCATAACCCATACTTGAATTATTTATTTATTTATTTTTTTTGAAAGATAGGAAGAAAAGAGACAAGACAAGATTTATGTGAAAAACCCTAGTCTAGGGAGGAAAAACCACAATAGAAAAGTTTTATGGTTTAATGTCATACTTACAAGAGACCCCAACCTCAGATATAAATAGAATGAGGGGAAATCCTAATTTAGTAAATATAGAGTAAACTACAAATATGCCCTTAGGGCTAATGCAACATATTTCAACACTCTCCCTCAAGTTGGGACGTAGATATCGACAAGACCCAACTTGCTAACACAAGCTTCAAACGTCTGTCTTGATTATCCTTTGGTAAGAACATTTGCAACCTGTTGGACTAAAGGGACATAGGGAATACAGATAACCCCATGGTCTAACTTTAATTTAATAAAGTGTCTGTCAATTTTCACGTGCTTAGTTCTATCACAATACAGTTTCATGGAACCCAGATAGTTCTGGTGAAAATCAGACAAAACTTTCTATAACCAGAATTCTTAACACACTCTCAAGCTCATAGCTCTATACTTTGCCTTAGCACTGTTTCTTGCCATTACACCCGGTTTTTTACTCTGCTAGGTTACCAAATTTTCCCACACAAAGGTATAGTATCCTGAGGTTGACTTTCTATCAGTCATTTATCCTGCCCAATTTGAGTCAGTATATGTTTCGATGCTCCGTGTGTCATATTTTCTGAACATTAAGCCATTCCCCAGGGTGGACTTCAGATATCTCAGAATTCGAGTCACTACTTCCATGTGCTTCTCATACAAATTCTACATGAACTGACTTACCACACTCACAGCATAGGAGATGTCGGGCCTAGGATGAGACAAGTAAATCAGTTTTCCTAAAAGGCGTTGATACCTCTCCTTATTTACAAAAACTCCTTCCGTAATGCTTTTCCGTTTTTCATTCACCTCAATAGGAGTGTCAATGGGTTTGCATCCAGTCGTTCCTGTTTTCTTTAACAAGTCTAGAGTGTATTTCCATTGAGACACGGATATTCTTGCTTTTGATCTCGCCACTACCATCCCAAGAAAATACCTCAGATTACTAAGAACTTTGATCTCAAATTCACCTGCCATCATAATTTCTATCGTGTCATCTCCTGATAAAATGATGTCATCAACATACACCACCAAAACAGCAATCTTCCCTGAGGGTGATATTTTTGGTAAACAATGTATGATCAGAATGCCCATGAATAAACCCTTTGGATTTAACAAACACTGTGAACCTATCAAACTATGCCCTAGGAGACTGTTTCAACCCATATAAGAACTTCCTAAGTTTGCAAACATGGTTCCCAAATTTAGCTTCGAAACCTAGAGGTGGACTCGTATAAACCTCCTCTTCTAACTCACCATTCATGAAGGTATTTTTTACATCCAGTTGATGTAAGGCCAATCTTTATTCACGGCAACAGACAGAAGAACTCGGATCGTATTTAGCTTAGCTACTGTGGAAAAAGTTTCTGAATAATCAATCCTATACGTCTGAGTGAACCTTTAGCAACTAATCTAGCCTTATATCTCTCAAGCGTTCCGTCAGAATACTTCACTGTGAACACCCATTTGCAACCAACTGTCTTGTGAACTCTAAGGAGAGCTACTAACTCCTAAGTCTTATTCGCTTCAGAGCTCTCATTTCTTCCATTATCGCCACTTTCAACTCGGGAACTTCTATGGCCGCATGTATACTAGTAGGTATATATTGCTAGAGCATCCAGTTGGGTAGTGAAAGCCTTAAAACCAGGAGACAAGTTACACTTGTAGATATTGTTAGAGCATCCAATTGAGTAGTTAAAACCAGTTGGGTAGTGAAAGCCTTAAATCTAGTTGCTCGAGAGCTCTCATTTCTTCCATTTTTATGTGTAATTGTAACAATATTTCACATAGTGAATTTCTTTCTGGTGGGCTGTAGTTTTTCTTCAAGTTGAGAGTATTCCACGTAAATTCTTGTGTTCTCAGTATTTTATCGCTTTCTTTTAATTTCTCTTTTATTTTATACTTATTCCTACAGTAGAAGTTGGAGGTTTTTTTTCCAACATTATCAACATCGAGACTCTCTTTATATTCAACCATGAACATACTGCATCACAACTCATCTTACCTCTTGCTCTTATCTGCTTTCCTTTAATACAAATTTTGTAAGACACCTTCCTTGTTCGTGCTACATTGAAAAATTGGAGTTTAACTTGTCTATAGACAAAAGATCCCATGGAAAGAATGTATGGATGGCTGAAGTGGGACCTGAAAAATCCTTCTCGACCTTCAACTGAAGTCTTTAGATTGGCTCAAAGCTATCTTTAAAGTGCTTATAGACACTTCATGCAAAAATCGTTTCTTCTAGAAGAAAGATACAAAAAATATTGTATCTGGGACGAAAAGGCTAACAAGAGAAGAGGAAACATAGCTGAAATTTATATGATTGATGACAGATGTTTAAAATGCTATATTTTGATGCCTGGAGAATATGAAAAGGATGATTGGATATCCTTTATCGCAATGCTCACTTTTAAAGAGGAGAAAGGAAAACCAAGTGATAGTCATCACAATCGAACTAATAAAAACTCGGACGTTCAATCATCTGATGAAGAAAACCCCAAAAGAAATCATGCTGATGTTCTCTCTCAATGTAGCTCATCTGAAAAGAACTATATTCCCTCTACAATGGAAGATGAGCTTTTTACAAATTGTTGAAATACGTTAAATTAGCCCTAAGGGCATTTTTATAATTTTTGTTATATTTGCTAAATTAGGGTTTCACCTCATTCTATTTATATCTGAGGTTGGGTCTATTGTAAATATGACATTAAATAATAAGTCATTTTCTACCGTGGTTTTTCTTCCCTGAATTAGGGTTTTCCACGTAAACTCCTTGTGTCGTCTTATTTTCTTCTATTTTAATATGATATCAGAGCAAGGTGATGAAACCCTAGCCCCGATAGAAGAAACTCAATCATCAAACTTGATAGGTGAAGGTACGCTGACTAATGAGGCTGTGATTCAAGCAGCGGTTGACCGCTATCTCCAAACCATCATCCCAGGTGGCTCAGCCGAACAGATCCAGCTGGCGAGCCGAACAGCAGGTGGTGGGCTTGCTCCAGTTGGCGCGCCGATTAGCTTCCAATCTCAGCCGTTCCAACCGAACACCATCGAGGAAGGTCACGCTTTCCAGCCGGTGCACGCGAACGGATCACAACCGATCGAACCCTTGACTTCGCTCCAGCCGATGCATGCGAACGGGTCACAACCGATCGGACCCTCGACTTCGCATGCAACCGTCTCAGCCTCGCACGTTCCCCAGCCGGCGCACGCGATCGATCTACAGCCGATCGGTACCTCGACGTCGCACAAAACCGGATCTACACCAGACGATCATGGGTTTGCTCCAGCTGCCGGGTCGGGTCAGATCGGCGCGATTGTCTAGCCTTCTGTCCGTTACCCACCATCACAGCCGTCTGGGAGCATCGTCGGTCACGGGTTGTCGAACTTTGCCGCTGGTGAACTTCCGGCAGTAGCTTCTTCACAGTACCATGGTGGACAACTTCTTCCTTATGTATATCCAGTTCAACCCCAGTTTCGAATGGGTGATTCCATTGAAGAAAATCCCATGGTTTTTAGACAAAAAAATTCCAGATCTGAATCTCATGGGGAACTCCAACAACAATTAGTTAGTCTCCAACAACAGATGGTCACCTTGGGAGCCAGATTAAATGGCCATGATTCTTCCCCGATATATTCAGAAAATCCGGTATCAATGTTTCCTACTTTTCCAACTTCTAATTTTTTATCTAGAATAATTGAAAATTCTGCAAGAATGATCACGGAAGAGAAGTTGAATGGGCAAAATTACTTCTCTTGGTCCCAAACAATTAAAATGGTTCTTGAGGGACGCCATAAGTTTGAATATTTAACTGGAGAGATACCACAACCGAATCCTGGGGATCCTCAAGAGCGTGTCTGGAAGGCAAAGGATTCTTTGCTCCGCTTAATGCTAATCAGTAGCATGGAACCACAAATCGGGAAACCTTTACTTTATTCAGCCACTACCCGAGATATTTGGGATGCAGTTCGACAGTTATATTCGAGGCGTCAGAACGCATCCCGCCTGTATACTCTACGTAAACATGTTCACGAATGTAAACAAGGGAGCATGGATGTAATGTCATACTTCAGCAAGATGTCAATGTTATGGCAAGAAATGGATCTATGTCGGGAGATCATCTGGAACTGCCCATAAGATGGAATTCAATACTCCAAGATAGAAGAGGTTGAGCGTGTGTATAATTTTCTTGTCGGGCTGCACCCCAAATTTGATACAGTTCATAGTAGAATACTAGGGTAGAAACCAATTCCGTCTCTCATGGAGGTCTGTTCAGAGGTTAGATTGGAAGAAGATAGATCGAGTGTAATGAACGGGCCAGGTGTTACCACTGTAGAGTCAGCTGCCTTCGGGGTAAAGTACGCTGGAGATGATGGTGACAAGCAGAATAGTAAAACACCTCCAGTTTGTGAGCATTGCAAAAAACAGTGGCACACGAAGGATCAGTGCTAGAAATTGCATGGTCGCCCTCCAAATGGTAAACGTCGCCCTCCGAATGACAAGTCGAAATTTGGGCGGGCTCTAGTGGGTGAATTAGTTGAGGGGGCTGCACAACCTCAGACACAACCTCCAGTGACCAATCCTGGTGATTCAGGTACCATAGGGATCGGAACAGTTGCTCAATCATGTAACCCTTAATCTTTTAGTTTCCTTGTTCAAGAGAATGAGTTATGGATTCTATATTCAGGAGTGATCGATCACTTGAGTGGCTCATCCGACAGGTTTCTCTCATACTATCCAAGTGCTGGAAATGAGAAGATTTGAATTGCGGATTGGTCCTTCGCTCCTGTTGCTGGAAAAGGCAGACTGTCACCATTTTAGGGATTAACTCTGTAAAATGTCTTACATGTGCCCAAAATTTCTTTCAACTTATTATCAATAAGCAAAATAACAAAAGATTTGAACTGTAGAGTTGTCTTCTCACTAGATACTGCTTTGTTTCAGGACTTGAGCTCGGGGAAGCCGATTAGCACTGCCGATATGACCTCTCTGTAGATGCTTCCTCCAGAAGCTTGTTTAGGACTAGTTTTTTTTTATCTTCGTTTACTATATTTGAAACAAATTATCTATTGTGGCATTTTCGTCTTGGACATCCTAGTTTTCAATATATGCGATATTTATTTCTTCATTTATTCCATAATGTGAATGTTTCATCATTGTCTTGTGATGTCTGTATACGTGCTAAACAACCTCACGTGTCGTTTGTTTCTCAGCCCTATAAACCTACCCAGCCTTTTCACCTGGTCCACAGTGATGTTTTGGGTCCCTCAAGCAACTCTACCTTGTCTGGTAAATGGTGGTTTGTAACTCTCATCGATGACCATACCCGACTTACATGGGTATATCTTCTTACTGATAAGTTCGAGGTTTTATCTACCTTCAAATAGTTTTATACCACTGTATTAACACAGTTCAACACAAAGATTGCCATCCTTCGAAGTGACAATGGTCGTGAGTTTGTCAACCACACCTTCCAAGAATTCCTAGTGTCAAAAGGGACCATCCATCAAAACTCGTGTGCATATACTCCACAACAAAATGAGATGGCTGAACGGAAAAATCGCCATCTCATTGAAGTTGCTCATTCCTTGATAATTCCGACGTCTCTCCCTTCGTACCTGTAGGAAGATGCGGTTCTTACCGTAGTTCATCTAATTAATAGAATGCCTTCACGAGTTCTAAAGTTTTAAACCCATCTTGAGTGCTTCAAAGAGTCCTATCAGTCTACCCGTCTTATTCTTGAGGTTCCTTTTCGTGTGTTTGGGTGTACAGCCTTTGTTCATACTCATGGTCCACACCGGACTAAGTTTGCTCAACGAGCTAAAACATGTGTGTTTGTCAGGTATCCCCTTCATTAGTGAGGCTATAAATGCTTTCATCCATCTTTCAGAAAATATTTTGTCACTGTGGATGTCACGTTCCTTGAAGATAAACCGTTCTTTCCCGTTAGTCATCTTCAGGGAGAGACCACGAATGAAGAGACTAACAGTTCCACATACTCCATACCCATTAGCCTCAATCTTGAGCCTAGTCCGAATATTCTTGAACCTGAGCCTAGCCTCAATGTTCCTGGACCTAGTCTACCTAGTCTTGAACCTAACTCTGCTCCTGTTGTTCCTAGTCTACCTAGTCTTGAACCTAATTCTACTCCTGTTGTTCCCGTGTCGGTTCTTCCTACTAGACAAGTGCCTTGGATAACGTACTATAGGAGGAATCTCAGAAAGGAAATTCAGGAAACCTCTGGTGTTCCATCGGAAAGTGTCCAAGCATCGGAACCAGCTCAGGTTCAAGTTCCTGTTGTTTCAAAGGAGAGTCTTGAAGAAGAGTCTGGGAACATAGAAAATGATGAAATGAGCTCAGAGAAGGTTAAAACTTCAGGAAGTAATGAGATGTTGAAAGATCCTCAAGAAGATGCAGAATTGTCTCAAAAGTCTGATACTAAAGATGGACAGACGAAAACTGACAACTATGATACCACTCTGGATATGCCAATTTCTTTGAGAAAGGGAACCAGGTTATGTACAAAATACCCTTTGCATAGTTTTCTGACCTATAGTAACTTATCTCCTATTTTTAAGGCTTTTACTACTCAGCTAGATGCTCTAACAATACCTACCAGTGTACATGCGGCCATGGAAGTTCCCGAGTTGAAAGCAGCAGTAATGGAGGAAATAAGAGCTCTTGAGGCAAATAAGACTTGGAAGTTAGTAGCTCTCCCTAGAGGTCACAAAACAGTTGGTTGCAAATGGGTGTTCACAGTGAAGTATAAGTCTGACGAAACACTTGAGAGGTATAAAGCCAGGTTAGTTGCTAAAGGGTTCACTCAGACGTATGGGATTGATTATTCAGAAACTTTTTCTCCAGTGGCTAAGTTAAACACGATTCGTGTTCTTCTGTCTGTTGCCGTGAATAAATATTGGCCCCTACATCAACTAGATGTAAAGAACGCATTCCTAAATGGTGAGTTGGAAGAGGAAGTTTATATGAGTCCACCTCCAGGTTTCGAAGCTAAGTTTGGGAATCATGTTTGCAAACTCAGGAAGTCTTTATATGAGTTGAAGCAGTCTCCTAGGGCATGGTTTGACAGGTTCACCGTGTTTGTTAAGTCCCAAGGATTTGTTCAGGGGCATTCTGATCATACCTTGTTTACCAAAAAATCACCCTTAGGAAAGATTGCTGTGTTGGTAGTGTATGTTGATGACATCATCCTATCAGGGGATGACACGACAGAAATTGCTAAACTAAAACAAAGGATGGCAAGTGAATTTGAAATCAAGGATCTTGGTAGTTTAAGGTATTTTCTAGGGATGGAAGTGGCAAGATCAAAAGCAGGAATATCTGTATCTCAGCGGAAGTACACTCTGGACTTGTTAAAGGAAACAGGAATGACCGGATGCAAACCTATTGAACTCTTATTGAGGTCAATAGCAAACTGAAAAGTATTTCGGAAGGAGTTCCTGTGAATAAGGAGAGGTATCAACGTTTAGTAGGAAAATTGATTTACTTGTCTCATACTAGGCCTGACATCTCCTATGTTGTGAGTGTAGTAAGTCAGTTCATGCAGAGTCCATATGAGGAGCACATGGAAGCTGTGACTCAAATTTTGAGATATCTAAAGTCCACCCCTGGGAAGGGCTTGGTGTTCAGGAAACATGACACACGAAGCATCGAGGCATATACTGACTCAGATTGGGCCGGATCTATGACTGATAGAAGGTCAACTTCAGGGTACTGTACCTTTGTATAGGGAAATTTGGTAACTTGGCGGAGTAAAAAACAGGGTGTAGTGGTCAGAAGTAGTGCTGAGGCAGAGTATAGAGCTATGAATCTGGGAGTGTGTGAAGAAATTTGGTTGGAGAAAGTTTTATCTGATCTTCACGAGAGTAGTCCAGGGCCCATGAAGCTGTATTGTGATAATAAGGCTGCCATCAGTATTGCTAATAATCCCGTGCAATATGATAGAACCAAACATGTGGAAATTGACAGCCACTTTATTAAAGAAAAGTTAGACCGCAGAGCTATTTGTATTCCCTATCTACCTTTAGTCCAACAGATTGCAGATGTTTTTACGAAAGGGTTATTGAGACAGACGTTTGAAACTTGTATTAGTAAGTTGGGTCTTGCCGATATCTATGCCCCAACTTGAGGGGGAGTGTTGAAATACGTTGAATTAGCCCTAAGGGCATTTTTGTAATTTTTGCTATATTTGCTAAATTAGGATTTCACCTCATTCTATTTATATCTGAGGTTGGGTCTATTGTAAATATGACATTAAATAATAAGTCCTTTTCTACTGTGGTTTTTCTTCCCTGAATTAGGGTTTTCCACATAAACTCCTTGTGTCGTCTTCTTTTCTTCTATTTCAATACAAACCTAAACTTTATTGAGAAAGATAACGAAGAAGATTTTGATTGGAAAAACCTTGTCATTATCTACCGTAGATGTTTTCATGATGACTGGAACAAAATCACAACTCAACTTCATGAACATAATGATATGATACCATTCTTTAAACCCATTCATGCTGAAAAGACTGTCCTTTTGTTTTAGTCTCAAGAATAAGCTAGAATTATCTACAGTAACAGGGTTGGGTCACCATTGGTAATTATTATGTCAAGTTTGAAAGATGGTCACCTATGATGCATGCCTCCCCTAGGCTCGTTCCTTTCAATAGAAGATGCGTTAATTTCAAGGAAATCCCTCTCCATGCATGGAATATGAACTCATTCTTATAGATCGGTAAAGCATGTGGAGGTTTTTGGAAGTATTCAAAATCAATTGGAGAAAGCTAGACCTAACGGAAGTTGGTATAAAAATAAAGGATAAATACACAGACTTCATTCCAACCACAATAAACATAAGCAACGAAAGAGGATATCGTTTCTTGATCCAAACAGTTGGCCCCAACAGAAAGTAAATGGTTGGTCGGAAGAAATCCCAAGGTACATGGAACATTTTCTAGAAAGGAAATAATGAACTGCAACAAACTCAACCCTCTATTGGAACAATATTTCTTCATACCTCTACTCATGTATAAATAGTACAAGTTTATTTTTTATAAGATATATTCTTTTCAGTGCAAATATATTTTTTTTATCGGTTAATTTTTTTTAAAACAGAGATATAAATCATTTTTATTCCTCATTATTACATTACAATCTATCATACAAAACATCCACTAATTAGTAGGACCTTTTAGAGTGACAACATACATACAAGCCAAATAACTTACGTTTAAGCATGCACGAACTAATGTAGGTAGACAAAGAAATTAAGCGTGCATGAAAAATAAGAAAAGCATTTGAAATGGGTTAAAAATAATTATTACTGATTTCAAACATCATATCATACAAATAAAATCACAAGGGAGTGCATTATCGATTAATCATAATAACAAACCATACAAGAATAAGCAAGCATGCATATAATCACACAAATAGTATGAGCTCAGATGCTCAATGACTCCAGCCAGAACACAGCAAGAACACGAACTCTTTATTGATAGATACGATGTAAGTAATTACTTTCTCTCTTATATGGAACCAATTATATATCCTATTGATGTCAAATTTTAATTAAGGGAAAACCCAACTAACATTCATGGGATAACAATAGTTCAAAATGGGAGATCAGAATTGTAGAGAAAAGAAAAAAGGGTTCTAATGCCAAAGTCGTAGATTAGAATTATAGAATAAAGAAGTAGTCGAGTTTTTAATTACACCATATGGAGCCATAATTGTATATTTATAGGGGAATTGACTTGAGGTTTAATTTAACCATCATAGGATTATGATATGGTTTTTCTAATCCCAAATAAGTTAGATCATATCTTACCTTATCTCATTTAATTTCATTTTATATCTTTATTTTAACTTGATTTTTGGCTTTATCCTATCATGCCAAAATTCATCCATCAACATTAGCCCTCACTCCTATATTTGGTTTTAAGGACCGGCTACCTGCTTGTTGTATGCGTTCATACAAACTTAGAAGTATTGCTTTAATCTTTGTCGCATTTTTAGCAATCACACAATATTGCACTTTACTCCTCCAAGATTATTTTTGGAGCTCTAGCCATGTCTGAAATATCTATCTAAGCCCCCTTTTTCTTTTCAAAGTTTAGTTAGGTTCCTGGTGCGTATCCATCCCAACGAAGCAGCGTTGGACACAAGTATTGGTCTTATGCCCATCCCATAGTGAGGATCACAGATACTCGAGCTTGACTTTTTGTCAATTTTTGGCAACCCCTATTTCACAAGACTAATCGAGAGTGTTGACTAAATAGTCATTGTATTTAATTAGTTCCTTGGTTTTCATCCTATCTTTTGCGATCGACTTCGGTTCATTTCTTTAGTCTGTCCCGAGATTTTTCCCAAATTTTGGATTTTTAATTTGGTTAGTTAACTATAGGGTGAGCAACCCCTAGTTTTTACAAAATATCTTTATTCATAAAATTGTTTGAGTCCCAGTTGGATTTTTCAATGTAATTTTTGAGTTTGTGATTAATTAAGTGTCTATTTGAGGTTCTTCATTTAGTTTTATAAAATCTTAAATCCACGTATAACAGTTGTATTTCTTCTAGGATTCTTCTCAGTTAATGTTGTTTTTGTAATTTCTTTGTAATACTTTAACAACTTGAGATATAGGTAAAGCGATGTGAGAGTAAAACTTATCTGATTTTTGAAGTTGGTGCTTTATCTACTCGACAACTTAGCTCTAGTTTCGAGCTTCAAAACCCATATTTAAAAAATTTTAGGCCTTCAATCTTTGTCATACTTGAATCAAATTTTAGGTCTTCAATCTTTGTTATACTTGAGTCATCAATCCTGTTTGAAAATTTAGTAAACATTTCATAAGCTTCTAGCATATCCCTTAATTCATAATAAGCCTGCTAATTTTGAGATGCTTTTCTCACATATTTGTATGATTTTCTATGTTATTCAAGCATCTGATGTTCCAATGAAGTTGAATTGGGTGAATATGATTTTGGGTCTTCAACTCTATCATTTTTTTTTTGACAAACAAATCAATCAAGCTAAATGACCACGTTATGCAAGTGTAGGTCCATTTAGCAAAGTGGTACAATGTGGGATTTGTTCGAGGGGAGAATCAAAGTGGTACTTTGATCGAGTGGAGGATTGTTAGAAGTGTAAACAAAATCCCACATAGGTTAGAGAAGGAAATGATCATGGATATATAAGTTAGGACAATTATCTCTATTGGTATGAAACCTTTTGGGGTGAAACCAAAAGCAAAACTATAAGGGATTACTGAAATTTAAAGTTATTACTTTGACGAAGCTTGGAACCAAAATATTATGAAGTGTTTTGAAAGATGTAGCTTGGTTTAGTCTAGGAGTACCTATATTAAAGAAATAATAATAATAATAATAAAGTCTTATAATTAAAAATTAATTCTAAGCCAAGTTAGGCAGATCATTGGAAAGACATTTGTTGTTTCGGTACGTAGGTCATGCAAGATTGCAACACTAAATTAAATACAAGCATGTGTAGCCATCATAAAATGTCTTTCTTAAAAACAAAAGTTAGATTTTGTCCACGATAATTACCAAGTATATTAAGTAATTTTACAGGTTTCAAGATTACAGAAGAAGCGTCGAAACAATAAAGGATGTTCTAGAAATGAAGTGGAGGGCAATCAGTACAAAGAAGCATTGAAGGAAAAATTGTATTACCTTTTCAATTTTATGATAGCCTTCTTATCTTTCTTGTTTTTTGGGTTAGTACCTCCATTGGTTTATGCACTCTCATCCCTTAAGACAACAAACAAAAATGTCAAAATCGTAGCTGCTGCAGGAGCTTCCCTTCCATGCACTGCATTTCTTGCTATCCAGAAAGCTCACATTAGTCAAAAGCCGAGAAATTGGAATGTGTATATCAAAACTGCGGGCATATATGTTTCAGTTGGAGTTGGGGCTTTTGGAATAGCATATGTAGCTGGCTACATGTTTGGACACTTTTAAGAGAAACTTCTTTGGGGCTTCTGAAATTCAACACCAACTTCATATTATCATTACGTTGCTTTGGTTTTCGCTTATGATCGTATTGAATGTGTTATTTCATATGCATATTGTTGACCAACTTATATATTTGGTTTACTACGTAAATAAAGGAAAAGAAATTTATTGTGATGTTAAAACAATTGGGATCGGTTATTTCAAACTTCCGATCTTCAAGGTAAAGCATGTTTTAGTTTCAAGATATATGTTATACATGAATTAAGATATTTAAGAGTTAATTAAGTATATTAATGGATGAAAATTGGTAGACTAATGTATTGGAGATTAGTTAGTTAGCTTCATAAATTTAAGGATAGGACTTTAAATGTTTGATGTGTTTAATTAAGGTGAGAGTTGTGATCTAGATTTATCCATGACAATCCTATAAATAGGATTGGTATTTATATTGCTTAAGCAAGCAATTATGTGGAAAAGAATACACAAAGAGAGTTCAAATTAAAAGGTGTAAACTAAGTTTAAAATCCTTTCAAATAAAAATGATTTTATTTCCTGTTAAATATTCTTTTGTTGATTAATTATTTGTGAGTATCTAGCACATGCTTCCAACAAGATGGTATAATAAAGCTTATAAACTGAAATAACCAAGAACTTATTAAAAAAAGTGAAAAAAGCCTTCTGAGTTCAAGAGGTAATCGAGGCACGCTTCTAATTAAGCGTTGTCCTGAAAGCAATTATTTTCTCTCCACAGGTTGCAAGCGGACTACAGAGATTGTCTCAACAAGATACAACAACTAATTTTAGTATAATTGTAAACTCGAATTACTTAGATTATCAAAACTCTTGGATACTTGCTTTCAACTCAACTCAAGATCAAAAGAAAGAAAAATAAATGTGAGAACTCTTCAATTTTGGATGAGATACTACAAATGAAGAAATAATTTACTATTCATAGGCTAACAACTTAGCAATACTCCAAAATACAAAAGAAAATCAAATGAATATATAATTGAAACATTTGTCAAATTTAACTCAATCGAGCGATTATTTGACTAAAATAAAATATAACTCATTCAAATTAAAGAAATTACATATTTAACTTTTATATATGTTTAATTTGTAAATGAAACATTATTTAATTAGATGATTTCAGTCCAATTTGAGGTTTCTAATCATAAATTTAATCTTTACTTTTATGTGTTTCAAATATTCACAAAAGATTCATTTTCTTTAAGAATAAATATCCAACAATGTCCAAATACTAGAAGACCAATATGGGTCTTACAAATATTACTCTCCCTTTTAAAGAATTTTTCGTTTTAACTTCACTTTTCTTTGTTGCCTTTTAATAACATGTTCACATTTTCCAAAACACATGAGAGAGTGTTTAAAATACATACCTTTTTGACCGGATCGTCACCCTTGTAAAATGTTTGAAGCTTCTCCCATGCTTTCTTTTATTGTTTTTCTTCCGAAATTTACCAAAAGTATTATCATCTAATCTTTGATAAATTATATAGGCAACTTGTAAGGGCATAAACTTTAACAAAGAAGAAAAAAAGAAAAATAAAGCAAAACTTGTTAGACACGTGTGTGGGTAGTGAAGGTGTGCTAGTGATATAATTTGTTTGACATGTGGTTGACTCTAACGTAACATCTCATATTCTTAGATAAATTTAAGATAATTATCTATAATATTTGGACGATGTATTTTGCAATTTTGAATACTAAAATTTAATTATTTCAATAAGATAATTTAAAGCATGATAAAGATTTAGATTTTGGATTTAAAGGGAAAAGTTTTGAGGTATTTTGAGGTTTGGGATTTGATTTGGATTTAAATTAATAGGGCTATGATTAGAAAGGAAAAGATTATAATTCTTTTAGAAGTTTTATATATATGAGTGGATTTTTTTAAAAATTGAGGAAAAGTAAATTATTAGTGGAAAGAAGCATTGGGATGCCTGCGTCATAATTTCCTTCTTCTTCGTGTAGTGCCACCGACACTCACTCACTGTCTTTTTCATAGCCGGATGCCACTGTTGCCTCCATCGTCGGACTTGCAGCGAAGGCGCCGACCGTACGTCAGTTCTGTTGAGCCATCGAGTCGAGGGCAGCTCTTCAGCCAAGCACCCGCGCCAATCTCGGTCGCAAGCCCTGTCGTGCAACCGTTGCCGCTTACTGGTCACTCACCTCTGTCTGACTAGGTAGCTGTGCCATTGCCGATCTCGCCTCCATCCAACTGCCGTCGTTTCACATGCCCCACTAGATCTGTCGTCGTGCTTTTGGATTTCATCAGAATCCTGGATTTTGGTAAGGATTGGTTGTTTTGGATGAGTTTTTATGGATTTTCTTGAAGGCCGTGGTTACCTACTGAAGTTTTGTCCTAAGGGGTTGTTTAATTTCGATTTAGGAGGTTAGAGTTGAGGTCTGGAGGTGTTTTTCATCGCTGTCCGTGATATCAAGGAGCAATTTTGGAGGTTTTGGAAAATATTCAAGATTATAAAGTTTTCAAGGATAATTGGATTGGTTATTGATGCTATGAATTGTGTTCTAACACCTAATATTTGTGTTTAGCTTTTGGGTTGTGGATTTGGATCAAGCCATAAGTTGGATACGCTAATTGGAAACATTAGAGGTAGTTGTGACTTGGAATTTGGCCCTAAAGGTTTCTTTTAAATGTTTTGGTTCATGTCTTAGGTTTTGGTTCAAGGTGGTGAAGTTGGATTGCTTGCATAATATTCTTTTTGGGACTTAATTTCAAGGGAAGTAATCTTACTACTGGTGATAACACTAAATATGTGTTATCTTCCTCTTCTTAATTTGAGGCCATTACTATGTTTAATGTGTCTATTTAGTGTTTTTACAGGTTTTTGGCACCTAGGAGTTAAAATCAGCCATTATTAGTCGTTTCAGGTTAATTTGGAGAAATTAGGAGCTAAATTGAGCATTTGTGCTTCAAAAGAAGTAAAATGACCAAAATATGTAGGAGTATGTCAGCATGCAATAGAAGCAACAAGGATCAATAAACATTCTAATTTATTAATTTTGACGGTAAATAAAGCATGCTCGTACAATAATAAGAGGGTTTCATGTCCTACCTTTGTAGAACCTCTTGAATCTCAATTCTCAGCTGCAAAACTTCTCCAAATATCGTTGTGAACCACCTCAAGATCTTCCCTATTATTCTCTTGGAGCTAATTTAGATTGACTTGTGGGACTCAAGATAAGCTTGAATGAATGGAACTTAGAGAAGAGCTCACTGCACCATCCACTTTGAAGAACACCTTTCTTCAACTCGAATTTTTCAGCAAAAACTTAAATGATGCATGCCTCAATTCCACTTCCATCTTCCATATTTATTGCAAGACATTCATGCAAAGAAGAATGCTACATGAGGTGCAGCTCATGCTTACAAGATTGAAGCTAGAGTCAAGTGGACATTCATGCAAAGAAGAAGGCTACATGAGGTGCAACTCATGCTTAGAAGATTGAAACTAGAGTAAGTGGACTTTGAGTGAGCTACATGAATGTGAGTGGAGAAATCCAACTTTTATGTTCTTTGTGTTTTTCAATTTTTTAATTTCAAATTGATTTCTAAAATCAATTTAATTTCAAAAATTGAAATTGTTATTAATTTCACAAAATTAATTTTTTAATTAATAATAATTAAATAATTAAATAATTTAATTCATTTAATAACAAATATAAAATTAATTTTACACAAATTCTACTTTTATGAATTTAATATTTAAATCATATTTAAATATTAATTCTCCAATTTCGTTTAATTCTAATTTGAATGTTTCAAATTAACTTATCACGCTACTTTAAAACTAATCCATTTACGAGCTAGTAAGGGGACCTTGTGGATCTACGAATCATGGGCTTCAACGATCCGAGATTAATTGGCTAAACTCTTTACACCGAATTAACCCCCATTTGTTAACTAATGGGTCACTCCATTAAAGCCCATAATTGCACTTACCTCACTTTAGATATATTATGTTCACTCGATATAACCATGATTAGTAAGTTTAACCATTCACAGGTTGTTCGTAATAACAGTTGGGTCAAATATCTGTTTTACCCTCGAGATTACCACTTGTCCCTTAAGTCCCACTGATCCTCTAATGAACAATTGGTTTGTGATTTGATCAACAAATCGAGTCCTTCTTGGACCAATGAGAGGGTGGGGCCTCTTGTTCAAGACCCAGAGTCAACACTTAAGGGAACAACCTCTCTACTATCCCTTAAAACAGTAGGAGTGAATTCCATCTTGCACCCTATGTCCCCAGCTATGTACTCGGTCTTACCCCTGAAATGGAGATTTATTAAGCCGACGTTGTTGAGCCAACCCTCAACTATACAAATCTAAGGATAATACAAAATAAACAGGATTTCATAGTTAACTCAGAATTAAGGTCAAGTTACCTAGGTCATCACTTTGAAATAGTCAATATTAAACAGTAAACTAAAGGAAATCGAACATGAGGATTTTCATGAGCAGCGGAAGGTTCGTTCCAAATTTTAATCGAATACGAACAACATAATTATAGTTTCAGAAACAGAAACATAGGATCATGCATAAAACAAAATTACAACATGATATACTAAATGATTAAGGGAAAGAATTGACATAACTTTGAAGACTCATCTTCAACACCCTTGATCACGAACGCTCGAACAACCAACAATACTGCAACATCGAACGCTCGAACACCATGAACTTTACACTGCACAATCACAGTGAACTTGAACACCGCAAACAACATGAACGACCTCCACGGAACCTCTACTGTATCGAGTTGAGTATGACACCACCAAAAAGGTTAACTTGGTATTCTCGATGTGAGAATCCAGAAGTGTGTGTGATAACGGGCATAAATGCACGTTATCATAGTGCTAAGTTCTTAAACAATGTTGGATTGCGTTGATAAAATATGTTAACTTGTGTCCAAGTGTCAATTTTGTAATATTGTGGTCGCATGCTTCATCGCATTAGAACTGTAGATTTTTGTATTTTGTGCAGAATATGCATTAACGCAATGCAAGGATTGCGATCATAAGGAATCATTGGTCGAGCACAACTCCATCGCAAGGCTTTGCATTGATCGTGCTTGCAAACATTTTCCCGAGAAGGATCACCGCAACTTGGTCAGCGCAACATGATGGGCGCATCTGGGTGAAAGGCCAATTAAGCGCCATGAGACAGAAAGCTGATGACAGTCGAATCCAAATTAAGTTGACAGCCGACAACGGTCACAAAGTACATTCAACTTTATCGGTTACAATTATTCAGTGCATCAGTCAGGAATTAAAGCTGTCCCATCTGTACAACCAAGAGAGAGTAGCTGCCTTTCACCATGGATGCTCTATAAATACCAAGGGCATTCTTCAGAGAAAGGGTTGATCAGTTCTCGAGTTTATTAGAGATTTCATACTTCAGTTCGCACGCTTTTGTTCATAGTTTTCTTTCATTTTGAGGCGGACGAGAGGGAAGAAGTTTTGCCGGTAGATCGTTCCGGTAAGCTTGGGAGAGCACCAGAAGTTTCAAGGACAGAGAGAGGGCCGACGCCTGCAAAAGTGGGAACATCTTTAGAACAGAATAGAGATTTCAGTGTAAAAAATCTCGGTCAACAATGGATTGCTACCAGGCTCTCTACCTTTAACTTCCATTGCCATTTTATACTTAACTCATTTATAAAAATGGAATTTCCTTCTCTATACGTGCTCACTCTCTGTTATTCACGCATGAGTAGCTAAATCAGTTGAATGGGTTGAGAAGCATTTAGCTAGCATAACTAGGGAATTTTCATTCTTTGCGATTATCTTGTTCATGTATGCTTCATACGTCTATTAGAGATACTCAGGAGGGTAGTCTAAGGATAGGATCTAGACTTGGGAAGTTCAGGTTAGAATCTAGACTCGAAAGAGCCAGATTAGAACGCATAAACAAGAGATAGGCGCTTAGGAATGAGCACTATTTGTTATCAACGCATCACATACATCCTAGAGATAGGATATGATTGTATGTGGTCATCTTGCTTTCATGCATTTTGCATCATCGCATAGGACAAGAGTAGAGACTTAGGGATAAGCTCTATGGACACTTTTGCATTCAACACATGCGTCCTAGACTTAGGAGCATCGCATTTACATTGAAAAATGACTTACTGTGCATGGTTGTAATATGATCGCATAGTCTGACGTATTCTCGAGTAACGCTAATTAAAGATCTTCTCAACCTGTTCATCGCATAATCATTGCATCTATCAACGCAACTGTCTTTTCTCAAATTCGCCACCTTTATTTATTTCTTTTTCATCAACGCAAACAACAAACCCATCACTTTATTTATTTACTCGGTTACCGTAAAGCTCTTCATAAAAATTACCAACGCAAACTCTTTTCACAAGTTCCTATGTTCAACTCTGAACTTACTAGAAAACTCAGAGGAATTTACACTTGGATTCCGTTGGGGAAACTTGAGTGCACAACGCAATTCCATCAACGCATATCATCCACATTTCCACTTCATAAAATACAAGCATCAGTGGGCTTTGAGTGGACTTGGCTAGAGGCAGACACCGGAGAAGAACAATTGTGTAAACGATTGAGTAAGCGAGAGATGTCAAAGCCTATCGTATACGACGATGCCCAATCATTTAACAAAAGTTATGTGATCGTCTAGCAAAAGCTATGCGATCATTTAGCTCATCGGCCAGCAGAGATTCTATCGTATAGAAACTCTCCACGATCGTCTAGTCACTCCAAGCTACTATGTAGTAAATCTTATTTACTTGACAAACTATCCGTTCCGAGATTGAAAATCTCAAATCAACATTTTGCCAATTCTTACTAAATTTAGGAAAACATTTTTTCTTTTATCTCACGATTACCATGAAACTACCAATAACATCCCACTCAATTGGTTATTAGAGAAAAATAAATAATTATCCAATAATTAATATTATTACAAATATAAATGATAACCAACTTACCATACTATATTTATAACCTATAGTTTTAATATTTCATCTCATGAAACATATAAACCATATCTTCTTTTCTATTCTATGGTACTTAATATAAATCTCATTTACATTAATCCTCCACTTGATGTATCTCATACACCATATCGATCATATCAAATATAATCAAATTACCTCTTGTCAATTTGAATATTTCAAATCAACACCAAGAATTGATCCTCATAGACCTATAGCTCGAAGCTTCAATGGTACGTGAATAACTGAATAAATTCTTTAGTTACGGGATCTAACATCCGTTAACTGCCAAACACTTCACTAAAGACGGACAACTGAACTCTCCTTACTACAGATATATTATGTGTCCATCTTAACCAATCAACTGAACTCTCCTTACTACAGATATATTATGTGTCCATCTTAACCAATCAACAATGTGATAACCCCTCACAGATCGCTAGTAAGTACAGCTCGGCCAATAATCTTATGTTTCTGTAGTTACTTCTAACTCCTTAAGTACCACAGATCCCGCTAATGAACATAAGTCATAGTCCTACTATAACCGAGTCCTCTCTTCCAAAGAGAAGCTGTAACCACTATGCTCAAGCCTCAGAATCAACCCTTAAGGGAGCAATCTTTCTACTTACCCCTGCTTCGGGGAGGGAGTGAATTCTATCTTCTGTACTGAGGTCCCAGCTCCTAAATCAGACAAGTCCCTAAAAAGGTAGGTATGTTGAGTTGGCAATTTGGCCACTCTTATCCATACTAATCAAATGACTGATAACGGGCAGAAATGCACGTTATCATAGTGCTAAGTTCTTAAACAATGTTGGATTGCGTCGATGAAACATGTTTCTTTGCGTCAATTAAGCATCAATTTCATAATATTGCAGTTGCATGTGTTTATTGCATTAGAATAATTGATTTTTGTATTTTTGTGTAGAATATGCATTGACGCAATACAAGAATTGCGATCATAGGAAATCATTGGTCAAATGAAACTTCACCGCAAGGCTTTACAATGATTGTGCTCGCAAACATTCGCCCGAGAAGGATCGCCGCAACTTGGTCAGCGCAATATGATGGGCACATCTGGGTGAAAGGCTAATTAAGCGTGATGGGACAGAAAGCTGATGACAGTCGAATCCGAATTAAGTTGACAGCCGATAACGGTCAGAAAGTACATTCAGCTTTTCGGTGATAATTATTCGATACATCAGTCAAGAATTAAAGTCGTTCCATCTGTACAACAATGAGAGAGAAGTCTTCTTTCACCATGAATGCTCTATAAATACCAAGGCCATTCTTCAGAAAAGGGGTTCACCAATTTAACGATCTTTTGTTCCACAAGTTCACGCCTCTGTCCATACCTTTCCTTTTCATTTTAAGGTGGAGCAAGAGAAGAATGGTGGCACCGGAGATCACTCAGGGCAACTCGAGAGATAACCTTGAGGCGAAGAAGCAGAGAGCTGGCCGACTCTCGCAAGAGCAAGATTATCTTTTGAGCACGAGTAGAAAACAGTGTAAATGCCTGGCAGCAAGAGATTGCTACCAGGCCCCTTTATTCTATACTTACATTGTTATTTTGTACTTCATCTTTATATTTATACATTGGAAGTTCTATTTCTACATCTGTTCACTCTCTTAGCACGCATGAGTAACTAAACTAGTCGAATAGGTTGAGAAGAACTAAGCTAACATGACCTAGGAAGTTCATTACTTGCGATTATCTTGTTTTATACTGTGCAAAATACCCTTTAGAGTTACTCGAGAGAGAGTCTAAAGAAAGAACTTAATGACTCGAGAGAGCTAGGTTAGAATCTGGACTCGAAAGAGCAAGATTAGACTTTCATAAACAAGAGATAGGGATTTAGAGATAAGCTCTGTTTGTCAACTTGCATCGCATGCATCCTAGAGATGGGAATGATATTATGTGGTCGCCTTATTTGTATGTGTTATATCCTGTCATCGCATAAATAAGAATAGAGGCTTATGTGTAGGTCCTATAGACTTATCGCATATATCACATGCATTCTAGCATTAGAAGCCGTAGTATTCGCATTGAGAGATGGTTTACTATTGTATGGATGTTGCATGGTCGCAAAGCATGAACACATTATAAGAAGTGTTAGCTGAAACCCTTCTCAACCCGTTCATCGCATCTCCCATTTATCAACTATTTTCAAACTCCGCCGCATTTGTTATTTATTTTTTTCATCAACACAAACAACAAACCCAACGATTTATTTATTGATACGGTTGCCGCAAAGGCTTTCATAAAAATTACCAACGCAATCCGTTTTCATAAGTCCCTGTGTTCGACCTTGGACTTACTAGGAAACTCAGAGGAATTTACACTTGGATTCCGTTGGGGAAATTTGAGTGCACAACGCAATTTCATCAACACAAATCAAGCATCAATGACCGCCCTCAAAGGCAAGAGTTCCCAAAACACTCGAATGTCTCCACATGAATGGTCAGGATCTACCATCTGTAGTAGTTTACAACACTTGCAAACCTCTACAAAGTAGGTCGTATCCGTTAGTGTCACCAGGATCGGGTATCCCAACTTAATCTTTATACTACATACCTATTTAGGTTATCACTTAAGGCATGATCCACTTGTATATCTCATTACATGCTTAAGTTGACATACGATAACCATGGAGCTTTATTTATTGGATATGAGTAAATTCCAAAATGAACTAACTCTTATTTTATTCTTAACAATGTGTATATTACAAACAATTAGACTCCGGGAGAATTAGGATACCAATCCCAACAATCTTCCACTTGTTCTAATGTCTTGAGAGACTAATGTACAATACAAGATAAATACACGTACAATATATAATAAACTAAGGCATACCCAATATCATCTCCCACTTTCCCTAGACAAGATGGCACATGTCCCGCAGACCTAGACTCTCTAGGTGACCCTCAAATACTTTAGTCGTGAGAGTCTTTGTAAAGGGATCAACAACATTGTGCTTTGACACGATCTTTGTGACTATCACATCATTGCGATGCACAATCTCCTTGATCAAGTGGTATTTTCGTTCTATATGCTTGGCTCGATGATGACTCTGAGGCTCTTTCAAATTTTCCACAGTCTCGCTGTTATCACAATAAAGAGTGATAGGCAAATCCATATTTGGAACAACTTCCAAATCTGTAAGGAATTTCCTCAACCAAACAGCCTCCTTAGCTACTTCACATATGGCTACATATTCGGCTTCTATAGTGGAGTCCACGATGCATCCTTGCTTGATGCTTCGCCACACTACAACCCCTCTATTCAGAATGAACACTAACCCCGATGTCGATTTGCGAGAATCTCTATCGATCTGAAAGTCGAAATTTGTGTATCTTGTAAGGATCAAATCCTTATCTCCATACACGAGCATGTAATCCATCGTTCTCCAAAGATACTTGATGATCGTCTTGACCGCCGTCCAGTGATCAAATCCTAGATTGGACTGATATCGACTGACAATCCGTACTGCATAGCAAATGTCGGATCTGGCACACTATATTGCATACATTAAGCTTCCTACAACTGAAGCATAGGGAATCTGTCTCATCTCCTCAACTTCTTGAGGTATCTTACGACATTGATCCTTAGACAAAACGATTCGATGCCTGAAGGGTAACAAACCCCTCTTTGAATCCTGCATCTTGTACCTGGTCAACATTTGATTGATGTACGATGCCTGAGACAAGACTAACCTTTTATTCTTATGATCTCAAATGATCTAGATCCCTAGAACATACTGTGCCTCACCCAAATCTTTCATTTGGAACTGGGTAGCTAGCCACATTTTAATGTCAGCCAGATACTCTATATCATTCCTAATGAGTAGGATATCATCCACATACAGTACCAGGAAAGCTACTGAGCTATTAATGATTTTCTTGTAGACACAAGGCTCATCAATGTTCTGACCAAATCCAAATGACTTAATCGCAGTGTAAAATCTAATGTTCCATTATTGAGACACTTGTTTCAGCCCATAAATTGACCTATTATGCTTGCAAACTTTTTGCTCTTAATCTGAAATGACGAATCCCTCTGATTGAGTCATATAGATGGTCTTCTCAAGATTACCATTAAGAAAGGCAGTCTTCATGTCCATTTTCCATATCTCATAATCATAAAATGTGACTAAGGACAGGAGTACTGAAAGTCTCGAGTATGACAACAGGTGAGAAAGTTTCCTCATAGTCAACTCCCTCGACCTGGGTTTAACCCTTTGCCACGAGTCGAGCCCTAAAGGTTTGCACCATTGGCTATACCTCTCTTTCGCTTATAAATCCATTTACACTCAATAGGTATTACTTCATCAGGCGGATCAACAAGCTCCCAGACGTTATTGAAGTACATAGACTCCATTTGTTGGTTCATGGACTTAACCCATTTAACCTTGTTAATATCCTCCATTTCTTTCTTAAAAGACAATGGATCCTCGACCCCATTAATAGAAATGATGTTCTGGGCTTCAGTTAAACCTATGTAGCAATCCAGTGGGTTCATAACCCTCCCACTTTATCGAGGTAGTCTCAACTCTTGAGCTAGTTAACTAGATACACCGATGTCAACTACTCTTGTTGATCTATCGGCCTGTTCAACAACTCATGTTGAACCCTCAGTATTCTCAGTCTCGCTAGAATCTCATGTAAAACAAGCTTACTTTGTGGCTTATGATCCCTTATGTGGTCTTCTTCCAAGAAGAAAGCGTTTGTAGAAACAAACACTTTGTTCTCACTCGGATCATAGAAGTATCCACCTCTCATTTCCTTGAGGTAACCTATAAAAAGCCAAAATTTCGAACGTGGTTCCAACTTCTTCGGGTTAGTCACAAGCACATGTATCGGACAACCCCAAATCTTAAAGTGGCATAAACTACCTTTACTGCCTCTCCACAACTCAAAAGGTGTTTCAGAAACATTTTTCGAGGGAACGTGTTCAAGATATAACATGTACTCTCCATTGCTAAATCCCGAAACGAGTCTGGAAAATGAGCATTTATACACCGAACAATGTCCAACAAGGTTCTCTTTCTCCTTTTTTGATACACCATTCTGCTGAGGTGTACCTGGGGCCAAGAGTTGGGACGCAATCTCATGTTCTATCATATAGTTCTGGAATTAGAGGTCCATATACTCTCCACCACAATCAGATCGTAGTGTTTTTATCTTCTTACCTAACAAGTTTTCAACTTCATCCTTATACTTCTTGAACTTGTCAAGGGCTTCAGACTTACGTTGCATTAGATAGAGATACCAGTACCTTGAATATCATCTATGAAAGAGATGAAATATTCATACTCAAGCCCTAACACTCATTGGACCACAAAGGTCAGAATGGATAAGCTCTAAGGCTTCCTTGGCTCTGTAACCTTTTTTAGTAAAAGGTCGTTTGGTCAGCTTGCCTTCGAGGCATGATTCACAAACTGACAAGGAGTTTTCTTCTAAACTCTTTAGAAGCCCACTTTTCACCAACTGCTCAATCCTATTGAGGTTTATGTGACCTAAACTTAGATGCGAAAGATGAGCATTTTCTTTAGGAGAAATCTTTGGTCTTTTAGCTGTTATAGCCATACTGAACATTTCAATATTAAACAAGAATTTTATCACTAACGTCCTTAGTACATATAAGTTGCTTTCCATCGAACCAAAACAAATCTCCATTCCATTCTTGAAAATAAACACTTTATTATCATAAAAGGAAACGGTATACCCTTGTTCAATGAGACAAGAAACCGACATTAAGTTTCTCTTAATATGAGGAACTATGAAAACATTATCCAGTAACAGATAACATTTCTTGTCCAAAAATAACTTTAGTCTACCTACAGCAACAACTGAAACAACCCCACCAGTACGGACTTGAAAAGTCATTTCTCCCTATGGCAACGTTTGCCAGGAACTGAATCCTTGGTAAGAGGAATTGAGATGGTTGGTAGCACCCGAATCTAGGATCCAGGCAGAATCATCATTCTCTACCAAACACGTCTCCAAGACCAATAAATCAGATTTACTGTCTTTCCTCCTCTTTTAGAGAGTAGTGGGATTAGTATCAGAACAACTGACACTATTGGTTTTTTCATCCATCCCTTTGTGCTTGAAAAGTAAGAACTAACGTTCAAACAAATCTTGCAACGAGTCCATGATCTCGCGTGCAATGACCATGTTCTCAACCCTTTTGGCCAAAACATCAGGTATTCTAGGGAAAATGTAAAGTCGGGCCAATGAATTTACCACGAAAAACGTTTTACAAGACTCTTTCCACTGCATGTAATCGGTCAAATTAAAGGCTTTAAACGGAAATACTAATAAGTTGTTGAAAACAAAAACACACTGAATTACATTAGGTTTTAAGCAAATAGCCGTTGAAAAAACAAACAACATCCAATAAGGTTTAGCAAAACTAACATGAACTCCATGTGACATCTAGTATCACAATGACGCTTCAAAGGTTTAGGACAAAAGCCGCCAAATGGAGGTCCATTATTCCTTCTTTTAATTGAGAAATTCTCAACCAATCATTAATACCAGAATAACTCTTGCTTCTATAACGACTAGCCATCATTGACTTGGTCAAGAGATCATTAACTTACTTAACAATCTCCCGTAAGTGTGACCCGCCATTTTAGGTCTAGAGATCTGCCCTAAGCAGCCAATTCGAAGGGAAAATATCTGATTGGAGATAAACTTAGAGCAACACTATCCATTTCTGGAGTTCACCTTGATCTTGACCAACTGCACAAAATCCATCCGAAAGGGGACACTCCTAAAGCTCCACGAGGGAGTACAGAATGATCTCACGATGTGAACCAATGACAGAGACCGTAGGACGTGTTGACACACATCCTTCACCCACTTACTATAAACACTCTCTCCACCCACCTTGATATTGACTCATGCAAACACCATCCATAGTGGGATGCTCCCAGGGTACCACGAGGCCAAGCATGAATCTCACAGTGTGAGTATATAGGGAAAAACGTGATTGGAATCATTGACATATCAGATACATCTCTTCCTCCTACTGTGTATTTTATAACCTAGGGTTTAGTTTACTTAGAAAAAACCCAGCTAAGGATTTTAACTAAGTCAATTTTTTGGTTTTCCCAAGAGTAACTTTTACCTTGGATAGTTAAATTTTTTTTTTTATCATTATCTATTAAACTCTTTAACAGAGTCTTTGACCAATTGTCGCATGCTTGTAGAAAATCTATCTAATTCACCTTTCCAGGTAGATTGCCAGGTAGGGATGTTTCGTTTCCATTAGCTTAAGAATAACAGCCTAGACAAAACCCATCTTAGACAAAAAGTCCCTTATAGATAGATTTAAAACAAATTTAATCTTTTATGCCAATCAATTTAATCCTATTAAACCGATTTTAAAAGATTAATCTAGGTTACTAATCTCATTAGAACCAGTTGAACTTAGGTCTATCTCAATCCAATTTTAAAACCCTTTTAAAATCATGAATTCACCCTAAGTTTGCATGTAACTCTTTCTTATCGATTTTAGTTCTAATTTCCTTTATAACAATTATAGCGGAAATAACCAAAACTACAATGCAAAGCTAACACAAACAAGACAATCATAACGATTATAAATAGCCTAAGTGTCATGCTCAATGCATTGTTCATTAATTGCTATCTTTTTATATAACTCTTATACAAAAAAGCAATGAATCACGCAGAACATGCTTCCATTCACCTTTATACTATAACGCTTACAATAAAAGGATGATGCATGAATATGCTCATTGCATGTAAAAATATAACTCTTATATTTTCACGATGCATGCACATGCTTTCACGTAATTTCTTCATGCTAGATTATAACATTTATAATACATGATGCATGAAGAATTGCCAACCTAAGGTGGGTTTCAAATCTATATGTCAAACACTTTGCCATATAAACCATACATCATGTGTATAATAAATAAATGTTGATGAATAGGGTAAAATTGCCTCAAAATCCTCAAAAAGCAAGGAGTCTACGATTCAAAGGCGAATCGGGTCTTGAACCGATTGGGTGAAGCAACATATCTCCACTCATTGTGCACCAAACACCCCGTGATCGTCTACATAAAAGAACAAATGCTTTGCTCTATCATTTATCTACGCCTCCCAAGCTAAACGATCATTTAGCAACGATCGTGTACCTCTTACAATGTGATGAAGCATGAGGTACGCAATCGTTTGGCGCGCTCCCATAATGCAAGTCTTATATGATCATCTAAACGACAACGATGCGGTGAAGCACCATCGTCTAAATGATCGTTGAGCGAGTGCCTTTGTATCATATACCGCGTGATCGTGCAGTCAGTACTATGCGATGAGCATGCTAACTACAAGATCGTTTAGTGCACATCTTTTTCTAAACGATAAGCATCATATGCTCCCACTACGATCGTCTACCTCTAGCGTCTACGCGATCGGGTAACCAACGTTATGTGATTCAGTAAATTATTTACCTTCATTTAGTAAATACTACATGGTCGTATAGAAAAATCTATACGATCATTTAGATAAATCCAAACGATCGTTTACCTGAGGCTACACGACACGACCAACTCTTGGTATTCTTCTACGTAGAGAACCACATCTCCATGCTTCAAAACTTCATCATGAACGACTCGACTAACTCAAACTCTTTGAATTACATACTCGATTGCATGTTAATTATGCCCAAAAACACAGAGGCCCTTACAAATCAAAACTTTGTAATTGAATGAAAACTTTAAATAGAGGCAATTAAACCCGTAAAAATTCATCAATGTCATCCACAAAAGCATTGAACAATTAAACAAAAATGCAAAAAACCCACCACGACTGTAAAAAAAATTCAAAACAGAAGTGAAATTTGGAATATCAAAATAACCTTGCTCTAATGCCAATTGAAGGAAATCGGACATGAGGATTTCCATGAGCAGCGGAAGGATCGTTCCAAATTTCAATTGTATATGAACAACACATTTACAGTACCAGAAACAGAAACATACGGTCATGCATAAAACGAAATTACAGCATGCTATACTAAATGATGAAGGGAAAGAATTGACATACCTTTGAAGACTCATCTTCAACACCCTTGATCAGGAACGCTAAAAAAAACAGCAACACTACAAGACTCGAATGCTCGTACACCACGAACTCTACACTGCATGATCATAGCTAACTCGAACACTGCAAACACAATGAACGGCCTCCATAGAACCTCGACTGTGTCGAGTTGAGTATGACACCACCAAAAAGGTTACCATGGTATTCTCGATGTGAGAATCCAGAAGTGTGGACTCTGTGTGGACTTGGCTAGAGGCAGAGATTGGAGGAGAACAATCGTGTAAACGATTGAGTATGTGGGAGATGTCAAAGCCTATCGTATAGGACGATGCCCAATCATTTAACAAAAGCTATGCGATCGTTTAGCTCATCGGCCAGCTCAGAGTTTATCCTATAGAAACTCTCCACAATTGTCTAGTCTTTCCAAGCCGCCATTTAGTAAATCTTATTTACTTGACAACCTTTCCGTGCGTACTTTCCAAGATTGGAAATCCAAAATCAACAGTTTGCCAATTCTTACTAAATTTAGGAAAATATTTTTCCTTTTATCTCACGGTTACTATGAAACCACCAATAACCTCCCATTCAATTGGTTATTAGAGAAAAAGTGGTAATTATCCAATAGTTAATATTATTATAAATATAAATGATAATCAACTTACCATACTATATTTATAACGTATAGTTTATATATTTCATCTCATGAAACATATAAACCATAGCTCTTTTTCTATTCCATGGTACTTAATGTAAATCTTATTCACATTAATCCTCCACTTGATGTATCTCATACACCATACCGATCATATTATATATAATCAAATTAACTCTTGTCAATTTGAACATTTTAGATCAACACCAAGAACTGATCCTCAACTTGAATCCATTGAGTTACCAAGGAGACCTTATAGAACTGTAGCTGGAAGCTCCAACAGTACGTGAATAACTGACTAAAGTCTTTAGTCACAGGATCCACCATCCATTAACTGCCAGGCACTCCACTAAAGATCGACAACTGAACTCTCTTTACTATCGATATATTATGTGTCCATCTTAACCAATCAACATTGCGATAACCTTTCACAGATCACTCGTAAATACAGCTCAGCCAATAACCGTTATGCCCCTGTAGTTACATCTAACTTCTTAAGTACCACTGATCCCTCTAATAAACATAAGTTATAGTCCTACTATAACTGAGTCCTCTTTTCCAAAGAGAAGCTATGGCCACTTTGTTCAAGTCCCGGAATCAGCCCGTAAGGAAGCAATCAATCTACTTACCCCTGCTTCGGGAAAGGAGTGAATTCCATCTTGTGTAATTGAGTTTCAAGCTCCCAAATTATACAAGTCCTTAAAAAAATAGGCATGTTGAGTTGGCAATCTGGCCACTCTCACCCATACTAATCAAAGAACTGCCCTCAAAGGCAGGAGTTCCCAAAACACTAAGGATTGAGGTCATGTCACCTGTGGTAATTTAAGAGAGATGTAAACCTCTAGTATCAACGACGTTATATACAGAGATGAATCATCTCGTGGTTCGGTCTTATACAAACTCTTTGTATAGGATACCTCTGCTCACATGTCTCCGTATGAATGGTCAAGGTCTACCATCTGTAATAGTTCACAACACTTGCAAACCTCTACAAAGCGGGCCATATTCGTAGTGTCACCAGAATTAGGTATCCCACCTTAATCTTTATACTACAGACCTATTTAGGTTATCACTTAAGGCATAATCCACTTGTATATCTCATATACATGCTTAAGTTTACATGTGATAACCAAGGAGTTTTGTTTATTAGATATGAGTAAATGCCAGAATGAAATAACTTTTATTTTATTCTTAACAATGTCTATATTACAAACAACAAGACTCCGGGAGAATTAGGACACCAATCCCAACATAAATAGCGTTATAAAGTAAGAGTGACTGATTTCGTGGTCCAATATTGTATAAACTCATTGCGTAGGATACCCCTAATGACATAATTTTTATTGTTTCTATTTTAAGCACACACACTACGATATATGATGCATGATACAAGTCCATGTCCCCGACAACGATGCCATAAACTTGTCGATGATAACACTGATAGGTATGATTGATGACGTTCTATGCTCGAAATGATGCGATACTACTGCTAGATATGCGTTAATTATGGATGTTCACGTAGTATGCCATGCGTTGTCACAAGTTTCCTTACGATGGAACCAAGTGTAATTCCACCGCAAGTTTCTTGGTTTGATCCGAGGTCGAACACAAGGACTGTTTTAGGTTATTGTGATATGTTCATGATATATGCGACCAGGTTTTTCAATCTTTAAAGGTGTGTTTGTACAAGTATTAAAATTGCGGTCAAGTAAAGTAAAGCAGTAAAAATGTGATAATAAAATGAAATACAGTAAACCTAAGTTAGATGATACAAGATACAGGCTCATGATACAGTCAAGGCTGGCTGCGAAGGTTATACAAAGAACGTGGAATGCGGCGACAAGTCTTATGAACAGAATAGAAAGAGAAAGATAAATAATATAAACAGCGTAAGTTCCCAATTGTGTTGAAGCTAAAAACATTGTTTCGCTCTTCTCTTGGCATATCCCTTTCAGTGATCGGCCGCGCTCCCACATGTCTGTGGTGAAACAGAGAATAACATAATGAACGCAAGGTTGCTTCCATGTCTAGAAGTACTACTCGCTTTAGTTAACGCATTCTTTTAACCTTCTCTCGATAGATCAGAATGGCATCTTCATTTCTGCTCTCACAGGTGAAGATGTCGTCTAGCATGCCTTAGCTAAATGCATTTTATACCTTTAACACAGATTAAGTACTTGTTTGATTCATATTAACTATCAGGGGATAGAAAAAAGACATCATGGAGAAAGTGATTAATGGAGGAATGGAAAGACAGAGAATGGTATATGAAAGCTATCAAAACATTTAATATGTCTATTAAGCGTTTCATACATGGTGTGTGAATGAAAAGATAAAGAGAAAGTGAAATACAACGATGAAAGAGATGGAACAGATACAAACAAGTGCCAATGGCTTGGCACTAATTTAATGGAGATCTGTTTGCTGGATAGGATGGATTTGATTGTAGGAAGAGCTTCCCTCTCAGGCTTGCTCCACCGGTAGCAGAGATCTATGCACAGAGCTTCCGATCGGGTATTCGATAGGTTAGATCTGAGATTCACCTCTTGACCTTATCTCGTCATCTTCCCGGATTTCTTCACTTAAGCACCCAGCTCAGCCTTTTCTCTCAACAGTTTAGCAACACTTAGCCCCGTATCAAGTAGCATACATTTTCTCTGTAATCTATGGGGTATTTATAGGTGCAAGTCTTTGACTCCAGCCTTATGATCCCCACTGATGGTTATGGTAATTTCGAAGATGGAGGGATATTATTCCTTCTGTTATGCAATCAGACCGTCAATTCTGCACAACCGTTAGTTGTGTCTCAAACCTCTGCTTTTGCGTTGCCCAGTTGCATCTTTCTATCATGAATTCGCATGTGGTGTTGTTTTTATTACCGCATGCGGTTAAAAGTTAGCTCTGGATCGACTGTCACCTTACACCGTCACTTCGGTAATCGTCTCTTCATTGTTGATTGACAGGCGCAATGTGACAGAAATGCGTTGATCAACTTTTCGTGAGCCTTGAACGCAAGCGGTGACTTGGTTTCCTGCAAAATAGAGTAAAACTCGACTTGTCTTCCATTTTTATGGCGTTAACGGGTGTAAATGCAATCATTTATAATTATTGTAATTCTAAGCTATTTTTCATACAATTGGCGCATATTCACCAACTTTTGGCCGCAATATCTAGATAAGGTGGCATAAATAACTTGCATTTCTACAAGTTATCAACCCCTCCTTACTATAGTTCCCCATCCAGTAAGTAAGGCATGGAGTTCTAGTTCTAGAATGGGATATGATTAACTACTTGCCTACTGTTACCTGGGAGGGGAGTCCTTCCTCGTGAGATCGAAGAAGGTATACTGGAATACTATACAATAATAAGTCCTGCTTAGCTTGTCGGAAAGGTACGAAGTTGGACTAATTTGGAAACATTGGGCAATTTACTTTATACCTACTATTCCATCTGGTTTTTGGTTTCTAGTCTGATTTTATTAGTAGCCATAAAAATTTAGTGATTTAGGGATCGGAAAATTCAGCTTCTCACAATCCCAGGTGAAGGATGTGTTAACTATACGGGTCAGAGTCGCCGTCTTGGTCTAAGCGCTCAACCGCCTTCCTATGCGGTACTACACCCACCACAGCCCTTGGTGGCATATAAGAAAGACTACGCGCTAACAGCTTTAGCAAGAAGGCCTAGCTTTTTATGGTAGCTGACACTAGGATTTGGGAAGAATATATATGAGAGTCGCCACTCTTCATGTCACAACATGTACGAATTAGGATCACATCGTTTGTAGCACTTTACAACTCTTTGTAGCAATTACAAAGTGGGCCGCATCAAATAGTGTTACCAGAATAAGGCACCCAACCTAATTCATATACTATAGATCATTTTGACTATTTAATCGAACTTGATCCACTTTTATGTCTCCACATAAAGTTCAAGTATTGATGTAATAGTAATTGGTTTTTTAGTTTATTGGATTTCTAAAACAAAATAAGCAATACATATATTCAATAACAACATATTGAATTTTCAGAATAAGTTTTATTGTTTACAAACCACGAGTTTTAGGACATAAAATCCAACAAAATGTCCCTAGAGCTTATAAATACTCTCAACTATGCTTAGTTTACACTAAAAAACAGTAGCTTCAACATTATGAAGAAATAGGGATCGTAACAACACTGTCCACGACGTGGTTACACTCTGAACAATGATTGAGGCAGAAAGCATCGCCTGAGCGTAACGCTAGGCATCACTACAGTCGAGCATTACGCTGTAGCAAATAAAAGCCAGTCTAGCTACACTTTATGCTGGGTATAAACAGTATTCTTTGATTTTAGGGCAAGGAGGATCCTCCTATTCGGCCTCCAGCCGAATTTCTTCTCCTTTTCTCTCTTCCACTTGTATTTTTCTTCCTTTCCCCTCGAGTAGCATCCTGAGGTGGAATAGGAGGACATTCCTCCATAAGGAAAAACTTGAGATCCTCGATGATGAGTATCATCGTGAGCATATGTTTCCAACTTGAATAGTCAAGGCCATTCAGTTTTTTGGCGCTAAGTAAATTGATAGTGGTTGAAGCCATTAAAAAACATTGCTGAAAAAAACAAATAACCTTTTATAAGAATTTGCAAAAACCACATTTTTTTAATTAACCAATTAATTTTTAGCAAACAGATTCCAAGTACCCTAAGTGAAAAGACTTCTATTTTGCAATGATGCCCCAGCGAGGCAGGACAAACGTCATCGGTGGGGTAAATGGATGTCCCTTCACTAGGATGAGACATTCTCAACTATTAGGCAGAACCAACTCTTGGAACTAAACCTAATAGCCACCATTTATTCTATCCAGAATAGTTAACCCTTAACAATCCTGCGTAAGTGTAACCCCTCGTTTTCGACCCTAGAGTTCTGCCATAATGCACTCACTATGGGGAAAAGACAAATTAGGACAAGAGACTAAGTAACCTTATCCTCTTACAGGAGAGAAAATAAAGAAATGTGCAAAACAACCATCCTATAGAGGGACACACCCAGGGTGCCATGAGGCGATGTGCAGAAACTTTATTCAATTCAACAAGGGAGACCGAGGAATATGCTGTCGCACTTCCCGCTCCCACTTACTATGAACACTTTCTCCACCCACCTTGATATTGACATACCCAAACACCATCCATTAGGGGGACATGTTAAAGATGCGTCGAGGCCAAGGGTAGATCTCGTGGTGTGGACTATGAGGGAGAAATGCAAGAGGTGAAAATGAAACATCAAATGCCCCAAGAACTTTCCACTGAATGTTTTACCTAGGGGTTTATTAACCTAGAAAATCTGACTACTGATTATGATCTAAGTCATTTATAAAGTTTGCTAAAAAACAACTTTTGTCTTTGAAATTAAAAAAAAAAAAATCCAAGTAGTCACGTTAAGCACTTTAATGGACTGGCCTTAATTTGCATGCATGCATTAAATCTATCTAAATTATCTTTCCAGGTAGGTTCTCAGGTAGGGGTGTTCTGTTGCCATCATTTTAAATACCCCAGCCTAGACAGAACTCGCCTTCGAAAAAAAGGTCTACTATAGATAGACTTGCTACATATTAATCTTTTATTATTTATTTTAGTTCTAATCTCATTTTTATAACAATTTATAAAATAAACAACTAAAACACTCATCCCACATAACGAAGTATTTATAACGCTTATAAATATAATGTTAAAAAAATAAAGCATACATAAATATAACCCTTATAATATATGCTGCATGAGCATGCATTTATGTAAATTAAAACACGCTTCTCTAAATTATAACAATTACAATAAAGAGATGATGCATGACCAATGCATAACCTAAGGTGGGATTTACTATATGTGCAAACCATATGACATATTAAAAACATACATCACATGTAATAAATAAAGGATTAATAGACCGGGATGAGTCTTTACAAAAACCGAAATGAAATAACCCTATCTATTACATTTTTCATTGAGCAAACTGGTTCACAGGTGAACCGGGTCTTGAACCACCAGGAGGACTCCATCGAGTAGTAAACACCGTAGGTAGACGATCGTCTAACGCGCACAAAATGATTTGTTGACCAAAACAAGGCTGAAGCTTACTGACCAAAACGATCGCCTAGTGCGTGCGTGCATTAAGCAATATGCGAGCATCCCATCGTCTACACGATCTGATACTCAACGATTGTGTAACCCATCGATTACACGATGCGATCAACACTTGATCGCATACCCCATCATCTAACCGATGTGATCAATAGCGATTGCGTATCCAATCATCGACATGAAGCGATCAACCCTTAATCGCTTACCCAATCGTCTACACAATGCGATCATCAGCAATAGCATACCTCATCGACTGCATGATGCAATCAACACTTGATCATATACTCCATCATCTAATTGATGCGAACAACAACGATCGCGTACTCCATCGTCTAACCGATGTGATCAATAGTTAATCGTCTCCTTCCTCGAAGAACCGCAACGCTTGCTCTGATCTTCTTCACGAATGATTCAAAACTTAAACATACTTTGAATACAGACTTGATAATGATTATTAATGCCAAAAAACGTAGGGCCTTTACAAATAACCGCAAATGTAAAAGAAATTAAAACAAACCGAGGCTAACATCCACAGCAATTTAACAATTAAACAGTGTAGAAATGCACCCACCAAGAACGTATTTGCAATTCTTATGCAGCAATGAATTGGAATATCAGAAAACCGAGTACTTTGATATCAATTGAAGGAACTCTTATTCAAGAGTACCTACGAGTGGAAGAGGATCTTTCCAATTAATTATGACAGAATTACCGCATATATATTCAAACATACTAATATGCATTCATAATGCTTAAAGAGATCAAGAAATCATACCAGATGAAGATTTTTTCTTCACAGCGAGTTTGAAACCCAACCATCTACCTAGAACAATCACCACTCAGACAGAAGGAAACGGAGAAGACACCACCACTCAGAGTCCTCGGTATTCTTGAAGTGAGAATCCAAAGTGTGGGCTTTGTTTGGATTTGGTAGATGGAAGGAGGAAGAGAGACCGTACACAACAATCAAGCAAGTGGGAGGAGAGGTCTTCTATAACATAGACAAGATGCTTGATCATTTAGGTGAAGTATACGATTGTTGTAGGAAAAGTAAGCGATCGTCTAAACGATCGTATAGGAAAAGAAAAACTATCGTCTAAACGATCGTGTAGGAAAAGGGTGAGCGATCGTCCAAACGATCGCATAGGAAAAAACTAAGCAATCGTCTATACGATTGTTTAGTAAATATCGGGAGCTAAACGATCGCTTAGGAAAAAGGTAAACGATCGTTTAGATAATAGCACTCGACGGTGTAATCGGTATGCGATCGCTTAGCAATATCGTATATGTAAGTGATCGTGCAGTCACTATCGTATAGGCATTGTTTTTTTAAACGATGACAATATCTTTTTCACAATGTCCGCGCACTCCGAAATCAACACAAGGTCAGCTATTTATAATGCACTCATCAATTATTTAGAACAGAAGAGGCGCCTTCCCATTCCCTTTATAACTGTCCAATGAATTTGATCTTATCATATTCATAACTTATAATTAATATCATATATTAATTATAATATTTTCTTCTACTAGATATAAATCATATTTATATCCAATTTCCTCCAAATTAACATATCTCATATATAAAGTTAATTATACCATATTTAATTAACTCGTTCAATTATATCATATATAACCAAACTCCCTCTTGTCAATTTGAACATTTCAAATTGACTCTAAAACTGACTCTCAACTTGTATCCAAGCTACCAAGGGGACCTTCTGGACCTATGGCTTGAAGTTCCAACGGTACGTGAATAGTTGACTAAACTCTTTAATCACGATATCCACCATCCGTTAACTACCAGGCACTCCACTAAAGACCGACAGTTGAACTCTTCTTGCCATATATATATTTCTATGTCCATTGGATATAACCAATGATCAGTACAATGACCCTTCACAGATGCTCGTAATTACAGCAGGCCAATTTACCATTTTGCCCCCGTAATTACATCTTCCTTCTTAAGTACCATTGATCCCTCTAATTAACAATACAACATAGTCCTACCATGTGTGAACACCTCTCAGGCCATGAGAAGGTGTGTGACGCCACATCGTTCAAGCCCCGGGATCAGTTCTTAAGAGAGCAATCTATCTACTTACGTCTACTTTGGGGAAGAAGTGAACTTCATCTTGTGAAGTTGAGTTCCCAGCTCCAAATCAGACAAATCCCCAAAATGGTAGGTTTGAGTCAGCATTCTGGCCACTCGCACCCATGCAAATAAAAGGACCGCTCTCAATGGCAGAAGTTCCCAACTCACTTAGAATTGAGTTCATGTTACCTATGTTCATCCTAGTGATGTGAAGTCTAAGTCATGAACATTGTTATATGACAAGACATTAACACTTCGAGGTCAAGTCTTATACAAACTCTTTGTATAGGATGTCTCCGCTCGTATGTCCACTACACTAATGATCAGGATCAAACTACCTGTGATAAGTCACAACATTTGTAACAATTTCACAAAACGGGTCGCGTCCATAGTGTTACCAAGATAAGGTTTCCCTCTTATATCCATATACTATAGACTATTTTAATTGTCACTTAAGACATGATCCACTTGTATGTCACTACATACATGCTTAAGTTACATAAAGACAGCCAAGGATATTAAGTTTATTGGTTTGTGGTAAAATGAAAAACATCTAAATGTGCAAAGTCAAGTAGTGAAGTAAATATCATTTATATTATACATCACAAGTATTCGTACAAAGTTATTTACAAACTACTGGACACGAGATTTTAGGGCACAAACCCCAACAAATGATGATGCTAAGATTTGTCTTGTTCATTTCCATGGGAAGGTATGTATTAGGTTTTCTCTAGTTTAAAGGATTTGGGGATGAACCCTATGTAATTTTAGGAGTTTTGTTTGAATGTGATTTTTACATCTTAACTATGGGTTTCTTTTATGAATTTTTTGCTCATGTATGGCATGATTTTCTTATTGATTAACAACCAATACTTTATTATGCAATTTGAATGCTCGAGATTGGCTTGTAATATGTGAGATATAGTTATAAGTTAATTTTCAAGAAGCAAAAGGTTAGATAGACTTGTAAATGGTTGTCAATAACTAAGAGCACTATTGCTATTGACCTAGGAAAAACTATATTGAATGTATAATTAAACGGTGGAAATTAAACGTTCATCCTAGGGTAAGCCTTAGTACTTAATGCAGTTGGTTAAATGCATTTAGTATGGATTCATCTAGCATAATTAGAAAATTAGGTAATTATGACAATTGGTTGGATTTTCAACTAGTTGGGCTAGGAATAATTAATAGCCATTAAATTACATTTGAACAATTCAATGAACAAAGTTACATAGAGCTATTTGATCCATATCCTCTAAGCTAGAATGTGTTTATTGATTGCATTTCTATCCTTTATTTTCTTGCAATGTACTTTTATGCATTTCAACTTATCCAATCCACACCAAACCCTTCAATTTACCACTTTAACTAAAAAATGAGTTTCGAGGAACTAATCTTCTGTTCTTCCCTATGGTTCGACCCCAGACTTACTACTTGTGTTACTAGTTAGTATAAGTTATTTATTCGTTGAATTATAAATATTATTTGATGAATTGAGATTTGCAAGCGATGAAAAATCCCTTCTTATCAAACTGGGAGTGAGGCGATATAGAAAGTATGATAGTTTTTCAATTGTTTGGATTAATATTGAGAGGCATGATGTGAATAGAACTGTTTTATGAGCATAATGATATTAGCATGTGACTGATATGCATATGTGTGGGACCCTAAGATATGTTCTATGATTTATGTTATGAAATTTTTTAAAAGCATGTTATATGTTATGTCTAATAGTGACGATTTACTCTCTTAATATGGAAGTCGACAGGTTTCCTAGTATGTTGTCGCAAGGCTACAAGTATCCTAATATGTCACTAGAAGCCTATGACTTTCCTACTATTTTATTAGAGGCTGACAGGTTTCTTACTATATTACCGAGAGTCGACGGGTGCCTTACTATGTTTATGTGTTAGGATGATTTAAATCGTTCACTATATGGCCATCAAAGATTAGTTGATGTATGATGTCCCACTAGTATGTTGCATTTATTGAACATAAATGCATAGCCTAACCCCGGTAGTGGAGTTACTCTTCGAGTATTTTTTTACTCACCTTTTCTAATGATATGTTTTTCAGGTAAGGGTAAGGATAAGTCAGCGAATGACAAGGAGAATTCGTAATTATGCCATTGGGACCAGTTAGATGCTTCCACACATGTTTTCATGATTTTGTGTTTTAAAAATGTAATTGATGTTTGAACTTAGAGTTCTAGTATTTGTACTTTTAAACTTTTTATGAGAGTTTTCTAGTTTTACTTTATGATTTTCGGGGTACCCTCAACTTAGGTTTTATGTTATCTTATTGTTTATTTTGTTAAAGTTATTTACATAATCAAATGGTTGGATTCTTTTTGTCAAAGTTGTAAAGAGTTTACTTTCAAACTTATGCATGCATAAGATAATGGTCCTTATAGTCGAAGAGTCAGATCGTTACACTGACTACAAAAAGTTCAAAAATAGGGAGAAAGAAAAGAAATTGTTATGATAGAATGATTGGTTGATTTTATTCCAAGTTTATGAGCAATATAATTTACAATATATCTTGTATTTTATCAACAACATGTTTTTGCAACATATTTCGTATAGTGCATGTTTTGCTTTAAGATTTTTTCTTATATGTTGTAGTGAATATTTGATGAGTTGATTTCCTGTCCAGAGCAACACATTTTGAAAAATGTCCTATATGATATCCCAGAAAATGTTACGTGATAGCAAAAGAACCTACAAATTATTTTTTCCTTATTTGTCAAGACAAGTATATTTCTGCAAATTTCGTTGCTTGCTGTCTTTTTCCATGCAGAGATGTTTTATTTCCTCCCTAACTATCCTTTTAAAGCTAGTCATATATATATATATATATATATATATATATATATATATATATCTTGTGGTTTTATTCAATTTTAGTGTTAGCCTTCTTATTAAAGACAAACAAAAAAGAATCACTCTTATTTTTAATCATAATCCCTAACTATCCTTTTAAAGCTACTCATATATAAGAGTGATTCTTTTTCGTGTGTCCATCTAGAGATAACATTAAAAATGTTCTATCTTGCTTTGCTTAATTCAAGGTCGTTCCTAGGTTTTATGTGTTTATTTAGTGATTTTACAGGAATTTAGCACTTAAAAGGTAGATTTGAGTGCAAGAGTCAAAATGTAGATAACAAATAGGTCAAAATGGAGCTCAAGTGCATCAATCGAGAAAAGATATCTGAAATTACAATTTTGCCACTAAGGGCATGGCATAGCTACACTGCCAGGTACAAAGCTAGGCACTATTTCTCGAGAGCATTGCTTCTCTGATATGCTTAAGTGTCGTGGCACTGCGAAGTTTGAGGACATGTATAGGCATGACAACACCATAGCATTTCCTTGGTGTTGCGGCACTGCGCGCTCGCTTAAGGGTCGTTCAACACATGGCGCCACAGTGACATGACATTTCCTATAAATAATAGGCAATCGATTTAGGTTATTTCATTGATTCATCTAGCCAGTCGAAAAATAGAGTTCGGGATTTACATTTCAGAAGAAAAACAACGAAAAAGCATGAAAGAAGCTTTAAACATTTTAGAAGAAAGACAAACCTTTTCTTTTGAACACCCTCTTATGTCTTTAAAGACTTGGAAAAAGTGCACATGTAATGAAAAGGCAACAAAGAAAAGTGAAGTTAAAACGAATCTTCTAATCGTCTTGATTGAATTTTGAGGCTAGAATTCTTAAAAAGGGAGTAATATTTTGTAAGCCCACGTTGGCCTTCTAGTATCTAAACATTGTTGGATATTTATTGTGAAAAAAATAAAAACATTTGTGAATATTTGAAAAAAAAAGTGAAACTTTTGTGAATATTTGAAACAAAGTGAAACTTTTGTGAATATTCGAAACACAAAAAAGTAAACTTAATTATGTAGACTAAATCTATGGTTAGAAACCTCAAATTGAATTGAAAAATAAAATTACAAATCTATGTACAAATTTAAGATATATGAAAGTTAAATGTGTAGATTAAATCTATGTACAAATTTAACATATATGAAAGTTAAATGTGTAGTTTCTTCAGTTTGAATAAGTTATGTTTTATTTTAGTCAAGTAACAACTCGATTGAGTTAAATTTGACAAATGTTTCAATTATATATTTATTTGATTTTGTTTTGTATTTTGGAGTGCTACTAAGTTGCTAGCCTATAAGTAGAAACTTGTTTCTTCATTTATAGTATCTCATCCCAAATTGAATAGTTCTCACATTTTTTTTCTTTCTATTGATCTTGAGTTGAGTTTAAGCAAGTATCCAAGAGTTTTCACAATCTAAGTACTTTGAGGTTACAATTCTACTAAAGTTAGTTGTTGTATCTTGTTGAGAAAATCTATGTAGTCTGCTTAGAACCTGTGCGGAACAAATAATTACCCTCAGGATAACGCTTAATTAGAAGCGTGCTCAATTACGTTTTGAACTCCAAAGGCTTTTTTTGTTTTTTAAATAAATTCTTGGTTATTTCAGTTTATATGGTTTATTATACCATCTTGTTGGAAGCATATGATAGACACTCATAAATAAATAATCAACAAAATAATATTTGACAGGAAACAAAATCGGTTTTATTTGAAAGACTCTTCAAAGTTGGTTCACACTTTTTAATTTGAACACTCTCTGTGTACTCTTCTACATACACTTGCTTGCTTAGCAATAAAAATATCAATCCTATTTCTAGGATTATCATGGACAAATCTAGGTCCACATCTCTCACCTTAATTAAACACATCAAACATTTAAAGTCCTATACTTAAATTTATGAAGTTATCTAACTAATATCCAATACATCAGTCTACCAATTTTCATCCATTAATATAATATTATTGGGTTGACCACTCTTCACAAGGCCCAAATTATGGGGGTTGATCCCCTAAACTCTTGTTGGGTCCTGTAGTTTGTAAACATATGTATGGAACAAACCCTTGTGATGTAATAATATGAGATATTTTCTTCACTATTGTCTATGAAACATGAGATGTTTTATTTGCTTTATCACAAACCAATAAGTTAAGATCCTTGGTTATTGTTGTAACTTAAGCATGTATATGGAGACATACAGGTGGATCATGCCTCAAGTGATAATTAAAATGGTCTGTAGTATATGGATATAGGAGGGAAACCTTATCCTGGTGACACTACCGATGCGGCCCAGTTTGTAGATTGTTACAAATGTCGTAACATGCTACAGATGGTCTGATCCTGATCGTTCATGTGGAGATATGTGAGCGGGAGCGTCCTATACAAAGGAGTTTGTTTTGGACCGGATCACGAAGTGTTTTAGTCTCGTTATATAACGTCGTTCATGATAGAGACTTCACTTCACTAGGATGACCATAGGTAATATGACCTTAATCCTGAGTGAGTTGAGAACTCCTGCCTTTGAGGACAGCCCTTTGATTTGCATGGGTGCGAGTAGCCAGATCGCTGACTCAAACCTACCACTTCGGGGATTCGTCTGATTGGGGAGCTGAGAACTCAGCTACACAAGATAGAATTCAATCCTTTCCAGAAGCAGATGTAAATAGAGAGATTTCTCTCTTAATGGCTGATTACGGGGCTTGAACAATGTGGCACCACACATCTTCTCATGGCTTGAGAGGTGTCCACTCATAGTAGAACTATGAGATATTGTTCAGTAGAAGGTTTATCGTACTATCGATTTATTATATCCGATGGATACATAAATATATATTGGTGAGAAGAGTGTAGCTGACGATCTTTAGTGGAGTGCCCAATAGTTAACAGATAGTGGATCTCGTGCCCAAAGAAATAAGGTCCCCTTGGTAGATCAATGGATTCAAGTTGAGAATCAGTTTTTGGGTTGGTTTGAAGTGTTCATGAAAAGGGAATTTAATTATATATGATATGATTAAACTGGTCAATTATATATGATATAGTTGACATGATGTATGAGATATATTAATTGGAGGAAAAGGATATAAATATGATTTATATCTTATAGAGGAGAAAAGAACTATGGTTTAAATGTTGCATATGATGTGATATTAAAACTATAGGTTATAAATATAATATGATAAATTAATTATTATATTTATTTATAATTAAACAATTATGAGATAATTATTGGTGCTTTTCTCCTTAACCGTTCATGAAAATGGGAGGTTGCATTAAGTTTTCATAACTGAAGGGTAAAATGAAAATAGTTTTCATTTTGCTGAAGTATAGTATAATCGTTTCACAAGAGTACACTATCTATCGTTTAGCTAACGAGAGCCTACACGATAGGTCAAGTGTTTCCTAAATGATCGTGTACACGTGTAGTTTCCTAAATGATCATGTAGCTTTTACTAAGCGATTGCGCGCCAACCTGATTTACTAAATGATCGTATACCCTTTACTAAATGATCAAACACTAGTCTATACGATAGACTCTAAACTCTCCCACTTGCTTCGTCGTTGAATACGATCATTCTTTTCTCTTTCCCTTTACTAAATCCAGCAGAGCTCATATCTCTTGGATTCTCGCTCCGAGAATACCAGGGTCACTAAGTGGTGGTGTCCCAATTGCTGCTTGTTCATGTAGAAGATAGTTCATTTTTCTTGGAAATTTGGGTAGACGATTGGTTTGGTGTTGCAATGACAGTGAGAGGTGTTGTTCTTGACAAGAGTGAGAGAAAGATAGAGGAAGAGTTCTTCAAAGGTGTGTCTCTTGTTTCGTGTATTTAAGTTTTCAAAGAATGTCGTAATTTGTTCTGAAATGCATAACTTGTATGTATGTTTGTGAATGCTTGTAATTTTGTCACAATGAATTTGTAACGATCTTACTTCCGCTCATAGGTACTCTTTGATAAGAGTTCTTTCAATTTGTATTAGAGATAGGTTCTGATATCCAAAATCCTTTGTTGTAATAAAATAGCATTTGCATTCTTGGTGGGTGAAGCATGTCTGCAGTCTGTTTAAGTGTTAAACAGTTTTGTTTATATGGATTAATGGTGTTTTCTGGGATGATGCCTCTGTGTTGGGTTTTATGTTCTTAAACTCGTGGTTTGTAAACAATAGAACTTATTATGAAAATTCAATAAATTCTTATTGAATGTATTGCGTATTAGAAATCCAATAAACCTAAAAGTCCCTTGACTATTACATGAGTACTCAAACTTTACATAAAGACATAAAAGTGGATCAGGTTCGAGTAAATAGTAAAAAATGATCTATAGTATATGAATAAGGTTGGGTGCCTTATTCTAGACACTATTGGATGCGGCCTACTCTGTAGTTGTTACAAAGAGTTCCAAAGTGCTACAAACGAAGTGATCCTAATTTGTACATTTTATGACATGAGAAGTGGGGGCTGTTATCAAATGCTCATTATGAGCATTTAATATGACATCAGGATGTATGTATGATATTAAATGCTTATAATGATGCAATACTACTTCTATTTATGTGTCAATTAGGAATATTCATGTAGTATGCCCTGCGTTGTCACAAGTTTCCTTACGATAGAGCCAAGTGTAATTCCGCCGCACGTTTCTCGGTATGATCCGAGGTCAAACACGGGAAACTGGTTTTCGGTTATTGTGGTATGTTCATGATATATGCGACCAAGTTTTCAATTCTTTATAAAAGGGGTTTGTACAGGTATGTAAATTGCAGTAAAATAAAGGAAAGCAGTAAAGATGCGATAAAACATAAAATATAATAACCTAAGCTAGATGTTACAAGATACAGACTTCATGTACAAGATGCTAGGATTAAGGCTGGCTGCGAAGGTTGTGCAAAGATGTGGGATATGGCGACAAGTATTATGAACGTGATAAAAAAAGAAAGATAAGTATTATAAACAATGCAAGTTCTTAGTTGGATGGAAGGTAAAAATACTGTTCCGCTCTTCTCTTGGTGTACATCTCCCGGTGATCGGCCATGTTCCACACATGTCTGTGGTGAAACAGAGTCTAACGTAATGAACGCAAGGTTTCTTCCATGTCTGGAAGTACTACTCGCTTTAGTTAACGCACTCTTCTGACCCTCTCTCGATAGATCAGAATGACATCTTCACTTCTGCTCTCACAAGTGAAGATGTCGTCTAGCATGCTTTAGCTAAACGTATTTTATAACTTTAATACAAATTAAGTTCTTGTGATTCATATTACTCATCAGGAGATTAAGAAAATATTATGGAGAAACTGACTAACAGGTGAATGGAAATAGACAGAAAATGGTAGATGGAATCTATCGAAACAATTAATATTTCTACTAAGCGTTTGATACATGAGTTTTGAATGTAAAGGTAAAGAAAATATGGAATACAATGAAAGAGAGATAGAACAGATACAAACAAGTGTCAACGTTTTGGCACAGATTCGATGGAGATCTACTTGTTGGATCGAATGGTTTCGATGGCAGGAAGAGCTTCCCTCTTAGGCTTACTCCACTAGTAGTAGGGATCTCTACAAAGAGCTTCGATCGAGTGTATGGTAGGTCAGATCTGAGATTCACCTTCCGGCCTTATCTCGTTCTCTTCCTGGATTTCTTCTCTTCACACTCAGCTCAGCCTTTTCTCTCTAAAATCTTACAGCACTTAGCCCCGTATCCAGTAGCATACTTTTCTCTGAAATCAATGGGGTATTTATAGGAGTAGATCCTTGATTCCGGCCTTGTGGTCCCTACTTGATGGTTATGGTAATTCCGCAGATGGAGGGATATTATTCCTTCTGTTCTACAATCAGACCATCAATTATGCACAACCGTTAGTTGTGCACGTGTCGCAATCCTCCGCTCTCGCGTTGCTCAGCTGCTTCTTTCGATCATAGGTTCGCATGCAGTGTTTGTTTTTATTACTGCATGTAGTCAAAGCATAGCTTTGGACCGACTATTGCCTTGTGCCGTCACTTCGGTAATCGTCTCTTCATGGTTGATCGACGGGTGTAATTGTGACATAGATGCGTTGATTAGTTTCTCATGAGCCTTGAGTGCAAGTGGTGATTTGGTCTCCTGCAAAACAGAGTAAAGTTTAGCTTGTCTTCTATCTTTTTGCGTTAGTGGGTGTAATCGCAAACATTTATAATTATTGTCATACTAGGCTAATTTTCATACAATTGGCGCATAATTACTAACTTTTGGTTGCAATATCTAGATGAGGTGGCATAAATAACTTGTATTTCTACAAGTTATCAGGGGCGTCCTGTGTAAATGAGTTTTGTACAAGATCGGACCATGAAATCAGTCACTCTTACTTTATAATGTTGTTTACTGTTTAAGACTGACCATTCCAAAGCGATGACCTAGGTAACTTGACCTTAATCTTAAGCTAACTATGAACTCTTGTTTGTTCAGAATTATCCTTTGATCTGCAAACGGTTACAATAGTCCAACAACAGTGCTCAATAAGCCTCCCATTTTGGGGATAAGACCGGATGAAGAGTTGAGGACATAACCCTGCAAGATGAAATTCACTCCTACCCGATTAGGGTTAGTAGAGAGGTTGTTCCCTTTAAGTGTTGATTCTGGGTCTTGAACAAGGGGCCCCACTCTCTCATTTGCCCAATAGGGACTCGATTTGTTGATTGGATCACAAATCAGTTGTTCATTAAACCCAACCGTTATTATGAAGAACCTGTGAAGGGTTAACTTACTAATCATGGTTATATTGAGTGGACATAATATATCGACAGTAAGGGGAGTTCAACTATGAGCTTTAGTAGAGTGACCCATTAGTTAACGAATGGGGGTTAGTTCAGTCTAATGAGTTTAGCCGATTAATCTTGGATCGTCACAGCCTATGATCTGTTGGTTCGCGAGGTCCCTCTACTAGCTCGTAAATGGATTAGCTTTAGAGTAGCGTGATAAGTCAATTTGAAATGTTCAAATTAGAATTAAAGGAATTAGTAATTATATTAGATATAATTACACGTTTAATTTTAAGAATTAAACAAAATTGTAAAATTAATATTTAAATATTATTTAAATATATGAAGGTGATTTTTGTAAAATATTAAATTAATTAGAATAATTTAAATTGTTTAAATAATAATTTATTGATTTTATTAGAAAAATAAGTTTATGAAATAAATTTATAAAATTATAAATTTTGATTTTGAAATCAAATGTGATTTTAAAAATCAAATTGGAAAAGATAAACACAAAATGAAAAGATGGATTTTTCCATTGAATCTTCAAGTTGCTCACACAAAACCCATTACTTAAGGCTTCAATTACTCCAAGCATGACCTATATCTCATGAAGTCATCTTCATTGCACGATTGTGTACAATATATTGAGTAGATTGAAGTGAATTTGGAGCACGCAATCGGTTGAATTTTTGCTGAAAAATTCGTGTGAAGAAGGTGTTCTTCATTTGGGTTGCTGTAGTGAGTACCTCTTCTAATTCCCTTAATTCAAGCTTATCTTGAATCCCACAACTCATTCTATAGCTCCAAGAGAATAGTAGGGAAGATCTTGGGGTGGTCTACAAAGAAACATGGAGAGATTTGCAGCTAAAAATAAAGCTTTGAAGTGATTCTACAAAGGTATAACTTGAAACTCATTTTTTTACTGTGTAAGCATGCTTTACTTTCTGTCAAAATTAATGAATTAGAGTACTTATTGATCCTTTTCGCGTCCGCTGCGTGATGATACAATCCAACAATTGGTATCAAAGCATCATATAAGCATTCAATTGGTTTTAATTTTGGTGTCGTGAGTGTTTTATATGAGTTATATGAAGTTGTTGCACTTATATGGTTTTTTGAGTTTTGGCTTTTAATTTCTTTTTGATTTCTCATTTAAATTTGTAATTGGCTCTTACTTGATGAGCTTATATGTGTTCCCAAGAGTTTGTAATTTATTTGGAGTCATTAGCGTTGAAATTCAGCTGTAATCGAAGAAACAAGTGAAGAGATTGAGTTGTATATTTCAGTTTTTTAGCCTCTGTTCATATCGTCGTTGAGGTTCAGTGCTAGACGATCGTTTAACTCCAGGCATTAGACGATGTGAAGAAGAGCTAGATGATCATATAGCTTCGAGCGTTGATCGTTTAGGTGTTGTGCCCTAGACGATCGTGTACCTGCGAGAGCTAAACGATGCATTGAAGTGTTATACGATGGCACAACACGATCGTGTAGCTTCGCTTGGGAGCTAAACAATGTGTTGAAGAGCTATGCAATAACACTAAACGATTGTTTACCTTTATGTGGCAGCTAAACGATACGCTGAAGCGTGATAGTGTTACACGATCGTGTAGCTATGCACGCACTAAACCGATCAAGTTCTTTATTGGAGTTGATGCCATAAAGTCTCGTATCCTATAGTTTGTAAACAGTTTACACGAACGCTTGTGTTATTAATATATCATATTTACTTCACATCTTGTATTTTGCTCAGTTACTTGTTTTAGTTGCTTTACCACAAACCAATAAACATAAAATCCCTAGTTATCTGTATATGACTCAAGCATGTATGTGGTGACATACAAGTGGATCATGTCTTGAGTGATAACCAAAATGGTCTGTAGTATATGGATATAGGAAGGAAACCTTATCCTGGTACGCTACGGATGTGGCTCGCTTTGTGGAATGGTCACAAGTGTTGTGACTTGTCACAGATGTTCTGATCCTGATCATTCGTGTTGGGGACATGCGAGTGGGGGCGTCCTATACAAAGAGTTTGTATAAGACCTGACCACGAAGTGTTAACATCTCGTTATATAACACCGTTCATGACAGAGACTTCACTTCACTAGGATGACCATAGGTAACATGACCTCAATCCTGAGTGAGTTGGAAACTCCTGCCATTGAGGGTGGTCCTTTGATTTGTATGGGTGTGAGTGGCCAGGTCATCGATTCAAACCTACCATTTTAGGGATTTGTCTGATTTGGGAGCCGGGAACTCAGCTACACAAGATGGAATTCACTCCTTCCCCGAGGCAGGGGTAAGTAGATAGATAGCTCCTTCAAGGGCTGATTCTGGGCCTTGAACGATGTGGCATCACACACCTTCTCTTGGCTCGATAGGTGTTCACACATAGTTAGACTATGTTGTATTGTTCATCAGAAGAATCTGTAGTATTTAAGGAGTGAGATGTAACTACAGGGACAAAATGGTAATTTGGCCCAGCTGTACTTATGAGCATCTGTAAAGGGTCATCGTACTTATGATTGGTTATATCCGATGGACACAGAAATATATCTGTGGTAAGAAGAGTTCAGTTGTTGGTCTTTAGTGGAATGCCTGACAGTTAACAGATGGTGGATCTCATGGCTAAAGAGTTTAGTTAGCTATTCACGAACCGTTGGAGCTTCGAGCCACAAGTCCATTAGGTTTCCTGGGTGGCTTGGATAAAGTCAAGAACCAGTATTTGGGTTAATTTGAAATGTTCAAATTGACAAGAGGAAGTTCGACTATATATGATACAATTAGACTGGTTAATTATATATGATATAATTGGCTAAATATATGAGATACATAATATTTTGGAGAAAATTAGATATAAAGATGATTTATATCAAGTAGAGGAGAAAATATTATAGTAAATATGTGATATCAAACTATAGGATAAAACTTTAACATGATTATATTTATTTATTAATTAGTTGGACAATTATATGATAATTAATAAAAAAATTCACGTTCAGACGTGAGTTAGTTGGGCAACGTCGGTTATTGTAACCGATGAATTAAAATGAAAATAGTTTTCATTTTGATAGAACATCCGAAGAGAAAAAGAGAGCGCGTGTTGGTGAAAAGAGAACGATCACTTAAAGAATCGAGAGCCTATACAATAGTTGCCTCACTCCTAAACGATTGTCCACCTCACGCCTAAACGATCGCACGCTATTTCCTACACAATCGGATAGCTTCTGTAAACCATCATATAGTGTGCCGATTTTGCTAAATGATTCTATACCTTTTCCTAAACGATCGTTCAGTAAAATCTACATTATCATGTAGCTTCTTCTAAATGATAAGAAGCGTGCTATGCAATAGTCCCTTTTTCCCTCCCACTTGCTTATCGCCTACATGATTTGTGTTTCCTTCTTCCTCTACCAAATTCACCAAAGACCATGCTTTGGGTTTTCACTCCGAGAATACTCGGGGCTCTTTACTAGTGGTGTCGTCCCCGTGGCGTTCGTGTTCATGTGGTTGTTCGTGCTGCTGTTGTTGACGCTGCTACTGGGCATTGGTAGATCGCTTGGAGGGTTCCGCTGTGTTGAGTTCTGAAGTTCGAAGACTGTCTTCAACTGATATAGAACTCTCTCCCTTGTTATTTATCTTGTTCTTAGCATGCCGATAATTAGTGTTTATTTGCATAACTGTTCATATGAATGTATCATGTGTATTTCGGTCATGGTGAGATCGGAGTGATCCGACGCACTCATGGAACTCTTAGATATGAGATCCTTCAATTGGTATCAGGGACAGGTTCTGATACTCTGATTTCATATGTTGCAACGAAATGAGATTTACATTCCTGGTGGGTGCATTTCTACACTAATTTAATGGTTAAATTTGTTGTGGATGTGCGGATTAATGGATATTTTTGGGATGATTAGCCTCGGTTTTACTTAGATCTTTTTACATTTGTAATTGTTTGTAAAGGCCCCTTCATTTTTGGGCATTAATAATCGTTATCGAGTTTGTATTCAAAGTTTGTTTGAGGTTGAGTCGTTCAAAGAAGCAGATCAGTGCAAGCATTGCATAAGAGTGGTACATGATCTGGGCAAGTGTTGCAGTTCTTCGAAGAAGGAGGCGATCTAGGGTTGGTCGCATAGTGCAGAAGATGTTCTACGCCATCGCTGTTGATTGCATTGTAAAGATCAAGGAGTATACAATCATTTTTGAACGCATCAGTTAAACGATGGGGTATGCGATCGAAAGTTGATCCTATCGTGTTGATGATCGGGTACGTGATCGCTGAGTATCGCATCATGTAGATGATGAGATGCTCGTGGATCGTTTAACGCGAGTGCATGCTAGATGATCGTTTAGGTCAGCAAGCTTCATCATTTAGTAACTGACTAAACAACCACTTAATATCGCAAGGTAAATCGTTTACCTGGTTGCACGCATATTGTACACAATGAGATGCTCACGTATCGTTTAACGCACACGCTAGACGATCGTTTTGGTCAGCAAGCTTCATCGCTTAGTAACTGACTAAACGATCGCTTAGTAACACGAGGTAAATCGTTTACCTATCGTCGTGCTACGTGATCGCATAGACGATCAGGCTTCGCAGCCTCGTCGTCATCTACGCGATTGTTTAATTATGCTTCTTCATATAGTGTGCGCTGAACGATTGTCTACCTGCGGAGTTTACTACACGATGAAGACCTCCTGGCAGTTCAAGACCTGGTTCGCCTGTGAATCGGTTAGCTCCATGAAAAATATAATAGATAGGGTTTTTTCATTCCGGTTTTTGTAAAGGCTTATCCCGGTCCATTAATCCTTTTAATTATTGCATGTGATGTATGTTTTTTATATGTCATATGGTATGCACATATAGTAAAACTCACCTTAGGTATGCAATGGTCATGCATCATCTCTTTATTATAATTGTTATAATTTTGAGAAGCATGATTTAATTATGTGAGAGCATGCTCATGCATCATATAATATAAGAGTTATATTTATATGCATGCATAAAAAGCATTGACATGCATCATCTTTATATTATAATTGTTATAGTATAAGGGTGAATGATAACATGTATGTTAGGTTGTTACCGTTATATAAAAGTTATATATAGTAATGACCAGACATTGCATGAAGCATGACACATAGGTTACTTTATAATTGTTATAAACGCCTCATTGTGTGCAATGGTTTTAGTTGTTTCATTTTAAAAGTTAAAGAGAAATTTGAACTAAAAGTAATAAGAAAGACATGCATGCTCACTTAGGTTTAATTCATGGTTTTAAAGTGTTTAAAACATGGATCACTTTCTAATGACAGTGCTGGGAGTGGGACACTCTCCGTGCTCGGCCGCTCTCGGATTGGGAGTGGTTTGGCTACAGTAGGTTTTCACCGAGGCTTTCCGGTGATTCTTTGGATAGGCTTTGGCTGGGCGATAAGGTGACGACTTACTACGAGGAATGCCGCCTCCCGTGCGGTGACTTGGGCTAGGGAAGGTGATGAGGGTAGGGAAGATGAACGTGAAGATTGCTCGGTCATGGTGTCGGTGAGTGAAAGAGTTGGAAAATTCTTTGGTTTTAAGAAGGAAGTTCAAAGGTTTGGTATGCAAAGGATTTGTTTAGGGTTTCTTTCTGTTAGAGATTCAAATAAACTTCCTCAGATGAAGGAGGAGGGAATTTATAGGTTGGGCCTTGATGGGCCCAAACCAAACTCTGCGTGGCAGGCTTTGAGATACTCAAAAAGCCTGCCCGCCGCGCTCCTCGCATTTATGAATTAGCAGAAAAGGACGTCCTTTCATCTGCTAAGTCATCATTTCCTTGGAAGCCTAGACGATTGGACTACTCTCTCGCAAAAAGAATTTATCTTTTTTGTTTTATTTGGACGGGCGCAAGGTTAAAGATTAACGCAATGCATCCATTACCACAAATGCATAATTGCAGAGGACGGGCAATAACGTATGCATTAGCGCAACACACCCCACAACTCAGCGCATTTCTGGAGGATGAGCGCACGATATTTCTACTGGCGCAACACTACCTCGACATAGTGCGTTTTCGCTAAAGACAGGTGCAGAATACATACGCGTGCAACATACCCCTCAACGCAATGCATTTGTGTAAGATGGACACAAAGTGTATCTTATCAGCGCATACCAAATGTTTATTAAAGTTTATTGTCATTATTTTTTTTATTATTTTTATTTTTATTTTTTTATTTTTTTATATTAACAACGCAAGTTGATAAGACTTTGCGATGTTCATTTTCTTTTTAGTCATTCATCCACAAAAATTTAAGAACAACGCGAACTACAGCAGAAAAGTAAGTGAATTGACTAGGCATAAAATTAACACAAATACTAAACTGCATTAAATAACGCAATACTAAAGCAGTAAACTAATTTATGAAAGCAGTAAAGAAAGCATTAAAGAAAGCGATAAGGAAAACAGTAAAGAAAAGCAATAGAGAAAGCAATTAAACATAGATTCTAGAGACGCTGATTGAAAGACAAATTCCTCACGATTAACGCAATCTGCATCTCTGCAAGCGGTCAAGCTTGCCTGCGCAATGTCATCAAAGACATTGTTCCTTCCCATGAGATCCCAGGGCCTCTGGCCTCCTTGGTAATTGTTACCTCCCCAACCGAAGTTAGAATGATTCCGCCAACCTGGATTGTAAGTGTTGCTATAAGGGTTGTTTTGGATAGCAAACATTGACTACAGGTTCGATGGGCACATCTCCGCGGCACGACTTGCATTAGACACAACTTATTATGGCCACTTACGCCAGCGCATTTGGTTGCGCTGAACTTTGAGAGAGGGCACCTTGGTTAATTTCCATCGTTTGAAGGAGAGAGGTCACCACGACCATTTGTGGGGCCAAGGTTGTCATTGTATCCGCTGGTACAATGGCATTTTTAGTTCTTCTTCTCTCGGGGCCTCTTCCTCCATACCCGTTATCCATCCAATCATCCGTGTTTCGCGAAATGCGATCAAGGATGACCTTGGCTTTCGTGTAGGTCTTATCCATAAATCCTCCTGCTGCGGAGGAGTCAGCAACGTCTTGCGTTGATCGATTCATACTGTTATAAAAATTCTCCATCAGAACACAATCGGGAATCCCAATATGCAGACAATTTTTCACCAATCTTCTGAAATGCAGCCAGGCGGTGCTTAGAGTCTCGTTATCCATCTACTCGAAATTCAGCACATCCTTTCGTCTCCTTGCGTTGACGGCTAGAGGAAAGAATTTCTTCATGAACCGTTCCACCAACTGGCCCCATGACTTATTTCATTTGGCTCCAACGAATGAGCCCACCTCTTTGCCTCATCCCTCAATGTGTACGGGAAGAGGTAAAGTCTAATTCCTTCAGGGGTGAGACCAGGGATGGAGAAAGTGTTGCACATCTCCACAAAGCTGGTCAGATGGGCATGCGGGTCTTCACCTTGTAGACCTTTGAATTGCCCCGCGTTTTGTATCATCTGAAGCATGACCGGCTTTATTTTAAACTGTGCATTTTCCTCAACCATTGTTCGTGAAATACCGGGCGAGAAGTTGTAAAGATTCAGTGCCACATAGTTTCTCATGGGGATGTTACGGTCTGCAGTAAGAAAGACAGGATCTTGCGCTGGCCGATTCGCCCCTTGATTTCCTTCGGGCCTCTCGTTGTTAGCCATATTTACTCTTCTTCGCCTGATTCTGTTCTGGCGTGCCCTTGCGCGAAAAGTACGCTCGATCTCTGGGTCAGCTTCGAATTCTGGATTACTTCCAGTCCTCATAAACCGTCAGCCTGCTCTTCACGATAAACAAACAATACAGCAGAGATTTGTCCTGTAAAATACCACAAAAGTATTCAACACTAACCGTTACCAATCCCCTGCAACGGTGCCATAAACTTGTAAAGCGATAATTTAGGTTTCCTTTTTAAGAATGCACACAATGATATGTGATGCATGATAAAAGCTCATGTCCCCGGTAACGGCGCCATAAACTTGTAAAGATAAACGATACGAAAATGAATGTTTTTATGTTTTTGCTGTGTGTTGTTATGTATTGATCGCTTATGCACACTACTGATGGATAAAGATATTATGTGATACTATGTTCTAAGTGTATGCGTTGATAGAGATATGCTCGTAGTATGCGATGAAGTAGTGTGTGTCACAAGTTTCCTTGCATTGAAACCAAGTATAATTCCAACGCAAGTTTCTCAGAATGATCTGAGGTCGAACACGGGGATTGTTGTCGTTAAATGCAATACTAATGTGATATATGTCACTAGTTATAATAAAGAATAAAGAATTTTGGTTTGTGCAGAAATATAAATTGCACTGAAAGTAAAAATGCGTTGATAAAGTAAATTCCTAACTACTATGATACAAGGGTGGAGGACTGGCTGTGAAGTTGTACAAAAGAATCTATGAATGCGATGACAAGTCTTATGAATGAGGCAGAAAGATAATGAGTAAAAAGTAAAAACATCGCAAGTTCGTCAATCGCGTTAAGGACGCAACTAAGGTTTTGCTTTCAATTGGCATACACCTTTTAGTGATCATCTGCGTTCCCATACGTCTATGGTGAAATAGAGGTGAACGTGATGAACGCAAGGTTGTTTCCATCTCTAGAAATACTTCTCGTTTTAGTTAACGCATTCTTCCAACCTTCTCTCGGTAGGCGGAATAACATCTTCACTTCTGCTCTCATAGGTGAAGATGTCGTCGAGCATGCTTTAGCTAAACTTAATTGATTACCTTAACACAAATTAACTCACTCGCTTAATTCTCTCTTTTTACCCAGGGGATTAAGAACACATCATGGAGAAAATGGATGATAAATGTATGGAAAGGGACAGAGAGATGATAATGATGACAATGATAACATTTAATTCTAAATATAAGCGTTTGATACATGATTGTGAATGAGGGATTAAAGAAGATGAACACAAAAGATGAATTAAAGAATAGAAACAAATACAGAAAGAGTGTCAATGTCTTGACACAGATCCTGATCAGAGACTTGTGCTTGCCATCGTATGGATGTGCTGGAGAGGAAAGCTTCCCTATCAGGCTTGCTTTCCTGGTAGAATTTACTTTTTGCATAAGCTTTAGCTTCGGGAATCAGAAGAATTCCTTGCTCAGAGACTCACTTTTCAGCCTTGTCTCGTAGTTGTTTGCAACTAAAATGATGATGTGATGCAATGATATGCGATACTACTTCTAGATGTATGCGTTATTAATGAAATGCTTGTAGTATGCGATATGCGATCCGAAGTTGAACACAGAGATTGCGTAGTTAATGCGTTACATTTGTGATATATATGTATAGGTATTTAAAATTGCGATAAAGTAAAATTATGCGGTAAAGTAAAGTTGCGATAATAAAATAAAATGGGATAGAAGTAAACCTAAGCTATGATGATACAAGATACAGGATACTGATACATGATACTAAGTTTGAGACTGACTGTGAAGATTATACAAAGGGTCGTGTTATGCGGTGGCAAGTCTTTATGTATGAAACAGAAATAGAAAGGGTAATTAATATAACATCACAAGTTCATTAATTGCGTTAAAGACATAACTACGGTTCTGCTTTCCCTTGGCGTACACCTCTCGGTGATCGGTCACGTTCCCACATCTCTGTGGTGAAATAGGGATGAATGTAATGAACACAAGGTTGCTTCCATCTCTGGAAGTACTTTTCGCTTTAGTTAACGCATTCTTCTAACCTTCTCTCGACAGGCAGAATTGCATCTTCACTTCTGCTCTCACAGGGATTTGAAAGGATTTTCCCTGAGACTCACCTTTCGGCCTTGTCTCTTAAATCTTCCCAGATCTTCTCCGATCAGCACTCAGACCAGTCTCTCTCTCAATATACAAATATCAAAATATGCCAGTATCAAGTATATTTTGCAATAGAATTTCAGAGGTTATTTATAGGCTCAGCTTTGATTCTCTGACTTGTGGACCCCACTTTATTGTTATGAAAGCTCCGGAAATGGTGGAATGAATATTCCTTCTACTACACAATCAATCCCGTCAGAAATGCACAACAATCAGCTGTACACGTGTCTGAATCCTCTGCAATTGCGTTGATCTTTTTATCTTGATCCATGAACGCATACGGTGACTTGATTTTCTATCATCGCAATGGTGCTAGTAGGTATATTGATGACAATTTATAATTATTGCATTTCTTAGCCAATTTCCATATAATTGACGCAACTTTCCTCTCTTTCAACCGCAATATCTAAATAAAGCAGCATAAATAACTTGTATTTCTACAAGTTATCACACCCCCAAATTTAGATATATGCTTGTCCTCAAGCATATCTTCTAATAAGGCAATAATGCTCAATTCCTATCCTAAATTTTCGTCGATTCGTTGCTCCAAATGGCCCACCTAGGCAACATTACTTAACAACGCAATTTCTTCCTATCCTTGAAAATTCATAACAAAGCCTTACTTTATTCTTCTACACAACAAATTTCTGCTAAAAAATGCCTTTCTAGTTTTAAAAAGGATGTTTACCTCTTCTTGTCAAAACAACTTGATGCGTCTGGATGCGGTGGTCAAACTTTGCGTTATTTGTTAGAGACTGTTGGTCATGGTTACACCCTTCGTTTTGGCTTGTTCCCACGGGTGTCATGCAAACATCCAACTTAGGTTGTGTGCCAATCTCAACTTGAACTCATGAATTTCAGAGGAGTTGTCTCTTGCATTCTTTTATTTTTTTTCTCATGTTTCTCTTTCATATTGCGTCGTTCTTGGAAACCCACCTTCATTTTAGCTTGCTCCCACGAGTGTCATGCGAACATCCAACTACGAGCAGACTCCTTTCACAACTTAACTCTTATCAAGTTGGGAATGTTTTTGAGATTTCCCTTGCGCTGACGTTGGAGTTTATATGAATTTTATTTTTTTGAGATGAAAAATGAACGCATTTTTCTTAATGACGGGATACTCTTGATCTCTGCTCAAACTTTCCCCACCCCCAAATTTAGAGATGCGCAAGATCCTCATTGCGTTGTTTGGATAGACTAGACAAACACTTAGACAAAAATTCAAAAAGAAGGTATGAGCAGAATTTTGAAGGGTAAAAGGTAAAGCATTGCTAAGCTACGAATTAACTAAGTGTTAGTCAGAAATTACAAAGTGTGGGAAATATTTCTGAGTGTATGTATATAGCACAATGAATAATGCAAAATGAAAGATTAAGAATACCACAAAGTTGACAAAGGATGATAAAGAAGAGGCACAGGCATATAGAGAGAATTGCTACTTAGTTGTATTGAAATTAACTAAGTATACAAATAATTACAAGTAACGGAATACAAAACTTTGGCCTGTACAAAGAATCAAAGAATTTAGTTAAACAATGAATGAAAAGATAAAAGAATGGCCGCAATAAAAAAATTAAATTGTAAAAATTAATGGGGAGCAGGAGGTTCTGGAGGAAGGTTCAGATGTGGTACTTGAGGAGTTTCTTCAAAAATCAGATGCTGCTTGAGATGCGGAGGAACCATGGGTCCATGAAGATATGCTGTCAGAAAATTAAAATACTCATGGTTACGCTCCGCTATCTGTCTTTGGTGCAGGTGAATCGTATAAGTGTTGCGCTAAATATTGATCAACACGTGCCTTGTCATGGCAACACTGCATTGTAAAATCGTCGACTCGCTCAATTACCGCATCAATTCTCTAGCCGAAGAAGGCTTGTTGTTGAGAGAAGAGCTCTTGCTGTTGGGAGAAGAGTTGTTGTTGTTGGGCAAAAAGGGACTACATATCTGCTAACTCAGTAGCTAAGGAAGCAACGATAGGTTGTGCCTGTGATGCCTCGCCAGCAACGTTTTAGGGTTAGGCAGAAGTGCCTTCACCCAAATCGTGTGGGTCATCAACATGCGGTGGTGGAAAGGGAAGTTGCAGTGATGATGCTGAAGGGGACTGTTGGGTATGCGGTTGAAGAATCTGGGGGAAGGAGAAGAATGGTAAAGTGCTCAGGAAGGGAAGAAGAAGGTTGTGTGGGGGGCTTGGAGGGCGAATTATTAAGGGTAAAGAGTTCAAGGATTCTAGTTCTTGCGTTGTTTCTTCTTGGATTTTCTCCTTTCCCTTGTTGTCTCTGTGTTATTTCTTTAGCTTGGGCTATTGCGGCGCATTCAAATCAATGTTGGGCCTCTTCAAAGGAAGTTCAGGGCAATATGGGGAATCTTTGAGAAGCAACCTCAAAATCTTGACATTTATTAGGTCGTGAACTTCTGCCATTGGCTCTTCATCAATGCCCACACCTAGTGATAGGCATAAACTTGAAACCGTCCATGGGAAGAAGTACTGCCCTCTGATGTGCCCTACCATGGCTCTAAGCTGCCTTGCGATCAATTGTTCTACATTGATTGGAATTCCACGTGCAATACAATATGCGAAATGACGCGATCCCTCGAAACTGTCTTGTCATGAGTTGTTGGGATTAGCCGCCGTTTGACCAAATAGACCCAGAGTCGTGCCTAAAGAAGCAGAGTCTTGGACGCTAGGGTTCTAATGCCTTTTAATGAAACCATCCATTTAGTGCCCGGTTATGTTAATCGCATCTTCCATTAGCTCTTTAGTGGGATCATCAATAATTTTGTTGCCCGGTGTATCTGGGTTATCCTTCATCTGGTATAGTTCATCGATGTCCCTTGCGCTAAAAGACACCATTTGCCCTCTTATGGTCACCACATCCTTGGTGCCATGTAGCCGTCCATGGTAGAAGTCCCTCACTACCTTTGGAATGACAATGGCTGGGCACTGGAAAAATGTGTCCCATCCATGTTCTACGATCACGCTCGTGATCAGGTCTAGTAGTGGCGTTGGCGTAGGGAAAAAACCATCTCTATCAACAAGTCATCATTCTCCTTCTTCTTTAATGGACGCCCCTTTGACAATGCGGACTTGCTGCTCTCTGCGACTACTTTTCCCTTTCCCTTGGTCAATGCAAGATGGGATTGCCTTTGTTTCCTTTCTCGCTCCTTGCGTTATTCCTCTTTTTCCTGTTCAGCAAGTTCTTTTCCTTTCTTCTTTCTTAAGCGCTGCATGTTTACTTGGCGCTTCTTCTCCTTCTCTTCCTTCTTCTTTTTCTCCTCTTCTGCCTCTTCTCTCTCTTCTATTTCAAACTCTTTTTCGAACTGGTCGGAGGCCAGCAAAAGGCACTATTCCTCTTCGAGCCTCTTTTTTCTTCAACTCTCGCTATTTCATTATTGCGGCGTACCTTCTCATCTTGTAATCTTCTCCTTCTACTACCTTCTGCCATGATGAGTTGTGCCCGCACCATTTTCTCCTGCTTCTCATCCTCCTACTTTCTCCTCCTCTCTTGCTCTTCTAATGTGTCAATCAAAATTAGAGGGTCAACGGTTGACCTTTACGGTGCATTCTCCTTGCGACGCTGCATCAAGGGGGTAACATCTCCTTCTTCTCCTTCTTTAGTCGCAACCATTTGTGTTGTTTCAGGTTGCACTGGTTCTCTAAGTTGCACTGATTCCCCCTTGTCCTCCCTTATGGAGGTGGATTCTCTGTCCAGCTCTGGACTTGCAACCCTCTTTTTCCTTTCTTCTTCATTCTTCAAGCGGTTTTCCTCCCGCCTACATTCTTTTCTCTCACTCTTTTCTTGCTTCTTCTTCTTCCTGGCCTCCTCATCTTCTTCATCCTCCTTCTCTTTGATCTTCTTCTCTGCTTTGCTTAGATGGGATGACTCATCTCTTCCAACCTTCTTTTCTTTGCTCTTCTTCTTCTTCTTCTTTTCTTCAGCCCCTTCAAGCTGCTTCCTCCAAAGCAACTTTGATGGGTCCTTCATAGGATTCTGCTTGTGTAGTTTCCTTAGGATCCATGATGACCAGATCGCTTCTCCTTGATTCCTCCTCCGTCACCTTCTTCGTAAGAAGTGGTTGGTTCACAACCTCAGCCTCAAGCAGTCCTCCTCCTTTCTCCAGGTTGCTGAGAATGCTCCTAAACACCTCCTTATCATCTTGTCTCTTCATCTCACTTTCAGAGGAAAGTGTTGGTATTGGGAGTGGGAGTGGGAGTGGGGTGCTTTCAGAACTTTGCCCCGTCTTGAACTGGAGTGACCTGGCTGCTAAGGGATTTTGCCTGAGTCTTTCGGTGACTCGATGGACAGTCTGTGGTTGAGCAACGAGACAGTGACTGGCCGCAAGGAATGCAGCCTCTCACATGGTAAGCTAGGTTGTTGAAGGTGAAGAAGATGGCTGGGAAGTCTGGTCTGCCATGGATGCCAGAGTAAAAGAAACTGGAACAATGTGGGTTTCTTTTTGCAAAATGAAGCAAGTAAACAATGTGAGACGAAGAAACCCGCTTTTTTATGATGGGCCTTGATGGACCCAACATAGATTCTGCAGTGGCAGGCCTCGAGCTACTAAAAAAGCCTTCCGTTTGCACTCCTCACATTTATGAAGTTTCAGAGAGGACGACCTTTCATCTGCTAACTCATAATTTCCTTGGAAAGACAAAACGATTAGACTTCTCAGTTTGCAAAAAGAATTTTCTTTGGAGTTTTATTCGAATGGGCTGAAGGTAAAGAATTAACGCAATGAATTCATCAACACAAATGCATCTTTGCAGAGGACGGGCAACAAGGCATGTATCCCTGCAACACATCCCTTAACTAAATGCATTTTTGGAGGATGGGCACACAGTATTTCTATTAGCGCAACACTACCTCGACATTGTGCATTTTTGCTAAGGACGGGCCAAGAATACACACGCGCACAACACACCCCTCAACACAACGCATTTGAGTTGGATGAACGCAAAGTGTAACTTGTGGTACAAGATGCACCCATTATCCCAATGCATATCGGATGTTGGTTGTTTTATGATTTTTATTATTTTTATTTTTATATTTTTTTTCATCAACGTAAGCCATAAAGACCTTGCAATAATCATTTTCTTCTTATTCAACAATCATTCACCAAGTTTAAGAATAACGCATTTATGAAAAAAAAAGTTAAACAAATTAAAGACAGTACAGAAATAACTGCAAGAGAATTAAATGAAACATAAATTCGTAAAGCATTGAAAGACAAATTGAATAAAGCAATAAATGACAAAGTTCATAAATCAATAAAGACGGGAATTTAAAAGAAAACATGTAAACATACAATTGAGATATGGACTGGAAGATAGTTTCTTTTGATGGACGCTATCCACACTCTGCAGGCAGTCTAGCTTGCCTGCCCAATGTCTTCAGGGGCATTGCTCTTTTCCATGAGATCCTGGGGCTTCAGAGTTGCTGGGCAACGTTCTAGGTGTTCTGTTTCGAAGTTCGGATGCCAGCTACTCCACTTGAATCTCCAAATTTCTTATTGAAGACGCCTGCGCTTGCATCAACGCATCAACGCATCATTTTTATCCATTTATTGCTTGAGCAGGGCCTCTAATGAAATATTAGAGGTGTTGGAAGATGAGGGTTGTTGGTAATGCGATTGCCTTTATTGACCCTGGTTTTGATTGTGGTGAAAGGGTGGAGGGTTTCCTCCATTCCTTGAATTGCCATTCTGATGGTTACTTGATTCCTTCCCCAACTGAAGTTAGGGTGACTCCTCCAACCAGGATTATATGTGTTGCTGAAGCGGTTGTTCTGGATAGCGCATACTTGTTGCATGGTCGATGGGCACATTTCCGCTACATGGCCTCCTCTACAATTAATGCAACTAATTGCGGCCACTTGAGCCGGCGCATTGGGTTGCACTGTTGTTTGGGAGAGGGCACCTTGATTAAGCGCCATCAACTGGAGGATAGAGATCACTGCGGCCATCTGGGTGGCCAAAGTAGTCACTGTCTCCACAGGGACAATGGCAGTTTCATTTCTCCTTCTTTCAGAGGCCCTTCCTCCATATCCATCGTCGTCTACCAAGTCATCCATATTCTGCGAGATGCGGTCAAGGATGATCTTGGCCTCAGTATATGTATTACCCATAAAACCTCCTGCCGTGGAGGCGTCAGCAATAACCTGCGTTGATCTGTTCAGGCCATTATAGAATGTCTCCATCAGGACGCAATCGGGTATCCTAATATGCGGGAATTCTTCACCAATCTTCTGAATCGCACCCAGGTGGTGCTCAGGGTCTCGTTATCCATCTGTTCAAAGTTCAACACATCCTTTCGTCGTCTTACTTTGACAATCGAAGGGAAGAACTTCTTCATAAATCGCTCAAACAGCTAATCCCATGAAGTAATCTCATTTGGCTCCAGTGAATGATCCCACCTCTAGGTCTCATCCATCAAGGTGTAAGGGAAGAGATATAATCTAATACCTTTATGGGTAACGCTAGGTATTGAGAAGTTGCCACACATCTCGACGAAACTGGTCAGGTGGGCATGTGGGTCCTCACCTTACAGACCCCCAAACTGCCCCGCATTCTGGATCATTTGGAGCATGACCGGTTTGATCTCGAATCTTGTGTTCTCCTTAACGATTGGCCTTGAAATTTCGAGCGAAAAATCATACAGATTGGGTGCCACATAGTTCCTCATCAGAATGTTGTGGTCAGCTGCAAGGAAAACTGGATCTTGCACTAGTCGTCTCATCCCTTGATTTCCTGCGGGAGCCACATTGTCATTATTATTATCCGCCATGTTGGCCTTCTTTCACCTCGCTCGGTTCTGGTGTGCCCTTGCGCGAAATGTACGCTCTCTCTGGGTCAGCTTTGAATTCTGGTTCGATCCCAGTACTCATACACTATCAGACTGCTCTCTGCGATGAATAGCCAGTACAAAGAGATCTGTCCTGCAAAATATTACAAACATACTCAATGATAACCGTTACCAATCCCCGGAAACGGCGCAATAAACTTGTTCATAACTAAAATGATGATGTGATGCGATGATATGCGATACTACTTCTAGATGTATACATTATTAATGAAATGCTTGTATTATGCTATGCATCGTCACAAGTTTCCTTGCGTTGAAACCAAGTATAATTCCACCGCAACTTTCTCAGAATGATACGAGTTCGAACACAGGGATTGCGTAGTTAACGGGTTACATTCGTGATATATATGACCGGGGTTTTTTCAATTAATAAAATTTTTTGTGTGTGTATAGGTATTTAAAATTGCAATAAAGTAAAATTATGGGGTAAAGTATAGTTGCAATAATAAAATAAAATGCAATAGAAGTAAACCTAAGCTATGATGATACAAGATACAAGATACTGATACATGATACTGAGTTTGAGACTGACTGTGAAGATTATACAAAGGGTCGTGTTATGCGGTGGCAAGTCTTTATGTATGAAACAGAAATAGAAAGGGTAATTAATATAACATCGCAAGTTCATTAATTGCGTTAAAGACATAATTACGGTTCCGCTTTCCCTTGGCGTACGCCTCTCGGTGATCGGCCGCGTTCCCACATCTCTGTGGTGAAATTAGGGATGAACGTAATGAACGCAAGGTTGCTTCCATCTCTAGAAGTACTTTTCGCTTTAGTTAACACATTCTTCTAACCTTCTTTCGACAAGCAGAATGGCATCTTCACTTCTGCTCTCACAGGTGAAGATGTCGTCTAGCATGCTTTAGCTAAACATATTTATTTATTTAGCACAGATTAATTTACTTGTTTAATTCATTCTAATTACCAAAAGACTAAGAAAACATCATTGAGAAAGCGATTAATGGAGGGACGAAAATAGACAGAAAGATGGATATGAAAATGATCATGACATTCAATACTAATATTTAGCGTCTGATACATGGTGCGAATGATAGAGATTAAGAAGATGAATACAATTGATGATAAGAGATAGAAATAAATACATAAGAGTGTCAACGTCTTGACACAAATCTGTACGGTGGATTTCCTTGCTTGTCCGGTAGGAGTGACTTTGGTATAGAGCTTCATGGCGGGGATTTGAATGGAGTTTCCCTAAGACTCACCTTTCGGCCTTGTCTCTTAAATCTTCCCAGATCTTCTCTGATTAGCACTCAGACCAGTCTCTCTCTCAATATACAAATATCAAAATATGCCCGTATCAAGTATATTTTGCAATGGAATTTCAGAGGCTATTTATAGGCTCAGCTTTGACTCTCTGACTTGTGGACCCCACTTTATTGTTATGACAGCTCTGGAAATGGTGGAATGAATATTCCTTCTACTACGTAATCAATCCCGTCAGAAATGCACAACGGTCAGCTGTACACGTGTCTGAATCCTCCGCAATTGCGTTGCTCTTTTGCATCTCCAATCGTTTGTCCGCATGCGATGTTGTTTTTTATTACAACATGCGGTTGAAGTTACGTTGATCGCAAAGCTGTTGATCGATTGTCACATGCGCCGTCATTGCATTGATCGTCTATTCATTCCTGAATGATAGGTGCAATGCAACGTAGATGCATTGATCTTTTTATCTTAAGCCATGAACGCATACGGTGACTTAATTTCCTGCAAAATAGAATGGAAACATCCTTTTCTACCATCGCAATGGTGTTTAGCCAATTTCTATACAATTGACGCAACTTTCCTCTCTTTTAAGTGCAATATCTAAATAAAGCAGCATAAATAACTTGTATTTCTACAAGTTATCAGTAGTTCTCCCAGATTTTCTCTGTAAAGTCTCTTCAAACCATCCTCTCTCTCTCCCTGTATATCTTTCAGCGAATTCAAGGAAGCTATTTATAGAAAAGACCTTGGCTCTTTGAATTTGTTGTCCTACTATATAATTCTTATAATTCCTGCCATGACATAATGGTAAATTCCTCTTTGCTCCATGATCAGTCTGTCAGAATTGCACAATAGAAAGTTGTACACTTGTTAGAATCGTCCGCGAATGCGTTGCTCTTCACATCTTCGATCGATCGCTGCATGTGGTGTTATTTTTTAGTACTGCATGCGGTTGAAATTTGTTGATCTCTAGATTCCATGATCGATCGTCGCATGCGCCGTCATTGCGTTGATCATTTCTTCGTTCTTGATCGATTGGTGCATGCGATGTAGATGTGTTGTACATTTTGTCTTTGAGCCATTAACGCATGTGGTAACCTATTTCCTGCAAAACAGTGACTAGAACATTCTATTTTGCCATCGCAATGGTGTTAGTGGATGCGCTTACGACATTTCAGAATTTTCGTATTTCTCAGCCAATTCTTATACTATCAACGCAACTTTCCTCTCTTTTTGTCGCAATATCTAAATAAAATAGCAAAAATAACTTGTATTTCTACAATTTATCAAACACCTCTACACATATGCTTGAGGCTAATCCTAAGAAATTGGAACCACGGTCGAGGTTATGCCTTTTGTAGGCTACCCCGAAGGTACACGAGGGGGTTATTTTTATAATCCGCCAGAAAATACGGTGTTTGTTTCAACAAACGCTACTTTCCTTGATGACGATCATATAAGGCAGCACAGACCATGAAGCAAAGTCGTGCTGCATGAGCTTTCTAATGAAACTACTGAAACTTCAACAAGAGTTGTTGAAGTGTCTGTTACATTAGAAAGAGTTGTTGATCGGAGTTTGATAACGGGTACAAATGCATGTTATTACAGTGCTAAATTATTAAATAGTGCAGGTTGGCATTGATAAAATATGTAAGATTGCATCCAAAAAGCATTAAGTTTATAATATTGCGGTTGCATGTGTCCATCACATGAAAACAGTTAACTTTTGTATTTTTGTGCAGAATATGCGTTGACGCAAGGTGGAAAATGCGATAACAAGAAATCAACGGCTGAGCGCAGTATTATCGCAAGGCTTTGCGGTGATTTGTGCTCGCAAATATTTGCTCAAGAAGGATTACCACATAGAGTCGATGCACTTGGTGAGCGCATCTGGGTGAAAAGCATAATAAAACACGATGGGACAGAAAGCTGATGAAGGTCGATTTCAAATTAAGTTGACAAGCCGCTAACGAACTACTGTAGTAAGTACACTCAACTTTTCGGTGACAAATATTCTGCGTATCATACAGAGAATTAATGTCATCCCATCAGTGCAATCATAAGAGAGAAGAAGCATTTCATCCTGAAGTTCTATAAATACCAAAGGCAACCTTCAGTGAAGGGGTTTGTTCAGTTCGTCGAGTTCGACAGTTAAATAATTTTCTCCATAGTTAGAGTAGCCTTGTTCTTAGTTTTTTCTTTTATTTTAGAAGGCGGAAGCGAGAGAAGTGAGATTGTATCGAGAGATCGTTTCGGTAAACTTGGAAGCATCGAGAACAGAGAGGGCCAACTTCTGCGGAAGCAAGAACATCTTTTGAGCAGAATACAATGTAGAAGCCTTAGGAAGCAAGGAATTGCTACCAGGCTCTCTATCTTTATCTTCCATTGTCATTTTGTACCCCGAACTTATCTATAGAAATGGAATCTACATCTTTATATCTGTTCACTCTCTGTTTATTACGCATGAGTAGCTAAATCTGTTGAATGGGTTGAGAAACACTTAGCTAGCATAACTGGGGATCTTCATTCTATGCGATTATCTTGTATTATGTATGCATCATTTGTCAATTAGAGATACACGGCAGGGTAGTCTAAGGATAGAATCTAGGCTTGGAAAAGTCAGGTTAGAATCTAGGGTCAGGAGAGTCATATTAAAAAACATAATCAAGAGATAGGAACTTAAGAATAAGCACTGTTTGCTATTAATGCATCGCATGCATCATAGAGATAGGTTATGATTGTATGCGGCCACTTTGTCTTTGTGTGCATCTTGCATCATTGCATAGGCTAAAAGTAGAGACTTAGGAATAAGCTCTATGGACATTATCGCATTCATCGCATGCGTCCTAGAAATAGAAGTACCGTATTTGCATTGGAAAATGATTTGTTGTCACATGAGTGTAGCACAATCGCATAGTTTGAACGCATTCCCGGAAAACGCTAGCTAAAGACTTTCTCAACCTATTCCTCTGCACACTCAATGTATCTACTGCATAATAAGTCTTTTCTCAAATCTGCCGCATACATTTTATACCACAAATAACAACCCAAAACAACTCTTTGATTTACTGGTTACCACAAAGTCTTCTTAAAAATTATCACCGCACACCATTTTCCTTAGTCCCTGAGTTCGACCCTCGACTTGCCAGGAAACTCAGTAGGATTTATACTTAGATTCTGCTTAGAAAACTGCACAATGCATTCCCATCACCGCAATTCACTTCATTATTTCACCGCATAAAATAACATATCAAGTTTTTGGCGCCATTGACGGGGACTTCGGCAATTTAATGTGCTAAAGGTAATTTTCTGATTTCTTTGCAACTCTTAATCTCTAGCGAATTACGACCCAAAGATTGAGAGGACTGACGAAGATTGAGACATAGCCGCCAACAACCAGATAAAGACGACATGGCGGAGCAGCCTGGAAACGGAGCACCAAATGAAAACAATGTCATGGCGAATCAAATCCTTCTGGCAAACGATTGCAATAGGCCCATTCGGGACTTTGCATCACCCAACCTCTGTGATTTCTTCCCAGGAATCATGAGGCCTGCTCTTGATGGATCTCGATTCGAAATGAAACTGGTGATGTTGCAGATGATCCAGACTACTGGATAGTTCGGAGGAAGGCATGACGAGGACCCGCACGCCCACCTTTGGAGCTTCATAGAAATCTACAACACTTTTGTGTTCTCGAATATCTCTACCGAAGAAGTTTGACTAACTTTGTTTCCATTTTCTTTGCATGATTAGGCAAGAAAATGGACTTATTCTCTTGAATCGAGAGATATAACTTCATGGGAACAAGTCGTGGAAAAGTTCATGAAGAAATATTTCCCACTAATCGAGAATGCCAGGAGAACGAAATTAATAACGAATTTTGAACAAGAAACTGACGAATCGCTCAACGATGCTTGGGCAAGGTTTAAGAGGCTGGTAAGAGACTGTCCACACAATGGCTTACCAGACTGCTTGTAAATGGAGATTTTTTACCAAGGACTAGACCCTACTTTGCAGACCGCTGCCAATGCGGCAGCAGCTGGTGGTCTGCTTCACAAAACATATGAGGAGGCCAAAAATATACTTGATCGCATTTCCAAAAATCACGAAGACTGGCGAGAAAGCGATCAAAGATTAAGAATCAAAGATAGTGACGTGAACAACGGGGCCATCACATCTCTTCAGAACCAAATGACTACGATGATGAGTTCGATACAAGGCATCGCAATTAATAGCACGGGAGCGAAAAAGGGACAAGTCAACACAATTGCTCAAACAACCGCAAGTTGTGTCATCTGTGGAGATGCTTATCCGATGGAAGAATGCCCAGGAAATCTGCAGTCAGAATGCTTCATAAAGAATAATCCCTATTCCGATATGTACAACCTCGGGTGGAGAAACCACCCAAATTTTGCGTGGAAAAATCAACAACAAAGCTTTCAACCAGTGGCGCAAAAAAAAAGGCCACCCCAATTTTTCTCGTGAACCAACGTCCAACGCATAACCAAGCCAGCAATTCGCAGACACCGCAATCTTCATCGTTAAAGAGCTTGTTGAAGTAGTACATTGAGAAGAACGAATCAGTGCTTCAAAATCAAACAACGTCCATCCGAAATCTCAAAATTCAGCTAGGACAAATTGCGGGCGAGCTCAAAAATAGACCACGGAGTTTTTCCGAGCTCAACTGAGCTGCCTCGCAACACTGAGGGTACAGGGGAACAATGGTTAGCAGTATCCTTGCTAAGCAAAAAAATGACTGCGGAAGTAGGGGAGGAACCCATTACGACCAACTTGAATGTAGTAAAAACCAAGGACCCATTGATTTATAATTCGAAAAAGCCCGAGAAGATGAACCCCGAAGTTGCGTCCACCCTTAAGCCTTTAGAACGTGAGACAGAAGAAGTCCAGCAACCACCAGTCCCACAAAGATTGAAAGAGAAACAAAATAATGAAAACAAGATCACGACAGTGGCAGTAACGCAAAATACCATGATCCCACCAAAAATGTGCGACCCAGGAATTTTCACGATACCATGCTCCATTGGAGGGGTCTACAGTGGCCAAGCACTATGCGATTTTAGGGCGATTATAAACGTAATACCGCTATCAATCTTCAGACGATTGAATATAGGCAAACTCACGCCCATGACGGAGACTCTTCTGCTTGCGAACAAATCCCGAATACATCCTGAAGGAGAGTTGAAAGATGTCGCAATCTCAATTGATATATTCATCTTGCCGGTAGACCTCATCATTTTGGATTATAAAGTGGACGAAGATGCGCCCATCACATTGGGACGACCATTCCTCTCAACCGATCGTGCTCAAATTGATGTGCACAAGGGGGATATTGTGATGAACATTAACGGGGAAAAGCTCTGAATTAAGCAGTCAAAATTCCAGAGGACAGAGAAAAGAAGAAAAAGTCGACGTGGACGTAAAAAGTCCAGCTTATACCACAAAATAAGCAATCCCTGAGTTATTATGCAGTTCAACCTCATCAGGGACGTAATCCTTTTGAATATCCTTTTTCTACATCAATACTTCATGAACTTTTATCACCTTGTTATTTTTTGTTATCGCATATTTACTTCTAATATATATATATATATATGCGATCGTGCTGAACGATCGTGGTAAACGATTTTGTTAACTCTATTTTTAAAATATTATTTGACCCTTTCAATGTGTTTCTTGCAATGATCGAGGTAAACAATTGCGGAGGCGTTATACGAAGATGCAGCTACTTTATTTTGTCACCGCAATGCAAAGAAATGAGATCGCCGCAAAGCAGGATGCGTCAACAAATAATGCAGGCGACAACGCAAATTTGGGGGTTGTATTTTCCCTTGTCTTTATTCCAAAATTTGCACTTTCGCATTGCATTTTAATTTTGAAAGTTTTATCACCGCATCCTCTTTGTTTACCGCAATCATTGAACATTGATCAATTTAGTAAGTCACCGCATACTTTCTCTTTGCCAATTATGATTTCAATGATGAAACACATGCTTCTATTTCTTCATATACACTAGAATCAAATTAATTTTAGGACAGTCACCTCATGAAATATTTCTAAAAGTTAGTGGTTTGCTAGCTTTCTTTCAAACTGACCTTTTACCAAACTTCCTAAGAACATCGCACGACTTCCTTCAATCTTTTGGCAATGAGGACATTGCCGCATTTTAAATTTGGGGGTGAGGAATTGATTTTCGACCTTGTTATTTTTAGCTCTATAAAAAAAATCATAACGTTGCGATCGAATCCTACTCGTAGTTGGATGTTCACATGACACATGTGGGGAAAAGCTAAAACGAAGGTAGGAATCGTGATCAATGCATAAAAAAAATGACCGCAACTCCGCTGCCAAATGGGTATGAGTTTAGTCTGAGAAAGAGCGCCTTGCTCGTAGTTGGATGTCTTCATGACATATGTGGGGGCAAGCCAAAACGAAGGTGAGGCACTTAGATCAGCACAAGGTCAGAGAAAAAAAAAACATAATGTCTAAAATAAGGAAGGATTAAAAAAAAATCATTTAACACCCCAGTGAAAAAGTTTTTTTTGAAAGAAATCATGCAATGTCCTAGAATCTAGTAAAGTCTTTTTTAAGGTTAAACTTGCGGTCACTAAATTTTAGAAATATTTTAAGAAGAGACCTGAATAAGAATTAAGGAAATTTGGGTGTATAGGATTTGAAGGAAGCATCCTTAAGAAATCTAGGAAAAGAAATTGCGGTCGACTTTCTAAAAGAAATTTTTTGCTTATGCTTGAGGACAAGCATTGTTTAAATTTGGGGGTGTGATAACGCGCAAAAATGCACGTTATTACAGTGCTAAGTTATTAAATAGTGCAGGTTGGCATTGATAAAATATGTAAGATTGCGTCCAAAAAGTATTAAGTTCATAATATTGCGGTCGCATGTGTCCATCTCATGAAAACAGTTAAGTTTTATATTTTTGTGCAGAATATGGTTGACGCAAGGTTTTGCGGTGATTTGTGCTCGCAAATATCTACTCAAGAAGGATTGCTGCATAGAGCCGGAGCAACTAGGTGGGCGCATCTGTGTGAAAAGTGTAATGGGTTTGGATTGATGATATAAATTTCTCACAATAATGCGATACTACTTCGAGTTATGCATTAATTATGGATGTTCATGTAGTATGCCATACGTTGTCATAAGTTTCCTTACGATGGAACCAAGTGTAATTTCACCGCAAGTTTCTCGGTGTGATCCAAGGTCAAACACGGGGAATGGTTTAGGTTATTGTGGTATGTTCATGATACATGCGACCAGGTTTTCAATCTTTAAAAGTATGTTTGTACAAGTATATAAATTTCAATAAAATAAAGGAAAGCAGTAAAGATGCGATAAAAACATAAAAATACAATAAACCTAAAGTAGATGATACAAGATACAGATTTCATGTACAAGATGCTGGGATTAAGGTTGGCTGTGAAAGTTATGCAAAGACATGGGATGCAGCGATAAGTCTTATGAACAGAATAGAAATAGAGAGACAAATAATACAGACAACGCAAGTTCTTAATTGGATTGAAGGTACAAATATTGTTCCTCTCTTCTCTTGGCGTACACCTTTTAGTGATCGGCCGCGCTCCCATATGCCTGTGGTGAAATAGAGACTAACGTAATGAATGCAAGGTTGCTTCCAAGTCTGGAAGTACTACTCGCTTTAGTTAACACATTCTTTTGACTTTCTCTCGATAGATCAGAATGACACCTTCACTTCTACTCTCAAGGTGAAGATGCCGCCTAGCATGTTTTAGCTAAACGTATTTTATATCTTTAATACAGATTAAGTTCTTAGTGATTCATATTGCTTATCAGGGGGTTAAGAGACATCATGGAGAAAGTGATTGGTGGGTGAACGGAAATAGACAGAGAATGGTAAATGGAATTTATCAAAATATTTAATATTTCTACTAAGCGTTTGATACATGGTGTGTGAATGAAGAAATAAAGAAAACATGAAATACATAATGAAAGAGAGATAGAATAGATACAAACAAGTGCCAATGTCTTGGCACAGATTTAATTGAGATCTGCTTGCCGGATAGGATGGATTTGATGGTAGGAAGAACTTCCCTCTCAGGCTTGCTCTATTGGTAGCAGGGATCTTTGCATAGGGCTTCCAATTGGGAGTTTGGTAGGTTGGATCTGAGATGCACCTCTCGGCCTTATCTCGTCTTCTTCCCAGATTTCTTCTCTTAGGCATTCAGCTCAGCCTTTTCTCTACAATCTAACAACATTTAGCCCCGTATCAAGTAGCATCCATTTTCTCTGAAATCAATGGGGTATTTATAGGTGCAGATCTTTGATTCCGGCCTTGTGGTCCCCACTCATGGTTATGGTAATTCCGAAGATGGAGGGATATTATTCCTTCTATTATGCAATCAGACCGTCAATTCTGCACAACCGTTAGTTGTACACGTGTCTCAATCCTCCGCTCTTGCATTGCTCAGCTGCATCTTTCGATCATAGGTTCACATGCAGTGTTTTTTTTTTTTTTATTACATCATGCGATTGAAGCACAGCTCTCGAATCGACTGTCGCATTGCGTCGTTATTGTTGTAATCATCTCTTCATTGTTGATTGATAGGCGCAATGTGACAGAGATGCGTTGATTAGTCTATCGGAGCCTTGAGCACAAGCAGTGACTTGGTCTCCTTCAAAACAGTGTAAAGTTCGGCTTGTTTTCCATCTTTTCGGTGTTAGTGGGTGTAATCGCAAACATTTATAATTATTGCAATACTAGGCTAATTTTCATACAATTGGTGCATAATTACTAAATTTTGGCCACAGTATCTAGATAAGGTGGTATAAATAACTTGTATTTCTACAAGTTATCAAAAATCATAATAAATCATGATGGGATAGAAAGCTGATGAAGGTCGATTCTGAATTAAGTTGACAAGCCGCTAACGAACTACTGTAGCAAGTACACTCAACTTTTCGGTGACAAATATTCTGCGCATCAGACAGAGAATTAATGCCATCCCATCAGTGAAATCATAAGAGATAAGAAGCCTTCCACCCAGTAGCTCTATAAATACAGAAGGTAACCTTCAGTGAAGGGGTTCGTTCAGTTCGTCGAGTTCGGCAGTTAAATAATTTTCTCCATAGTTAGAGTAGCCTTATTCTTAGTTTTTTCTTTTATTTTAGAAGGCGAAAGCGAGAGAAGTGAGATTGTACCGAGAGATCATTACGGTAAACTTGGAAGAGTGTCGGAAGCGTCAAGAACAGAGAGAGGGCCAACTCCTGCGGAAGCAGAAACATCTTTTGAGCATAATACAGTGTAAAAGCCTTGGGAAACAAGGAATTGCTACCTGGCTCTCTATCTTTATCTTCCATTGTCATTTTGTACCCTGAACTTATCTATAGAAATGGAATCTACATCTTTATGTCTGTTCACTCTCTGTTTATTATGCATGAGTAGCTAAATCTGTTGAATGGGTTGAGAAGCACATAGCTAGCATAACTAGGGATCTTCATTCTATGTGATTTTCTTGTATTATGTATGTGTCATTCATCCATTAGAGATACTTGTGAGGGAAGTCTAAGGATAGAATCTAGGCTTGGAAAAGTCAGGTTGGAATCTAGGCTTGGGAGAGTCAGATTAGAATGCATAATCAAGAGATAGGAACTTTGAAATAAGCATTGTTTGCTATTAAATCATGATTGGTTATATCCGATGGACACAGAAATATATCTGTGGTAAGAAAAGTTCAACTGTTGGTCTTTAGTGGAATGCCTGACAGTTAACGGATGGTGAATCTCATGGCTAAAAAGTTTACTCAGCTATTCACGGACCGTTGGAGCTTCGAGCCATAGGTCCATTAGGTTCCCTGGGTAGCTAGCTTGGATAAAGTCGAGAACCAATATTTGGGTTAATTTGAAATGTTCAAATTGACAAGAGGAAGTTTGATTATATATGATATAATTAGACTAGTTAATTATATATGATATAATTGGTTAAATGTATGAGATACATTATTTTTTGAAGAAAACTAGATATAAATATGATTTATATCAAGTAGAAGAGAAAATACTATAGTAAATATGATTTATATCAAGATCGGAGCTATCCAAATGCACTCATGGAACTCTTAGATATGAGATCCTTCAGTTCAGGCGTTAGACGATGGCACTTAGCGATTGTGTAGTATTTTTCTGGCGTAAGACGATGGAGCTGCACGATAGCGTTAGACACTAAGTGATCGTGTAGCGTTGTCCGACCCTAAACTATGACACTATGCGTTAGATGGAAGACACTACATGATCGTGTAGCTTGGTCAGGCGTTATGCGTTGGCTGCTACACGATAAAGGAAATGCTAAACGATCAGGCAAATGAATGACGATGGTCATCAATGCTAAATGATGAACCTTAGCGAGATATTGAGCATGGAGCGAGAGCGACCGGTTCGACCGGTTCTCTTGAGGTATGATCCGGTTCAACCTCAAATGGTTTTTTTAGCTGGTCCGGTTTAGATTTTGCTGGTCCAGTTCAGACGATTCTAGTCCGGTTCAAGCAACTTGGGTTTGGTTTGGAGGTGTTTGAGCGGCCCAGAAGCGGTTAATAAGTTATTTTGTAATAATTAGGTTTTTGTTTTCTCGTTTATGCCAAAACTAAAATCGTATCAGTTAGTCTTTAATTGTTTCTGCATGTGATATATGTTATAATTAAATAAATCTTGTATGTGCATATAGTATGCCATGTAGATTTAAAATCCCACCATAGGAAGCATGTTACATGCATTAAAAGTATGTTATAATTTGTTATAATATAGTATGCATGTTAAGGTTTCTTTTATTTAATATAATATTTATATTAAATAATAAATACCTTTAATATAACTTGTGGATGTTTAACATGTCTAAAACTTTGTAAGTTGTTATAAAATTGGGTTAGATATTTAAAATCCATAATGAAGAACAGTTGCGTGCTCACTTAGGTTAAACACTTGTTTTAATAGTTAAAATAGGTTGTTAAACTTGTAAAAATCGGGTTACAAACTTAACCGGTATATAATTCTGTCGAAGGCTAGGGGTACTTAAGTTAACGATCTACGGAACACCTCCTACCTTGGGATTATAGCCGAAGTATTGAGCATTGGTAACCGGTTTTATGAGCATACTTGAACGATGTGAGGTAATAAAATGGTTTATCGCCTAGACATTGTAGGTTTAAATCCATTTATAAGTGTTATACTTGGATAAACCACTTAGACTTATGGTTGTTTTTATTAGCCAAAAAGAACTTAGGTATAAATTTACCCGACATTTAGAACACTTTAGTAGGAGATTAATCGTTATTAGCTCTCACGTCCTTAAGAGTTCACATCGTATGATCCATGCTTGGCTTCGTGTCACTTTTACTGCGACTGCTCCATTCGAAAAGTGTTTGTATGGGTTAACAACAAGGTGAATGAGGGAAGTAGTTCATAGTAAGTGGGTGAAGGAAATTTGTCAACATTGTCCTACGGTCTCCCCCATTAGTTTGAATCGTGAGATTCCTACGTTGCGCCTGCTGTCATTTTTAGGTGGCACTAGTAGTTGTTAACCACGACAATCTCCTCAGAGGGTTGTAACATAGGATTCAGAACAACCCAAGCTTCAGTAAAATGAATAGGGTCTTATAATTCTGTCTTAGGTATTGTCTTCTATTTCGGGTGCATATTCATACCGTTCTATACGATCTGAAAATGACAGGTGTACACTTACAAGAATTACTAATTGTTAGTAAAGATATTGACCGAAAATGATAACCAAAAGAACTATCGAAATATGAGTTATTCTAGAGATAGTATTTGGTCAAGAATTGTCTTGCTTCTATGAAGGAATTCTTGACTACCCCTCGGTAGCAATTTGTAACGACCCAACCTCCTAGGACTTAAGTTAGGCCGTTACTAAATACATGCATGCATGGAACTTAAAACGACACTCGGTTATGGCAAAATCAATGCTAATTAAATAAGGTAAGTTCAAAAGAGTTTCATTAAATTCAAATACTAAATCAATAGTAGGGTACCCATAAATCATAAAGGATATAAAATGAGTCTGAAAAGCGATTCTTAAAGTAAGTTTTAAACATCAAAACTAAAAGTTAAGAGAAACATGAAAAGAACGCTCAATTTCATGATGCGGAAGCATAAAAACTAGTCCCAATGGCTCGATCACGAATTCCACTTGGCCATCGCCAGTGCATCTCTACCCTTACCTGAAACAACAACATGAGAAAGAATGAGTATAAAATACTCAGTAAGTAACCCCACTACTGGGGTTAGGCTGGGCATCTATGTCATCTAGATACCCACCTCTTGTGAAACTTATAAACTGCTCTAGTCCTCATGGGACACATATGCACATGAAACAAGAAGGAGATTGAGTCCTATCCTACTATAGTTAAGTATGCGCACTACCTCTATTGAATCTAGAAGGAGACACAAACTGGTGAATCCCGAAGGAGACATAAACTGGTGAATCCCGAAGGAGACACAAGCTGGTGAATCCGAAGGAGACACAAATTGGAGAATCCCGAAGGAGAACAAACTGGTGAATCCCGAAGGAAACATAAACTGGTGAATCCGGAAGGACACACAAACTGGTGAATCCCAAAGGAAACACAAACTGGTGAATCCTAAAGGAAACACAAAAACTAATGGGCATCTAACTAATCAGTAAAGACATTTGCACAGTCTCGACATCATAATAATCACTGTACAAATCTATGACTTACATATAAACCTCAACATCATGGCTCTACAACATATATATATACCTCAACATCATGGTTCTATGACGTAAATGTGTACCTCAACATCATCAGATCAAATACAACCATGGAAGCACATACCATTTCATACTAGCATTCAAGTGTCTATGTGCATAAATAAATAATTCGGATCTCATAACAGAACATACTTTAATCATGTTATACTATCAATCTTTCATGTTGTCATTCTGTCATAACCTTCATTTAACATGCTAGCATACATCTAATGCCTAGCCTGTGGGCAGTTCTAGTAGTAAGATTACTTACCTTGATATTGGGTCGAACTAAAAAGCAATTGAATCTTTGTGAAATTCTTGAATCCTTAATCAAGCCTAAACATAACCCAAGCTTTAAAATTAATAGTTAAGGCCAAATTCCAAACACCCAAATATTTCCAGATAACCTTACCTAAGGTGTGGTCCAATTCGAATTCACCTTCCAAACCACTAATTTTAAGTCCAAATAATTAGCAAACCAAACTCTTCTTTATCTTGAATGAAATTCTTGAATCAACCCTCTAATCATAATTTGAAATTAGGCTTACATGATTAAAGCTTGAATCAAATACATACTTCACTACTAATGTCTCAAATAAATTCTCCATACGTAGCTTCGTCAAAAATCACTTCCAAATGACTTTACCAAAATTTCTCAACAACCAAAATTAATCCACAAGAGGGTAATCAAAGCATAAAACTTACCAAAACTCGCTAAAACAAACTCCAACATCACTGAACAACACCTCAGTACCTTCACAAACTTGGATCAAAAGTTGAAACACAATGGGTATCAACCAATTGATCCCAAAAGTAAATGAGTATTCAAGAATCAACCGAAAACAAACCCAAACGGCAGAAATCTTACCCAAATCGAACAATGATCCAGTGATGGCAAAAGCGAACAATGCTTGAGCAGTGGTGGACGAAGGTCATGAAGAAGAAACTGACGCAGCGGCTTTGGGCGGCGTCGAAGGGGCTCACGAACGTGAGGAAGAAAATGAGGTGGGGTTTGACTTTTTATATATATAAAAAAAACAATAACAGTAATAATAATAAAATAAAAAAGGAAGTAAATATAATTACATTTAATTCATTTCCATTTTATACTATTAAATTCCTTTCCGTTTCAAAAGAAAATTAATTCCTACCATTAATTTTTCATTTGAATTTCAAATTGAATAATTTCAACGTTAATACATTAATTTTCAAATTTAATAATTTCAACGTCAATCCATTAATTTTCAAATTAAATAATTTCAACGTCAATCCATTAATTTCCAAATTAAAGAATTTGAACGTCAATAATTAAATTTTCGCAATTACACTTAAGTCCAAAAATTCTAAAAATGCCCTTAATTAATAAAAATTACTGAAATTACATAAATAATAAAAATTCGAGATGTTACACAATTGTTCTGAATCACTTAAGTATTGTTGCAAATAAATAATGGTTATGGGTACATTATTATTACCTTGCTAAAACATAATTGGATTTAAAAGCAATTCACTTATAGAATTTCTTTTAAGCGATTGTTCACTTTTCACCAACGCGCGCTCTCTATTTCTTTTGGACAACCATTGAACTCTTCAAACAATGAAAACAATTTTCATTTTAATTCATCGATTACAATAACCGACTCATTCCCACTAACCCACGTCCAAATGTGATTTTTGGATTAATTATCATATAATTAACTAATTAATTAATAATAAATATAATCATTGTAACATTGATTTGATGAATGTTTCTATCTTAGGCATACGCATAGTGATATATGATGTATGAGACAAGTCCATGCGATACTATTTCTAGATATGCGTTAATTATGAGAACCTTGTAGTATACTATGCCTTGTCACAAGTTTCCTTGCATTGGAACCACCGCAAGTTTCTCGGTGTGATCCAAGGTCAAACACAGGGACTGTTTGAAGTTATTGCATTATGTTTGTGATACATGCGACCAGGGGTTTTTCAATTTATAAAAGATGTTGTGTACAAGAATATAAACATGCGATAAATTAAAGTAAAGCGGTAAAATGCAATAATAAAATAAATTGCGATAAAGTAAACCTAAGCTAAGATGATACAAGATATAGGTTTCATGATACAAGATACCGAGGTTGAGGCTGACTATGAAGATTTTACAAAGATCGCCTTATGCGATGGCAAGTCTTATGTGTGAAGCAGAAAAAGAAAAGATAACTAATATAGACATCGCAAGTTCCTTATTTGCGATAAAGGTATAAGTACGATTCCGCTTTTCCCTTGGCGTACACCTCTCGGTGATCAGACGCGTTTCCACGTCTTTGTGGTGAAATAGGGACGAATGTACAAACACAAGGTTGCTTCCATCTCTGGAAGTACTGCTCGCTTTAGTTAACGCATTCTTCTAACCTTCTCTCGACAGATCAGAATGGCATCTTGACTTATGCTCTCACAGGTGAAGATGTCGCCTAACATGCCTTAGCTAAATGCATTTATCCTTTATCACATATTAAGTTACTCGTTTAATCCATATTAATTACCAAGGGATTAAGAAAACTTCATGAAGAAAACGATTAACGGGTGAACGGAAATAGACAGAAAAGTGGTAATGGAAATGATCAAGACATTCAATAACATTCTTTAGCGTCTGATACATGATTTGTGAATGAAGAGATTAAGAAGATGAAATACAGTTGATGAATAGAGTTAGAAAGGATGAGCTTCCCTCTCAGGCTTGCTCAACCGGTATCAGGGATCTAAGCACAGAGCTTCACGGTGGGGATTTGGCAGAATCGCTCTGAGACTCACCTCTCGGCATTGTCTCTTCTTTTCTCGGATTTCTTCCGATCAGTACTCAGCTCAACCTTTCTCTCAATAATCTAGCATCAGTTTGCCCTCGTATCAAGTATATTTTTCACTGAATTCTATGGGGGTATTTATAGGTGAAAAGCTTTGACTTTTGACTTGTGGACCCCACTTCTTGTTAAGGAAATTCCAAAGATGGAGGAATAAATATTTTTTCTATTATGCAATCAGACCGTCAAATCTGCACAACGGTTAGTTGTACACATGTCACAATCCTCCACATTTGCGTTGCTGAGCTGCATCTTTCAATCGGGTGCTCACATGCGGTGTTGTTTTTATTATCGTATGCGGTTGAAATTCAGCTCTGGATTGACTGTCGCATTGTGCTGTCATTGTGTTAATCGTCTCTTCATTGTTGATTGATGGGCACAATATAATGGAGATGCATTGTTCAGTTTCTCGTTGAGCCTTGATCGCAAGCGGTGACTTGGTTTCCTACAAAATAGAGTAGAAATATCCTCTTCTACCAACATAATGATGTTTGTGGGTGTAATTGCGATAATTTATTATTATTGTATTTCTAAGCTAATTTTCATACAATCAACGCATATTTACTCTCTTTTGGCCGCAATATCTAAATAAGGTAGCATAAATAACTTGTATTTCTACAAGTTATCACACCCCTAAATTTAGATATATGCTTGTCCTTAAGCATATCTTCTACCAAGACAATAATGCTCAATTTTTATCCTATATATTTGCATCAATTGGTTGCTCCGAATGTTACACTTAGTCACATTATTTGACATCGCAATTTCCTCCTATCCTTGCTAATTCTTAACAAAGCCCTACTTTATTCTTCTATATAACAAATTTTTGCTCAAAAATACTTTTCTAGTTTTTAAAATAGAATGTTTATCTCTTCTTTGTCAAAACAACTTGATGCGTCCGTATGCTGTGGTCAAAACTTTTGCATCATTTATTAGAGACTGTTGGTCATGGTTATACCCTTCGTTTTGGCTTGTTCCCAAAGGTGTCATGCGAGCATCCAACTACAGTTATGTGCCAATCTCAACTTTAACTCATGATATTCAAAGGAGTTGTCTCTTGCATTCTTTATTTTTATATATATTTTTTCTCATTTTCATACTGCGTTGTTCTTGGAAACCCACCTTCGTTTTGGCTTACTTCTATGAGTGTCATACGAATATCTAACTACGAGCAGGCTTCTTTCACAAATAAACTCTTATTAGGTTGGGAACATTTTTGAGGTTTTCCCTTGCGCTGACATTGGAGTTTTGCATAAATTTTATTTATTTATTTATTTATTTTAGAAATTGAATGCATTTTCTTAATGACCGCATTCTTGATCTTATCTTCTCAGACCTTCCCCACCCCTAAATTTAAAGATGAGTAAGGTCCTCATTGCGTTGTTTGGATAGACTAGACAAACCATTAGAAGAAAATTTTCAAAAAGAAGATTTGAGCAAAACTTTCAAAGATGAAAGGTAAAGTACGGCTAAACTAAGAATTAACTAAGTGTTAGTCAGAATTTACAAAGTGTGGGACATGTTTCTAAGTATAAACATATATTACATCATGGCAGCGCAATAAAGATCGCAAAAATAAAAGATCAGAACATCGTAAATATTGACAAAGGATGATAAAGAGAAAGGCATAGGCAAAAAGTAGAGTGAATATGTACTCATTTGTATTGAAAATTAACAAAGTATAAATAATTACAAATGAACGCAATACAAAAATTTTTGCCTGTACAAGGATCAAAGAATTAAGATGTTATCTTTTTGAATTTGATTCAGACGGGTGCATGATAAAAATTAACACCGCGCTTCTATTAACGCAGATACATTTTTGCTGAGGACGGACAACAATGCATGTACTCCCGCAACACACCCCTTAATTCAACACATTTCTAGAGGATTGGGCGCACGGTATTTCTACCAACGCATCACTACCTCAACATAGTGCCTTTTCACTAAGGAGGGGCAAAGAATACATACGCGCGTAACACATCCCTCAACGCAATGCATTTGGGTGTAATGGACGCAAGGTGACTCTAGTTATCCCGCAATGCATCCATCATTCCGTTTCATACCATTTGTTATTTTTCTTTTCAATTCATCCAAAATACAAGTTGAAAAGACTTTACGGTGTAATGTTTCATCCAACCATTCACAAGAATTTACGAACGGTGCTACTAATGTATACAAATTAAAGGAATTAAACATGACATGTAAAATTAAATTAAAGAGAATTACAGAAAGCATTAAATGCTACTTCTAGGAAGTGGTAAATACGTGATTTAGGAAGCAATAAAGGAAAACTGTAAAGAAAGCAAATAAACATAGATAGGGATTTTGATTGAAAGAAGTTCTCAGAATTACCGATCGCTTCTCCTGCAAGCAGTTTAATCCTACTTGCTCAAGTCAATGGTATCCATGCATCACTCGAAGTTGCCTCCGTAATACGGCTTAATCCATTGACCATTGACTTTAAACGCATTGTTCCCGTCTAAAGTTGTTAGTTCTATTGCGCCCTAAGGAAAGATAATCTTGATTTTGAACGGCCAAGGTCAGCGAGACTTCAACTTTCCTGGGAACAATCGCAAACGAGTGTTAAATAATAATACTTGTTGAGCTTTGGTGAATGTCCGGTCATTTATGTGGTCGTCATGCCACTTCTTGGTTTTCTCCTTATAGATCCTGGCATTTTCATAGGCGTTCCTTTGCCATTCGACCAATTGATTCAATTGCAGCTTCCGGACTTTCCCTGCACTTGCTAAATCAAACTTCAGCTTCTTGCATGCCCACATCGCCTTATGTTCCAAATCGAGCAGCAGATGACAAGATTTTTCAAAGACCAGGGTGTACGGGGACATGACAATTAGTGTTTTATAGGCAGTCCTATATGCCCACGGTGCTTCATCAAGCTTAGGTGACCAATCCTTCCTGGAAGTATTGACTACCTTATCCATGATGGTTTTGATCTCTCGGTTAGAAATCTCTGCCTACCCATTAGTCTATGGGTGATAAGCAATCGCAACTCGATGACTGACGTTAAATTTAGTCAACAGGTTGATAAAATGAGAGCCCTCATCATTAAGGCCCCTGGCGTCCCATATCGAGCAAAAATATTCTTTTTAAGAAACTTCACCACTGTGGCCGCATCGTTCTAGGCACATGCGATGGCCTTAACCCATTTTCATACGTAATCAACCGCGACCAGGATATAGTGATGACCTTCTGATGGTGGAAACGGGCCCATGAAATCAATTCCCCAAACATCAAATAATTCCACCTCTAAGATTGACGTCAGTGACATTTCATTCCTTTTCGACATATTCCCCGTTCTCTGACATTTTTCGCATTGCACAACATGGGCATGGGCATCTTTAAACAATGTTGGCAAGAAATAGCCATACATCAGGACCTTTGCTGCGATCTGTTGCCCCCCAAAATGTCCTCCATATGGGGACTCATGACAAAGCTCTAGAATGTTCTCTTACATTTTTCGTGCTCAGGAATGCATCAACATAATATGTGATCAGATCTGAGTCAATATAGGAATGGATAGTCCCAAAAATAAAATTTGACATCATATCTTAGCTTTTTCTTCTGCTGGTAAGTATAGTCATCTAGTATTTGACCACAAACGATGAAATTCACAATATCCGCATACTCGGGAACATTAATGCCTACTAACATCAGCAGCTCATCGGGGAATCTTTCTTCAATATCGTTTTCTTTCCCTTGAATCTCGCAATTCTCCAATCTTGACAAATGATCCACGACTTGGTTCTCGATGTCCTTCGGGTCCTTGATCTCCAGGTCAAACTCTTGCAGGAGCAACACCCACCATATAAGCCTAGGTTTTGCATCCTTCTTTGTCATCAGATATTTGATCGCAGAGTGATCCATATACACCACAACGTTTGTTCCGATTAAGTACTGTCGGAATTTCTCCAATGCAAACACCACTGCGAGCATTTCCTTTTCTGTGGTTGTATAGTTCTCCTGCGCATCATTCAATGTTTTACTCGCATAATAAATAGGATGCAATAGCTTGTCCATGCGCTGACTCAAAACTGTGCCCATAGCATATCCGCTAGTGTCGCACATCAACGTAAATGGTTGCATCCAATCCGACGCAATCAAAATGGGTGCGGAGATGAGTGCATCTTTCAATGTGTTGAATGCTTTGGTGCACACATCATCAAAATTATATTCTCGATCAGCTTCGAGGAATGCACTTAGGGGCCTTGCGATCTGGGAGAAGTTACAAATAAATCTTCTATAAAAACCCAGTGTGTCCCAGAAAGCTCCTAAGTGTTCTCACGTTCACTGGTGGGGGTAACTTTGAATTTGCATTGATCTTTGCCTGATCAACTTCCAATTCTGCTTTAGAGATTTTGTGACCTAGAACTATTCCTTCTTCCACCATAAAGTGGCATTTTTCCCAGTTCAGAACAAGATTTTTTGCCACGCATCTCTTCAAGACCTTTTCAAGGTTAGATAGGCAGGAGTCATAATTATTGCCGAAAATTGAAAAATCATCCATGAATACCTTGACTGACTCCTTCATGTAATCTTAGAATATTGCCATCATGCAACGTTGGAAAGTGCCTGGCGCATTGTAAAGTCCAAATGGCATGCGTCGGAATGCAAACGTACCAAATGGGCACGTGAATGTTGTCTTATCCTGATCTTCCAGCGCAATCGCTATTTGATTGTACCTTGAATAGCCATCAAGAAAATAGAAAAATTCATTCCCCACAAGTCTGTCTAGCATCTGATCAATGAACAGGAATGGGAAGTGGTCTTTTTTAGTGGCCAAGTTTAACTTGCAATAATCCATGCAAATTCTCCACCCCGTAGTTGTTCTTGTGGGAATTAATTCATTCTTGTCATTGGTAACAACTGTCATCCCCCCTTTCTTCAGAACACACTACACTGGGCTTACCCAACTGCTATTAGATATTGGGTAAATGACACCTGCGTCCAGCCACTTTACTATTTCCTTCTTCACGACCTCCCTCATGGCAAGGTTCAAGCGGCATTGCCTTTCTACTGACCTGTCTTTCCTTCTTCCAGACAAATCTTGTGCATACAATACGAGAGGCTGATTCATTGAATGTCCGCCAAGGTCCATCCTAAGGCCTTTGCGTTATTTCTTGGATCTGGATGAGCGCATCTTCTTTCTCCTTACTCAGTGATGTGGAAAGGATAACCAGTAACGTGTTGTTACTTCCTAAGTAAGCATACTTAAGGTGCACGGGCAGCAGCTTTAACTCGAGCACAGGCGCTTTTTCCAAAGATGGCTTAATGCATTATGATGTCCATTTAGATAACTTGAGCGGTTCAAAATTTGATTCAACATGAATTGCAGCACAGTCCTCCTTCAACATTGCGCCGATTTCAAAATCTTCTTCCTCCAGCTCCTTTAGGGGTTCCTGCCAAGGTTTTTCCCGCAGTTCCTCAATATATTGGCAATTTTCCATATTACCTAGGTATTTCAACGCATTGAATACGTTGAATTTTACTTCCTAATCGTCGACCCTGATGGTCAATTCTCCTTTCTGCACATCGATCAGTGCTCGCCATATTGCGAGAAATGGGCGACCAAAGATGATAGGGACTTCTCTGTCAGCTTCGTAATCCAATATGACAAAATCAGTCGGAAAGATAAACTTGTCCAGCTGCACGAGTACATCCTCTATCTTTCCCTCAAGATGCTTTATCGATCTATCGGCTAACTGTAATGTGATAGTGGTTGGTCTCGCATTGCCAATATCTAGCTTCTTAAAAATCGACAGAGGCATTAGATTTATGCTTGCCCCTAAATCGCACAACGCGTTCCCGACCATCTTCCCTTCTATTGTGTAGGGCAATGTAAAACTCCCAGGTCCTTCATTTTGGTGGGGATATTGTTTTGAAACAGCACGCTGCATTCATATGTTAATGCAACTATTTCATTTTCCCCGATCTTTCTTTTATTGGCCAGGATATCCTTGAGAAATTTTACATAACTCGGCATCTACTCTAGTGCTTCTATTAAGGGAATGTTAATGTTCAGCTATCGGAGAACGTCCAGAAACCTCTAAAATTGTTTGCTATCATCTTTCTTCTTCAGCCTGGACGGGAAGGGTGGAGGATCCCGCCTTACTTCTTATTCACTTGGTTGTTTGTTGAGGTCCTGTGCTTGCTGTGTTTCATTAGTTGGAGGTTGCGTTGATTTAGAATTCATGTCTTGAGGAGCTTCATATTTTGTAGGTGAACTCACTTCTGAACTGGTACTTTTTCCACTCTTAGTTGATTGGTCATCATCAACAGTCAAATCTACTGGTGTTGTTGTCGCATCTGGGACTTATGGAATAGAGGCTGTTGTTTTGCCACTTCTTAATGTCATTGCATGACATTGTTCTTTACCTCATGGCCCCGATGCTCTGCTATTCCACATACCAGGCGCTTTCTTCTTTAATTCCCTCGCAAGCTGATCAATCTGCTCTTCTAGTTCTTTAAGAGAGTCAGCTTCCGATTGTCTCATTGCCTCGCTCTTTTCAATATAATGCTTCAATGATGTCTCTAGAGACGAGGTACTGCAAGAGGTGTCATATAAGAACAGTTGGTCACAGGGTGGTATACCTTGAGAATTACCTGGTATAGTTCGGTGTAATGAAGATCTGAGGGTTGCCTCTATCCCCTTGATAACTGTCCTAATAGAAACTATGGCCCCCCTGGTGGTGATTCCCATCCCAACTTAAAGTTAGGTGGTCCCACCAACCAGGGTTGTAGATGTTACCAAACGATTCATCGTAGACAAAATATATGGGTTGTTGATTCCATGGGCAGACTTCTACTGGATGTCCCTCTCCACATTGGATGCAATTTATTGCTGATCCTTGAGAGAGAGTTCTCTGTTGGTTAGCCACCGTCTGGACGAGTAAGGTCATTGTGGTCATCTGATCGACCAGTGCGCTCATTGTATCAATTGACACATAGGAACTTTCTACTCTTCCTTGCTCTAGACCTCTCACCTCAAGCCCGGTATCAATCCACTCATCAGAATGTCACGAGATGCGATCCAAGATATTCTTTGCTTCCGTATATGATCTGTTCATTAATCCTCCTTCTACGGAGGCATTGGCAACTACTTGCGTTGATTGGTCTAAGCCATTGTAAAAGGTTTCCATCAGAATACTATCGGGAATCCCGATATGCGGAAAACTCTTCAGTAACTGTCGGAATCGCACCCAGGTGGTGCTCAAGGTTTCATAACCCTTCTGTTCAAAATTCAGCACATCCCTCCATCTCCTTGCATTAATGGCTGGAGGGAAGAATCTATTCAAGAACTTATCAACCAACTGCTCCTATGCATTAATCTCGTTTGGCTCTAACGACTGAGCCCATTGTCGATGACTTTATAACGAGTTCGGTATGTATGATATTAAATGCTCATAATGATGTGATACTACTACTAGTTATGCGTTAAATAGGGATTGCTCAGGTAGTATGCCCTGCATTGTCACAAGTTTCCTTACGATGGAACCAAGTGTAATTCCATCGCAAGTTTCTCGGTGTGAACCGAGGTCGAACATAGGGAAGTGGTGTCGGTTATTGTAGTATGTTCATGGTATATGCCATTGGGTTTTTAATTCTTTATAAAAGGTGTGTATAGTATGTAAATTGCAGTAAAATAAAGGAAAGCGGTAAAAACGTGATAAAACATAAAAATACAATAAACCTAAGCTAGATGTTACAAGATACAAGCTTTATGTGCAAGATACTAGGATTAAGGCAGGATGTGAAGGTTGTGCAAAGACGTGGGATGCGACGACAGGTCTTGTGAACCGATTAAAAAGAGAAAGATAAGTATTACAAACAACACAAGTTCTTAATTGAATTGAAGGTATAAATACCATTCCGCTCTTTTCTTGGCGTACACCTCTCAGTGATCGGCCGCGTTTCCCACATGTCTGTGGTGAAATAGAGTTTAACGTAATGAATGGAAGGTTGCTTCCATGTCTGAAAGTACTACTCGCTTTAGTTAATGCACTCTTCTGACCTTCTCTCGATAAATCAGAATGACATCTTCACTTCTGCTTTCGTAGGTGAAGATGTCGTCCAGCATGCTTTAGTTAAACGTATTTTATAAGTTTAATACATATTAAGTTCTTGATGATTCATATTGCTCATCAAGGGAATAAGAAAACATCATGAAGAAAGTGATTAATGGGTGAACGAAAATAGACAGAGAATGGTAAACGAAATCTATCGAAACATTCAATATTTCTACTAAGTGTTTGATACATGATGTGTGAATGAAGAGATAAAGAAAATAGGGAATACAATGAAAGAGAGATAGAACAGATACAATCTGGTGACAATTTCTTGTCACAGATTCGATGGAGATCTACTTGTCGAATCAGATGGTTTCGATGGTAAGAAGAGCTTCCCTCTCAGGCTTGTTCCATCGGTAGCAGGGGTCTCTGCACAGAGCTTCAATCGGGTATATGATAGGTCAGATATGAGATTTACCTCTCGGCCTTATCTCATTCCTTCCCGGATTTCTTCTTTTCAACACTCAGCTCAGCCTTTTCTCTCTAAAATCTTACAGCACTTAGCCCAGCATCAAATAGCATATTTTTCTCTGAAATCGTTGAGGCATTTATAGAAGTAGATCTTTAACTCCGGCCTTGTGGTCCCTACTTGATTGTTATGGTAATTCCACAAATGGAGGGATATTATTCCTTCTGTTATGCAATCAGACCATCAATTCTGCACAACCATTAGTTGTACACGTGTTTCAATCCTCCAGTCTCGCATTGCTCAGCTGCATCTTTCGATCATGGGTTTGCATGTGGGTTTTTGCTTTTATGACCGCATGCGGTCGAAGTATAGCTCTGGACCGACTATCGCATTGCACCGTTACTTCGGTAATCGTCTCTTTATAGTTGATCGACGGGCGTAATGTGACACAGATGCGTTGATTAGTTTCTCATGAGCCTTGAGCGCAAGCGGTGACTTGGTCTCCTGCAAAATAGAGTAAAGTTTGGCTTGTCCTCCATCTTTTTGGCGTTAGTGGGTGTAATTGCAAACATTTATAATTATTGTCATACTAGGTTAATTTTCATACAATTGGCGCATAATTACTAACTTTTGGCCGCAATATCTAGATAAGGTGGCATAAATAACTTGTATTTCTATAAGTTATCACACCCCCAAATTTAGATATATGCTTGTCCTTAAGCATATCTTCTACTAAGGCAATCATGCTCCATTCCTATCCTATATTTCTGCGATGATTGGTTCCTCTGAATTTTACACTTAGGCACATTACCTGACATCACACTTTCCTTCTATCCTTGCTAATTCTTAGCAAGCCTTACTTTATTCTTCTATGTAACAAAATTCTGTTCACAGACACTTTTCGAGTTTTCAAAATAGAAAGTTTATCTCTTCTTTATCAAAGCAACTTGATGTATCTATATGTGGTAAGCAAAACTTTGCGTCATTTATTCACTTAGAGACAGTTAATCCTGGTTACACTCTTCATTTTGGCTTGTCCCCACAGGTGTCATATGAACATTCAACTACGGTAGTGTGCCAGTTCTAACTTTAACTCATGATAATCAGAGGAGTTGTCCCTTGCATTTTTTTTACAACGTTGTTCTTGGAAATCCACCTTCATTTTGGCTTGCTCCTATGGGTGTCATACGAATATCCAACTATGAGCAGGCTCCTTTCACAACTAAACTCTTATCAAGTTGGGAACAATTTTGAAATTTTTTCTTGCGCTGACATTGGAGTTTTGCAATTTTTTTTTTTAACAAAAATGGACGCACTTTCTGAAAGACTACATACTTCTAATTTCATCTGCTCAAACCTTCCCCACCCCAAAATTTAAAGATGAGCAAGGTCCTCATTACGTTGTTTGGATAGACTAGACAAACACTTAGAAAAAAATTCCAAAAAGAAGATTTGAGTAGGACTTCGAAAGATAAAAGGTAAAGTACTGGTAAACTAAGAGTTAACTAAGTATCATGATATATTTAACCGATTAGAATCAAACATGTCATATTTTATAAATGTAAATCCTCACAACCCATTAAATAGGAGTGTTGGCTTTTTGTTAGTCAGAATTTACTAAGTACAGGAAATGTTTCTAAGTGTAAACATATAATATATCATAGCAAAGCAATGAAGATCGTAAAAATACAAGGGTAAAAATATAGCAAAGATTAACAAAGGAAGATAAAGAAAGAGGCACAGGCAAAGAGTAGAGTGAATTATGTACTTTGATTGTATTGACTATTAACAAAGTATGCGAATATAATAAAATGGTCGCATTATAAACAAAATTTTCTCATGCCTGTACAAGAGTCAAAGAATTTGGTAAAGTTAAAAAAAAGTAATAAAAGAATTGAATGCAATTAAAGAATGACCGTATTAAAACTTAAAATAGAAGAATGAATAAAAACTAAGGTTGAGGAGCAGGGGGATCTGGTGGAGGGTATTGAGGCAGTGCAACAAAGCCATCGCAAAAAATGAAGTGTTACCTTAGATGTGGAGGCACCATCGGACCATGCAGATAAGTGGTAAGGAAGTTGAAGTATTCTTGATTGCGCTCCGTTATCTTCCACTGGTGTTGTAAAATCCTATGCATACTGTGCTGGATATTGATAAGTGCTTCCCTGGTGCATCAGGGTTGTCCTTCATCTGATAAAGTTCATTGATGTCTTTTGTGTTGAAGTGTACTGTCTCTCCCTTAAAAGTCACCACATCCCTATTTCTGTGTAGATGCCCACGATAGAAGTCTCACACTACCTGAGGCACGATGATGGATGGGCACTGACAGAAAGTGTCCCACTCGTGCTCCACAATGACACTTGTGATGAGATCAGGTAGCAGGGTCAGTGCAGGGTAGAAGCCCATCTCAATCAGCATGTCATCGTTCCTCTTTCTTTTAGCTGATTGCTTCTTGGTCGATGCAGGCTCGCTGCTTTCTGCTACGTCTTTGCCTCTTGCTTGTGCGAGGTGGGCTGCTTGCCTTAGTCTCTTTTCTCGCTCCTTGCACTGTTCCTTTTTCTCGGGTTCAGCGAGTTCTTTGCCCTTACTTTTATACAAGCGCTTCTTGTTAGTTTCACGCTTCTTCCTCTTCTCTTCCAAACCTAGTCTTTCCTCTTCTTCCTTCTTCCTTCTTTCTTCTTCTTCCGCCTCTCTCTCTTTTCTATCAAGCTCTTCTTCAAACTGCTCAGAGGCCAGCAATAGGCACTGATCCTTTTTGCATTTCTAGATCCTTTCAAGTCGGGCAAGCTCGTTATTTCTTCGCATTTCCTCAAATTCTAATCTTCTTCTTTTGTTCCCTTCTGCGATGATGAGCTTGCCCCGCTCCATCTTTTCTTGCTTCTCTTCTTCTTCTTTTCTTCTTCTTTCCTCCTCTTCTAGTGCTAACATTAATGTTTGAGGGTCGATGCTAGACCCTTGCGGTGCATTCTCCTTACGATGCCACATTAGGAGGGTTCCCTCCATTTCTTCTCCTTCATCCGTCGCAACTAATTGTGTTGCTTCAGGTTGCGGCGGCTCCATCAACTGCGTCGTTTCCCTCTTATCCTCCCTTACGGAGGTCGACTTTCCATCCTTCTCGGGGCTTGCAGCCATCTGCTTTGCTTTTTCTTCTTCTCTCAAGCGCCTTTTCTCCTTTCGGTACAACCTTCTCTCTTTTTTCTCCTCTCTCCTCTTTTTCTTGGCCTCTTCATCTTCGTCATCATCCTTTTTCTCTTTGTTTTTTTTGGACTTATGATGATGCGATGACTCCACCTTTCCAGCCTTCTTTTCGTTTCTCTTTTTCTTCTTCTTGTCTTCTTTCTCGGCCTCTACTACCTTCTTCAATCTAGCTCTGGCTTCCTTCTTTGCCTCAGCTGCCTTCAACTCTTCCTTCTTGGCCTCTTCTGGCAGCACACCCCCTGCAATCTCCTCCATCGCAAAGTCAGGGGTTATTAACTCTATCTCCGCTTCTCCGGCCTCTTCAACTGTGATTTCATTTTCTTCTCTTTCAATGATCACAATTTCCACTTCTTCCATTTGTGGAGGCTCATCAAAAAATTTTGTGATGATGGTGGCCTCTAGAGTCTTCGGGACCAAAACATCATTCCCTTTATCTTTTTCTTCAGCCACCACATCTTCCACCACCACTACTCCATCCTTTATCGCTTCCTCCGCCAGAACCACCGTCTCCTCCTCCATAGGCAGTGGCTGGTTTACAACCCCTGCCTTGGGCAGTCCTTCTCCTTGCTCCAAGGTGCTTAGGATGTTGCCAAACACCTCCGTATCATCTCGCCTCTTCCGTTCACTTTCAGTGGAGATGGATGGTGCTGGCGTTGGTAAACTTTCAATGCTTCCTCCTCCTTTGAAGCAGGAGGCCTAACGACCAAGGGATTTCTCTGGGTTCTTTTGGTGGGTCTGGGGACAAAATGGGTTTGGGTGGCAAGCCTACGACTGGCAGCTAAGAATGCTGCCTCTTGTATGGCTGCTTGGTCATGGATGGAAGGTGAAGCAGGTTGGTTTGGTGTTTGGTCGGCCATTGAAACGTGTTGGAAGCTCTGGTAACTTAAAGCTTTTGGGAAGAAAAAAAAGGGATTCTGAAAGTAAAATGTTAGGGTTTCGATTTGATGGTAAAGAGTTTCCAAAGAAAGGGAAGGGGGTATTTATAGGTTAGGTCGTGGTGGGGCCCAATCCGATTCGCACGGCGACTGACCTCGAGCATCTCAACAGGCGCGTCATTCCACCTCCCGCATTTATGGAATTTTCAGAAAAAGCGTCCTTTCGTCTACCAAACCATAATTGCTTGGGGATACGAATCGATTGGACTTCTTCCCGAATTACCAGAAAAAAATTTCTTTAATATTTTATTTGAATGGACGCATAATAAGTTATCACGCATTGTGTTCAATAACGCAACTGTATCTTTGTAGAGGACGAGCAATAACACATATATCCCCACAACACACCCCCTTAACCAACGCATTTCTGAAGGATACCTCGACATAGTGCATTTGACTAAGGACGGGTAAAGAACATATACGAGCGCAACACACCCGTCAACTCAATATAGTTGAGTTTGGTAATCGCAATGCATTGCGAGTAGGTTTGGGATGCGTCCATTGTCATCTTGCTTTCTTATTGTTCAATGTTTTATTTTTGTAACTTATGTTTCACACAGATATTTTGTTTTATTATTATTATTATTTATTTTTCTTTATGACTCAATCATTCACAAATTAAAGCTCATACACTAACTATGGAAAACTCAAAGAATTAAAGGCACGAATGAATTAAATGCACAGAAGTAACTGAAGAATGAAATTCGAAGAGTCAAAATTTGCATTAAATGAATCATTAAAATTTGGTTCAGAAATCAAAGAAGGAATTTAGTAAAGCAGAATAAATGTAGTATCGAGATATGGACCGAAAATTTGTATTGTCTTTGATGCTCGCAATCCACATCTCCGCAGGCGGTCAGGCTTGCCTGCTCAATGTCTTCACAGACATTGCTCTTTCCCTGTTGATCCCGGGGCTTCAGAATTGCTGGGTAGTGTTCCAGGTGTCCGACTTCTTAGCTCAGAGGCCAGCTGGCCCACTTGGATCTCTAGATTTCGTATAGAGGATGCTTGGGCTTACATTACTGCATCATTCTTGTCCATGTATTATTTCAGCAGCGCCTCTAACGATCCTCCCGATGAATTAGATGATGATTAAGGTTGCTGGTTCTGCGGTCTTGACCCCTGACTATGGTGAAATGGAGGATTTCCTCTACTGCCCCCTTGATGGTTCATTGCCCCCCCCCCCCAGGTTGGGATTGTCGCCCCAACCAAAGTTAGGATGGCTCCTCCACCCCGGATTGTAGGTGTTGTTGAATGGGTTGTTCTGGATAGCACACACTTCTGAAGATTCAATGGGCATCCTTTAGCTCCGTGAGCCCCTCCACAGTTAACACAACCAATTGCGGCTACTTGAGCCGGCGCAGCGGGTTGCACTGATTGTGGAGCAATGGCTCCTTGATTAGTGGCCTTTGATTGGAGGATCAAGGTTGCCATGCCCATCTGGGTGGCCAATGTAGTCATTGTCTCCGCTGGGACAATGGCTGTTTCAGCTTTTCTTCGATCGGCACCTCGGCCTCCATATCCGTCATCTATCCAGTCATCCATATTCCTCGAGATGTGATCAAGGATAACTTTAGCCTCAGTGTATGTCTTATCCATAAAACCTCCTGCCACGGAGGCATCAACAACAGCCTGCGTTGCTCTATTCAGGCCATTATAGAACATTTCCATCAAGACGCAATCGAGAATCCCGATATGCGGGCAGTTTTTCACTAACCTTCTAAATCGCACCCAGGCGGTGCTCAGGGTCTCATTCTCTTTTTGTTCAAAGCTCAACACATCATTCCGTCTTCTTGCATTGACAGCCGGTGGGAAGAACTTCTCCATAAACCACTCAACTAATGGACCTGTGGACTTTATCCAAGCTACCCAGGGGACCTAATGGACCTGTGGCTCGATGCTAAAACGGTCTGTGAATAGCTGAATAAACTCTTTAGCCACGAGATCCACCATCCGTTAACTGTAAGGCATTTCACTAAAGACCAATAGTTGAACTCTTCTTACCATAGATATATTTCTGTGTCCATCGGATATAACTAATCATCAGTACGATGACCCTTCACAGATGCTCATAAGTACAGTAGCTGGGCCACATTACCATTTTTCACCTATAGTTACATCTCACTCCTTAAGTACTATTGATTCCATTAATGAACAATACAACATAGTCCAACTATGTGTGAACACCTCTCAGGCTAAGAAAAGGTGTGTGGCGCCACATTGTTCAAGTCCTGGAATCAACCCTTAAGGGAGCTATCTATCTACTTACCTCTACCTAGAGGAAGGAGTGAACTCCATCTTGTGTAGCTGAGTTCCCAACTCTCAAATCAGACGAATCCCCAAAATGGTAGGATTGAATTGGCGACCTGGCCACTCGCACCTATACAAATCAAAGGACCGCCCTCAATGGTAAGAGTTCCCAACTCCCTCAAGATTAAGGTCATGTTACTTATGGTCATCCTAGTGAAGTGAAGTCTCTGTCATGAATGGTGTGATATAACATGACGTTAACACTTCGTGATCAAGTCTTATACAAATTCTTTGTATAGGATGCCCCCACTCGCATGTCTGGTGACTAAAATTAGAGGGACGCAATTTGCAATGCATGTCTTAAGATATGCGTTGATTCTCATGCATCGATGGTCATGCATTGGAATGAAACTATGCATTAACAAATGTATGCGATGACCATGTGTTTCCGTCATAAGTTTTCTTGCATTCACGCCAAGTATAACGCGAACGCAAGTTTCTCAGCTAATCCGAAGTCGAACTCAGGGACTTATAACTAAATGCTATGCGGTAATGTGTTTTCGGTGGTTGAATAAAAGAATGATGGAGGGTATAAGCTATAACTACACCTACTCTCCTAACTAATAGACAGAGCAATGAGAAGTATGAATGAGAGTTAGATACACGACAACTGTTGACGTGAAGTAAATGGATGGAAAATAGATAAAATGTGAGGATGTCTTCATCGCGACCCTTAAGAGTGACCGCAAGGGTAACCTTAGCCAACACAAGCTATGCGATCATGCTACACATACTTGCGCCTAAATCTAGGGCGTTTGCGATGTATATGCGAAATGTCGAGAGGCCTTATTCCTAAGTCTCTATTCCTGCTCATATGCTCCCACGCATAAACAAGATGACTACATACCGCCACCGTATCCTACTTCTTGGACGCATGCAATATCCTCTCTGTAAGATGCATACGTTGTGTAATAGCAAACGGAGCTTATTCCTAAGTTCCCCATTCTTGCTTATCTGATCCAATCTGCTCTCTTGAATCTTAGATTTGGATTTTAGACTACTCTTCCAAATATACCTAAATGATGAATGTTGCGCTCATAAGACAAGATAATTGCATAAACCTAGTTGACACAAGATTATTTCTATCTCTAGTGAACACTGGCTTACATTACTTAATGCGACCAACCACTTACTCTCCCAGGCGGTTTGTTGTTGCTGACTTTACTCATAGACAAGCATTGCGTCCGCCTATAGACAGGCATTGCTACAGCTTCACACTAAGCAAATAAGGTTTTCTCACACACTCGCACAACGCACACCTTCCAGTGGTTTGCTACATGCTTCATATCTCTAATCCGCATGACTAAGTATGCGATACCCTAACAGTCTCACTAAGTGATGCAATGAACGTTAAAGGTGCTAAGCAAAGAAATATGGAGATTGTATTGAAGGAAACATAGAAATGCATTGAACACACAATGTATTAATTTCTTAATCCAGAATGTAATACAATACAATATAAGAAAAGAAGAGAAATGGAAAAGGCGAGCTGGAAGCAATGTCTTACTTCCAGCAGATGTGTGTCAATGCTGCCGGTGGTGCCATGGAAGAGTGGTGGAGCTGACTCTCTCGTGATCTAACTCCGACGAAGGCTCTGGTCGTCACTCGGATTGGATGAAGAAGATGAAGAACTCTCAAGCTTTCTTCTCATGTTAGTCTTGATCACAAGGATCCACCCGAAGGTAGGGAACCTTGGATAAAAACCTTGGATGATTTGAAATTCTATTCAGCGGCCTCTATTTATAGAGCTGGATCACCGACAACATTAATGGACTTGCTCTGATTCTGAATTCTCTCCTGCTAACGGCATGGTAGGTGAAATGTCAACATCATCTTTTGATTTTCTCGAGATATGCATTGATGCTTCCATTCCACCAACCTTGCATTCATCCCACTATTATGGTTATCGTGTAGTCGCATTCGCTTAATTACTGCAACTTCTACATGATGATCACAACCGCTTGATGATTACAACTCTTATGTGATGGACACATGCAGTTGATTACCGCAACATCCATGTGTTGATCGTATGCGTTCGCATTTGCGATGGAGAATTTCTCCACATGTGGTTGTCTATGCGATAGCCCGGCTTCCGTGTCTGTGCCCTCTTCTTGCATTAACTATAAAGATAAACAATTTAACGCATAATAATGCACAATAGTGGGTTACTCGAGATTCTTGATGTTGTACGACACAAACTCAATTTTCTCGTGAATTCCTAACATAATTGTCGCATATTCTGCTTAACAGCCCTCATAATTCTAAATAAAAGGCCTAAGATGACGTGCATTTATGCAGGTCATCAATGTCCCCAACACGAATGATCAGGATTAGATCATCTGTGACAAGTCGCAACACTTGTGACCATTCCACAAAGCGGACCACATCCATAGCGTTACCAGGATAAAGTTTCCCTCCTATATCCATATACTACAGACCATTTTGGTTATCATTCAAGACATGATCCACTTGTATGTCACCACATACATGCTTGAGTCACATACAAATAACTAAGGATTTTATGTTTCTTGGTTTGTGGTAAAGCAAATAAAACAAGCAACTGAGCAAAATACAAGATGTGAAGTAAATATCATATATCAACAACACAAGCGTTCGTACAAACTATTTACAAACTACAGGACACGAGACTTTAGAGCATTAACCCCAACAGTATGTAGACGATATCCTATTAATTGGGAATGATGTAGGTATACTGACATTAGTTAAGAACTGGCTAGCGATCCAATTTGAAATGAAAGATTTGGGAGAGGTTCAATTTTTTCATGGTATTCAGATCTTTCGAGATTGAAAGAACAAAGTGCTAGCGCTGTCTCAGGCATTGTACATTGAAAAGATGTTACTCAAGTACTCGATGCAGAACTCTAAAAGGGACCTACTTCCTCTTAGGTATAGATTTACATTGTCTAAGGAAATGTGTCCTAAGACACCATAAGAGGTGAAGGAGATGAGTGGGTCCCCTATGTATCTGTCGTTGACAGTTTGATGTATGTGATGCTCTATACTAGACCAGAAATCTGCTACACTATGGAGATTGTCAGTAGGTATCGATCTAATCTAGGACATGGTCCTAAACCGCAGTCAAGAACACCCTCGAATATCTTCAGAAAACGAGGGACTACATGCTCGTGTATGGAACTAAGGATTTGATCCTTACTGGATACACGGACTCTGACTTTCAGACTTATAAGAATTCTAAAAAATCCACTTCAGGGTCAGTGTTCACTCTTAATGGAGGAGCAGTAGTTTGCCGAAGCACTAAGCAGGGGTGCATCACTGACTCCACGATGGAGGTCGAGTACGTAGCAGCTTGTGAAGCTGTTAAGGAGGCCGTTTGGCTCAGGAAGTTCCTGACTGATCTGGAAGTTGTTCTCGACATGTCTAGGCCCATCACTCTCTATTGTGACAATGGTGGTGTTGTGGCGAACTCCAGGGAGCCCAGGAGTCACAAGCGTGACAAACATATAGAGTAGAATATCATCTCATCCACGACATAGTGCATCAAGGGGACGTGATAGTCACAAAGATCGTTTCGGTGTACAACGTTGCTGACCCATTTACGAAGGCTCTCACGGCTATAGTTTTTTAGTGTCACCTTCAGCGCATGGGTCTACGGGACCGGCCACGGCTGGATTAGAGCAAGTGGGAGATTTTTGTACTAGGGCCTTCGTGCCCTAGTTTATTGTTTTGTACTAGTTTTATTGTACATCCCACTCGCTTTAGGACAAGTGGGAGATTCTTGGGGTTGATGCCCTAAACTCTCGTTAGGACCTGTAGTTTGTAAACACCTGTATTGAATAAATGATTGTGATGTAATAATATGAGATATTTTCTTCACTGTTGTCTATGAAACACGAGATGTTGTATTTGCTTTACCATAAACCAATAAACTAAGATCCATGGTTATCGTTGTAACTTAAGCATGTATGTGGAAACATACAGGTGGATCATGCCTTATGTGATAACCTAAATGGGGGCGTCCTATACAAAGGAGTTTGTATAAGACCGGACCACGAAGTGTTTTAGTCTCGTTATATGACATCGTTCATGAAAGAGACTTCATTTCACTAGGATGGCCATAGGTAATATGACCTTAATCCTGTGTGAGTTGGGAACTCCTGCCTTTGAGGGCGATCATTTGATTTGTGTGGATGCGAGTGGCCAGATCAACGACTCAAACCTACCACTTTTGGTATTCGTCTAATTGGAGAGATGGGAACTCAGCTACACATGGTGGAATTCACTCCTTCCCCAAAACAGGGGTAAGTAGATAGATTGTTCCCTTAAGGGTTTATTCTGTGGCTTGAACGATGTGGCACTACACACCTTTTCATGGCCCAAGAGGTGTCCACTCATAGTAGGACTATGAGATGTTGTTCATTAGAGAGATTAGTGGTACTTAAGGAGTTAGATGTAACTGTAGGGAAAAAAGGGTAAATTGGCCCAATTGTACTTAGAAGCATTTGTGAAGGGTTATCATATTGTTAATTCGTTATATCCAATGGACATAAAAATATATCTGTGGTGAATAGAGTGCAGTTGTCGGTCTTTAGTGGAGTGTTCGACAGTTAACGGATGGTGGATCTCGTGGCAAAAGATTTTAATCAGCTATTCACATACCGTTGAAACTTCAAGCTACAGGTCCATAAGTCCCTTTGGTAGCTCAATGGATTCAAGTTCAAAATCAGTTTTTGGGTCAATTTAAAGTGATCAAATTGACAAGAGGGAGTTTGATTATATTTGATATGATTAAAGTGGTCAATTACATATGATATAGTTGACATGATGTATAAGATACATTAATTGGAGGAAAAAGATATAAATATGATTTATATCTTGCAGAAGAGAAAAGGACTATGGTTTAAATGTTGCATATGATGTGATATTAAAACTATAGGTTATAAAATAATATGATAAGTTAATTATTATATTTATTTATAATTAAACAATTATGAGATAATTGTTGGTGGTTTTCTCCTTAACCGTGCGTGAAAGTGAGAGGTTGCATTCAATTTTTATAACTGAAGGATAAAATGAAAATAGTTTTTATTTTGATAAAGTATAGTATAATCATTTCACAAGAGCACACTATCTATCGTTTAGCTAACGAGAGCCTACACAACAGTTCAAGTGTTTCCTAAACGATCCTGTACACGCACAATTTCCTAAACTATCGTGTAGCTTTTATTAAGCGATTGCACGTGAGAGCGAGATTCACTAAACAATCATCTAAACGATCAACCTCATTTATTAAACGATCATATACCCTTTACTAAACGATTAAGCACCAGTCTATACGATAGACTTTAAACTCTCCCACTTTCTTGGTCGTCGAATACGATCGTTCTTTCCTCCTTCCCTCTACCAAATCCAACTGCTTGTTCGTGTAGAACATACATCGTTTGGCTTAGAGATTTGGGTAGACGATTAGCTTGGTGTTGTAGTGACAACGAGAGGTGTTGTTCTTGATGAGAGCGAGAAGGACAGAGGAAGAGTTTTTCAAAGGTGAATCTCTCGTTTCTTTGTATTTAAGTTTTCAAAGCATGCAGTAATTTGTTCTGAAATGCATAACTTGTATGTATGTTTGTGAGTTCTTGTAAGTCTTGACGATTGGCTTGGTGTTGCAGTGACAACGAGAGATGCTATTTTCACGAGAGCAAGAAGGACAGAGGAAGAGTTCTTCAAAGGTGGGTCTCTCGTTTCTTTGAATTTAAGTTTTCAAAGCATGGGGTAATTTGTTCTGAAATGCATAACTTGTATGTATGTTTGTAAATTCTTGTAATTTTGTCACAATGAATTTGGAATGATCTTGTTTCCGCACATAGGTACTCTTTGATAAGAGTTCCTTCACAAATACCCAAGATCAACGCTAGAAAGATGAAAAAATGGCTCAGGAATATTCTGCTAAATCCTCAATACTCGAAACTCGATGCTCGACATCTTCCTACTCAATCCTCGATGAGAATTCCCCTCTTCGTCTGACGAGTCTCTGTTAAATCCTCAATGGAACTTGATGTCAACTAAACTAATACTCGATAGTACTTGATGGTTCTTGAATATACTCGGTGCGACTTGAAGGTGAAAACGGTTAACTCGAAGCTACTTAATAGCGAAGAACGATGCACGATTGACTCGATATTCAGATCACTCAATGCAATTTGAATGATGAATGAATGGCGCACAATTTTCAGTAAAGAAAAACACTCGTATGAACAAGAAAGATAAGACAAGAAGATGAAGACACAGTTTTTACGTGGTTCGACAAGATTGCCTACATCCATGGGAAGATATGGATTATTTTACTGATGAAGATTGCGTACGATTTGTATTTTATAGAAAACTAAGGAAAATGATGATAACTGTCTCTATTGAATTTAAAATCAGTGGTATTTATAGAGATATGCTAGCTGACCGTAATGAGCAATTTGAGTCAAAACTTCTTCAAATTCTCCACCTTGACTATAATTGTTGGGTTTTATGTCCCAAAACTCGCAGTTTGTAAAATTAAACATATTCTATTATCGATAAAATTGTTATTGAATATATTAATTGCATTCATAATGTCTAAATCCAATAAACTAAGATCCATGGTTATTATATGAATACTTGAACTTTATGTAGAGACATAGAGACAAATCAACTTTGAGTAAATAGCCAAAATGGTCTATAATATATGATTAAGGTTGGGTGTCTTATTCTTCTAACACTATTAGATGTGGCCTACTCTGTAGCTGTACAAGTTGTTGTAAAGGTGCTACAAACGAAGTGGTCCAAATTCGTTCATGTAATGACATGATGAGTAGGGGCGTCCTATGCAATGAGTTTGCATAAGATTGGACCAAGAAATAAGTCATTCTTACTTTATAACGTTGTTTACTGTTTAAGACTGGCTATTTCGCTTAAATGACCTAAGTAACTTGATCTTAATCCTGAGTTAACTATGAACTCCTGTTTATTCGGGATTATCCTTAGATTTGCATAGATGAGGGTTGACTCAATAGCGCCGGCTCAATAAGCCTCCCATTTCAAAGGTAAGACCGGGTAGATGACTAGGGACATAGGGTGCAAGATGGAATTCAGGCCTACCCAATTTAGTGATAGGAGAAAGGTTGCTCTCTTAAGTACTAAATCCAAGTCTTAAACAAGGAGCCCCACCCTCTCACTTGCCTGAGAGGGATCCAGTTTAGTGATTGAATTATAAACCAATTGTTCATTAGAGGATCAGTAGGAACTTAAGGAACAAGACGTAATATCAAGGATAAAACATCAGATTTACCCAGTCATTATTACGAACAACCTATGAAGGATCAACTTATTGGTCATGGTTAAATCATGTGGACACAAATACATCTACAGTGAGGAGAGTGCAATTAATCTTAATCGTTAGAGCTCATGATCTATAGGTCCATAAGGTCCCTCTACTAGCTCGTAAAACATGAACATCTCGTATTATTAAATCGAGTGAATTTGGAATGATGTCAATTTAAATTGTTCAAATTGAATTTCAATTTGAAAATGTTCAAATTGAAATTGGGGTTTTGAATTTGAATTAGTTCAACTTCAAATGAGGGTTTGTTTAATTATATTCGATATAATTAATGTTTAATTTGTTGATATTAAACGAAATTGGAGAGTTTATAATATTTAAATATTAATTATATGAATAGGATTCATGTTTAAAATTAAATGTGTGATTAATTTGATATTTGATAATAAATTAGTTAATTAATTAAATAAGTTTAGTTAATTAAAAATCAAATTAATTTTCAACTTAAAATTCAATTTAAGAAACTGGATTTTGTAATTTTTGTTTTGATTAATTGAGAATTAATTATATCAATTTTTGATTAATTGTAGAATTAATCGAAAAGGAAATGAAATTGGAATTTTTGAAAGCTTGAACAATGAAAGTGGGTTTTTCCCTCTTTCAACTTCAAGCATGAGGTGTTATTCATGCACATTCACATAAATCCATCTTCCAATTTGAAGTAGTTGCTGGCTAATTCCATTACTGCATGATCCTAAGTGAAAAAAACCTTAGAATTGATGCTGAGATGAAGTGAATCAGCTGGAAAAAGTTTCTGCTTCATTCATCTTCTTCCTCACACCAAAACCCAAAAAATTCACTCAAATCTGAGTTCCACCACTCAAATTCAAGGCTCATAACAGTAGAGAAGATCTTTTGGTAGTCCATGGTGGATTTGGAGCTAAATTGAATGAAGAGTAGCTTAGAATTGAAGAATTCATAAAAAAAAAAGTATCTAACATGAAACCCACTTGTGTTTTTCTGAAAATGCATGCTTTAAAACTCAAATTAAATGTAATTAGAGTGCTTATTGATTCTGTTTGCTTCTATTGCATGCTTTTGTTTTCCATCACTAATGCCTTGCAATCTTCTAATCTTCCTGATTCTAACCAATCTGTCCACCCTGTGTTTGGAAGCTCAAAGCCAACATGTTCTAAAAATTTAAAAAATTTAAGCTTTGAAACATGTTTTATTAACATGTCAGTTGCATTGTCTGAAGTATAAACCTTTAAAATTTCTATCTCCCTTGTCTCAATTTGATCTCGAATGGAATGATAGTTGATATCAATGTGCTTAGTTCTGGTGTGGAATTATGGATTTTGGGACAAATGGATAGCACTTTGGTTGTCATAGTAGAGTTTAACCACTGTTTGATCTATTCCAAAGTCTTTCAGCAATCTTTTAAGCCACAATGCCTCTTTGATTGCTTCTGTGAAAGTCATAATTCAGTTTCTGTTGTAGATAAGGCTACTATAGGCTATAGTGATGCTTTCCAACTGATTAGATTAGGACCATAAAAGATAAGGTAACCAGTTAAGGACCTCATTTTATCCAAATCACCAGCATAGTCAACATCCACATATCCATAAAGCTCTAAGTTAGGTTAAGCTGACCTTTGGTAGACTAATTTTGAGTTTTAGACCAAACCAAGTACCTTAGGATCCATTTAGTAGCTGATAACGGGCAGAAATGCATGTTATCATAGTGCTAAGTTCTTAAACAATGTTGGATTGCGTTGATAGAATATGTTAAATTGCGTCCATTAAGCATAAATTCTATAATATTGCAGTCGCATGCATCCAACGCATTAGAGCAGTTGATCATTATATTTTTGTGTAGAATATGCGTTAATGCAATGCAAAGATTGCAATCATAGGAATACATTGGTCGAGCGCAACTTGACCGCAAGATTTTGCGTTGATCGTGCTCGTAAACATTCACCCAAGAAGAATCATCGAAACTTGGTCAGTGCAACATGGTGGACGCATCCGGATGAAAGGAAAATTAAGATCGATGGGACAGAAAGCTGACAACAGTCGGATCCAAATTAATTGATAGTCGATAACGGTCACAAAGTACATCTAGCTTTATCGGTGACAATTATCCAACGCGTCAGTCAGGAATTAAAGTTATCCCATCTACACAACCGGGAGAGACAAGGCGCCTTTCACCTCTGATGCCCTATAAATACCAAGTGCATTCTTCAGAGAAGGGGATAAGCAGTCGTTTACTTCATCACTATTACAAGTTCACACCTCTATTTATAGTTTTCTTTACCATTTACAGCGGAGCAAAAGAAGAGTGGTAATGCCAGAGATTGCCCAGGGTAGCTCGAGAGAGAACCTTAGGGCGTAAGAGCAGAGAGCGAGCCGACTCTCGCGAGAGCAAGAATATCTTTAGAGCATGAGTAGAAACAGTGTAAATGCCTGGCAGCAAGAAATTACTCCAGTCCCCTTAATATACTTGTATTGTTATTTTGGACTTCATCTCATATCTATTCAATGGAAGTTCTATTTCTACATCTGCTCACTCTCTTAATACGCATGAGTAGCTAAACTAGTTGAATGTGTTGAGAAGAACTAAGCTAACATGACCTAGGAAGTTTATTGCTTGCGATTATCTTGTTTTATCCTGTGCAAAATACCCTTTATAATTACTCAAGAGAGAATCTAAAGAAAGAACCTAATGTCTCAAGATAGCTAGGTTAGAATCTGAATTCGAAAGAACAAGATTAAGCTTGCATAAACAAGAGATAGGGACTTAGAGATAAGCTCTATTTTTCAACTTGCATCGCATGCATCCTAGGAATGGGAATGATATTATGTGGTCTCATATTTGTGTGAATGTCATTTTGTCATCGCATAAATAGAGATAGAGGTTTATGTGTAAACCCTGTAGACTTATCGCATATTTATTGCATGCGTTCTAGCCTTAGAAGCCGTAGCATTTACGCCAAGAGATGGTTTACTATTGTATGCATGTTGCATGATCGCAAAGCATGGACACATTCTAGGGAGTGTTAGCCGAAACTTTTCTCAACCCGTTCACCGCATATTCATCGTATTTCCCGTTTACCAACGCTTTTCAAACTCTGCCGCATTCATTATTTATTTTCATCAACGCAAACAACAAACCCAACGATTTATTTAACTGGTTACCACAAGATTTCATAAAAATTACAAACGCAGCTATTTTCACAAGTCCCTATGTTCGAACCTGGACTTACCAGGAAACTCAGGGAAATTTACACATGAATTCCGCTAGGAAAACTTGAGTGCACAATGCCATCCATCAACGAATACCATCCATATTTCCATTCAATAAAATAATGCATCAAGTTTTTGGCACCGTTGTCGGAGACTTCGGCAAAATAGTTGTTAACGGTAATTTTTGTGATTTCTTTGCAGAACTCTCAATCTCTGGCGAACTATGACCTGAAGATTGAGAGAACATTTCGAAGGAGACTAAGAGGCTGCCAACAGAAATGACAATCCGAAAAAGAAGAGATGGTAGAGCAGCCTGGAAATGGAGCACCAAACAATAACAATGTCATGGCAAATCTGATTCTGTTGGCAAAAGATCGCAATAGGCCCATTAGGGACTATGCATCGCCAAACCTCTATGATTTCTCTCCGGGAATCATGAAGTCTGCCTTAGACGGAAGTAGATTTGAAATGAAACCAATGATGCTGCATATGATCCAGGCTGTAGGTCAATTTGGAGGAAGGCGTGGCGAGGATCTGCATGCCCACCTCCGAAGTTTTATTGAAATCTGATATAATTTTGTGTTCCCGAACATCTCTGCTGAAGAAGTTCGACTAACGTTGTTCCCATTTTCTCTCTGTGATCAGGCTAGGAAATGGGCTTATTCGCTCGAACCAAGAGAGATCACTTCTTGGGAGCAAGTGGTGAAGAAGTTTATGCAAAAACATTTTCCACCTACCGATAACGCAAGACGAAGAAAACTTATTACTAATTTTGAACAAGATATGGACGAATTGCTCAGCGATGCTTGGGCGAGGTTTAAAAGGCTTGTCCGAGATTGTCCGCATAATGGGCTGCCAGACTGCCTGCAAATGGAAATTTTCTATCATGGTTTGAAATCCTGCTTCGCAGACCGCTGGCAATACGGCAGTAGCTGGTGGTCTACTTGACAAAACTTACGATGAGGTGAAGAATACTGAACCGCATCTTTAAGAACCATGAAGACTGAAGGGAGAGTGACCAGAGATTAAGACTCAAAGATTCTGATGCAAATAACGGTGCCATTGTTTCATTACAAAATCAAATGACTGCAATGATGAATTTGATTCAAGAAATGGCAATCAGCAGCCCAACACCACAAGGTGGGCAAATTAACGCAATAAGTCAAAACACCGCAAGGTGTGTGACTTGTGGTGATGGGCATGCGATGTAAGATTGCCCGCAAAATCCACAGTCTGTATATTTTGTAAAGAATAACCCCTTTTCAAACACTTACAACCCCGGGTGGAAAAACAACCCCAATTTTGCTTGGAAGAATCAACTACAAAATTTTCAATCTGTGGCGCAAAAAGAATGGCCACTAGGATTCTTTCAACGCAGCAATGGTGTACAGAGCAACCAAGAAAGTAGCTCACAACAACCACCGCAATCTTCTTCTCTAGAAAGCCTATTGAAGCAATATATAGAGAAAAACGAGATAGTGCTTCAAAGTCAGGCTACGTCCATCTGCAACCATGAATTGCAAATGGGCCAGATTGCGAATGAGCTCAAAAGTAGACCGCAAGGGGTGCTGTCAAGTTCAACCGAGCTTTCACGCAACCCAGGGGGATCAAGAAAGGAGCAATGTTAGGTTATGACATTGCGCAGTGGAAAGATTGTGGAAGGAGAAAAGAAGGAGCAGAAAAAATCAAGTTCCATCGCAATTGAGCCTGAGATTGCGGCAACGCAAGAAGAAGAAAAATAAAATGAAGCAATAGAACTTGAGGTTGCATCAACCTTAAAGTCAAATGAAACGGGAACCGTGAAAGTTCAGTTACCACCCTTTCCTCAGAGGCTAAAGAAAAAGAAAAATGAAGAGGTACAGTACCAACACTTCCTATCTATGTTAAAGCAACTACATGTTAATATTCCTTTCAGTGAAGCGATTGAGGAAATGTCTGCCTATGCCAAGTTTTTGAAGGACATGGTAACTAAGAAGAGAGGCGTTGGAAAATTTGCCACGGTGGCACTAACGCAAAGTTCCAAATCTATTATCCCACCAAAGATGAGCGATCTTGGGAGCTTCACTATTCCTTGCTCTATAGGAGGACTCTATATTGAGCAAGCCCTGTATGACTTGGGGGCCAACATAAATTTGATGCCGCTGTCAATATTTCGACAATTAAATGTAGTGCAACTTGTGCCCACATCCGTGACTCTCCAATTGGCTGACAGATCTCTGGTTCACCTAGAAGGTAAGGTGAAGGACGTGCTGATCACGATTGATAAATTCATTTTGCCAGCTGACTTCATCATCCTTGATTATGAGGCCGACAAGGATGTACCCATAATTTTAGGGCGACCTTTTCTATCAATGGATGTGCACAAGGGAGAAATCACTTTAAGCATAAACGGACAGAAGCTCAAGTTTAATATAATTCGTGCCATAAAATTTCCTAATGAGGAAGACCTACAAGATTCTGAAGATGACCTGAATTTGATTGAAGAAGAAAAGTCTGATGAAAAGTGTGAAGAAGAGGATGCCAACACATCCGTAGCTTCCTGCAATGTGATCGTAGAAAAAACAAATAAAGAAGAAGGATCGATTGCAACGCAAGAAGAAGAGCCGAAGGAAAAAAGAAAAATAATGCAACCTTCTCTCGTGGAACCACCAACACTTGAACTGAAAACCTTACCAACACATTTGAAGTACGCATTTATGGGGCAGAATGAGAAGCTGCTAGTGATAATTTCCTCTGCGCTCAACGAAGATGAAGAGAATGCGTTGATGAACATTCTCAAGAAACATGTGCGAGCAATTGGCTGGATGCTCGCTGACATCAGAGGAATTAGCCCTGCGTACTTCATGCACAACATTTGTCTTGAGGACGACCACAAAGCAACTATTGAAAATCAATGCAGACTTAACCCTGTGATGAAGAAGGTAGTCAAAAAATGAGATTATCAAATGGCTAGATGTAGGCATTATCTATCCCATTGCAGGTAGCACGTGGGTCTGCCCCGTGCAATATGTGCCGAAGAAGGGCGGAATGACGGTAGTCCCCAATGAGAACAATTAATTAATACCGTAAAGAACCATCATTGGATGGCACATCTGCATGGATTACCGCAAACTGAATGCGGCCACAAAGAAAGATCACTTCCCTTTGCCATTCATCGATGAAATGCTGGATAGATTAGTAGGGAACGATTTTTATTACTTCTTGGATGGATATGCCGATTATAATCAAATCATGAGAGCTCCTAAAGACCAAGACAAGACCACATTCACCTGCCCATATGGGACATTTACTTTTTGCTGCATGTCGTTTGGCCTCTGCAATGTGCCAAGTACGTTCCAAAGGTGCATGATGGCGATCTTTTCAGATTATATCGAGGACTTAGTAGAAATATTTATGGATGACTTCTCCGCTTATGGGAACACGTATGAAGTTTGACTAGCCAATCTGGAGAAAATTCTGAAGAGATGTGAAGAGACGAATTTAGTGCTCAACTAGAAAAAATGTCACTTCATGGTGAAAGAGGGTATAGTGTTGGGACACAAAGCCTCTTAGGAAGGGTTAGAAGTGGACAAAGCAAATATTAACGCAATTGAAAAGCTTCTCCACCAACCAATGTGAAGGCTTTGTGAAGCTTCTTGGGGCATGCTGGATTCTATAGACAATTCGTCAAGGACTTTTCTAAAATAGCAAGACCACTGAGTGCGTTGTTAGAGGGGGACAGAAAGTTAGAATTTGATAACAATTGCCTCAACGCATTCCGAATTTTAAAAGATGCGCTGATTACCGCGCCCGTCTTGATTGCGTCTGATTGGACACTGTCATTCAAAATCATGTGCGATGCAAGCGGGTATGCGATGGGAGCCGCATTAGCGTAAAAGAAGAAAATTGTTTTGCACCCCATGCATATGCAAGTAAAACTCTGAACCCTACTCAAATTAATTATACCACCACTGAAAAAGAGCTCCTGGCCGTGATTCTTACGTTGGAAAAATTCTGGGCATATCTATTGGGAACTAAGGTACTCATTTACACTGATCACTCAGCAATCAAATATTTGATGACAAAGAAGGACGCAAAGCCAAGATTCATCAGATTGGTTCTTCTCCTTCAAGAATTTGATATCGAGATAATTGATCGGAAGGGGACAGAGAATCAAGTTGCGGATCACTTATCCAGACTGAAAAATCCTGATATTGCAATGAATCTGAAGTGAGTGTTGTGTTTCCGGATGAACAGCTGTTTCACATAGAAGAACTACCCTGGTATGCGGATGATAACTTGTAGAAATACAAGTTATTTATGCTGCTTTATTTAAATATTGCGGTTAAAAGAGAGAAAAGTTGCGTCGATTGTATGGAAATGAGATAAGAAATGCAAGAATTATAAATTTTCGTCAATACACCCACTGACACCATTGCGATGGTAGAAAAGAATATTTCAAGTCTGTTTTGCAGGAAATCAAGTCACTGTATGCGTTCATGGCTCAAGATCAAAAGAACAATCATCTACGTCGCATTGCGCCCATCATTCAGGAATGAATAGACGATCAACGTAATGACAGTGCATGCGACAATCGATCAAGAGCTAAGCGATCAATGCAACTTCAACCGCATGCGATAATAAAAAATAACACCACATGCGAACAAACGATCGAAGATGCAAAAGAGCAGCGCAATTGCGGAGGATTCAGACACGTGTACAGCTGACTGTTGTGCATTTTAGACGGGATTGATCACGTAACAGAAGGAGTATTCATTCCACCATTTTGGAGCTACCTTAACAATAAAGTGGGGTCCACAAGTCAGAGAGTCAAAGCTAAGCCTATAAATAGCCTCTGAAATTCCATGGCAAAATATACTTGATATAGACTATTTTGTAATTTGTATATTGAGAGAGAGACCAGTCTGAAGAGCCTGATTGGAGAAGATCTGGGATGATTTAAGAGACAAGGCCAAGAGGTGAGTTTCAGGGAAAATCCTTTCAATCCCCGCCATTGAAGCTCTGTACCAAGGTCACTTCTAGCAGACGAGCAAGCTTGAGAGGGAAGCTCTTCTCTTCATTCACTCCATTTCGCCGGCAAGCAAATCCTCCCTCTAGATCTATGTCAAGATGTTGGCACTCTTCTGTATTTGTATATTTTTATCATCAATTATATTCATCTTCTTAATCTCTATCATTCACACCATGTATCAAATGCTAAATATTAGTATTGAATGTCATGATCATTTTCATCTCCATCTTTCTATCTATTTTTGTTCATCCATGAATCGCTTTCTCCACGATGTTTTCTTAATCCCCTGGTAATTAAAATGAATTAAACAAGTAAATTAATCTGTGCTAAAGAAATAAATATGTTTAGCTAAAGCATTCTAGACGACATCTTCGCCTGTGAGAGCAGAAGTAAAGATGCCATTCTGCCTTTTGAGAGAATGTTAGAAGAATGCGTTAACTAAAGCGAGAAGTACTTCCAGAGATGGAAGCAACCTTGTGTTCATTACGTTCATCCCTGTTTCACCACAGAGATGTGGGAACAGACAATCACTGAGAGGTGTATGCCACGGGAAAGCGGAACCGTAGTTATGTCTTTAACGCAATTAAAAACTTGCGATGTTTGTACTAATTATCCTTTCTCTTTCTGATTCATACATAAAGACTTGCCACCACAGAACACGACCCTTTGTATAATCTTCACAGTCAGTCTCAAACTCAGTATCATGTCTCAGTATCCCGTATCTTGTATCATAATAGCTTAGGTTTACTTTTATTGCATTTTATTTTATTATCGTAACTTTACTTTAATCGCACAATTTTACTTTATTGCAATTTAAATACCTATACACAAACAACTTTTATTAATTGAAAAACCCCCGGTCGTATATATCACGAATGTATCGCATTAACTAAGAAATCCCAATGTTCGACCTCGGATCTCTCCGAGAAACTTGCAGTGGAATTATACTTGGTTTCAACGCAAGGAACTTATGATAGAGCATAGCATACTACAAGCATTTCATTAATAATGCATACATCTATAAGTAGTATCGCATAGTCTGAATAAGCATAACGCATCACCCACATTCCATTTCCATCCCAAGACATCAAGTTTATGGCAACATGAGCTTGTATGGTCCATCATTCATCACTATCCATATGCTTATTTAGAATCATCGCATTCCATGCTTGTCAGCGGACATCGTTAATTATTTGGTTTGTGAACAATTTCCTGAAGATTACACCTACCATCAACGGAAGAAGCTCAAGAATGAATGCAGACACTATTATTGGGATGAGTCGAATCTGTATAAAAGAGGTACAGCCCAAATCATTCGATTATGCATACCAGATGTTGCTTAACAACGCATATTGTCACAGTGCCATGATTCGCCATATGGAGGGTACTTTGGAGGACAACATACTGCAACCAAAGTTTTACAAAGTGGATTCTTTTCGCCTTCATTATTTAAGAATGTTGCTGACTACGCAATGAAATGTGATCGGTGTCAATGCCACGACAACATTTCATGGAAGAACGTAATGCCGATGAATACTATCTTGGAGGTGGAACTATTTGACGTACGGGGGATTGATTTCATGGGATCATTCCCTCCCTCAAACGGTAAGCACTATATTTTATTAGTCGTCGACTATGTCTCCAAGTGGGTAGAGGCAATTGCATGCGCCACAAGTAATGCGGCAGTAGTCTCCCAGTTCCTGAAGAAAAATATTTTCACTCGTTTCGGCACTCCTCGTGTCATCATAAGTGATGAAGGATCATACTTTGTCAATCACAATATCAAGGAGCTGCTGCGCAAGTACAATATCCTCCAAAAAGTGGCACCGCATATCATCCACAAATGAATGGCCAAGCTGAAGTATCCAATCGTGAAGTTAAATTGATACTTGAGAAGGTAGTAAAACCTTCGCAGAAGGATTGGACAATGAAGCTTGATGATGTGTTATGGGCATACCAGACCGCATTTAAAACACCTATAGGTATGTCCCCCTATGCGTTGGTATTCGTCAAGGCGGGCCACTTGCCTTTTGAACTGGAATATAAAGCATTATGGGCGGTCAAGAAACTGAATTTCGATTTGAAGAAAGCAAGGGAAGCGCGGAAAATGTAGCTTGTCGAGCTAGAAGAATGGAGGAACAATGCATATGAAAATGAGAACATTTATAAAGAGCGCACAAAGCACTGACATGACCAACGCATATGCGGTAAAAACCTCCAAGTCGGGCAGAAAGTCTTGCTTTTCAATTCATATCTGTGACTTTTCCCTGGAAAGCTAAAATCACATTGGTCCGAACGGTTCATAATTCGACAAGTACTTCCGCATGGCACGGTGGAATTATCAAATGACGACGGAACCAACATATTCAAAGTCAATGGGCAGTGAATAAAGGCATACCATGGAGAAGACTGGCATTGCCAAGTCGACTCCATGGAACTAAGAAACATTGAATGAAGAAGGAAGTAGGTAGTCCCTGCGTTATTAGATGATCGCAACTTATCAGGGATGCAAGTTTTGGAAAACCTCAAGTCTTCAACTCATTTCTCCACTACTCGGAATTCTCACTACCTTTTCAATTCTGAATTATCCTATGTTACTATATTTTCAATTTTCACTATTTAAAAAAAAAATTGCCATAATGATTTTTATTTCGTTTAAAATAATTTGACCCTCTCTTTGTTTTTCTTACAACGATCAAGGCGCTGGATTGTGAAAATGTTACGCGAAGTAACATTTATCTTATTCCATCACCGCAACCCAACGATGAATGATTGCCACAAAGTTGGATGCGTCAATACAATGCGGTCGACAGTGCAAAAGTTTGGGATGTACTCTTCCTTATCTTTCTTTCCAATTTTGCGCTATCACATTACATTTCAGTTTTCAAAGTTTTATCACCGCATCCTCTTTAATCACCACAATCATTTGACATAGATAAATTTAGTGAGTTATGGCATGTTGTTCTTTGCCAAGTATGATTTCAATGATAAAAAATCTGCTTCTATCTCTTTTGTATAAACTAGAGTCAACTTAAATCTTAAGATAGTTACCTCATGAAATATTTTTAGAAGTTGGGGGTTTGCTAGCTTTCTTTTAAACTTTCTTTACAATGCATTCTATGACAATCGCATGACTTATTTTAATTTCTTTTGGCAATGAGGACATTGCCGTAGTTTAAATTTGGAGGTGAGGTATTTATTTTCGACCTTGCTATGAAAAAAATGAAAAATATAAATATTTGAGAATAACAACTCCATTGTCAACGCAATGGGAAACCCATGTTGATAAGAGTTAAGTTGTGAAAGGCACTTACCCGTAGTTGGATGTCCGCATGACACATATGGGGGCAAGCCAAAACGAAAGTAAGTCACCAGGATAAACGTATAAATCAATGACCACAACTCCAGTACCAAATCGGTATGAGTTTAGTCTGAGAAAGAGTGCATTGCTCGTAGTTGGATGTCCGCATGACACATGTGGGGGCAAGCCAAAATGAAGGCAAGGCACTCAGATCAGTGCAAGGTTAGAAAAAAAAAATAGTAATGAAGAAATTTTTTGTGCAAGGATAAATCATTTGACACCCTGTGGAAAATTTTCTTTTTGAAATAAATCATGCGGTGTTCCAAAATTTAGTAAAGTCCTTTTGAAAGTTAAGCATACAATCCCTAAGTATTAGAAATATTTTAGGAAGAGACTTGAATAAGACTTAAGAAAAATCTGGCATATAGGATTTGAACGAAGTATCCTTGAGAAATATAAGGAAAGAGCTTTGCGGTTAACTTGCTAAAGGAATCTTTAGCTTATGCTTGAGGACAAGCATTGTTTAAATTTGGAGATGTGATAACGGGCAGGAATGCACGTTATCATAGTACTAAGTTCTTAAACAATGTTGGATTGCGTTGATAGAATATGTTAAATTGCTTCCATTAAGCATAAATTCTATAATATTGCGGTCGCATGTGTCCAACGCATTAGAGCAGTTGATCTTTGTATTTTTTTGCATAATATACGTTAACGCAATGCAAAGATTGCAATCATAGGAATACATTGGTCGAGCGCAACTTCATCGCAATATTTTGTGTTGATCGTGCTTGCAAACATTCACCCAAGAAGAATCACCGCAACTTGGTCAGCGCAACATGGTGGGCGTATCCGGATGAAAGGACAATTAATATCGATGGGACAGAAAGCTGACGGTAGTCGGATCCAAATTAAGTTGACAGCCGATAACGGGCACAAAGTACGTCCAGCTTTATCGGTGACAATTGTCTGGCGCATCAGTCAGTAATTAAAGTTGTCTCATCTGAATAATCAGGAGAGAGAAGCCACCTTTCACCTTTGATGTCCTATAAATACCAAGTGCATTCTTCAGAGAAGGGGTTAAGCAGTCGTTTACTTCATCACTATTACAAGTTCACACCTCTATTTATAATTTTCTTTACCATTTACGACGGAGCATGAGAAGAGTGGTGACGCCAGAGATCGGCCAGGGTAACTCGAGAGAGAACCTTAGGGCATAAGAGTAGAGAGTGGGCCGACTCTCGCGAGAGCGAGAATATCTTTAGAGCACGAGTAGAAACAGTGTAAACACCTGGTAGTAAGAAATTGCTCCAGGCCCCTTACTATACTAGCATTGTTATTTTGTACTTCATCTCATATCTATTCAATGGAAATTCTATTTCTACATCTGCTCACTCTCTTAATATGCACGAGTAACTAAACTAGTTGAATGGGTTGAGAAGAACTAAGCTAACATGACCTAGGAAGTTCATTGCTTGCGATTGTCTTGTTTTATGCTGTGCAAAATACCCTTTAGAATTAATCGAGCGAGAATCTAAAGAAACAACCTAATGTCTCGAGAGAGCTAGGTTAGAATCTAAACTCGAAAGAACAAGATTAAGCTTGCATAAACAAGAGATAGGGACTTAGAGATAAGCTCTGTTTGTCAATTTGCATCACATGCATCCTATGAGTGGGAATGATATTATGTGGTCTCATATTTGTGTGAATGTCATGTTGTCATCGCATAAATAGAGATGGAGGTTTATGTGTAAACCTTGTAGACTTATCGTATATTTATCGCATGCGTTCTAACCTTAGAAGCCACAGCATTTACGTCGAGAGGTGGTTTACTATTATATGGATGTTGCATGATCGCAAAGCATGGACACATTATAGGGACTGTTAGCCGAAACTTTTCTCAACCCGTTCACCGCATATTCATCGTATTTCCTGTTTACCAACTCTTTTCAAACTCTTCCGCATTCGTTATTTATTTTCATCAACGCAAACAACAAACCCAACGATTTATTTAACTTGTTACTGCAAGTTCTCATAAAAATCACCAACGCAACTATTTTCACAAGTCCCTGTGTTCGACCTTGGACTTACCAGGAAACTCAGGGGAATTTACACTTGAATTCTGTTGGGGAAACTTGAGTGCACAATGCCATCCATCAATGCATACCATCCATATTTCCATTCAATAAAATAACGCATCAGTAGCCTCTCATTATCTCTTACCAGGATTAGACATTTATCTACTAACTAAGCTAGTTGAATATAAGGGATAAGGTCTGGTAGAAATCATTAAATACATTAGGCTTCCGATTACTTGACTATAGGATATGACAGTCATTTGTTTCTGATGTTCTTGGTTAGAATCTTTAGGAGAGTTAGCTAAAGAAAGCTTAAAGTGCTGAGCAATAGGTAAACTCACAGGTTTAGCATCATTCATGTTGAGCTCACAGGTTTAGCATCATTCATGTTGAGCCTTTTAAAGGTGTTCTCACAATAATTGGACTAATTAATGCTTAGAATAGACACCTACTTGTTCCTATACACCTCTATTCCTAGGACCTTGCTTGCTTCTCTTATGTCCTTCATATCAAACTCTCTTTTTAAGAGGTTTTAACATGGGTTAGAACTTATTTGGACCTACCTGCCAGCAACATGTCATCTACATACATGAGTAGGTAAACCTTGTCCTTGTAAGAACCTGTATTTACTTAAACACATATGTCAAATGAACTTCTTTTGAACCCAATGCTAGAAATATAGTCATTGAATCTCTTATATTAGCACCTAGGTGATTGTTTTAACCCATATATAGACTTGTGGAGTAAGCAAAAATATTTTATTTTTCTTTAACTTCAAATCCTTTAGGTTATGTCATATAGATTGTCTCCTCTAGATATCCATGCAAAAAAGCAGTTTTGACATCTAGTTGATACAATTCTAGATTATTTGAGCAACTAAGGATAGAAGAAGTCTTATGGAAGTCTGTTTGGCAACATGAGAGAAAATCTCAGATAGTCTATTCCTTCCCTTTGAGTGAACCCCTTTACAACCAATCTAGCTTTATACCTAGGCTTTTGATCATAGGATACTCCTTCTTTAAGTTTGAAAATCCATTTAGAGGCAATAGGTTTGTAACCCTTTGGTAGAGGAACTAAGGACCAAGTGTCATTCACTTTTAGTGAATGCATCTCCTCATTCATTGCTTCAACCTAATCCCTTGCATTAGCACAACTTATTGCTTCCTCAAAGGTTGTTAATTCTTGGTTAGTAGGACCTACAACATCATTTAAAACCACACTCATATAGTTCATTTCAGTATATCTAACTGGAGGTGTGATAGTTCTCCTTTGTCTATCCCTAGATAAGACATATTGGTTTAAATCAGGTTGCTCACATGCTATCTCCTCATGTTCCACTACATCTTCCTCAATTTCCCCTATGTACTAGGTTGGCTAGACTCTATTGATAGCTCAGTTGGTAACTCTACCTTAATTCTTGTGTTGGATGACTCTACTTCATCCTCAATCTTTTTCTCCTTTTGTATAAATATATCCTCTTCCCTAAAGGTGATGTCTTTGCTCAGTATGAACTTCTTCTCAATCGGATGCCACATTTTAAACACTTTAACTCCTTCTGTAAAGCCTACAAACATGCACTTGACTACTCTGGCCTTTAACTTTCCCTTATTTTGGTTTACAAACCCTACACATCCAAAGACGTTGAGGTTATCTAGGTTAAGAGGATGATTAGTCAGGGGAAAGCAACTCTAAAGATGTATGAGGGCACATATTGAAGGTATAAACTGTATAGGTTGTAGCTTCTGCCCAATAATCTTTCCCTAAGATAGCATCAGAGAGCAAACACCTAACCCTTTCCATTATGGTTCTATTTTATCATCTTAGCAACCCCATTTTTTTTAGGTGTATACCTCACTGTTCTATGGCTAGTTATATCATTCTCTCTACAAAATTTATCAAAGTGTTCATTACAAACTTCGAGCCCATTATTGGTCCTAATGTATTTTAACCTTTTAGATGATTGATTTTCTATCATGGCTTTCCATTCCTTAAACTTCCAAGAAAAAAAACTTGGTCCTTAGTTTTAAGAAAGAATATCCAGCTCTTCCTAGAAATGTCATCTATAAAGGTTAGAAAATACCTTGAGCCACTAAGGCTTGGTGTAGGAGATGGTCCCCATAGGTCAGAATGGACATAATCCAATATTCCTTTGGTGGTGCGCTGAGATTTTGTGAAACTTTGTCTTGTTGCTTTACCTAGAATGTAGTGTTCATAAAAGGAAAGGTGCTCACCGATACCTTTGGGCAAAATTCCTTGCTTGGACAGTGCTTGCATCCATTTTTCACTAATATGGGACAATTTTTTGTGCCACAAGTCAGCCTCTATTAAGCTTACTGTTGAAACCGTGTAGGCACTTGTCATCATCTCTACTCCTCTCACAATATAAAGGTCATTAACCTTCTCACCAACTAACACAATCTTGGAATGCTTGATCACCTCAAGAACTCCACCTTTTTCTCTATATTCGCACCCAATGGAGTCCAACATGCCCAAAGATATAAAGTTTCTCTTGAGCAAAGGTACATGTCTCACATTTCTTAGAAGCTTGATTGATCCATCTTTTAGCTTCAAAGATACCGAACCAACCCCTTTGATCTTGCACGCTTTATTGTTTCCATGTACACAGATTCTCCATCTACTTCCTTGTAAGTATTAAACCAAAGTCTGAAAGGTGTCATATGTTAGGTACATCTGGAGTCAAGTACTCAATCATGCTTTCCAAGAGGACTGATCTAGTTGGTTTGGTTTCTAGTGGAGGCTAAGACATCAGAATAAAAGTAGAAACCTTCAACCATTGAAGCTTCTGATTTGATCCTTCTCTTTTTCTTGGTTTTTCCTTTTCAGGCTATAGCAATCTCTCATCAAGTGACCTTCTTCTTGCAGTAGTTGCATCTCAGCTTGGCCTTAGGTTTGTGCTCTTCACCTGAATGGTTTTTATTTCCCTTAGACTGATTCTGCTTGTTCTTCCCCTTGGCAAACAACTCCTCTTCACTAGGCTGCTCCTTCTTAACTGGCTGAAGCTCTAACTCTCTAGTTTTTAATGTTGAAATGATGGTATTAGTGGTAATTGATTCTTTGCTTTATTTCAAGGCATTCTTCACCTACTTCTAGTCTTCGAGTAGAGAGTTTAATAACATAAAAGCCTCATTCCCGTTGCCAATTTTCTCGCCAAGGCTCTTGAACTCATCCAAATTATCTGAAAGAGGCTTGGCAGAATCAAACTTGAATGGGAATAACTTCTCTCATAGATACATCTTATTGGGGAGATCTTTGGTTGCAAAAAGACCTTCCAACTTGACTCACATCTTGTAGGTCGTGTCTTGATCAATTACTTGTCTCAAAATACTGTCACTAAGATTCAAAACCAGAGTCCCATATGCTGTAAGCTCCAGTCTTCTCTTTCTTGTGCTGATATAGTGGTTGGTAGAGTTCATGGGTCCAAAAGGGCCTTGTGTGGTCTCTGTTTTCCAAGAATGGCTTTGATATTGGCCTTCCATAGGCCAAAATCACTCTTCCCATAAAACTTCTCAATCTCATACCTTGCAACAACCATTTTTGATCTGATCGAGTATCGAGTATTGATTTCTTGAGCATCTTGATGCTCCAAGAATGTTGACCTTGATGATCTTTAAAAGCTATGGTACCACAAATTGTTGGGCTTACCACTCTAAATAAAGGACATATACCCAAGATGAACGTTGGAAAGATGAAGAAATGGTTCATAAATATTATGCTAAATCCTCGATACTCGAAACTCGATGATCGATGTCTTCCTACTCGATCCTCGATGAGAATTCCTTCTTCGTCTGATGAATCTTTGTTAAATCCTCGATGGAACTCGATGTCAACTGAACCAATACTCGATCGTACTCGACGATTCTTGAACAATACTCGGTGTGACTCGAAAGTGAAAACAATGAACTCGAAGCTACTCGATATTCAAATTACTCGATGCGATTTGAATGATGAATGAATGGTGCGATATTTACAGTAAAGAAAATACTCACATGAACAAGAAAGACAAGGCAAGAAGATGAAGACATAGTTTTTACATGATTCAGCATGTCCACGGTAAGATCTGAATTCTTTTACCGATGAAAATTGCGTACAGTTTGTGTTGTTACCAGAAAACTAAGGAAAATGATGATAACTCTCTCTGTTGAATTTAAAATCAATGGTATTTATAGAGATCTGTCAGTTGACCGTTTACAAAGTTAGTTATAAACAAATAAAACTGAGGTATTTGAGTCAAAGCTTTTTCAAATATACTTAATTAACTCTTAAATGTTTTAATTTATGTATAACATATATCTTGAAACTAAAACATGCTTTACCTTGAAGATCGGAGGTTTGAAATAACCCATCCCAATTGTTTTAACATCACAACAAGTTTCTTTTTCTTTATTTATGTAGTAAACCAAATATATAAGTTGGTCAACAATATAAATATGAAATAATACATTCAATACGTTCATAAGCGAAAACCAAAGCAACATAATGATAATAATAATAGTAAAAAAAGGATCATGAAGTTGGTGTTGAATTTCAGAAGCCCCAAAGAAGTTTCTCTGAAAAGTGTCCAAACATGTAGCCAGCTTGATATGCTATCCCAAAAGCCCCAACTCCAACTGAAACATATATGCCCCCAGTTTTGATATACACATTCCAATTTCTCGGCTTTTGACTAATGTGAGCTTTCTGGATAGCAAGAAATGCAGTGCATGGAAGGGAAGCTCCTGCAGCAGCTACGATTTTGACATTTTTGTTTGTTGTCTTAAGGGATGAGAGTGCATAAACCAATGGAGGTACTAACCCAACAAACAAGAAAGATAAGAAGGCTATCATAAAATTGAAAAGGTAATACAATTTTTCCTTCAATGCTTCTTTGTACTGATTGCCCTCCACTTCATTTCTAGAACATCCTTTATTGTTTCGACGCTTCTTCTGTAATCTTGAAACCTGTAAAATTACTTAATATACTTGGTAATTATCGTGGACAAAATCTAACTTTTGTTTTTAAGAAAGACATTTTATGATGGATACACATGCTTGTATTTAATTTAGTGTTGCAATCTTGCATGACCTACGTACCTAAACAACAAATGTCTTTCCAGTTAATCGTTTTCTTAATCCAATTCCAATCAATGATCTGCCTAACTTGGCTTAGAATTAATGTTTAATTATAAGACTATTATTATTATTATTATTATTATTATTTCTTTAATATAAGTACTCCTAGACTAAACCAAGCTACATCTTTCAAAACACTTCATAATATTTAGGTTAAGAATATTAGTTTTTGGTTCCAAGTTTCGTCTAAGTAATAACTTTAAATTTCTGTAACTCCTCATAGATTTGCTTTTGGTTTCACCCTAAAAGGCTTCATACCAATGGAGATAATTGTCCTAATTTATATATTGATGATCACTCCCTTCCCTAATCAATTTGGGATTTTGTTCACTAACAATCCTCCCCTCGAACAAAGTACCACTTTGATCCTCCCCTCGAACAATACTATCATGAATGTTCATGCATAAAAAGTGGATTTCAACATACTATTTAATTTTTTTAAAAAAATATACAAGAGGTTTGAGGGATCTGAAGGTGCACCAGAATATCTTAACTAGGTTAACACATTCTTTACACTCTCATCACAACTTGAATCAAATATATTATTACAATATTAGTTGAACATAAGGAGTTGGAGAAAAGCTCAAAAGGCAGAGGGCTAAAAAGAAGTCTCAAACAAAAAAAGTACAATAAGGAGAATTGCAAGAAAGAAAGGAGATTGAGAGAAATAGTAATTGGACTACAGTTTTGAAGAGTCTTGATTTGTGAGTCCAGAGACACGACAAGGGTACATATGTTCTTCTATATTTGAGTAATATCGCAAGCATGACCTTTAAAGGAATTGTTAATTCCTTCAATCTAGATTGACCAGCAAATAGCAAGAGATTTGTAGCACGAAAGTGGACATTTTGTAATTCCATCATAATAGAACCTACAGTTGCAGAAGACTGGACGTAATCTCGAGTTTGTAGCAAACAAGTATATTCTTTTGGTATCGTTCTCTTTTTTTTCCTTCTCTTTATTATTTGCTAATTTATGATTGTTAATCTTTTTTGACTCAAACCTATGAAGTGAGATTTTATGATATAATTTAGTTTCTGCAGTTATTATTTAATGCCTTGGAGCATCACCACCTGGATAGAGATGAAGAAGAAATTTCTTGAAAAAAAATTTCCTACATCCTAAGCTACCAGGATGAAGAAGGAGATTTATAGCATTCTGCTGGATCATGGAGAATCTCTATACGACTATTGGGAGGGATTCTAGTGGTTTCCCTCATCATCAAATCTTTTACCAGCTACTTATCTAGTACTTTTATGAAGGATTACTACAATAGGATAAGAGCAACATCGATGCAACTGCAAGTGTTGCATTGATCAATAAAACTCCTAAGGCAAAGGCATTAATTTCCACCATGGTTGAGAATGCAGTAATCTGGTACACGAGTTCCCTTGACTCAGTCTTCTATAGAAGAGGTAAGTGAACCTAGAGCTAAATTGGCAAAATTACCTACTCTTTTGAAACAGTTTTTATTTGCGAAGGCACAACCCTATGATCTTGTTCCTGAAACAAACTATGTTGCCAACCAGCAAGGTGAATGGAGTTACAACTATAATCGTGAGGTAACAACCCATGACTGAACAACTCAAAAGAACCTCTATAGCATATGGTAAAGAGCCTAGCAAAGTCACTAATATCCCTGGCTGTCTTTGTGCAACTTAAGCATGTATGTAGTGACATACAAGTGGATCATGTCTTAAGTGACAACCAAAAGAGTCTGTAGTATATGGATATAGGAGGGAAACTTATTCTGGTAATACTACGGACGTGGCTTGCTTTGTGGAATTGTTACAAGTGTTGTGGCTTGTCACAGATAGTCTGGTCCTGATCATTTGTGTAGTGGACATGCAAGTGGGGGCGTCCTATACAAAGAGTTTGTATAAGACCATACTCGAAGAGTTAATGTCTCGTCATATAACTCCATTCATGACTGAGACTTCACTTCACTAGGATGACAATAGATAACATGACCTCAATCCTGAGTGAGTTGGGAACTCCTACCATTGAGGGATTCGTCTTATTTAGGAGCTAGGAACTCAGTTTCACAAAATAGAGTTCACTCCTTCCCCAAAGTAGGGGTAAGTAGATAGATTTCTCTCTTAAGGGCTGATCCTAGGACTTGAACGATGTGGCGCCACGCACCTTCTCATGGCTTGAGAGGTGTTCACACATAGTAGGACTATGTTGTATTGTTCATTAGAGGGATTAGTGGTACTTAAGAAGGAAGATGTAATTACAAGGGAAAAACGGTAAATTGGCCTATTGTAATTATGAGCATCTATGAAGGATCATCATACTGGTGATTGGTTATATCCAATGGACATAGAAATATATCTATGGCAAGAAGAGTTCAACTGCCGATCTTTAGTGGAATGTCTGATAGTGAACGGATGGTGGATATCGTGACTAAAGGGTTTAGTCAGCTATTCACGTATCGTTGGTCTTTCGAGCCTTAGGTCCATAAGGTCCCCTTGGTAGCTTTGGATATAAGTTGAGAGTCAATTTTTGGGTCAATTTGAAATGTTTAAATTGACAAGAGGGAGTTCAATTATATATGATATAATTGAACTAGTTAATTATATATGATATAATTAACTTTATGTATGAGATATATTAATTTAGTGGAAATTGAATATAAATATGATTTATATCTAGTAGAGGAAAATACTATAATTAATATATGATATTAATTTATATGTTATAAATATGATGAGATCACATTCATTGTACGGTTAAAAGGGAAATGAGGCGACGCCTCTTCTGTTTTAATAACGGATGATTGAGTTGAAAGATCACTTTGAAACGCATAAATAGCTCACAGTGTTAGCAATATGATTCTTAATAAATTGGACTAAGCCCTTGCCACTATCCTCGACGAGTTGCAGACTTACCAATCCTTGTTGAAAAGTAAGGAGAAAAAGGGTGTTGAGGCAAATGTTATCTCGTCTTCTAAAAGGTTCTATCAAGGTTCGTCCTCAGGAACAAAGTTTGCACCTTCAACTTCTAACTCTGGAAAGTGGAAGAAGAAGAAGGGTGGTAAAGGGAAAAGGAATGTGCTTGCTAACCCGCCACCAATCGCCTAGAAGAAGCATCCACTGCCGGTTGAAAAAGGAAAATGTTTCCACTATAACTAGGACGGATATTGGAAGAGGAATTGTCCTCGTGATCTGATGGAAAATAAGGTAGCCAAGGCAGACAAGGGTAAATGTCATTTCCTTGTGTTAGAAACTACTTTAGTGGAGAGTGATGATTCTTCTTGGATAATAGATTCACACGCCACGAATCATGTATGTTTTTCTTTTCAGGGGATTAGATCCAGGTGACAGCTGGAGGCTAGTGAGATGACGTTGTGAGTAGGCACCGGACACGTCGTCTCAGCTATGGCAGTTGGAGGCATCATTAACTTTATAGAATAGGTTTCTTATATTAAAAGATAGTAGTTCCTGAACTAAAAAGGAACATTATTTCTATAAAGTGTCTGATACAATGCAATTACACTCTTTCTTTTAAATTGAATAAATCATTTATTCATAAGGATGGTGTTGAAATTTGTACAGCTAAACTGGAAAATAACTTGTATGTGCTAAGACCGTTAGCCTTAAGTTCCCTCCATAACATAGAGATGTTTAAATCTGTCGGAACTCAATCTAAATGCCATCGAGTTTCTCCAAAAGAAAATGCCCAACTTTGACACATTTGATTAGGGCACATCAATCTGAATAGGATTGAGAAATTGGTGAAGAATGGCTTTCTAAGTGAGTTAGAAGAAAATTCTATACCAGTGTGTGAATCTTGCCTCGAGGGTAAAATGATAAAAGACCTTTTACTAGAAAAGGTTATTGAGCCAAAGAGCCTCTTTAATTAGTACATTCTGACCTTTGTGGTCCTATGAATGTGCAAGCTCAATGAGGCTATGAGTACTTTATCGGTTTTACTGATAATTACTCCAGATATGGGTATGTCTATTTGATGCAACGAAAGTCAGAATCTTTTGAAAAGTTCAAATTATTTAAGGCTAAAGTTGAGAATACTTTGGATAGATGAATTAAAACACTTTAATCAAATCGAGGTGGATAGTTTTTGGATTATGAGTTCCAAGACTATTTATTAGGACATAGAATAGTTTCCCAACTCTCGGCACCAGGTACACCTCAACAAAATGGTGTAGCAGAGAGGAGAAACAGAACCTTGTTGGACATGTTTTGTTCGATGATGAGTTACGCTTCCTTACCGGACTCATTTTGGGGTTTTACAGTGGAAACTGCGGCATACATTCTCAACTGTGTTCCTTCTAAGAGTGTTGCAAGAATACCTCTAGAGTTGTGGAATGGACAAAAAGCTAGTTTATGTAACTTCTACATATGGGGTTGCCTGGCACATGTGCTTGATGAAAATCCCAAGAAATTGGAATCACGATTGAGGTTGTGACTCTTTATTGGCTACCTCAAAGTTACACGATGAAGTTACTTTTATGATCCATCCGAAAATAAGGTGTTTGTTTCTACGAACGCTACTTTCCTAGAGGAGGATCATATCAGGGAGCGTAATCCATGAAGTAAAGTCATGTTAAGTGAGCTTTCCAAAGAAACTACTGAAACTTCAACAAGAGTTGTTGAAGGACCTGTTTCATCAAACAGAGTTGTTGATGATAGTTCATCTGGTAGGTTGGTTCCACCTCAAAAGTTGAGGGAACCTTAATGCAGTGGGAGGGTTACGAACCCCCCTGATCGCTATTTAGGTTTCATGGAAATCCTAGCTATGGTGGCAGATGGCAACTTTGAGGATCTGTTGTCCTATAAACAGAAAATGGAGGATGTTGAATGAGATGAATGGGTCAAAGCCATGAATCTCAAGATGGAGTCGATGTACTTCAACTCGTTATGGGATCTTTTAGATTAGCCTGGTGGGGTAAGACCTATAGGTTATAAATGGATCTACAAGCACAAACGGGGTATTGATGGGAAGGTGCAAACCTTCAAGGCTCGACTTGTGGCAAAGGGTTATACCCAGATGGAGGGAGTCGACTATGAGGAGACTTTCTCACCTATTGCCATGTTAAAGTCGATTCGCATCCTCATGTCAATTGTCGTTTAATATAAATATGAGATTTGGCAAATGGAAAATTAGTGCCTATACGAGAGTGCTTGCACGATCGCTTACCTATACGATATTGCTAAGCGATCGCTTACCGATTACACCCTCGCACGCTATTTACTAAATGATCGTTTACCTTTTCCTAAGCGATCGTTTAGCTCCCGATATTTACTATACGATAGTATAGACGATCGCTTAGTTTTTCCTACATGATCGTTTAGACGATCACTTACCTTTTCCTACACGATCGTATACTTCATTGTCTATATGATAGACGAGCTCATCTCTCACTTACTTGATCGTTGTGTACGATCTCTCTTCCTCCCCCCCCTTTACCAAATCCAAACAAAGCCCAAACTTTGGATTCTCACTCCAAGAATACTGAGGGCTCTGAGTGGTGGTTTTTATCTTCGTTTCCTTCTGTGCATGTAGAGATTGTTCGAGGTAGACGATTGGGTTTTAGATTTGTCGTGAAGAAGAAGTCTTCAACTGGTATGATCTCTCGATCTCGTTAGCATTATGAATGCATTTTAGTATTGAATGTATATGTGGTAATATGTCACAATAAATTGGAAAGATCCGCTTCAGCTCATAGGTACTCTTGAATAAGAGTTCCTTCAATTGGTATCAGAGCAAGGTTTCTGATATTCCAATTCATTGCTGCAAAGAATTGTATTTACATTCACGGTGGGTGCAACATGTCGACTCTCTTTTTTAATTGTTAATTCGTTTGTGGATGTGTGGATTAATGGAGTTTTCTGGGATGTAACCTCGGTCTGTTGAATTCTCAAGTTATTTGTAAAGGCCCCTGCATTTCTGGGCACAATTAATTGCTATCGAGTATGTAAATTCAAAGTTAGTTTGAGTCTTGAGTCATTTGTGATGAAGTTTGGAGCAAGGGTTGCTGTTCTTCGTGAAAGAAGACGATCAAGTGTTGGTCGTGGCATAAACAATGAGGTAGACGATCGTTGTGTATCAGATGCTTGACTTTCATTTAATGCGCACACGCACTAGACAATCATATAGCTCAGCAAACCTCATCGCTTAGTTACTGACTATACGATCACGGAGTAATTGGTAAATCATTTACCTGTCGCGTGCTATGCGATCATCTAGACGATTAAGCTTTGCGACCTCATTGTTGTCTATGTCATCATTTAGCTTTTACGCTATCGTCTAGTGTGCACTACATGGTCGTTTACCTGGAGGCGTTTACTAAACGATGGGACTTCGCCTGGTGGTTCAAGACCTGGTTCGCTTGTGAACCGGTTTGCTCAGTAGATTTATGTAAATAGATTGTTTTCTCATTCCGGTTTTTTGTTTTGGTTCATCCTAGTCCATTAATCCATGGTTTTATACGTGTGATGTACATATATATATATATATTTATGTCATATATTATGCACTTATAGATAAATCCCACCTTAGTTCATACATATTCTCTTTATTATAAGTGTTATGATTTAGTGAAGCATGATTCAATTTACGTAAGTACATGCTCATGCATCATTTAATATTCTAACCTTGACAGATGATCTGCAACTTGGTTCTCAGTGCCCTTCCGATCCTTAATCTCTAGGTCAAATTCTTGCAGGAGTAATACCCACCTTATCAGTCTTGGTTTTGCATCCTTCTTCGTCATAAGGTATTTAATCGCAGAATGATCGGTATATACCACAACATTTTTTCCAGTTAAGTACTATCGAAATTTCTCCAATGCAAATACCACTACGAGCATTTCTTTTTTCGTGGTTGTATAATTTTCCTGCACATCATTCAACGTCTTGCTAGCATAATAGATAGGATGCAAAACCTTGTCTTTGCGCTCACTCAAGACTGCGCCCACTGCATATCCACTAGCATCACACATCAACGTAAACGGTTGCGTCCAATCCAGCGCAATCAGAATAGGTGCGGTGATGAGCGCATTTTTTAGTGTATGGAATGCTTCGGCACATGCATCATCAAAATCATATTCGCGATCAACCTCGAGGAGTGCACTTAGGGGTCGTGTGATCTGAGAAAATTTACGGATGAATCTTCGATAAAATCCCGCATGTCCAAGAAAACTCCTAAGCTTTTTCACATTGATTGGTGGTGGTAACTTTAAAATTGCGTCGATTTTCGCTTGATCAACTTCCAATCCTGCCTTTGATATCTTGTGACCTAGCACGATTCCTTCTTCAACCATGAAATGGAATTTCTCCAAGTTCAGAACAAGATTCGTTTCAACGCATCTGTTCAAGACTTTTTCAAGATCTGATAAACAGGAGTCATAAGTGTTGCCAAAAACTAAAAATTCATCCATAAATACCTCGACTGACTCCTCCAAGAAATCTGAAAATATTGCCATCATACACCTTTGGAAGGTACCTGATGCATTACAAAGACCAAATGGCATGCGACGAAACGCAAATGTGCCAAATGGGCACGTGAAAGTTGTCTTATCAATCTTCCGGCGAAATCGCAATTTAGTTATACCCTGAGTAGCCGTCAAGAAAAACAAAGTATTCATTTCCCGCAAGTCGATCAAACATTTGATCAATAAATGGGAGTGGAAATTGGTCCTTCTTAGTGGCCAGATTTAATTTGCGGTAGTCCATACAGATTCTCCACCCCCTAGTTATCCTTGTAGGAATTAACTCGTTCTTACTGTTGGTGACAACTGTCATTCCCCCTTTCTTTGGAACACATTGCACTGGGCTTACCCAACTGCTATCAGATATAGGGTAAATGACGCCTGCATTAAGCCACTTTACTATCTCGTTCTTCACAACCTTCCTCATGGTAGGTTTCAAACGGTTGCCTCTCTATAGATCCTATTTTTCCTTCCTCAAGACGAATATTATGCATGCAATACGAGGGATTGATTCCTTGAATGTCCGCTAAGGTCCATCCCAAGGCTTTTGCGTTGTTTTTTAGGATCTGAATAAGTGCTTCCTAATTTTCTTTGCTCGGCGAGGCAGAGATTATAACTGGTAAAGAGTTATTATCTCCTAGATACACATATTTGAGGTGCACTGGTAACGGCTTCAACTCCAACATAGATGGTTCTTCTCAAGATGGCTTAGTACGTTGCGTTGTTCATTCAAATAATTTGATTATTTCAAAATTTGACTCAATTTGTATTGCGGTGCAACTTTCCTCCCACATTGCATTGATCCCAAAGTCTTCTTCCTCCGATTCTTCTTGAGGCTCGTGCCAATGTTCTTCCTGCAATTCTTCAACATATTGACAATTTTCCATATCACCAGGGTATTTCAACGCATTGAGAACGTTGAACTTAACTTGCTAATCGTCGACCCTTATGGTGAGTTCTTCTTTCTATACATCGATCAATGCTTGCCAAGAAATGGGCAACCCAAGATGATAGGCACTTCAATATCAGCTTCATAATCTGATATGATCAAGTCAGCAGGGAAGATGAAATTATCTATTTGCACAAGTACATACTATATTTTTCCCTTGGGATGCGTTATTGATCTATCGGCCAACTGTAACGTAATTGTGGTGGGTCTTGCGTTGCCGATATTTAACTTTTTGAAGATTGAAAAGGGCATTAGGTTTATACTCACCCCTAAATCACATAGCACATTTCTGACTTCTTTTCCCCCTATTGAGCATGGCAATGTGAAACTCCCGGGATCTCTCATTTTAGTGAGGATGTTGTTTTAAAACAGCGCGCTACATTCATATGTTAATGCGATCGTTTCATTCTCCCCAATCTTCCTCTTGTTGGCAAGTATATCCTTGAGGAGTTTCACATAGCTCAACATATGTTCCAACGCCTCTATTAAGGGAATGTTGATATGTAATTGCCGGAGAACATCCAGGAACCTCTGGAATTGTTTGCTGTCATCTTTCTTCCTCAGCCTAGATGAAAAAGGTGGAGGATCCCGCCATACTTTCTGTTCAATTGGTTGTTCAATGAGGTCCTTGGCTTGCTGTGTTTTAGGAGCAGAAGGTTGCATTGACTTTACATTGGAGTCTTGCTGAGATTCATTCTTTGTAGATGTACTTTCTTCTGAACTGGTAATTCTTTCATTTGTGGTTGAATGGTCATTGTTGATGGTTAAGTCTACTGGTCTTGTTATTGAATCTAGTACTGGTGGCACGAGAACCGTTGTCTTGCCACTTTTCAATATCACTGCTCGACATTGTTCTTTACCGCGTGGTCTCGATGCACCCAAGCTGCTGGGTAGCGTACCAGGCGCTTTATTCTTAAGTTCGATCGCAAGTTGTTCAATCTGTACTTCCAAATTTCTAAGGGAGGAAGCTTATGATTGCTTGATTGCCTCATTCTTCTCAATATACTATTTCAATAATGTTTCCAAAGACGAGGTACTACAAGAGGTGTAAGAAAAGGACGGTTGGTCGTAAGGTGGTATACTCTGAAGATTACCTGAGTTGTGATTCTGATTAGTGAAAACCAGAGGACTACCTCGATTCCCGAGATGACTACTCTGATGATTACTTTAGCTCCCCTGGTTGTGATTCCCACCCCAACTGAAAGTTGGGTGATTTCGCCAACCAGGGTTGTAGGTGTTGGCGAATGCTTCGTTGTGAATAGAGTATACGGATTGTTGATTCAACGGACAGACTTCACTGAGTGCCCCTCTCCACGTTGAATGCAATTTATTGCGGCCACTTGTATCAATGCATTTACTTGCGTTGAACTTTGAGAGAGGTGTCCTTGCTGAATAGCCATAGTCTGGAGGATCGAGGTTACTGTGGCCATCTAGTCGGCTAGGGTGCTCATTGTATTCGCTGGTACAATGGCACTTTCTGCTCTTCTTTGTTCCGAGCCTCTTTCCTCACAATCGTTATCTATCCACTCATCTGTATTACACGAAATGCGACCTAAGATGATCTTTGCTTTCATATACGTCTTGTCCATTAATCCTCATGACGTAGAGGCACCAGCAACTGCTTGCATTAGTCGATCAAAGCCATTGTAAAATGTCTCCATCAAAACGCAATCAGGAATCCCGATGTACAGACAGTTCTTCACTAATTGTCTGAATCACACCCAGGCATTGCTTAAAGTTTCATAACCCTTCTGTTCGAAATTCAACACATCCCTCTGTCTCCTTGCATTGACGGCTGAAGGGAAGAATCTATTCATAAACCTTTCGACCAACTGATCCCATGCATTGATTTCATTTGGCTCTAGTGATTGAGCCCACCTCTTTGCCTCATCCCGCAGTGTATACGGGAAGAGATACAATCTAATTCCTTCAAGAGTCACATCAGATATGGAGAATGCGTTGCACATTTCTACGAAGCTGGTCAAATGAGCATGCGGGTCTTCTCCTTGTAGACCTCTGAATTGTCCCGCACTTTGGATCATTTGAAGCATGACAGGCCTTATCTTAAACCTTACATTCTCCTCAACCGTAGGTCTTGAAATTCTGGGTGAGAAGTTATAAAGATTGGGCACCGCATAATTCCTCATAGGGATATTGTGGTTAGCAGTAAGAAAAACAGGGTCTTGCACTGGCCGATTTGCCCCTTGATTCCCTTCGAGCCCTTCATTATTATTTCCCATGTTTTTTCTCTGCCTAATTTGGTTCTGATCTACTCTTGCGTGAAAAATACACCTGATCTCTGGGTCATCTTAGAGTTTTTGGGTCAATTCCAATACTCATAAACCGTCAGCCTGTTCTTCGCGTTAAACAGACAGTACAAAGAGATCTGTCCTGCAAAATACCACAAAAGTATTTAACACTAACCGTTACCAATCCCCGATAACGGGCCAAAAACTTGTTCACTATATTTTGATGAATGTCCTTTATTAATCATGCACTGTGATGATTGATCTTATGCTACAAGCTCATGCTGCCATAAACTTGTAAGTATACGAATGGAATGTTGTCTATCTATTGCGATGATGAATTAAATGAATGATGTGCTATATACGCTCAAGTGCTTTGCAATAAAGAAAATTTTATGCGATACTACGTTTTAATTATATGCATTGATAATGATATGCTCGTAGTGTGTCTCACAAGTTTCCTTGTGCTGAAACCAAGTATAATTCCAACGCAAATTTCTCAGAATGATCCGAGGTCGAACATAGGGATTGTTTTCGTTAATGCGATACTTATGTGATACATGCAACCAATTTTTAACAATGAATAAAGAATGGTGGTTTATACAGAAATATAAATTGCGTTAATAAAGTAAAGTCATAAACTAATATGATATATGATACAAGATACATGATACATGATACTGAGGTCGAGAACTGACTGTGAAGTTGTATAAAGAATCGATGTTTGTGATGACAAGTCTTATGAATGAAGCAGAAAGAGAAAGAGTAAGAGTAAGAACATCGCAAGTTTGTTAATCATGTTAAAAACGCAACTAAGGTTCCGCTTTCCCTTGGCTTACACATCTCAGTGATCGACCGCGTTCCCATATCTCTATGGTGAAACAAGGATGAACGTGATGAACGCAAGGTTGTTTCCATCTCTGGAAATGCTTCTCGCTTTAGTTAACGCATTCTTCCCACCTTCTCTCGATAGGCAGAATAACATCTTCACTTCTGCTCTCACAGGTGAAGATGTCGTTGAGCATGCTTTAGCTAAACTTAATTATCTCCTTAACACAAATTAACTCACTCGCTTAATTCTTGTTATTTACCCAGGGGATTAAGAACACTTCATGGAGAAAATGGATTATGGATGTGTGGAAAGAGACAGAGAGATGACAATGGTGACGATCATAACATTTAATTATAAAATTAAGCGTTTGGTACATGTTGTGAATGAGAGATTAAAGAAGATGAATATAGAGGATGAAATAGAGATTAGAAATAAATACGGAAAGAGTGTCAACGTCTTGACACAGATCCCGATCAGAGATTGTGCTTGCCAGCATGTGGAAGTGGTGGAGAGGAAAGCTTCCCTCTCAGGCTTGCTTTCCCGGTAGAATTGACCTTCACACAGAGCTTCAGCTACGGGAATTGGAAGGATTCTCTGCTCGGAGACTCACTTCTCAGCCTTGCCTGGTTGTTCTCCCAGATTTGCTCTGGACAGTCGCTTCAGACTAGCCTCTCTCCCAGAATCAGTATATGCACGTCTCTATGTATACAAGTATATTTTTCAGTGAATTTAAAGAAGCTATTTATAGGTGAGGCTTGGCTCTTTGAATTTGTGGTCCCCACTGTATAGTTATGGTAGTTTCTGAAATGGCAGAATGGAAAATTCCTTCTGTTACGTAATCAATCCGTAAAAAATGCACAACTAAAAGTTGTACACTTGTCAGAATCTTCCACAAATGCGTTGCTCTTCACATCTTCGATCTATCGCCGCATGCGGTGTTGTTTTTTATTACCGCATGCAGTTGACATTGCGTTGATTGCTAAGCTCAAGATCGATTGTTGCTAAGCTCAATACGACGTAGATGCGTTGTTTATTTTATCTTTGAGCCATGAACGTATGCGGTGACTGATTTCCTGCAAAATAGAAACTGAAACATTTTATTCTACCATCACAATGGTGTTAGTGGGTATATTTACGACATTTTATAATTTTCGCATTTCTTAGCCAATTTCTATACTATCAATGCAAAATTTCTTTCTTTTAGCTGCAATATCTAAATAAAATAGTATAAATAACTTGTATTTCTACAAGCTATCATTATGCGATCAAGCTATACACAAATAATAGCACTACATTTCTCAATGCAGAATGCCATAATTCCTATTTCTAGGACGCATGCGATGTATATGCAAAAACTTTTGATAGAACTTATGTCTATGTTTCTATTCTTGCTTATGCGATCTAATCTGACTCTCTCAAGCCTATATTCTATCTTTAGACTACTCTCTCCAGTATGTCCAAATGATGAATGATGCACACATAAGAAAAGGTGACCATATACCATCATTCCTATTTCTAGGGCACATGCAATGTGTAAATAGCAATAGAACTTATCTCTAAGTTTCTACTCTTGCTTATGCGATTCTAATCTGATTCTCTCAGGCCTAGATTCTAATCTAACTCTCTCGAGCCTAGATTCTATATTTAGTCTACTCTCTCAAGTATGTCCAAAGGGTGAATGATGCATACATAAGACAAGATGATCGCATAAAATGTAAATCTTAAGTCATGCTAGCTAAGTACTTCTCAATCCATTCAGAAATTTAGCTACTCATGCATGGTGTGGAGAGATTGAACATAAATCGAAATGAAGTTTCCATTTTCTGCAAATAAAGTGCTGAATACAAAATAACAAATGGATTTGAGAGATAACGAGCTTGGTAAGCAATGTCTTGCTTCCCATGGGCTTTTACACTACTCTTTATCACTTCAACTCTGTTCTAGTTGTGAATTCTTGCTCTCGCAAGGGTTGGCCCTCTCTTCTTTGTATTGCTTTTCGACAGTCTCTCGATCCGTCCAGGAGTGATTTCCTTCGGCTTCGCCTCGTCTCTTTGCTCTCTCCGTCCTCTATCTATATGTATATGTATGTGCGTAGATCGATCGACCCTTTTCTCTCTGGTGGCATTCAGTATTTATAGATTTCAAGGTGAAGAAAATTTTCTTACAAATGATTGCAATGATGGGCGGCATTAATTTCCCTACTCTATTGCGCCGTTTAAAAGTCACTGAAAGTTCAATGTACTTGTACTGTGTGGCTTTTAACGGCTTGTCAACTGAATGCGGAATCGATTGTTATCAGCTTTACGTCCAATCATGATTTATTATGATGTCGCTTTGATGCGAGGTCTTTATGCAATCACCTTTTTAAGAAACTTCTCACGATTGCATGACTTGCGGTCGCAACTTTAAGTGCGCTATCGCATTGTACTCTTGGATCTCAATTTCATGTGCGCCATCGCATTGTTCCTTTGGATTGCAATTTCATATATGACATCACATTGTACTTGCACAAAATAGGTAAATTAACTGGTTTTATGCGATGAGCACTCACGATCACAATTCCTTTTAGTTTTGTGCTTTCAGACATGATATTGCCTATTTTACCATCGCATTTTCTCATTGTTTTACTTATTTGAGCTGTAATAACTTGTATTTCTATCAGTTATTACTTAATTCCTGAGGTCGATGGAACTTCTTTAATGATGAAGCAACATCTGCCTCACCAACCTTCTTCTCCTTGCTGATGTAAATGTAATTTAATACATAAAGGGATTTGGAATATTAGAACAACCTGACTCTGATACCAATTGAAGAAACTCCTACTCAAGAGAACTAGTGAGCAGAAGCAAAATCTTTCCAAGCCCATTGTGAAAGAATATAACATTTACAAACATATAGATATAAGCTGCAGTCTACTACAAACTTCGAAAATGAGTCCGGTAAGGAAGCGAAACTCATCATCGATCGAATCATATCCAACAAGGTTCTATTTCTCCTCTCCGATACACCATTCTGATGTGGTATACCAAGTGCTGAGAGTTAGGAAACGATTCCATGTTCTATCCAATAATTCTGAAACTCAGAATCCAAAAACACTCCACCCCGATCAAATCGAAGTGTTTTAATCCATTTATCTAATGCGTTTTCAACTTCTGCCTTAAACTCTTTGAACTTTTCAAAAGAGTCTGACTCATGTTGCATTAAATAAACATACCCATATCTCTAATAATCATCAATAAAGGTGATGAAATACTCGTAGCCCTCCCTGGCTCGCACATTCATCGAACCACAAAGGTCTGAATGCATTAACTCTAGAGGCTCTTTGGCTCGATAACCTTTTCCAATAAAAGGTCTTTTAGTCATCTTGCCTTCAAGACAAGGTAAATAATTTTCATCTATCTCATTGAGAAGTCCATTCTTCATCAAGCTCTCAATCCTATTGAGATCATGTGTCCTAATCGAAGGTGCCAAGCTTGGGTACTTTCTTTAGGAGAAACTTTAAGTCATTTGTTTTGGGTTACGAAAGTTTTAAATATCTCTATGTTATGGAAGGAATTTGTTGCTAACGACCTTAGCACGTACAAATTATATTCCAGTTAAGCGGAACATATCTCGACTCCATCTTTCAGAATAAACACTTTATTAACTGAAAAATTGAGAGTATATTTACATTCAAGTGAGGACTTTACATAAATTAGTTCCTCTTTAACTTGGGAACAACATAAAAACCATTCAAAATGATAAATCTTTTTTGTAAAGTCAACTGGAGGCCTCCCACTGCCACAGCTGAGACGACGTAAACAATGGCTACTCGCATCGTCATCTCACCAACCTCAAGCTGCTACCAGGATCTAATCCCCTAAAAAGAAGAAAAAACATAGTTAGTGGCCCTAAAGTCTATAATCCAAGAAAAATCATCATTCTCCATTAAACAAGTTTCCAAAACTAGCAAATCATATTTACCTTTTTTGGCCTTAGCCTTCTTCTTCTCCTTCCACCTTCGTGGGCAGTTCTGCTTCCAGTGCCCATCCTGGTTATAATGAAAACATTTTGCCTTTTCAATCGGCGTTGGTCGCCTACCCCGTGGAGCGGCATTTGGTAGGTTAACTAGAGCCTTCCCTTTCCCCTTACAACAATTCTTCTTCTTCAAAATTCTAGTGTCGGAAGAAGAAGGTGCAGACTTAGTTCCTCAGATCGAACCTCAGTGGAACTGTTTAGTTGATGAAGCAACATTTTCCTCACCAACCTTCTTCTCCTTAATTTTCAGTAGGGATTGGAATGTCTGCAACTCGTTGAGTAGAGTGGTAAGGGTGTAGTCAACTCTATTCAGAATAGCATTGCTAACGAAATGGAGGAAGCTTTCTAGCAACATCTCTAGAATAATGCTAACCTGGCTACCCTCATCGATGCGAGCTCCTTTCATCTCCGCCAAATTAAAGTGGACCATTATGTCCAAAACATGTTCTTGAAAAGATGTACCCTTCTTCATTTTGGAGTTGAAGATGAACTTTACAGCTTCATGCTTGAGCTATCCGGACAGCTGTCCAGACATTCCCTTTAGGGACTCCATGATCTCATGAGCAGATACCATGGGTTCATGCTTCTTGGCCAAGACGTCATTCAGGCTGGCAAAGATGTAAGCTCGGGCCTTCTCATTCCCCCGTGTCCATTTCTCATAGGCCTCCCGAACATTTCAAGCGACGTTTTGAGTTGGAATAGGAGAACACTCCTTTGTAAGGACGAATTGAAGGTCATCAATGATAACTATTGTGTTTATCGTGATTTTTCAACTAGCGTAGTTATCGCCAGTCAACTTGTCGGTGGCTAAAAGAGCTAAACTAGCAGTTGCCATTAATTAAAGGTTGTTGAAAACAAGAAAAAATTTAATAAGTCTATTTTTATTACCACTTTGAACACCAATTTTAGGTTTTAGCAAAATAGTTCTAATGAACCCTAAGTTAAGTGACATCTATTTTTCAATGATGCCCTAGCAACGCAGGACAAAAGTCACTGTTGGGGTGATCAAGTGCCCCTTCACTAAATGAGACATTCACAACCATTAGATAGAAACAACTCTTATAACTGACTCTAACAGTCACCATTGTTCGGTCCATAATTTTTTAACAACCTTAACAATATTGTGTAAGTGTAACCCCTCATTTTAAGCCCTAAAGTCTTGCCCTAATGCGCTCACCATAGGGGAAAAGGTAGATTAGGACAAGAAACTAAAGCAACCTTATCCTTTTCAGGAGATCAGATAAAGAGTTGTGCAAATATTGCCATCCTTTAGGGGGACACTTCCAAGGTATCTCAAGGCGATGCACAAAAACGTTAGCCAACCTAAGGAGAGAGACTGTGGGATATATTGTCACATGTCCCGCTACCACTTACTATGAACACTCTCTCCATTCACCTTGGTATTGATCTACCCAAACACCATCCTTTAGGGGGACATTCCTAGGGTGCCACGAGGCTGAGAATAGATCTCACGGTGTGAACTTGTAGAAGTTTAAGTGAAGTATCATATACCCAGATGTAACGTGTTTGGATTGATGATATAAATTGCTCACAATGATGCGATACTACTTCTATTTATGCGTTAATTATGGATGTTCATGTAGTATGCCATGCGTTGTCACAAGTTTCCTTACGATGGAACCAAGTGTAATTCCACCGCAAGTTTCTTGGTATGATCCGAGGTTGAACACGGGGACTGGTTTAGGTTATTGTGGTATGTTCATGATACATGCGACCAGGTTTTCAATCTTTAAAAGTATGTTTGTACAAGTATATAAATTGCAATAAAATAAAGGAAAGCAGTAAAGATGCGATAAAAACTTAAAAATACAATAAATCTAAGCTAGATGATACAAGATACAGACTTTATGTACAAGATGTTGGGATTAAGGCTGGCTGTGAAAGTTATGGAAATACATGGGATTCGGCGACAAGTCTTATGAATAGAATAGAAAGAGAAAGACAAATAATACAAACAACGCAAGTTCTTAATTGGATTGAAGGTATAAATACTATTTTGCTCTTCTCTTACCGTACACCTCTCAGTGATCGCTCGCGCTCCCACATGTCTATGGTGAAACAGAGACTAATGTAATGAACACAAGGTTGCTTCCATGTTTGGAAGTACTACTCGCTTTAGTTAACGCATTCTTCTAACCTTCTCTTGATAGATCAAAATGACACCTTCACTTCTGCTCTCACAGGTGAAGATGTCGTCTAGCATGCTTTAGCTAAACATATTTTATATCTTTAATACAGATTAAGTTCTTAGTGATTCATATTGCTCATCAAGGGGTTAAGAAAATATCATGGAGAAGGTGATTGATGGGTGAACGGAAATAGACAGAGAATGGTAAATGGAATCTATTGAAACATTTAATATTTCTACTAAGCGTTTGATATATGGTGTGTGAATGAAGAGATAAAGAAAACATGAAATACACAATGAAAGAGAGATAGAACAGATACAAACAAGTGCCAATGTCTTGGCACAGATCTAATGGAGATCTGCTTGCCGGATAGGATGGATTTGATGGTAGGAAGAGCTTCCCTCTCAGGCTTGCTCTACCGATAGCAGGGATCTTTGCACAGAGCTTCCGATTGAGAGTTTGGCAGGTTAGATCTGAGATTCACCTCTCGGTCTTATCTCGTCTTCTTCTCGGATTTCTTCTTTTAAGCACTCAACTCAGCTTTTTCTCTACAATCTAGCAGCACTTAGCCCCGTATCAAGTAGCATACCTTTTCTCTGAAATCAATGGGGTATTTATAGGTGCAAATCTTTGACTCCAGCCTTGTGGTCCCCACTCATTGTTATAGTATTTTCGAAGATGGAGGGATATTATTCCTTTTGTTATGCAATCAGACCGTCAATTCTGCACAACCGTTAGTTGTACACGTGTCTCAATCCTCTGCTCTTACATTGCTCAGCTGCATCTTTCGATCATAGGTTCGCATGCGGTGTTTTTTTATTACCGGATGCGGTTGAAGCACAGCTCTCGGATCGACTGTCGCGTTGCGCCGTCATTGCGGTTATCGTCTCTCCATTGTTGATTGTGACAGAGATGCGTTGATTAGTCTCTCGTGAGCCTTGAGCGCAAGCGGTGACTTGGTCTCCTGCAAAATAGAGTAAAGTTCGGCTTGTCTTCTATCTTTTTGGTGTTAGTGGGTGTAATCGCAAACATTTATAATCATTGCAATACTAGGCTAATTTTCATACAATTAGTGCATAATTACTAACTTCTGGCCACAATATCTAGATAAGGTGGCATAAATAACTTGTATTTCTACAAGTTATCACCAGAGTACCTTTTAGATAGGTTTGGTACATATTTAATCTTTTATTAATCAATTTAATCCTATTAAACCAAATTAAAAAATTAAACTTGGGTTGCTAATCTCATTAAAACCGTGATCTTAGGTCTATCTCAATCAAATTTTAAAACTCTTTTAAAATATGATTAAAGCCTAAATGTGCATGCATGTCTTTCTTATTGATTTTAGTTCCAGTTTCATTAATTATAACACTTATAAAAAGAAACAACTAAAATTTGTCTTTCTTATTGCTGGCCTACTCAATCGTTTAGTGCGCACGCCTACCATGCATCGAATATCATATACTCAACGATCGTTTACCTCAATGTCTACATGATCGAGTAGCCAACGTAACACGATCGATCAAACTCTGTACTCGATCGCGTAGCATTAGCCAAGCGATCATTTAACAAATACTACATGATCGAGTAGAACATTTCTACACGATCGTGTAGCCAAATCTGAATGATTGTTTAGCATGGGCTACACGATGCAACCAACCCTTGGTCTTCTTCCTCAAAGTGAGCAACATCTCCATGCGTTGAAGCTTCATCACGAACGAATCTTACAGACCAAAACACTTTGAATACAGACTCCATAACAAATTAGTTATGCCAAAAAATGCAAGGGCCTTTACAAATTAACTTTGAAATGTAAAAGAAAGCAGTTAACAGAGGCAATCATCTCGAAACATCCATCAATTCACATCCACAACTACATCTAACATTTAAACGCAATGTAGATATGCTTAAAACCCACTAAGACTACAAATGTAATTCAATACATCAATGGAATTTGGAATATCAAAACAACCTGGCTTTGATACCAATTGAAGGAACTCTTAAACATAGAGAACCAATGAGTGGAAGCAGATCGTTCCAAATCCCATTGTGAAAGAACATCAATATTTACAATCTAATACATAACAGTTATGTATCAAGTCTAAATTACAACATGCTTCATAGCATTAATACTAAGAGATCGAGTGAACATACCCTTGAAGAACTTTTCTTCTCATATCCCTCGATCAAACTCAGCAATGCGTTCAACTGCACAAACTCAATGCGAACAAACTAGCAAACTACACGAATTGGTATAATCTCGAACACAATCGAGTAACATTCGACCTTCGACCCACGAACAGCGACACTACCACGAGGCTTCCTTGTTATTCTTAGTGTGAGAATCTAGGAGGTTTGGGCTCTATATGGATTTGGTAGAGGGAAGGAGGAACTAAACGATTGTGTAGACGATCGAGTAAGTGGGAGAAGATAGAAGTCTATCATATAGACTTGAGTACTCGATCGTTTAGTAGTGAGTGACTATCATATAGTATACTCTTTCTTTGATTGTTTACTCTCTCAAGGCTATCGTATAGCTTTTTCTTTATATGCGTTCGATTATTAAAAAATATGAAAAAGATTCTTTTTCATATTTTCCATCAGTTATCAAAAACTGATTATAATATCTCACTAAGTCAGTTATTAGGAGAAAAAACCAAAATCAATTATCTTATAATTGATTTAATTATAAATACATATAATAACTAATTTATCATATTATATTTATAACCTATTGTTTCAATATCATATCATATGTTCTATATAGACCATAGTTCTTTTTCTCCTTTTTGGCAATTAATATTAATCATATTTATATTAATTCCTCCAAATAATGTATCTAATACATCAAATCAATTATATCACATATAATTGAATCAATTTGATTTTAACATATATAATCAAATTCCCTCTTGTTAATTTGAACCCTTCAAACTAACCCAAGAACTGATTCTCAACATGAATCCATTGAGCTACCAAGGGGAACTTATGGACCTGTAGCTTGAAGCTCCAATGGTACGTGAATAATGGACTAAACTCTTTAATCACGATATCCACCATCATTAACTGTCCGGCATTCACAAAAGACCAACAGTTGCACTCTTCACACTACATATATATTTTTGTGTCCATTGGATATAACCAATCAACAGTACGATGAGTCTTAACAAATTGCTCGTAAGTATAGCTGGGCCAATTTACCGTTATGCCCCTATAGTTACATCTAACTCCTTAAGTGCCATTGATTCCTCTAATGAAAAATACATCATAGTCATACTTTGTGTAAACCCTTCTCGGGCCAAGAAAAGGTATGGAGCCACATTGTTCAAGCCTCAGAATCAGTCTTTAAGGAAGCAATTTATCTACTTATCCCTACTTTAGGGAATGGCTGAATTCCGTATTGTGTAGCTGTGTTCTGACCTCTCTAATCAAACGAATCCCGAAAATGGTAGTTTATAGTCGACGATCTGGCCACTGCACCCATGCAAATCAAAGGCTTGCCCCCATGGGCAGAAGTTCACAACTCACTCAAGATTAAGGTCATGTTACCTATGGTCATCCTAGTAAAATGGAAGTCTCTATTATGAACGGCGTTATATAACGAGACTAAACATTTCGTGGTCCAGTCTTATCCAACCTCCTTTGTATAGAGCATCCTCGCTCGCATGTCTAATACATGAATGGTCAGTATCAGACCATTTATATCACTTTACGACAGTTGGATGGTATTGTCTATAAGTATATGGATTAAATTGGTCATCTCATCCTGGTAACACTATTGGATGCAGCCCATTGTGTATAGGTAATAAAAATGATGTGATCCATGGATCATTCATGTAGAGACATATAAGTGAGGGCATCCTATGCAATGAGTTTGCATATAGACTGGACCACGAAATAGTCACTTTTCTTTATAACGACCGTTTACTGTTAAAACTGACTATTTCATACTTAAGTAACCTAGGATAACTCGATCTTAATCTTTAGCTAGCTATGAACTCCTATTTATTCGGGAGATGTACACGGGTGAGACTAGTGTGACAACACTGCTCAATAAGCCTTCCATTTTGAGGATAAGACAAGATGTATAGCTAGGGACATAGCTGTGCAAGATGGAATTCACTCCTACCCATTATAGGGTTAGTAGATAGGTTGTTCTCTTAAGTGCTGATTCCAGGTCTAGAACAATCAGGGCCCTACCTTCTCATGATGGAGAAGGACATGATTCATAAGGTATTATGAATCGAATTGTTCATTAGAGGGTCAGTGGGAACTTAAGGAATAAGATGTATTTATAGTGGTAAAACGGTAATTTTGACCCATCTGTAATTACGAACGGCATGTCAAGGACGACTTACGTATTATGGTTTATATGGACAGAAATATATCTACAGTGAGAAGAGTGCAACTATCGAGCTATAATGGTGTGTCTTGATAGTTGACGAATAGTAATTAATTCGATTACAGAGTTTTAATGAATTAATTACATATCGTTGGAGCTCATCATCTATAGATCCATTGATCCCTCTACTTGTTCATTAAATTGAAATAATAATTTGAGTATTGATGTATGAAATTAGGGTTATGAATTTGAAATGTTCAAATTCAATTTTTAGGTTTCTAATTGATTGTATATGATACAATTATAAACATTTAATTTAATTAAAATTAAATGAAATTGAAAAATCAATTAATATTTAAATTATGATTTAAATATAAAACTGATTCATTGGTGATATTAATATTTTATTAGTTTAATATTTAGATAATAAATTAATATTATTAAAAAGCAATTAAAATTAGTTTTATTTAAATTAATTTAACCACATTCCATTTCAAGTTTTGATGATCTTCAAGCTGGAGTTGCCCAATATGCAACTATATACATTTGCATGCTTTTTACCTATATATTGAAGCTCCATACATGAAGATCATCGAGATTGCTGAAACATATTTTTTGAATTGATGACCTGAAAACCTTACTCTCGTTCTTCATCAATTCAACTTGTTCAAGTGTTTCCACCATACATTCCATCTTGAGCATAATAGAGAAGAACTAAGTGGTAGTTCTTTCTGTGATTCAAGCTCTATCTTGGTGTTTTTTAGCTGATTTCGTGGAGGAATCTTCAAAGGTAATATGTGCTTCAAACCCTCTTTTCAATATCATATGTACAACATGATTAAAACTCAAATTAATGTAGTTTAAGTGCTTATTGATTATGTAGTCTTCCGTTGCTTGATAAGTCATTCCTTCAATTGGTATCAGAGTATGATTTAAGCGCTACAGATTTAATTTGAGTTTGGTGGGTGTTTTATTCATGAACTACATGAAAAAGTATGTTGATATGGTTTTTCCAATGTTATGGCATTTTAGTCCTTTCAATTATGTTGTTCTCTTGTAATTGGCTCTTGTTCGATGGGCCTTAATATGTGTTTAAGAGTTTGTAATTCATATGGAGTCATTAGAAGTTCAAATTAGGATGTAATTTAAGAAATAAGTGAAGAAGGTCGAATTGCAGATTCAAGTTCATCAGCTTCTGCTCAAAACTCGTTGTTGAAGTTCAAGCGAGATTTCCCTTTCCTATGAGAACGAGATTTCCCTTACTAGCGAGAGCGAGATTTTGATGTAAGTTCAAACGAGATATCATTCCAAGCGAGATTCTGATGGAATTTTCGAGCGAGATTTCAAGTTCAAACAAGAATTTGAATCAAGTTTGAGTGAGATTTCCAATTCAAACGAGATTTTATTGGAATTTCGAGTGAGAGATCGAGTTAAGCGATATTTTGAATCAAGTTCAAGTGAGATTTCGAGCATGGAATGAGAGATCAATTTTGAGCGAGAGTTGAACCGAACGACACGAGAACTAGTGAGAGTAGCCAATTCGATTGGTTTGATTCTGGTCCTATCCGGTTCGGCCTTAAAAAGGTTTTTGCTGGTCCAGTTCAGCCTATTCTGGTTCAGTTCAAGTTGTGTGGGTTCGGTTTGGAGCTGTTCGAAGCGATCAAGAAGCGTTTTGAGTTGTCAACTGTTTTTTGTAATACATAGGCTTTTGTTTACTTAAAAAATGCCAAAACTAAAAGCCATATCAGTATGTGTTTAATTATTTATGCATGTGATGTATGTTATAATTAAATAAATCTTGTATATGCATACAGTATGCCACATAGATTTAAAATCCCACCGTAGGAAGCATGTTACATGCATTGAAAGTATGTTATAAATTGTTATAATATATAGTATGCATATATAGGGCTTTCTTTTATATAAATGTTATATTAAAATGCCTTTGATGATTGTTGTGGATGTTTAGCATGTCTAATTTTTGTAAGTTGTTATAAAATGAATTAGACTTTAAAATCCATAACAAAGATATATATCATGCTCACTTAGGTTAACAACTAGTTTTAACCATTGTTACCTTATAAAATTTGGTTACAAACTCAAATCGGTTCATAAACTTGTCTAAGGTTGGGGGTACATAAGTTGTTCGTTTACGTAACACCTCCTACCTGGGGACTATGACCAAAAGTTTGAGTGTTGTTAATTGATTTTATGAGCTTACGGGAGCGATGTGAGGTTTAAAACGGGTTTAAACATTTGGATAAAAATGACAGACTTATGTTGCTTAAAATTTAGCCATTTTTAAACCTAAGTAAATAGATACCCAAAGATTTAGAACACTTCAACGGGATATTAACAATATATTCGATATATAGTTATTAGCTCTCGCGTCCTTAAGAGTTCACACCGTGAGATCCATGCTCAGTTTTGTGTCATTTTTACTATGACTAGTCCATTCGAAAAGTGTTTGCATAGGTCAATAAAAAGGTAAATGGGGGAAGTAGTTCATAGTAAGTGGGTGAAGGAAATGTGTCAATATTTTCCAATGGTCTCCTCCATTTGAACCGTGAGATTTCTGTGTTGTGTCTGCTGCATTTTTAGGCGACACTAGCTAGTCATTAACTAAGAAGATCCCCACGGAGAGTTGTAACATAAGAATCGAAACAACCCAGGCTTCAGTAAATGAATAGGGTCTTATAGTTCCGTTCCTGGGTATTGTCTTCCATTTCGGGGGCATATTCATGCCGTTCTATAAGATCTGAAAATGGCGGGTTACACTTACAAGAATTACTAATATGTTAGTAAGGATCTTGACCGAAAACGTAACCAAAAGAACTATAGGAGAAAATATTTATTCTGATATAGTATTTGGTCAAGAATTGTCCTTCTTAAGTGAAGGAATTGTTGACTGCCCCTCAGTAGCAACTGTTCTAAATCACTAAAGTATCGTTGCAAATAAATAAAGATTTATTGGGTACTTTATTATTTTACTAAAATTAGATTTAGATGCATAAAGTTTAATAGAATTTGTTTAAATCGTTTCAGCAATGTCGAATTCAGTCATACAACGGCTAGCTTTCGATAAATTTAACGATGAAAGATATTCAAATTGGAAATCCAACATCAATACAATATTAGTTGTGGATGATTTGAGGTTTGTGTTGACGAAGGAATGTCCTCCGGTTCCCAATACAACAGCAAACCGAAATGTTTGGGACATCTATGATTGGTGGGTTAGGGCTAATGAGAAAGCTCGGGCCTACATCTTATCAAGTATTTCTGATGTACTTAATAAGAAACATGAGGTAATGCCTACCACCCGTGAGATAATGGCATCGCTTTAGGAGATGTTTGGGCAACTGTCATCCTCTGTTCAACATGAAGCCATTAAGTATGTCTACATTACTCGCATGAAAGATAGAACCAACGTTAGAGAACATGTTCTCGATATGATGTTCCATTTTAATGTTGTTGAGGCTCATGGGGCGATGATAAATGAGACAAGTCAAGTAAGTATGATATTGGAATCTCTCCTAGAGAGTTATCTGCCATTCAGAACCAATGCTGTTATGAACAAAATTACTTATAATTTGACCACATGGTTGAACAAGTTACAAAAAAATTAGTCTATGATGAAACCTAAGGAGAAAGAAGTAAATGTTATTTCTAAATCTAAAAAGTTTTTTAAGGGGTAAATGTCTGGAACAAAACCCACTGATAATAAAAAGTTTGTTCCCTCTTCTTCTAAAGACAAATCTGTACAAATGAAGAAAAAGGGTAAAGGAAATAAGCATACCACTGCTAAGAAAAAAAAAAACAAAAACAAGACTCCCAAAGGAAAGTGTTTCCATTGCGGAGAGGATGGCACTGAAAGCATAACTCCCCAAAGTATTTCGCTGAAAAGAAAGCGGAAAAGGCTAAACAAGGTAAATCAGATTTACTAGTAGTCGAAAATGCATAGTGGAGAATACTCACCTAACCTGGATATTATATTCAGGTGCTGCTAATCATGTTTGCACTTTTCAACAGGAAACTAGTTCTTGGAGAGAACTTTCTGAACAGGAAATGACTTTCAAGGTGGGAACGGGTGAAGTCATTTTAGCTCATGTAATGGGAGATGTCAAGTTATTTTTTGGAGAGTCTCTCATCTTACTTAGGAATGTGTATTTTGTACCTAAGATGAAAAGAAACTTAATCTCTATTTCCTGTCTGCTAGAAAATATGTATAAAATACTTTTTGAATCTAATGAAGTATTTGTTCTTTCAAGAGGTGTTCATATTTGTTCTGCAAGACTCAAAAATAACTTGTACATATTAAAACTAACTGAAACAAAAGAAAGTCTAAATATAGAGATATTTAAAAGGGCTGAGACTTGAAATAAAAAATGGAAAATTTCTCCTAACGCCTATCTTTGGCACCTCAGACTTGGTCACATTAATCTCAACAGGATTGAGAGATTAGTAAAAAATGGTCATCTATGTCAGTTAGAAGATAGTTCTTTACCTCCATGTAAATCATGTCTTGAGGGAAAAATGATTAAAAGATCATTTTTCTGACAAAGGTCTCCGTGCCAGAGAGCCTCTCGAATTAATACATTCAGACTTATGTGGTCCAATAAATGTAGGTCTGAATGTAAAAGCACGAGGAGGCTATCTGTATTTCGTCAGTTTTGTTGATGATTACTCAAGGTATGGCTACATTTACTTAATCAATCATAAGTTTGAAACTCTTGAAAAGTTCAAAGAATTTAAGATCGAGACAGAAAATTTGTTAACTAAAAGAATTAAAACATTTTGATCTGATTGAAATGATGAGTATATGGATTTACAATTCCAGAAAAATTTAGTAGATATGAAATTCAATTTCAGCTCACAGCACCTGGAACACCACAACAAAATGGTGTTGCAGAAAGGAGAAATCAAACCTTGTTAGACATGGTCTGATCAATGATGAGTTCTGCTCAGTTACTTCAATCCTTTTGGGGGTTTGCAGTACAGATTGCTGTATATTTTCTAAACGTTGTTCCTTCAAACATTATTTCAGAAACACCGTATGATATATGGAAAAGATGCAAAATAAGTTTACGTCATTTTCGTATTTGGGATTGTCCAGCACATGTGTTGGTACAAAATCCTAAGAAACTAGAAACACGTTCAAAATTATGCCTCTTCGTAAGATGCCCCAAAGAAATAAAAGGAAGATTGTTCTATGATCTCAAAGAAGACAAAGTATTTGTATCGACAAACACTACATTCTTGGAAGAAGATCATATAAAAAATCATCTACCTCACAATAAACTAATATTGCAAGAAATGACCAAAGATGCTACAGAAACTTCAACAAGAGTTATTGATCAAATTGGTCCATCAACAGCTGCTGTTGTCCCATCACGTCCATCTCAAGAGTTGAGTATGCCTCGACATAATGGGAGGGTTATTCAATAACCTGAACGCTATATTGGTCTAATAGAAACTCAAAACATCATACATGATGATGGATTAGAGGATCCATTAACTCTTAAAAAGGCAATGGAAGATGTTGACAAGGAACAGTAGATCTATGTACTTCAACTCTGTCTGACAAGGAACAGTGTATAAAAGATATGGATTTTGAAATAAAGCAGAATACGTAGTCGCATGTGAAGCCGCTAAAAAAAGAAGTTTGGCTACTCAAATTCTTGGCAGCTTTGGAAGTAGTTCCAAATATGCACCTACCTATCACACTATATTGTAACAATAGTGGTGTTGTTGCCAACTCGAAAGAACCAAGGAGTCACAAATGTGGAAAACATATTGAAAGAAAGTACCATCTCATCAGATAAATCATACACTAAGGAGACGTGATCGTCACGAAGATAGCCACTGAAGACAACCTTGCATATCCATTTACGAAGGCCCTCTCGGCTAAAGTGTTCGAGGGCCATCTGGTTGGACTAAGACTCCGAGCAATATAATCTAGGGCAAGTGGAAGAATATCTATGGTATTAGAGATGCCCTAGTTTATTATATTTTCCCTTTATGTTTCTCAACATTGTATCATATATATTTGTTCTTACTGAAGTTTTAGTCCAAGTGGAAGGTTATTGAGAATGTTCTAGAACTCACAGTTCGTAAATTTTGTGTTAAACATTCTATTTATCAATAAAATATTATTGAGTATTTTATTCAATAAAATTGATGATTTTGCACTCTATTATAAAAATACAATAAATATATCTATAGCTATAATATGATCTGCACGGGTGAAAGTAGTCCGATAATACTGCTCAATAAGCCTTCCATTTTGGGGATAAGACCCGATGGATAGTTGGGGACATAGCTCTGCAAGATGGAATTCACTTCTACCCATTATAGGGTTAGTAGATAGGTTGTTCTTTTAAGTGTTGATTCCAAGTCTTCAACAATCGGGGTCTCGCCTTCTCATGATGGAGAAGAACTTGATTCATATGTAGTATTATGAATCAAATTGTTCATTAGAGGGTCAGTGGGGGCTTAAGGAATGAGATGTATATACAGGGGTAAAACGGTAATTTTGACCCAACTGTAATTACGAACGACCTATGAAGGATCGACTTACTGATTATGGTTTATATGGACAGAAATATATCTAAAGTGAGGAGAGTACAACTATCGACCTATAGTGGTGTGTCTTGATAGTTAATGAATAGTAATTAATTATACAGATAGTTGGAGCTCACGATTGTAAGTCCACGAGGTTCATCTACTAGCTCATTAAATTTGAATAACAAATTGAGTATTGATATATGAAATTAGGATTATGAATTTAAAATGTTCAAATTCAATTTTTAGGGTTTTCAATTGATTGTATATGATACAATTATAAACATTTAATTTAATTGAAATTAAACGGAATTGGAAAATCAATTAATATTTAAATTATGATTTAAATATAAAATTGATTTATTGGTGATATTAATATTTTATTAATTTAATATTTAGAAATTAAATTAATATTATTAAAAACCAATTAAAATTAGTTTTATTTAAATTAATTATATTAAATTAATTTTATAAAATTAATTTTATAAGATTAATTTAAATAAAATCATTTTAGGTTAATGGATTTTTCCATTTTTGGGAAAAACCCAAACATATTTATTGGAGATTCACCAAATTCCATTTCAAGTTTTGATGATCTTCAAGCTGGAGCTGCCCAATAGGCAACTATATACATTTGCATGCTTTTTACCTATATATTGAAGCTCCATGCATGAATATCAACGAGATTTCTTAAATATATTTTCTAAATTGATAACCTAAAAACCTTACTCTCGTTCTTCATCGATTCAACTTGTTCAAGTATTTCCACTACACATTCCACCTTAAGAATAATAGAGAAGATTTTGGTGGTAGTCCTCTCCGTGATTCAAGCTCTATCTTGGTATTATTCAGCTGATTTCGTGGAGGAATCTTCAAAGTTAATACGTGCTTCAAACCCTCTTTTGAATATCATATGTACATCATGCTTAAAACTCAAATTAAATGTAGTTTAAGTGCTTATTGATTATGTAGTCTTCCATTGCTTGATATTTCATTCATTCAAGTTTATTGGTTTGTGGATAATGCAATTAAAATATCTCATATTTTATAGAATTAAGTGAATAAAATATCTCATATTATAAATAAAAAAACTGTTTGTTCATACAGATGTTTACAAACTACAGGACCCTATGAGATTTAGGGTATCAACCCCAACACCTTATAGCTACATTTGTTACATATTTAATTTTTTTTATTAAGAATCAATTTAATCCTATTAAACCGATTAAAAGAATAAACTTAGATTTCTAATCTCGTTAGAAATATGATCTTAGGTCTAACTCAATCATGTTTTAAAATAATTAAAAAAAAATATTATAGCCTAAAGTTTGCATGCAACTCTTAATTATTGATTTTAATTGTAATTTTTTTTAGTTATAACAATTATAAATAAATAAAACAATTAAAACAACCATTGCATTCTTGACATACTTTATCTAATAATCACATTTATAAATTAACCTAAGGTAATGTCATGCTTCATGCAATCTCTATTTATTAGTAATGTATATAACAATTATATAACTAAGTAATGAATCATGCTATAGCATATTTTCCATACATACATTCAATCATATATTATAAAAATTATAATATAAATGATGCATGGATATGCTATAATGCATGCATACATACATTATAACATTTATACTATATGATACATGAGCGTGCTATATAATTTAAATCATGCATATTCATATATTATAACACTTATAATATAAAATGATGCATGAAGATAAATGCATAATCTATAGTGGGTTTTAAAACTATATGACATACAATATAACATATTAAAAAAAACATACATCATATGTATTTTAATATTAATAGTTGATGGAACGGTATAGGAACTCTAAAAGGAAAAATTAAAAGGCAATCTATTACATAAGCTTGAGTCATCCGATTCGAAACAAATGAATCAGACCTTGAACCACTCGAATCGAACTACCCTTCAACGAACCTTCAGCAGTGATCATGTAGCAAACAGGTTGTGCGATCTTGTAGCAAATGCTACACGATTGTGTAGCAACAATTACAAAATCGTTTAGCAAAAGCTACACAATTGTGTAGCTATAGCTAAACGACATTGTAAAACTGCTTTGTCTTCTTCATTGACATAGTGCTCTACAACTCTTCTTTGAAGCTCCCCGAAACAACATGAGCGACTCAAACTTTGAATTATAGACTCTATAGTAGAAAATATGCCCAAAAACAGAAGGGCCTTTACAAACCAAATTTGTAAACAAAGAAAGCCTTAAAATAGAGTATCCTATCCCGAAACATCCATCAACAAAACTACATTCACAACCATTCATCGAATGAAAAAAATGAAAATATTATAAAACACACCATTACTGTAAAATTGATTCAATAAAATAATGAAATTTGGGATAAAAAAACCTACAACCTGGCTCCAATACCAATTGAAGGATCCCTAGCTGAAGGGAACCGTAAGAGGAAGCAAGATCGACCCAAATTCCATTTTTCGTTGAATGTAAATTTTACAGTAAACAAGAAACAAGATATGCATTTAGATAAAAAATACAGCATGCTAATAAAAGGGTTTTAGAAACCTCACCTTTGAAGACCTTTCTTCAAGATTCCCTCAAACAGCTATGAATCCCTTGAAGACTTTCTTCAAGAAAATTTTGAACAAGTTATAACACGACCACAAAGACTTCCTCGGTATTCTCAGGTTGAAAACTTAGGAGTGGTGGGCTCTCGCTATTTTTTATTTGAGGGAATTTTGTGGAGAGGAAGAAGGAATTGAAATTATTCATCAACAAAATCCAATTCTCTTTTGTCTTTTTTCACTCTCTCAATCGATCAACCTTAGCAAGAAGAAGAAACTTTTTTCTTTTTTCTTTTTTTTCCAACGTGCCAGAAAAATACAACCACCCATTTACATGGGTGGAGAGAAAAGAGGGAGAGGGAGTTGTAATTCCCTCCCTCATTTTTATAAAAAAAAATTAATATATATAAATAGAAATATGATAACTAACTTATCATATTATATATATATATATATATATTAAATTATATATTATATCAAATATAACATATAACTTATAGATTTAATATTGTATCACATATGATATAATCTTAAATTTTTTCTCTCTAATATGGCATTTAATATAAATCACATTTATATTAAATTTAACAACTATGAATCCAATTCATAAGATTTACATTTGAATCTTATTCAAATATTTATTTCCTCTCATTAAGCTATAATGTATAAATATATTATAATAATTATATCAAATATAATTGAAAAAACTTAATTATATCATATATAATTAAATCTTTCTATTTATTTGAACAATTCAAGTTAATCCAAAAACTGATTCTCAATTAATCCTATTAAGCTACCAAGGGGATCTCATGGACCTGTAGCTTGAAACTCCAACCGTTAATTAATTAAACTCTTTAATTAAATTATTCACCATCTATTAACTGTTGGGCACCCCATTAAAGACCGACAGTTGCACACTTTGCATTACAGATATATTTCTGTGTCCATAGGATATAACCAATCAATAGTACGATGACCCTTCACAAATTGCTCGTAAGTATAGCTAGGTCAAAAATACAGTTTTGCATGTACATATAACTTCTTAAGTACCACTGATCCATCTAATGAACAATAGATCATAGTCCAACTATGACTAAACCCCTCTCGGACCAGGAGAGGGTGTGGCACCACATTGTTTAAGACCCGCAATCAACCCTTAAAGGAGTAATTTATCTACTTAACCCGATGTCGGGGAAGGAGTGAATTCCTTCTTGTGTAACTATGTTCCTAGCTCCCCAATCAGATGAATGCCCAAAATTGTAAGCTTGTTCAGTTGGCGATCAGGCCACTCTCACCCATACAAATCAAAAGACTGCCCTCATAAACAGGAGTTCACAACTCACTCAAGATTCAGGTCATGTTACCTATGGTCATCTTGGTGAAATGTAAGTCTCTATTATGAATATCATTATATAATGAGACTAAACATTTCATGGTCTGGTCTTATACAAACTCCTTTGTATAGACTATCCTCGCTTACATGTCTATACATAAATGATCAGGATCAGATCATTTGTAGCACTTTATAACAATTGTAATACCTAGAAAGTGAGTCATACTCATAGTGTCACAAGGATAAGGTACCTAGCCTTATCTACTGTAGACTATTTAGATTATAACTTAAACATGATCCACCCATATGTCTCTAAATATAGGTTTAAGTTACAAGAATAATCTTGGATGTTAGTGAAAGAACTCTTAAACAATAGTATACATGAGTGCGTTCGGATCTTTCCTATTTCATTGTGACTGAATTACCACACACACATTCTAACAAATAGGTATGCAATTTAACATTAATTATAGGCATGCTTTCACAAATAAATAACAATAGATTAAGTAAACTTACCAATTGAAGACTGTCTTCCCCTCAAACTCAATCAAGTGGAAGCAAATCCTCTACGGTCTTTATCGCTCAGTAAATAGTCGACTCCCAGCAACACGATCATCTACACTAATGGCATCACACGAACAAGCAAAAACGGGAACGACACCACCACTTAGAGCCCTTGGTATTCTCGGAGTGAGAATCCAAAGAGTGGCCTTTGGTGGAATTGGTAGAGGAAGAATGAAAGGGACAATGGTGTAGAACGACAAGCAAATGGGAGAGAGCTATCGTATAACGGATGCTTGTCGCATAAAGAAAAGTACACGATCGTTTAAGTTTTACTAAGCGATCGATTAGAAAACTCGATGCACTAAGCAATCATTTATAAAAGCTAAGCGATCATTTAAAGAATGTGTAGAGTGAATTTATTGAAATGTCGTATAGGCTCTCAGCTAAGGGATTGTTACGTTTTCACACCTAGATTGATTTTTTCAAACTCTTTGCAAAACGAAACCAATTTTCATTTCATTCTTCAGTTACAATAGACGAATTTGATCTTCCCACTATGCACGATTCAGGAGAAATATTTGGCCAATTATCACATAACAAACATTAATTAATAAATGAATATAATCATATTATATTTTTAACCTATAGTTTGATATCATATATCCACTATAATAATTTCTCCTCTATTTGATATAAATCATAAATATCTAATTTTCTCCAAAATAATGTATCTCATACATTTAGTCAATTATATCATATATAATTAACAGTTCAATTATATCATATATAATCAAACTCCCTCTTGTCAATTTGAACATTTCAAACTGACCCAAAAACTGATTCTCGACATTATCCAAGCTACCTAGGGGATCTTATGGACCCGTGGTTCGAAACTCCAACGGTACGTGAATAGCTGACTAAACTCTTTAGCCATGAAATCCACCATCCGTTAACTGCCAGACATTCCACTAAAAATCAACAGTTGAACTCTTCTTACCACAGATATATTTATATGTCCATCATATATAACCAATCGTGAGTACGATGACCCTTCACAAATGCTCGTAAGTACAGGTGGGTCAATTTACCATTTTGCCCTTGTAGTTACATCTAATCCTTAAGTACCACTGATCCCTCTAATGTACAATACAACATAGTCCAACTATGTGTGAACACCTCTCGGACCAAGAGAAGGTATTCAAGCCCTGGAATCAACCCTTAAGGGAGCTATCTATCTATTTTCCCCTACTTCGGGGAAGGAGTGAATTCCATCTTGTGTAGCTGATTTCCTAGCTCCCAAATTAGACGAATCCCTAAAATAGTAAGTTTGAGTCGGCGACCTAGCCACTCGCACCCATACAAATCAAAAAACTGCCCTCAATTGCCGGAGTTCTCAACTTACTCAGGATTGAGGTCATGTTACCTATGGTCATCCTAGTGGAGTGAAGTCTCTATCATGAACGGTGTTATATAACGAGACTTTAAGAATTCGTGGTCAGGTCTTATACAAACTCTTTTTATAGGATGCCCTCGCTCGCATGTCTTCTACACGAATGATCAGGATTAGACCATCTGTGACAAGTCACAACACTTGTGACCATACCACAAAGCAGGCCATATCCGGGTTACCAAGATAAGGTTTCCCCCCTATATCCATATACTACAGACCATTTTGGTTATCACTTAAGACATGATCTACTTGTATCTCACCACATACATGCTTAAGTTACATACTGATAACAAAGGATTTTAGGTTTATTGGTTTGTGGTAAAGAAAATAAAACAAACAACTGAGCAAAATCAAGAAGTGAAGTAAAATATCATATATTATACATCACAAGCGTTCGTACAAACTGTTTACAAACTACAGGACACGAGACTTTAAGGCATCAATCCAACAGTTAGTTTATTGGTTTGTGGTTAATGCAACTAAAATATCACATATTTATTAAACAGAACATGAGTTTGAATCAAGTATCACATACTTTATCAAATACACAGTGACTTTTTCAATATGTTTACATACTATAGGACTCTATGAGATTTGAGGCATCAACCCCAACAACTACATGTAATCATAAATCTCAAAACAATTCTCCTATAAGTTTTATCTAAAATCAAAAGAACTTTATTAAATAAATAATTTTTTAAAAATCTAAATAACTAAAAATTTTGAGGGGTCCCCCTGAAATATAAGTTTGAAATAAATTTCATGAAGTTTTATAAATAAAAATTTCAAACAATGGAATTCTAAGTTCAAACATCAAGACTGAAATTAAAAACATTAAAACATCAAAACATGAGCGCAAGCATCTCTATGGTCCCAATGACATGGTCATAGATTTCTTTTGTTGTTCAACGATATGTCCTTGCTCTTACCTTAAAATATAACAAAACAAAGGATGAGTATAAAATGTTCGGGATGATGCCCTAAACTCTCGTATCCTGTAGTTTGTAAACACAGTTCTGTACGAAGGCTTCTGATGTATAATATATGATATTTTCTTCACTACTTATCTTTGAACATTGGATATTTTATTTGCTTTACCACAAACCAGTAAACTAAAATCCTTAGTTATCATTATGTAACTTAAGCAAGTGGATCATATCTTAAGTGATAACCAAAATGGTCTGTAGTATATGGATATAGGAGGGAAACCTACTCCTGGTAATGCTACGAATGCAACCCGCTTTGTAGAATAGTTACAAGTGTTGTGACTTGCTACAAATGATCTGATCCTGATCATTTATGTGAGAACGTGCGAGCGGGAGCATCCTATACAAAGAGTTTGTATAAGACCTAACCACGAAGTGTTAACATCTCGTTATATAATGTCGTTCATAATAGAGACTTCATTTCACTAGGATGATCATAGGTAACATAACCTCAATCTTGAGTGAGTTGCGAACTCCTGCCTTTGAGGGCGGTCCTTTGATTTGCATGGGTGCGAGTGGCCAGTTTGCCGACTCAAACCTACCACTTGATTTGGGAGCTGGGACTCAACTACACAAGATGGAATTCACTCCTTCCCCAAAGCAGGGGTAAGTAGATAGATTGCTCCCTTAAGGGCTGATCCTGGGGCTTGAACAATGTGGCGCTACACACCTTCTGATGCCCCGAGAGGTGTCCATACATAGTAAGACTATGTTGTATTGTTCATTAAAGGGATCAGTGGTACTTAAGAAGTTAGATGTAACTACAGGGGCAAAACGGTAAATTGGCCCAACTGTACTTACGAGCATCTGTGAAGGGTTATTGTACTATTGATGGATTATATCCGATAGACACAAAAATATATTTGTGGTAAGGAGAGTTTAGTTGTCAATCTTTAGTGGAATGTCTGGCAATTAACGGATGGTGGATCTCGTGGCTAAAGTGTTTAGTAAGCTATTCACGTATCGTTGGAGCTTTGAGCCTTAGGTTCATAAGGTCCCCTTAGTAGCTCAATGGATTCAAGTTGAGAATCAGTTTTTGGGTTAGTTTGAAATGTTCACATTGATAAGAGGGAGTTCGATTATATATGATATGATTGAACTAGTTAATTATATTTGATATGATTGACTTTATGTATGAGATACATTAATTGGAGGACAATTGGATATAAATATGATTTATATCTAGTGGAGGAGAAAACACTATGGTTTATATGTGATATTAGCATGCCGGTAATTTTGACGTATGATGCATATCTACCTGTTTGAATGTAAATGTGGTAATTTTGTCACAATGTCTTTGGAAAGATCCGCTTTTGCTAAGAGGTACTCTTGTATAAGAGTTTTATCATAAAATACTTAGTAATTAACCCCACTACCTGGGTCAGGCTAAGCATTTATGTTCAATAAATGCAACATTCTAGTGGGACATGCAAAGAACCACTACTTATCATGGATGGTCGTCTAGTTAATAATTTAACCCGACTTACCATCGGTAGGATGCACCCATAAAGGTTTGATGAAATTTAGAAGGAGAACACTAACCTCTGGTGAAATCCCGAAAGAGATCATTAACCTTTTGTGATGTCCCCAAGGAGATTACTAACCTCTAATGAATCCCGAAGGAGACAATAACCTCTGGTGATTCCCATAGGAAACACAAACCTCTAGTGAAATCTTGAAGGAGATCACTAACCTCTGATGAAATCCCGAAGGAGATCACTATCCTTTGGTGAATCTCTAAGGAAATAAAAGCCTCTGAATAAATCCCAAAAGATAACACTAACCTCTGGTGAGTCGCTGTAACAACTCGACTTTTTGAGATTTCTAACATGGGCCGTTACTATAGACATTGCATGGAAGTTAAAACGACATTCTTTTCTATAGTGAAATAAATGCTAAATAAATAAGGTAACTAAAACATTTTCATTAAACTCAAATATTTAAACTCAAAAGATAAGGTACCCATAAATCATAAACAGAAACAAATAAGTCTGAAAATGAAATTTAAACAGTAGTCTCAAATCTCAAAACTAAAAAAATTAAACATGAAAGAAATATTAAAATATGAGCGGAAGAATTTAAACTGGTCCCACTGGCTCGATCACGAATTTCTCTATCATTCGCCGACATGCTCTTACACTTATCTGAAAAAAGAAAAAAAAACATAAGAAAGAGTGAGTATAAAAATACTCAATAAGTAACCCCACTACCAGGGTCGGGCTAAGGATTTATGTCCAATACAACAGGAACCGAAACCCTCTGCTAGTGGGCCCTGAAGATTTCTCTTACATGGCGTACTATTTTCCTTTCCCTTAGAGTGCACCTCTTATGTACACCCCTGGTCCTCTCTATGAATGTAGGGACGTGTAACTCTCGTACACATTGTTATGCATACACCTCTTTCTGATGGAATACACAAGCATGCAACGGAAGCAAACAAAATCAATAAGCACTCTAATTACATTTAATTTGAGTTCTAAGGTATGCATTTTCAGAAAAACACAAAAGGGTTTCAAAATGAACTTGCCTTTTGATGAATTCTTCAAATTTATGCTCTTCAATCCAATTCAGCTCCAATTCAACCGTGAACCACCAAGAGATCTTCTCTATTATTCTCAGCCTTGAACTTGTGTGGTGGAACTCAGATTTGAGTGAATTTGTAAAGCTATTTTTGTGGGTTTGAAGAGGAAGAAGAAGAAGTAGCAGAAAATAGTCTTTTAACTCTAGTAGTCCATCTTTCTTCCAAAATTTAGGAGTTTTATTGAATCCCACCATGTAAGCACTTCAGGAAACTCCATAACCAACAACAACTCCCCAAATCAAATGGGAATTGTGTGATTATGCATGAGCAACACCTTATGTTTGGAGGTGACGTCTATCATTCATAGTTCTAAAATTTTGCTATGTTTTGTAAATATTTTGATTCATTTTTCTATATTTAAAAATAGTCCTTTAATCAATTCGTAATTTAACTAAATCAAAATCCAATTTCTTAAATTGAATTAAAATTAGAATTAATCTGAATTTATAATTAATTAATTAATTTAATATCAAATATTAAATTAATTATACACCTAATTTTAAACATGAATCCTATTTATGTAATTAATATTTAAATATTATAAACTCTCCAATTTCATTGAATTTCAACAAATTAAACGTTACTTATATCGAATATAATTAAACAAACCCTAATTTGATTTTTAGTTTATTGAAATTCAAACTCTAATTTCAATTTGAACATATTTAAATTGAAATTCAATTTGAACAATTCAAATTGATATCATTCCAAATTCACTCAATTTAATAATTCAAGGTGTTCATGTTTTACGAGCTAGTAGAGCGACCCTATGGACCTACAGATCATAAGCTCCAATGATTAAGATTAATTGGCTAAAAATTTTTAGACTGAATTAATGAGTGTTAACTATCAAGTCACACCACTATAGCTCGATAGTTGCACTCTCCTCACTGTAGATATATTTATGTCCACATGATATAACCATAACTAGTAAGTCGACCCTTTTACAAGTGTTCGTAATAACGACTGGGTCAATATGTTATTTTACCCCATATATTACGTCTTGCTCTAAGTTCCTACTGATCCTCTAATAAACAATTGGTTTATGATCCAATCACTAAACTGAATCCCTCTCAGGCCACTGAGAGGGTAGGACCCCCCTGTTCAAGACCTGGATACAATACTTAGAACAACCTTTCTCCTATCCCTATATCGGGTAGGCATGAATTCCATCTTGCACCCTATATTCCCAACTATCTACTCGATCTTACCCCTAAAATGGAAGGCTTATTGAGTTGGCGTTGTTGAGCCAACCCTCACATATGCAAATCTAAGGATAATCCCGAATAAATAGGAGTTCATAGTTAACTCAGAATTAAGATCGAGTTACCTAGGTCATCTAAGCGAAATAGTCAGTCTTAGTCTTAAACAGTTAACAACATTTATAAAGTAAGAGTGACTTATTTCTTAGTCTCATCTTATGCAAACTCATTGCATAGGACGCTCCCATTCCTCATGTCAATACATGAACAAATCAGGATCACTTTGTTTGTATATCTTTACAACAACTTGTAACCACTACAGAATAGGCCGCATCCAATAGTGTTACCAAAATAAGGCACTCAACCTTATTCATATACTATAGACCATTTTGGCAATTTACTCGTGTTTGATCTATATTTATGTCTCTGTATAAAGTTCAAGTATTCATGTAATAGTCATGGATCTTAGTTTATTGGATTTAGACTGTATGAATGCAATTTAAAGATTCAATAACAATATTATTGAAGAAATGTTGAATAACATCTTTATTGATAATAAAATGTGTTTAACTTTACAAACTGCAAGTTTTAGGACACATAACCTAACACTTTCGTATACACATGACGCACTGACTGTGTACCTTTTTCGTACACCCTCATGTCCTCTCTTCGAATGTAGGGATGCAAAACTCTTTCGTACATATGGTCATGTATACACCTCTTTCGTATACACATAATCCACTGAGCGTGCACCTCTTACGTACATTCCAGTACCCTCTAGGTATGTATCACTTTCATACACAACCAACCCTATTACATCTCGCCCTCGGACATGCATCACTTTCATGTAGTCAAATAATTTGGCCAAGAAAAGAGGTTGCATCTAACTTCATATTACATATAACATTCACATAATCATGAGTGCTCTAAAATCCCCTCATCAAAGTCATATTAATTAACCTCAACATATGTAATTAATCTAGTATTAATGGATTCACTCTAGTGTATCACTTTCATGCACTAAACTATGTAAACAATCAAGTATTCGAGATTTCATAATATATCGTACGACCTACATATTCTCATAATAAACCGCATAACTATATAAATCAACAAATGTCTAATCCACATCTAATTTTAAGACATTCCAGTAGGAGTGCAACTTAACTCATAATTTAAGGATCATGCTCAATCATCCTTTTAATATAACTCATAAAATTCTAAATCAAGCTTATACATAATCATGTTTAGATATATTACCACATGTTGATATATCCTTCCTAAATAGTTAATTAAATCTCAGAACAATCAGAATTATCCTTGTAAAACAATCAAACTTATCCTTGTAAATAGTTGCAGGATCCTCAATATATTAAATCTATAGTTTTATCACCTAGCACAAAGGCGGTTCTAATAGTAAGATTACGTACCTCAAATTACAAGTCCAAATAACCAGCAAACCGATCTGTCCTCGCCAATGCTAATTCTTGAATCAAACCCTATGCATAAACCAAAATTTACTTCAACACAAAAATTTAATCCCGAAACACAAATACACCTTAAAATGTCTCCAAACCACTTAACCAAATAGTAGCTTGACATAAACTCACTCCAAAGCTTCAAACAATAATTTAATCCTTTGCACATTTAGTAATAGGTATTAAAAATCCACATTATAGTGATTACATCAACGCCTAGAAGGATTCCAGAATTTTATTATGACCAAAATTCACTTATATGATCCTTAACACTTGATGGTCAACAAGCCAACATTCTCCAAACCTTGAATCTAAAATTCCAACGTCATGCATGAGTTAATCGATTGGACCAAAATTTTAGTGGTTGACCATAAATCTATGTCAAAACTTGATAAGCAATAAAGCTACTTTAAGAAAACCCATAAAAATACCCATTAACTTGTCCAAAATATCAATAATCCAATGAGAGCAGTGGCTAAAAAAAACCCACATGGCAGACCCATAACGACAGTTCGATGATGGTAACAACCGTGGTGCGTAGGTCTGCAAGGCTGGACAGACAAGCAGTGCATAAGTCAAGGCTGGGCGATGCGCGACTACGAGCATGCACGAGCCTGGGTAGTGCGCGGCTTCAGATCTGGGTCGGCAATGCGCGGCTAAGCTCATCTGACCTAGCAGCGCGAGCGGCTGGAAAAGACTATCGGTGCAACAATCACAAACTGGGTCACACGGAGAAACAGCGGCGATCTAGGGCTGGGGAAGGGTGTCCACACGAGGAGGAAAATTTTGGGGGAAAAGGTCTCGGTTTGCATGTGAGAGGGAAAGAGTAAATATATATATATATATATATATTACATAATTTATATAAATATTATTTTATTTTATTCTATCCTTTTATTTTATTTTATTCTATTCTTTAAATACACAAATACATCCATATTTTTAAAACCCTTTTCTCCTCTCTTCAAATCATAAATTCAAAATCAAACTAATCACATTCCCCAAATTTTAAATTTTTTTAAAAAATATATCTAGACATTAACTAAAAATTAACTTACTATTTAAATTAATTGCGACATAAATCCAAAAATTTCCTTTAAACAAAACTGAATTTCAAAATTAACAAAATTGTCCTTAAATTTTACGAAAATATAGAGTTCGAATTATGAAAAACTCGGGACATTACAGTCCTAAAGGAAACACAAACCTTATCACTAACATAAATGTCATGCATCATAAAACAGAGACCCATACATGAATCATAACATAAAGCTGACACATCCTCATACATGTCAAATACGATCTAATTCATGCTCATACATTCTTGTAAAATATCTTATAAAATAAGATCAAGCACATTCTTATCACTATTTCAAACTGGACAACTATATGTTCATATTTCCTTTCTAATCAGGCATCATGATTCATACAGTGTTAGAATCATCAAATTATCCTTAAGTCTATCATCTGGCACAAAGGCAGTTACAATAGTATGATTACTTACCTTGAACTTGAGCTAGATAAAACTCTGCATGCAATCTACCTCCCTTATCTAACTTCTAGGAATGCCTGTTGGAAAAAAAAAGTTGTCTTTCTCAAATAATTAAATATCTTTAGAAGCTTGTAAAGAATTTCTTCACCACAAAAAGGAGAGCAAGACGGCTAAAAAATACGAAAGTAATAAGGATTTTTCTCTCTAATTGACCTCCCTTTGGAAGGAAGTGAATAGTATGAATGAAGCGCATGATTGTATTTATAAAGGAAAAATAATCCTAATATTAAATTATTTGAGATTCCCACTATAAGTAGTAGATTAATTAAAGTAATAGATAGATTAGATTTCCTTTTTGAATAAGACATTTTTTCTAATTAGGAAATCCATATTTTAATTAATTAGAAAATTCATAATCTAATTAATTTGGAAATTCATATTTTAATTGAATTAGAAATTTCACAATCTAACTAAATTAGAAATTCCATAACCTAATTAATTTAAATTAAATCTAAATTTCTCTTATCAACTCAATCTAAATTAGTTATCTTCTTTATTTTAGATCCAAACTCCAAAATTAAAGTGGATAAATTTAAAACCACAATTTTCACTTTTCCTTCTTAAATTTCAAATTCCTTTTAATTTCAAAAATCCTAATTTTTCCTTTTCTTTATTTTCAAATATTTATCCAAAATAGATCAAACAAATTAAAATCTCTTATCAAATTAATATCAAACCAATTAACTTCTCCAATTAACTGAATTTTGGCTCAAAACCAAAATTAAATGGAACATATAATCCAATAGTTAGATAAATTACATCCTTCCAAATATTTAATCAATTTAAACTCACAATTTCCCCCAAATAAATTAATGTATTTTCCCTTAAATTGAATTAAATTTCTAATTTTTTATCAATGTCTTTTAAATTAATTATCTTGTCTCTAAAACTAAATTTTTAGCCCCAATTTATCTAAAAGAACGTTCAAATATTTTAAGATAATTTAAAGAAAATTACATGAAAATTCGGGGTGTTACATTCTTCCCTCCTTTAGAAACTTTCGTCCTCAAAAGTTTTAAATCAAAACAAATCTCTACATACTAAATCCTTATCTTGACTTTTCGTCCCCACCTATCTCTATCGATCATGATAGAGAAGCTCCTCCATCATGGTCCATGCATATTTCCTTTTCATATAAGCAATGCCTCCAAAATCACAAAACTAAATAACCATCTCCTTCTTCAACCGAGGAGCCGATTAGTTATTCACATCCCCTAACAAACTACTCATTTTCACACGACCTCCATGTGGGCATCAAACCCACCCAATTCACCCATGCCCAAGACAATGTCAAAAGGTGAAGTGCTTAAGTCTATCACCTACACCTAACATTCCTTTTACTAACGAGGGAAACATATTTTCACCATTTAACATTGCTTTAAACATCAAATGTCTATCCTTCTTCTTGGCATAAGTAATTAAACTGAGTCTTTTAATTGCCACAAAACATAGTTCACACCCAAATACCTTGAGAATAATTCAATCCAATAATCTATTTTCTCCCATTTAAAGTCAATTATAACTTGAACCATCTTGACTTTTCTTGACCAATTCATCTTATCTAGGTCTTGTAAAGTGTTCCTCATACTATCATTTTATGCTCCATAACTAGTAATTTTTCTTCCTTTTAGGTACGTTACATGAAGAACCACCAAAGCACCATAACTTACTCAGTCTACCAACTTTGATACCATGAAAGTGATAATGACCTACTAATCCTTTCAAATTTCTCTTGAAACATTTTGATTCTAATTTTAAGTAGTCTTTAATAGAACCGAATTCTCTTTTTCACCTCTTTCTTTTCTTATAAAGAAACTTTAATCTCGTACTTAAGAACGCGTGCCTTGTGATAAATTTTCTTACAGCACCACCAATTTTTTTCTCTCAATGCAAAACTTAATACTATTCCTCAGTGAATTTCCAACTCGTGTACCTTATTATATGGCTTAAACAAATACAACCTTAGCTTTCTTTCCATCTATCAAAACAGAATAGTCATCTCATATTAACTTCTTTTAAGTTGTTAAACTAACAATAACAATCAATCAGTACATAAAGTTGAAACATGAATGCTTTTAAACACATTTTGGATTTCTTTCTGGTAGGCCATGGTTTTCCTTTGAGTTGAAAGTTTTCCATATAAATTCTTGTGTTTTCAATTTTATTGTTTTCTTTTAATTTCCTTTTTATTTATTCGTAAGGTAGAAATGTGACTTTTTTCCAACAGAAGAAACGAAAGAACAAGAATACATAAGAGAAAGAAGAAGACGAATGCATAAAAAAAGGCTTCTTTTTTTTTTTTCTTTTTTTTTTTGTAGATCGGGCAATTACAAAAGAAAGAAGAAGGAAGAAGTGTATTATGGATTAAAGTGATAATTTATCATAGTGCTAACATAAAAAAAAAAGCCCAAAATTTAATGATTTTTAAAATTGGATAATTTTCATTTGGCGCTTATGCAATTCTTTTTTCTACCTGACAATTTGCAAATCATGATTGATGTAGAATGACTTTTTTAAAAATTTCACATAACCTAGTGGATAGTAGGTCTAATACACGTGCATTCATAAAAAAGAGTTTAAATATTTAATTTACAGATTGTTTTGACAAAATGAGTGGGACAGCTCAAACATGGTGGATGTAGCAGCCTTTAATGACGGGAAAATTATTTATTAGTTGGGTGAGATGAGAAATGTTTGTCCCAGAAGGCACAAACCAAAGTCATGGGTTAAGAAAGTCGTCGGGTCGGGTCACAGACTGGTAATGTAATTATTGGAGAGAATGATTCGTTTCATGCCAATTTCAAACTCAGATCAGAAGAACCTCTTCAAAGAAGAAAACATGGCTCAAGGACCAATCGCCTTTCTCTCAACTTCACCTTCAGCTTCTCATGGTACTCTCCTCGTTCCAACACTTTTATTTCAACCCTTTTCATATCTCTTTCTTCTGTTTTATTGAATAGAGTTTTTCTTCTTTTTTTTTTAAATTTTATTTTTAACTTTTTTGAGAATGTAAAGCCACGTTCGATTTTAGGTACTTTTGTAATTAAGAAATAAAATTACGATGGGATATTACCGCAGAGTAGATGAAAGACTAATTATCAAATAAATATTTTGGCTAAAAAACAAAACTTTATTCCTAATTAAGTCCATTCTGTCCTCTATTTCCTTCTAGAGAAATTTCTCCTAATGTACCATTTTTTTCTTTTCCACATTAATAACAATTTATAAAAAATGCAAATATCAAAGAGGAAAGAGCAGTAGAGGAAATGTCTACAAATAATTACAATAACACTCTGTAAACCCATGAAGTTTTTGGTTAGTGTTCTATTTTATCCTTGTTAATTAATCAAACATATATTCATGTATATCATCCTTGTGTTCGCAAATTTAGGCAAAATATTATGTAGTGTGCTCAAATTGCTTGTCAAGTGAATCATGGTTGTCTCAGCAATTTCAGTCTGGAGAGTATTTTTTCCTTATTTGTTGCAAGTTCGTCGAAGCACTTTCCTTATCTTTCTCAACAAAGATTTACTTCCTTTCAGAGTTGTTTCCTTGACCGTCGATTTTGCTGAATTTAGGGTTAGATCCTTTGTTTGTAAGTGTATGTATGTGTCATTGGGTTTTCATTGATGATTATTGAGTGTGAACATCTCTATGAGGCTGTTTCCGATTAGCTTTTGAGTTTTGGCTATAATGTTTGTTCAAGCTTCTACTTCTTTGAAGAAGTTGGTTTATTTGATTCATACTTGAAAGGAGTCTAACTGTGATTACAGTAAGGGGATCTCACTCTTAGGGAACCTAAACAAGCTTGTTTGAAGTATATTTCAAATAGGAGGTGGAAAGAATGCTAGTGATAGGCCTGTTGAAACGTTTGTCATTATTAAACTTTATTTGTGGCATTTAGTGTGACTTTTGAGTTTTGTAACTTTTAGTTTTTTGTAACCAATAGTGATTTATGAGTTATAGGAGTTATGTGAGTTATGAGCATTTGATGACATTTTTAAGTTATAGGATTTATGTGAGTTATGAGACTTTTGTAACCATTGGCATTCCTATGGTTATGTTTGTAAGCCTATATAAAGGCATGCTTAGTTGAATGGAAAATATATCATTTTTCATATTTGTCCTCCATGTTTTTTTCTATCATAGTGGTATCAGAGTTAGTAGAAAATATTGAGAGAAAATTTGCCAACGGTGGGATAGGTTCACTTCAACTACCAATGCTTACCAAGCTCAACTATGACAATTGGAGCATCAAGATAAAAGCGTTACTAGGAGTACAAGACGTGTGAGAGATCGTGGAGAACGGTTTCCAAGGAGCAGAAGTTGGAGCCAATCAAGCGCAAAGAGATGTGTTAAAGGAGACAAGAAAGAAGGACAAGAAGGCCCTTTATATATTGTATCAATCGGTGGACAAAGATACATTTGAGACCATCGCCAATGCGAAGACGTCAAAGGCAACATGGGACAAGCTCCAATCGACTCATAGAGGAGCCGATCGTGTGAAAAAGGTACAGTTGCAAACCTTACGTGGTGAGTTTGAATCTTTACAAATGAAGGAGACGGAGGTGATAGCGGAATATCACACAAAAGTAATGGTTGTCGTCAACCAATTGAGACGGAATGGTGAAGAAATCACCGATGTTCGTGTCATGAAGAAGGTTCTACGAAGCCTAAATACAAAGTTCGAGATTATCGCCACGACGATCGAGGAGACACGGGATCTCGAGAACATGACAATTGAACAATTTATAGGCTCGTTACAAGCCTATGTGAAGAAAAAGAAAAGGAGAATGGAGCAAACAGAGACCGTTGAACAACTTCTCCAACTCAAAATCAAGGAGGAGAATAGTCGTGGACGTGGAAGAGGTCATGGTGGTCAAGGCCATAGTGGAAGAGGTGAAGCCAACACCGATGTTTCTAAAAACGTGTTTGAATCCTCAAGAGGAAGAGGAGGTCGAGGTCGTGGAAGACGTGGTAGAAGGACCAGGAGAGATAAATCTCAGGTAAAATATTATAATTGTAACAAATATGGACATTATGCGAATGAGTGTTACTCATCTCAAACATAGTCGGTTGATCGAAAGCATCAGGACCGATCAATCGCTAGCACATTAAAAGCCCATCAAGGGCAATCCAATTATGCAGAGGAGAATGGAACCTTATTTATGGTTTCAAAGGGAGAAGAAGAGAGTCGAGATAGTATGTGGTATCTTGACACGGGAGCCTCGAATCACATGTGTAGAAAACACGAGATGTTTGTAGAGTTGAATGAGATGGAGAAAGGTTATATTGCCTTTGGAGACAATTCTTTGGCCGCCATCAAAGGAATAGGTAAAATTCTTATTCGGTTAAAAAATGGAGAAAATCAACATATCACAAATGTTTATTACATTCCCAATGTAAAAAATAATATATTAAGTGTAGGACAATTATTAGAGAAAGATTTTGAAGTTCAAATGAAAAACAATTGTTTGTATTTGAGGAATAATCATGAGAGACTTATTGCTAAAGTCTCCATGACTAAAAACCGAATGTTTCCTTTGAATATATGTAATGATGTTCCAAAATGCTTGAAGACGTGTTATGAAGATCTCTCTTGGCTATGGCATCTACGGTTCGGGCACCTCAATTTTGGAAGTCTAGAAGATTTGTCGAAGAAGAAGATGGTGCGAGGTTTACCACATATTCACAAGCCAAACCAAGTGTGTGAAGGATGTTTGCCAAATGATCAAACCAGAGTCTCATGGTAAAAGTAAATATTTCCTTCTCTTTATTGATGATTTTTCTAGAAAAACATGGGTGTACTTTTTGAAGGAAAAATCAGAAGTATTTGAAATCTTCAAGAGATTTAAGGCACGTGTGGAGAATGAAAACAACCTTACAATCAAGGCCATGAGAACTGATCGAGGTGGTGAATTCACATCAAATGAGTTCAAACAATTTTGTGATGAAAAAGGCATCCGACGTCCATTAATAGTCCCAAAGACACCGCAACAAAATAGCGTGGTGGAGAGAAAGAATCGGAAAATCTTGAACATGGAAAGAAGCATGCTAAAGACAAAGAATATGCCGAGGGAATTTTGGGCGGAGGCCGTAGCTTGTGCAATTTATTTGACAAATCGAGCACCAACCAAAAGTGTGCTTGACAAGACATTTCAAGAAGCATGGAACAGAAGAAAGCCTGGGATTGGTCACTTCAAGGTGTTTGGGAGTATTGCATATGCTCATGTGTCAGAAGAAAAAAGGACCAAGTCGATGATTGAAGCGAGAAACTCATCTTCATCGGCTATGATGCAAGTTCAAAGGGTTATCGTCTTTATAATCCTTTGAATGGTAAGGTAATTATTAGTCGTGATGTTGTTTTTGATGAGGAAGCCTCTTGGGATTGGAATATACAAGAGGAGGAGTATGATTTCCTTCTATATTTTGAAGAAGATGATGAAAATGAGCCGACTAGGGATGAAATGGGTAAAGGTTTGCCCATTCCAGTGCCACCTCATTCGACCGATCGATCATCCTCTGAAGGTTCATCCAGCGATTCAGAGAACGAAATTGGCCCAAGAGGAACTCAAAGTCTACGGGAACTTAATGAGGTAAATGAAAATCAAAATGACATAATTCTCTGTTGTCTTTTTGGTGATAGTGAGCCCATTAGTTTCCAAGAAGCCATTGCAAGCAAGAAATGGAAGGATGCAATGGATGAAGAAATTCGAGCGATAGAAAAAAATGACACATGGGAGTTGACCAAGCTTCCAAAAGGGCACAAACCAATCGGAGTGAAGTGGGTATACAAGACAAAGAGAAAAGTTAATGGCGATATTGAGAGGCACAAAGCGAGATTAGTGGTGAAAGGGTATAGCCAACGGCATGGCATCGACTATGATGAGGTATTTGCCCCTGTTGTTTGCCTTGAAACTATTTGTTTGATTATTGCTTTGACAACCCATAATTATTGGAAGATACATCAAATGGATGTCAAATCGGCATTCTTGAACGGAATTCTTAAGGAAGAGGTCTATGTGGAACAACTATTGGGTTATGAAGTCAAGGGTGAAGAAGATAAAGTGTTTCGATTGATGAAGGCACTTTATGGTTTAAAGCAAGCACCAAGAGCATGAAATTCGAAGATTGACAAGTACTTTCAAGAGAAGAAGTATATGAAGTGTCCTTATGAGCATGCCCTCTACATCAAAATGCAAGGTGAAAGCATACTAATCATTTGTTTATATGTTGATGATTTAGTATTTACGGAAACAATCCTAGCATGTTTGATGAGTTCAAAAGAGAGATGGAAAAGGAGTTTGAAATGACGGACATTGGTCTCATGATTTACTATCTTAGGATCGAGGTCAAACAAGGTGAAGATGGGATTTTTATATCCCAAGAGGGCTATGCTAAAGAAGTGCTCAAGAAGTTCAATATGAATGATGCTAATCTAGTTGGAACACCGATGGAATGTGGAGTCAAAATCACCAAGCAAGATGGAGGAGAGAAGGTAAATTCTACATATTTCAAAAGCTTGGTTGGAAGTTTGAGATACTTGACATGTACAAGACCAGATATTCTTTATTTGATTGGAATTATTAGTCGATTTATGGAGAAACCGACAGCAACACATTGCAAAATGGCAAAAAGAATACTTCGCTACATCAAAGAGACGATTGGGTATGGTCTTTCCTAAGTCTCTTATAGAAATTTTGATATTGTTGGTTATTGTGATAGTGATTTGGATGATCGAAAGAGCACTACAGAGTTTGTGTTTTTTATTGGTGAAACGGCGTTCACATGGATGTCAAAAAAGCAATAGTCACATTATCAACATGCGAGGCAGAGTATATCGCAGCAACTTCATGTGTATGTCATGCAATTTGGCTAAGAAACTTAGTGAAGGAGCTGAAGTTTCAAATGGAAGATCCAATGGAGATTTTTGTTAACAACAAATCGGCCATTGCCTTAGCCAAAAATTCGGAATTTCATGGGAGAAGCAAGCACATTGATACCCGATTTCACTACATTCAGGATTGCATTACGAAGAAAGTAGTGAAACTCAAATATGTCAAGTCATAAGACCAAGCGGTGGATATTTTCACAAAGCCCCTCAAGTTGGAGACTTTTATCAAAATGAGGAGTTTACTTGGTGTAACAAATCAAGTTTAAGGGGGGTGTTGAAACGTTTGTCATTATTAAACTTTATTTATGGCATTTAGTGTGACTTTTGGGTTTTGTAACTTTTAGTTTTTTGTAACCAATAGTGATTTATGAGTTATAGGAGTTATGTGAGTTATGAGCATTTGATGACATTTTTAAGTTATAGGAGTTATGTGAGTTATGAGACTTTTGTAACCATTGGCATTCCTATGGTTATGTTTATAAGCCTATATAAAGGCATGCTTAGTTGAATGAAAAATATATCTCTCATTTTTCATATTTGTCCTCCACGTTTTTTTCTAACAAGGCCTTGGCCTAAGTCAATTCTTATTTATCAACCATAGAGGGATGATTCGAGAGTTCCCCAATCTCTCCCTAAATCTCAAAGAGATATTCACAACTACATAATTCTCTACCCTCCTCATGGCCTCAATGACCTTATTACATATACACACTCCCTTACCCGTGGGTCCTTCATAACTAACATTATTCCTATGGCCCATTTCCCATTTCCATTTCTAAATTACTCTCAACATTCGTATTTCCCATTTTCTCCTTTGCACGTTTCCTTCGTACATACACTTTTGTTTCTTGAGGCACTTGGGGTCTATCAGCTAGTTCCATAAGAGAGCAATTCTCAAGTTTAGGGGAGCCTAAACTCATCACTAAGAATGAGCTGTTTGAGAATCATTGTAGAGAATGCCTAACATATCACAAGTACTTCATTGTATTTGTTTAATTCTTTATTAGTGAAGTTCTTTCCATCAGGTACTCTGCATCTTGGAGTAAACTAGATTATCAATCTCTATGTTATTACGTTTTAGTTTCTCTCTTAGTTTGACTTATTGTCTTTCCCATTGTTTTTAACGTGATGTATGACTTGTGTTGTTACGTATTAGATTTATTTATCTTTCAGCAATTTTTTAGCCTCTCAAGATTTCAAAAAAAAATTGATTACAATTATAAATAAATGTGTATATATATGTGTGTATATATATATTTGTACATAATTGATTTCCTTATTTATTTAGTCTGTCATCGCAGGTGTTACGGTTAAACCTTCGCCAACTAGAAATGGAATTGCATACGACAGTGTTATTTCAAATCTCGTCTGTGAGTTGTTTTCTTTTTTTTTTTTCCTTTTTGTTCTTTTTGGACCTTTCTCAATACTCATTTAAAAGATAAAAATTTATCATGTTTGTGAATAACATAACAAAGTTCATTTACAGTTTCAGGCAAAGGTATGCATGAGATGAATATTGAGTAAACTAAAATTATGGAGCAATATTATTGCATACATTAAGATGAACTTTTGAGCCTGTATATATATCACATACCTAGCCTATCAAAGTGTACTTGCTTTTCATTGTTTGCTTGAGATTTTATCGCACACGGATCTTTCAATAATCAATGAACAATACTTAGGTTGCACCTATTCTGTGCAGTCCAAACAGTTGTCCAATAAAAAATTGTCATGTGGTAATTTTTAAGAAAATGATTTTTTTTTTAATTGTGTGAAAGAAAGGAGAGCCTGAGAGACTGTCATCTAATCATTGCTCATAGTAAAATATATTTTTTTTAAAGAACCAACTGTGTCAAGTCTCTCCGCTAAACTCTTTGTCAAAAATTCAAAAAACAAAAACAAAAAAACATCATAAACCCAAAACTTTCTTCGCTGAGTCTCCATTTCAGAACCATTTTGTTTTTGGATTTTTATTTTTGAAATCTAAGCCTATAAACACTATTTATCTCTATTGATCTCTTTGTCTTTGTTATCTACTCTTTATGAGTGTTTAAAAAATCAATCAATTGAAATGCACATTTAAGAAAAAATAAAAATTGAGAGAGGAAGGGAGACCTCAAAATCTTGTTTCTTCTTTTTTAAAAAATAAAAAATAAAAAAAAATAAAAAATTGGATATCACAAAAAAACAAAGGATTCCCTAAATATAAACCAACTTTGAATTAAGATAAAATGCTAAAAATAATAGGTCCTAAATTCTTTGCAGCTTTCCATCAAGGAAGTAGTAGTGAGAACAGTAGAGGTGAAACAAGCTGCACAACTAAATCAATTGGAGTTAGTGATCCTACATTACAAATTTATGAAGTTGGCGAACAATCAAATGATGATAATGAAGAGTACTCAGTTGATAATAATATTACGGCTGCAGCTGCTTCAGAGCCACACGTAATTACAGAAATTGAGACGATTCCAAATAATGTAGTCGTTATTCAAGATGAAGTACTGCTTATAGAAGCTACAATAATTCAAGAACCAATTAGTGGATCTACTTTGAAGATAGAAATTTCAAAAAGCATAGTCTATGGTGGTTTAACCGAATTGATTGCAAGCTTAGGCATTGTAACATCTGCAGCAACTACCAATGCCACCACTGGTAAATTCTTTCTTATTATTCCTTTTCTTTCAATTCTCTCAAGTTTATACACTTGTTTTCATAATGCAGGGAAAATTTTAGCTGTTTCACTAGCAAGCCTGATTACAGGATTCTTCGTCATGGCTTATAAAGTAAGTAACAAAATCCTCCTTAATTAAACAATGCCGTATTTAGCTGAGTATATAGACTCAATATGTCGAAGTTGATGGACATTTAACCTATATTGGATGAGGGGTTGATTGGTGTTTGGTTAATAATAATAAGAAATTTACAGATATCAGAACTTTGGATTAAAAAGCATGAAAGTGGAACAGATGAAGCAGAAGATCAGGAAAACTCAGAAAGATATGAAAATGTGTTTGGAGATAGAAAAAATTATCGTCTCCATTTCGGTGTGGCTCTGTTATCGTTCGTACTTTTTGGGTTGATGCCTCCTCTTGTTTATTGCTTCACATTTTGCAAACCTGAGGACAAGATTCTGAAGGTTCCAACAGTAACAATAGTTGTTGTTCTGTGCATTGCATTACTTGGTGTTGCTAAAGCTTACATTGAGAGAAAAACAAATTGTGTTGAATTTGTCAATATCATTGGCAATTGCGTTGTTGATGCACTTGGGACTTCGGTGCTTACAACTATTGGAGGCGAATTAATTGAGAACTATATTGACAAAGCTGGTTGGTTTGACCCAAATAAAATACCAACCTTGTTCCAGCCAGGCTTTAGTTTCGAGAATGGTACATCGGCATGGGGAGGCTTTTGAAATCCACCTATTATAATGTTTTTTTTTTACCACATAACATGTGGTATGAAGATCGAATCTTGGACCTTGAGGATAATAGTATAAGTTTTTACCAATTGAATTAGGTTTATTTGTTGCAATTTTTAGCTAGTAGTTTTTCTTGACCTATATGATTATGTTTATATTTATGCATTTCTAAGTGCTATAAGAATTATTTCCGAAAGGGAACGAAGTAAAAAATATATGGGACATTTGGATCGCCAAAATGGAATCAAGATTATTAAAAATATGATTACAATTGAATTTATAATTTGGAACATGATTATCAAGAATTGATGCCAGTTACTTGTGTTATAGAGGTATATGTATTAAGTTATAGTATAGTTTTTAAACGATCGAGTACCATCCTTTGGAGATCAAATATTTGGTTATGCTTAACTACTCTAGAATTATGTCGATTTTATCAGAGGATTGGAATTGTGATGATGTTTTGAAAATAAAAGCAAGCAAAGAAAAGAAAGTTCGAAATCTAGGAGGCAAATATGTTTAAGGGTGTTGATTTCCTTAATTAATTCATTAAGTCATAAAAGCATTCTTATGAATTATTTTATACATGAATGTTTATAAATTGTTTTCCAAATTTTTATCTTTCATTAATAAACCTTTCTTAGGCAAACTGATTACGAATCATTTGAAATTAAATTAAGAAGCATGACATAAAGAATAATCATAATCAACTTTCATTATTAATCTATCTATTTTCATGATAGATTAGATAATTATCCAATATTATAGGTCCATTTAATTAAACATACAACCTTTCTAATTGAATATTTAATCTAGCGTGCATTGAGGATCAATTAATATATTAACCATAAAGATATTGAAAAACACTGAAGAACACAACATCTATAGAAAATAATATGCATTAATTAACTGATATTTCCCTTTGGGGCATTTTTTATATTTCTCTTTCTTTCGAAGCCTGCTTGCATCAGATGACTCCTAATAGCTCCAAATTAATCCTAAACGGCCTGTAATGCTCCTTAATGCATGATTTGCACAAGATCATACAAAAATGAATATATAAGCACATTAATTACGGAAATAAGCAAGATTTGGGGCACAAAGATAACTCATTAAGGGAGCTATCACCACTATTAACCGTTCTCTCAATCCTATTGAGATTAATGTGTCCTAATCTTAGATGATAAAGATGAGCATTTTCTTTAGGAGAGACCATTTGTTTTTTACTTTTCGTTGTTGCTATTTTAAACAATTCAGTATTTAGAATTGTTTTAATTACTAACCATCTTAGTACATACAAGTTAATTTCATGTAAAGCAAAATAGATCTCAATCACATTCTTAAAAATAAACACTTTATTTTCAATAAGAGAAAGGAAATACAAATGCTCAATTAAACAAGAAACAAAAATTAAGTTTCTCTTAAAATTAGGAAATACACATACATTATCTAATAGCATACATTGTTTCTTGTTAAAAAATAACTCGATGCTCCCCGTAGCAATAGTAGAGACGACATCCCCAGTTCTGACTTGATGAGTCATCTCTCCAACATCCAGCTTCCTCCAAGAACTAATTCCCTGTAAAAAAAGAACAAACGTGGTTAATAACTTTTGAATCAACTATTTGTAGGAATCACTACAAGAATTCTGACTTCTCCTGACGTCATATTTCGTCGGGAAAGTATGGAAAATTCGTCGGGAGAAGATCTCCCAATGCATAAACGGTCGTCGGGAGTTTGGTCGGGAGAAATCCGTCGGGAAAGGATCTCTCGACGAACTTTTGAACGGCGTCGGGAGTTAGAGGGGAACTCCGGACGCCTAGTATGCAGTGTCGGCAGATCCAAGAACTCCCGATGAGCTACAATTCATCTGGAGTTCCCCCCTAACTGCCGACGCTGCATTAGCATCGGGAGTTCCCCCATAACTCCCGACGCCACGTAAGCGTCGGGAGTTAGAGGTGTCCGAAGTTCCACCATAACTCCCGATGCCGTTTTAGAGTGCGTCGGGGGATCCTATATGCGTGGGGAGTATTAAAATTTAATATATCGTTTGTAAATTTTTAAAATTTGATCTGAAATCCTGTGAAACATATTATACGAAATAAAGATTCACATAAACGAAAATAAAGTCCATTTTATAACAAGTAAAAAATTACAATATCCAAACGAAGTCGATACTAGAAATTACAATATCGAAACGAAGTCGATAAACATTCATATCAAAAATACATAAAAGAAGTAAAATGAAAACAACATCTAGAACACTTCTTCAACACAACATCTTCAACAATTGTCCCAACTCATCTCCGAACAACATTCTATAATAAAACAAAAATATTGAAATGTTATATTGATAAACAATTCAAATTCACGTTCAAACTCCAATACGGGTAGTAATGAACATCCAAATGAGTAAACAATGATGACTAACACACATAAAACTCAAATTTGTCCTCAAAATGGTTTGAGGAATGAATATATGAAACTGGGTGTAACTTAGACTGCAGCTAACTATTGCTCTTTGCATTAATAATTTATGTTTAAAAGGAAAATAGAGAGGATTATCCCAATAAATCAACACTACTTTCTCTATATTTTGCTTCTAATCACAACAACGAAGACAATAAATGACAAAGTTGTTTCTTCTTTCTTTGACAACAAACAGAGTTTTTTATATACTAAATAAACCAAATGGAGAGAATAAGAGTAAAAACAAGTGAGAAAAAAACAATTAAAACAATATGTGACGCTAAGAAAATTTTAAAAAGCTAATCAAATTGCATTGGCAAGAAAAACATGGTCATCCTTACAACTATCTCATAAAACAATATGTAATTTTAATTTTAGTTGTATGTGTGTGGTATGTGGCATCATTATCAACCAAATCAGAGCAAGAGGCAAGGAGAGAGTAAGAGGCAATGAGAGAGAGAAAATGAATGTGGCTGAAATAAGGGGTAGATGAAAGTCTAAACTTTAAAGAATAGTATAAGAGAGAGTAAGAGGCAGGGAGAGAGCAAGATTCATGAAGAGAGTGAGATTCAAGAAGAGAGCGAGAGGCAGGGAGAGAGCGAGAGGCAGGAAGAGAGCGAGATTCAGAGAGAGAGCGAGATTCATGGACTGTGATTAGGCTTTTGAAAAATCAAGGCATGGTAGGATGCTTATCTAATTTGTATGAGAGTGTTGAAGCTTTAAATGACACATATTTACAACCAAATCAGAGCAAAGACACCCTTTTGAAGCCTAAAGTTTCACATATTTCCACAAAATAGTGCAACTACACAGGCAAAAAGAAATGTAGGAGGAGGGTTTGTGAAGGATGTGGTTACTTACATGGTGATGGATGATTTGACTGTGAAACCAATGTCTACCATTCAGGGAGAGAGCGAGATTTATAGACTGTGATTAGGCTTTTGAAAAATCAAGGCATGGTGGGATGCTTATATAATTTGTATGAGAGTGTTGAAGCTTTAAATGACACATATTTACAACCAAATCAGGGTGTGAAGCTGTTGATGGCATCTTTGCAATCCAAGACTGTTCTTATAGATGTCTAAACTTTAAAGAATAGTATAAGAGAGAGAGAGCGAAAGGTAGAGAGAGAGCGAGATTTAGGGACTGTGATTGGGCTTTTGAAACATCAAGGCATGGTGGGATGCTTATATAATTTGTATGAGAGTGTTGAAGCTTTAAATAACACATATTTACAATCAAATCAGGGTGTGAAGCTGCTGATGGCATCTTTGCAATCCAAGACTGTTCTTACAGATGTCTAAACTTTAAAGAATAGTATAGAAGAGAGCGAGCGACAGACAGGGAGAGAGCGAGATTCAGGGACTGTGATTGGCTTTTGAAACATCAAGGCATGGTGGGATGCTTATATAATTTGTATGAGAGTGTTGAAGCTTTAAATGACACATGTCTAAACTTTAAAGAATAGTATAAGAGAGAGCGAGTGAGAGGCAGGGAGAAAGCAAGATTCAGGGACTATGATTGGGCTTTTGAAACATCAAGGCATGGTGGGATGCTTATATAATTTGTATGAGAGTATTGAAGCTTTAAATGACACATATTTACAACCAAATCAGGGTGTGAAGCTGCTGATGGCATCTTTGCAATCCAAGACTGTCCTTACAGATGTCTAAACTTTAAAGAATAGTATAGGAGAGAGCGAGCGAGAGGCAGGGAGAGAGTGAGATTCAGGGACTGTGATTAGGCTTTTGAAACATCAAGGCATGGTGGAATGCTTAATTTGTATGAGAGTGTTGAAGCTTTAAATGACATAACTAAAGACATAACTAAACTTTGTTACCATAACTGCATAAAGCTACTTAAGACATAAATAAACTTTTCTACCATAACTGCAGGATAGCAACATATTAGAAAAGTAAATAATGTAGTAATCATACATAATTTGATGGGTCTCCTCTATGTGATCGTACCACGTCTTCAATCATTTTTTTCATTTCTTCCATTTGTCTTGCATGATCCTCTTACATTCTTTTCTGAACGTCTTCAAGTTCCTTAATTCTCAACTGAGACAGTTGGAAATTGACTCTCAATTCATCCATTTTCGCCTCCGTTCCTTGAGTAGATGACGAGCTTGATGAGATGGTACTCCTTCTTGACTTAGGCTTAGGGCCCCAACCTAGACCTTTTGAATATCCAAGTCGTCTACCCAAAATCGTCTCACAGATTTCATCCCCTGTTAGTGGTTGAGAATCTTCTATAGTACTGGGGCTGGATTGTAATTCCAATATTTGATGCTAGACATGGTAAGAACGAGCGACTAAAGTTAAAAGTGAAAAAAAAAAACACGACAGTAAAGAAAAAAAATGTTGCATGTATACTTTCAGCTGCCTCGTTCACAAACTTGCCACCTTTAGAGTGTATTTTCTTAAATAGGTCAACACGTCCTATTTCTCGACCCTTCTTTGCCTGCAACTCTGCCTGAATTTGTAGGAATGACTTCGATCCACCTACGTGGTCGAACGGTAATTTCTCTCTATTCTTCCAGTTCGTCACAAACATTTCCTACATTTGAAGGAAAAAAATATGTCAATAGTGTGATATATTAGTAAATGCAATAAATGATACACGCCATAAATATTGTACCTAAAATGCTTTACTCTCGAAGCGGTCACACAAAAAGTACCAATCTTCTGGTCTATTTTAAAGCCAACTAGGCCAACTGGCACGTGCTTGCTCAGGATCTCCACATTTTCTGTAATGTCTGTGCAAATCTGCTCTAAATTCTTTGAACGAGGTTTGCATTTGATGTTCTATGAAACGGTTAAGTCGTTGATTGGATAGATCAAGTTCGAAATGAGCCTACAAAAGAGGGAAGGAAGAATTAGCATAGATGATGTTCATGACTGTAAAAGAATAAACTTATAATTACTTACCAATAATTGACTTTTAGCCAATTCTATGAACTCGTTTGGAACCTCAGCAAAAGTACAACAACGTACTAGAAATGCAGATCTCACGACGACACCGATCGCATTACTAAATCATACCGAATGTTGAGATATCGGTTTCGTCTCCCCCTCATTTATCACGATTGTGATTCTCCCATGGTTTTTGATGTATTTTTCCAACTCGATGTTCCGCGAATGCTCTCGTTTCTTCCGATTGGATGCTGGGCGACTATCTGAAGAATAAAAAATTTAAAACAGTTTATGATGTATTTCAGTTAACATAATATATTTCAAAATATATTAACCTGAAGTATCACCCACAAAAGATACCGTGTTGCCTAGATATAACTCTTGGAATTCTTCATCAGCCTCTCGTTGCCTATTAGGGGTTGACATCGTATCTATACAAACACAAAAAAGAGAAAACAATATTAAATTAACAATAAATATGTGTAAGCTAGATAAAAAGAGAATTGAGTAGATACATCATTACTCATCATCATAATCTAATTCAAATTATTCATCAGCACTTGAACTGTTATTGGGAGATAATTGTTCTTCATCATCATCGTTTATGAAGTCATGATCGCCATGTATAGTGATTGGTCTTTCCACAACTATAAGATCAACGTCAACTCTGCATAAAATAACCTCCTCAATGGTTTCATCCACTCGGACGCCACCAACAATTTCTAGTAAATCTAGTTGTGCGTTTTCAACATCATCCACTTCCGGTACATCAATGTAAAAGACTTGTTGTGCTTGGATAGCAAAGATGAAAGGCTCATCGACATACCAAAAGTGTGATGTATTGATCGATTTGTATCCTAAATCCACATGTGTTCTATTACTTTTGTTGTTATCTGTGTCAAACCATCTACACTTCAACAAGAAAACGCGTCTTCTGTTTGCATATTGGAAATCTAATACTTCATCTACAACACCGTAGAAATTGTTATCCACACTTGTGTTCTCACTGATCTCCCCGGCCACTAGGACTCCATTATTTTGTATAGCTCGACGATTATCACGCTTTACAGTGTGAAACGGTAGCCCATTAACAATGCATCCATTGTAAGAGCGCACCTCAGACGAAGGTCCCATTGCAAGTGAAAAGAAATCATCGGAGATATCTTCTCTCTCGCGCCGTTGTAGAACCTGATAATTACTTATACATTAAAAATGAATACGAAAAATGAATCATCCCTCAACTGTTGCCTATAAAATGACTATGTATACCTAAGATTTGAACCAATCGGGAAATTTGTGTTGATGTTTTATATATAAGTCAGAGGCGCTTTGAGCTTCACAATGAATTAACCTCAAATGTTGCCTACAAAATTGATCATTTAACTGTTATATTAAAGGAGATACCCTAGAATTTAGAAAAGGAAAAAGTTTGAAACGTACTTGCGATAGTCTGTTATTTCTTTACAATTGTTGAGAATGTACCAATGTGCAATAGGCTTTTCCTCCGCTGATAGCGTCCGTAAAGTTGACGCCCCTAATGGTCGTACCTTCTGCCTAAATAATTCAAATTCACCAAATATCTTGTGATCGGGAATGTTATCATCATTTTGTTCATCTTTATTGAATCTCACTTCAATCCCACTTAGATATCGCGAGCAGAAGTTCCATGATTCATTCATTGCATATGCTTCCGCTATAGACCCCTCGGGACGTGCTTTGTTCCGTATAAATTGTTTTAATGTTCGTAAATTTCTTTCAATAAAACACATCCAACTGTAACTAACTGGACCCACCACTTTGGTTTCATATGGTATATAAACTGCAAGGTGTACCATTACATCGAAAAAGGCAGGTGGGAATATTCTCTCCAATTTACAAAGTATGACTATGATGCCTGCTTGTAGTCTGTTCAAATCACTTACACATATTGTCTTTGCACGTAAGTCGCAAAAGAATGTACACAACTCAACAATAGTAGTGGATTCGTTCTTCGATAGGTATGCTCGATTACCAATAGGGAGTAGTCTGTGAAGCAACACATGACAGTCGTGTATTTTCAGCCCCGATATTTTTCCATCTTTGTCATTGACACATCGTGATATGTTAGATACGAATCCATCAGGGAATTTCACTGATTTCAAATACTTACAAAACGAAATCCATTCACCATTTGTTAATGTGTATGCTGTGTGTGGTTTTACAAATCTGTTCTCGACCTGTATCAAATGTAGGTCCTTTCTTATCTTCAAATCTTGTAAGTCTAATCGACCGTTCGTTGTATCCTTTGTCTTTCCTTCAATATTTAACAATGTGCCCACCAAATTGTCGCATATGTTTTTTCCAATATGCATTACATCCAATTTATGTCCTAACAATAGTCTTGACCAATATAGAAGTTGGAAAAAAAATACTTTTTTTAGTCCAGTTTAGAATTTGCTTTCTTTTTTTATCTTGCTTCAATGGATGTTTGCTAAGTACAGAAAATTTTAGCGTATTTATTTATTGTAATATCTCTTCACCATTCATTACGACTGGTGGAGGTCTACGTTCAACTTTTCCATCGTGTTGTCTACTTCGATGCCAACTATGATTCTCCAGAAGATAACATAGATGTCCCATAAATGATATTTTCCCTCTTATCCCCAAGGACGAGTTATCTTCTTTGCATATTGGACATGCTTGATAACCTTTTGTACTCCACCCAAATAAGTCACCGGACGCAGGGAAGTCATTAATCGTCCATAATAAGGTAGGATATAGTTGAAAACACTCACTAGCAACAGAATCATAAGTTCGCACTCCAATTGTCTACAACTCTTTCAACTCTTCAATCAATGGTTGCAAGTAAACATCAATTTTCTTTCTAGGAGATTTTAGACCAGGTATGAGCAAAGACATGAAGAAGTTTGTTACCTTCATGCATTTCCAAGGGGGTAAATTATAAGGAATTATCACCATAGGCCACATACTATAAGAAGTGCTCATATTTCCAAACGGATTGAAGCCATCTAAAGCTAATCCCAAACGAACATTTTGAGGATCTAAAGCGAAATGAGGGAATTCATGATCAAAATATTTCCACCCCTCTGCATCAGTTGGATGTCGTAATACATCATCCGTTTCAACTCGCTTATCTTTATGTCATCTCATGTCAGAAGCGCCTTCAATTGATGCAAACAATCGTTTTAATCTCAGTATCAATGGAAAATGACGCAATACCTTATGTGGTATTTTTTACCCTTACCATCATTAACTTTGTACTGAGATTCACCACAAACAGGGCATTGTTGTAAATATGCAAACTCTTTCTAATACAATACACAATCATATTTGCACGCATGAATAGACTCATAATCTAGGCCTAAATTATGCAATTTTCGCTTGGCTTCATAAAAGGAATTAGGTATAGAGGTGTCAGCTAGAAATGCTGCTTTTAACAATTCCAACAACATGTCAAACGATTTGTTACTCCAGCCGTTCAGAACTTTGATATCCATCAACTTCACTAAAAAGTTTAAGAATGAAAATTGCGAACACCCAGGGTATAACTCATTACGTGCTTCGGTCATTAAATCCTCGAATAAGTTCGTGGTATCTCTTTCTTGACCATTAAAGGACATTTCATTATTCTCAATCCTTCCTTCATTTGCATTTTCATTTTCAATTGGAACTTGTAAATCGTTTATAAGATTCAACATCTCATTTTCTTCGACAACATTACTCTCTATACTATCTACTTCAACGTCCTGTATTGAATGACTTCTATGACTTCTAGATAAGTTTACTGGCTCTCCATGATATACCCATTCACAATATGAGGGAGATATTCCATATGTTAATAGATATCGTTCAACAATATCTATCTTTCCCCAAATTGAATTCATACAATTCTTACATGGACATCTTATTCGTTCGGAATCATTTACATGAAACCTTGCCATATCTAAGAACTGTGATACTCCTTCTCTATACTCCACTAATAACTTATTCCTTAGTTTAATCAATTCTTTATTCATCCTTAAAAATAAATATTTTCTGACCAACTTGTAATCCAAAACAATAACCTAGATTAGAGGACAAAGTACAAAGTATTATTAAGCATCGGGTTCCATAATTTTCATTTGTTAAGGCAAAATAAACACATAGGTCCCTAGACCGCTTAAATTATCCCAACAACTTTTAAATGTTTTATTTAGTACGTCTCCAAGCTTTCAATTTTGTGTCTAACATAGGCCTTTCATCTATTCGACATCTTCTAAAATTTACAAGCCTATTGGACACAAAATTTAAAGTTCAATTTTCTATTAGACACAAAATTTAGTTTTATGTGTAGTAGATTCTTTAAACATTTTTAAAATATTAAATGCGTTAAGTACAATATTTTAAAAAAGTGGGGAAGAAGAAGGGTCTGGTTTAAACCATAATTTTGGGGAGTGATATTCCACCAATTCACAATAATCCACCAAATTGCATAAATTGTAACATATATTATAGTAAATTAAGTAATTCATAACCTTAAGAATTAAAAGGGGAAAAAAAAACTCAATCCACAATAACATCCACAATCCATAATTCATAATTCACATTAGATTACCAACATGCTAGAAATTAAACATTAAGCATCATTAATTACCAACATTTGTAACATGCTAAAAATTAAACATTACCAACATTACCAACATGCTAGAAATTAAAAACAATGGCTTAAATTAAGATACAAAATAAGAGAAAGTAAATGAAATGGAAGTGCACGAACCTTGATGAAAGCTTGAAAATAAACAACAAATTTGCAAGCAATGAAGGGGGAAGGCGACGGCAGACGGCGGCGCGAAGGGGGAAGGGCAGGCGGCGGTGCAGGTGTGAAGAGGGGCGGCGACAAGGGGGAGCGGCGGGGGCATGAAAGGAAGATGGGGCGGCGGGTGTGAAGGGGGGCAGCGGAGGAGGGGGTTAGGATTTTTTGAGAGGGAGAGATAAAAAATTTTAGGGGAATGGGGAAGAAGAAGGGGTCTGGTTTAAATCAGACCCCTCTCCCGACGCTGCCCGACGGATGTTGAAAGATCCGTTGGGAGTTCCCAGGTTAATATCCGGCGTCGGGAGTTCCCCGGGAACTCCCGATGGTCCTTTACTTCGTCGGAAGAGACCTAACTCCCGACGCATTAAAACAACGTTGGGAGTTCCCGTTTTTCTTGTAGTGAATCAAAGCCCTAACGCAACGAAAGAAAACAGGACCATACTTGAAATTACTTTAGGAATTCTGAAATACCAATATATTGGAAAATTCATAATATTATAGAGACATAAAAAAAACACAACCTACTATAAATTAAATCCTAAGTTAAGCATGCATTAGAAAATAAATTTTACAAAGAAAAAGAAAAGAATATTTACTTTTGTAGAACTGAATGAAAATTGCCAATTCTTCAATTGGGATTGAAATCGATAACACCAAAAGGGCTTCATTCCTATTCTCTGAGAACTTTTGGTATGGTTTATGCGAACTAGATGAATAGGGGAAGAAGGATGAGGGTTTGAGAAAGGAAGAGATTTTTGTGTACAGAATACTTATGTGCAAAATCACTTGCAATAACCTCTCCCCTGCATACGTTTTGTAGGTATTTGATCAAAAGAGAGAGAGAAATGTGGGAGTCATTCCACGTTTCTATTAACTCCCTAAGTGGGAGTTAATTTTTAGATTAAAATTAAATAAATTAATTTAATAATTAATTATATCTTATTTAATTAATGATTTCATTGAAATCATATCTAAATTAAACATCTCTCATATAACCTATAGTTTAAATTTAATTAATTTAATTGAATCAAATCAAATTAATTAATAATTAATTAATTCTTCAGTTAATTAATTACCTAATTAAATATCAAATACTTAGTTTAGGCTACACTTGAATCATATTCAATTGTATTTCTCTCATAACCTATCGTTTTGATGTGCATCTAATACGCATTAATTTTAACTTATAGTTTTAATATGAATCCAATTCATAAATTAATTTTGAATCATATCCAAAATTAAATTTATATTATAAAGTTTAATTAAAATATAAGCTTTATATTATAATGTATCATTATACATTTTATTATTTCCTCAAGTGAATTTGAACATTTCAAACTCTATTCAAGACATAGTTACCTCAATTCTCTTTACGAGCTAGGAAAGAGACCTTATTAAACTACAGATCAGAAGCTCCAACGATATGAGATTAATTAGCTAAACTCGTTAACCACATTAATCAATATTTGTTAACTGTGGGAACACTCCACTAAAGACCAATAACAGCAAGTTAGTCCTTCATGAGTGTTCGTAATACCAGCTGGGTCAAATTACCATTTTACCCCTAGGTTACCTCTATATCCTTAAGTAGCAATGCTCTTTTAATGAACAACTTGTTTATGGTCCAACCATTAAACAGAAACCCCTCTCAGGCTAGTGAGAGAGTGGGGCCCTTTGTTCAAGTTCTAGAGATACCACTTAAGGAAACACGTATCTACTTACCCTAAAGTTGAGAAGAAGTGAAATTCATCTTTTATTATTATGTTCCCAACTCTTCGCTCGGTTTTGTCCTCAAACTGGTAGGCAGTCGGCGAACTAACCACTCTCACCCATACGAATCAAAGGACAATCCCTCGTGAATAGTAGTTCATAATACACTTAAGATTAAGACTAAGTATCCTAGGTCATTCTATTGAAATAGAAACCTAACTAGTCAACGAAGTTACATCTAGTGGTTACTATTTTGCGGTCCGATCTTATACAAACTCATTGCATAGGATACCTCCACTCGCATGTTGCCTACAAAAATGTGTTGGATGTTGTGACAAAATCTTGTTGAGATAAAAACTTGTTGATGCTTGGTATGCATTAGAGGTCCCAAGGCATGCGGTCAAATGTTCCTTCATTGGGTAAGAGCTCAGCGCATGTGGACAGATCCTACAATCAACTATAAAATATAATACTTTGGCACACGTTAACTCATGATATACGGTCAGCAAGGATTTCAAATGTATTTCAGTGAGAATATAATTTTAATCATGAATTCTTAATATTATCAACACATATTTAGCCTATCTAACCTCATTCTTCTAAGTAAAAGGCTACAATAACTTGTATTTCTACAAGTTATCATTGGATCATTGCATTTGTATCAAATACAAAGTAGACCGTATCCATACATATAATACCTTGCCTTGAATGCTTTTTTTAGAAGTGAAAGTTGTCCCCACAAACCAACATGGGTCCTTTCAGCATGCTTTGTCCTCACTCACATGCATCCTAGGAAAACTCCCAGGAGTTCACCCAACATAGGATTGCTCCAAGCTAAACACGCTTAACTTTGGAGTTCTTATGATTAAGCCACCGAAAAGGAAGGTGCACCTTGTTAGTATATGTAGTAACTTTCAATTCTTTTAAGCTTTTTTTAACCATACTTTCATGTCCTCAGGATCCCTCTCATTCGAATGTGATACCGATTCATTCATATACCCCTCCTGAATTCGGGTCGTTACATGATCCATTTGTATATCACCACATACATATTTAAGCTACATCAAATAACTTTGGATCTTAGTTTATTGATTTTGGGTTAATATAACTCAAATAAAATAACACTTGTTTTTTTTAAATAAATAATCTATTCGTACAACTGATTTACAAACTACGAACGAGATTTAGGACATCAACCCCAACAGTAGAAAGCAGGTATTATCTATTCTATAGCTGGCAGTGAGTGGATGAGCTCCATTCATGTGGTACCTAAGAAAATAGGTATCATTATAGTTAAAAATAAAAGAGGGGTAGACGAAACTCTTATTAGGGTTCAGAATGAGTTGAGAATGTGTATTGATTATCGAAAGTTAACTAATGTAACTAAAAAGGACATTTTTCTATATATTTATCAACCAAATGCTTGAAAGTCTTGCAGGAAAGTCGTTTTTCTGTTTCCTTGATGGTTTTTTAGGTTTTTACTAGATTCCAATTTATCATGAGGATCAGGAAAAAGACGACTTTCACCTGTCCATTTAGAGATTTTGCATTTAGATGGATGTCCTTCGGTCTATGTAATGCCCCAGGAACATTCTAGAGATGTATGATGAGTATTTTCTCTAATCTCATTGAAAACTGCATCAAGGTACTTATGGACGATTTCAATATTTATGGAAATTCATTTGATGATTGTTTGGATAACTTGTCTAAAGTCCTAGAATGGTGTATTGAGCTTGACCTTGTGTTAAATTTTGAAAAGTGTCATTTCATGGCATCTTGTCGAATAGTTATAGAACAGTTATCTCTGAAAAACGAATTAAAGTGGATCAAGCTAAGATTTATGCTATATCTAACCTTTCTTACCCCAAAAACATGGGGAAGTTTGTTCTTTTTTGGGCCTTGTAGGATTTTACCATGGGTTCATTAAAGATTTCAGTAGGATTGCATTGTTAACGACCACCTTGCTACAAAAGGATATGGAATTTAGTTTCAATGACGAATGCAAGCAAGTAGTTGCCAAAACTAAGGCATCCCTAATTAGTTCTCCAATCATGGAAGCTCTTAGGTGTGATCTCCCATTTAAGATTTTGAGCAACACGTGCAACTACGCTATGGGAGTTATCCTAGGCCAAAGTGTGGAAAAGAAATATCATATCATTTACTATGCTTCAAGGACCGAGATAGTGCAATTATACGACTATTGAAAAGGAGCTTCTTTCTATTGTTTTTGCTCTTAAGACCTTATATTGTTGGCTCTGAAATAACCATTTTCTCTAATCATGTAGCCTTGAAGTACCTGTTGAACAAGAAGAAGTCAAAGCCTTGCTTGTTGAGATGGATCCTACTTTTACAGGAGTTTTATTTGAAGATAAAGGATCGTAAGGGGTCTGAGAATAGAGTTGCTGACCACATGAGTAGGCTTTTACGTGATGAGGAATGTTTACCATCTGATGGAGACTTCCCAAGATTCTTTCTGCAAGTGGAAGGCATTCATGTGACTCCTTGGTATGCAGCCTTGGTAAATTATTTGGTTACATGTAACTTTCCTCTTGATCTTAGTAAATGTCAAAAAGATAGGATAAAAAGTGAGTAAATTGTGCACACAATCAATTCCATTAGCTAATCTAGAAGTGATACTCGTTTATTCAGTATTAGATCATCTATAGCAGTCATAAAGGGAGGGAATCAAAGTCAATCACAATTTTTTATTGAATGAAAAGAGCCAATGAAAGATCTCGAAGCTATAGAAATTTTGTGGTAGGCGTGCGCTCGATTCAGCATCTTTAGGAGCACATTTCTATGGGGCTCCACTCTCGAGATTCATATTGATCAATCGACCTCTGTGTCCTGCCAGTTCGCTAAGTAGACTCACTTTACCGAGGGGCAAGAAAGGCTGGAACTATTCCTGCCAAAAACGATAGCGTTTGGAGAAACCTGCTAAGCCCGCCTTTCTTCCCCAGTGTGATTCAATCCTTTAGCTCAAACTTTCTTATCGTCCTTAGGAAAAGGTAGTCGTACTCTTACCTTTTCCTTTTCTGTCTAATGACTTGCTAAGAAAGTAAACTTGAGCCCTAGCTGCCTTTTACCTAGCGCTTAACCTTGCTGATACTGCTTTGAGAAACTGCAGGCTTAATCGATATTGTTATCCATTGATAGTTGTATACTCCAATCTTCCGAAGTTTAGCATAGAATCAGGAAATAATAAGGGCTAGAACTTGAATCACAGGAGAATAGATTACCAGATCAGAATCAATAAAAAGAGGTTTTGAGTAGTTTCTCTTTCCTTCTGATAGAAAGAAATATTATAATAGGAATTCGGATTTTAGTAGGCATATCGGCCTCCCCTCTGAAAAAGCGAGATCACAGGCAACCAACCGGTTGAGAGGTCGGGACATGGTCCTAAAAAACTCACCAAGGTATCCACCCATTTTCTTAATGTATGTGAGCCATAGTTAATGCAATAAGACTTGATGAAGGCGGTGCTGTTTGTAGGATAACGGCAATTGCCTTCAATCTTGGTAAATATTATATATAGAAGAAATCTTATTTATGGAAATTCTATTCTATTCAAGTTATTAGAATATGTGTCCCTAATGAAGAGTTTGAGTCTCTATTAGCTTTCTGTCATGAACATGCATGTGATGGGCACCTTAGCCCCCAACATACTACTAAGAAAGTTTTTTATTATGGGTTGTATTGGGAAACATTGTTTAGGAATGCTTTCTTTTATTGCAAAACCTATGAGAGGTGTCAGAAGTCTGGTAACCTTTCTCGTAGGAATGTGATGCCTTGGGTCCCTATTATATTTTGTGAATTATTTGATGTTTGGGGATTTGATTTTATGGGGTTATTTTCTTTTTCTTGTGGTTTCAAGTATACCTTGATGGATGTTGATTATGTATCAAAGTGGGTGGAAGCCAAAGCCATCACTATTGACGATTCTAAGGTTGTTGCAAAATTCTTAAAATATAACATTTTGCATAGGTTTGGTTTCCCAAAGGCTATCATTAGTGATCAAGGTTCCAACTTTTGCAACAAGGTAATCACCTCTTTATTGAAGAAATATGGAGTTCAAAACTACATCATTACTCCCTACCATGCTCAGACAAATGGGGAAGTTGAGATTTCAAATAGAGAGATCAAGGTAATTCTAGAAAAGGTGATAAATCTAAGTACAAATGATTGGAGTTTGAAGTTGAACGATGCATTGTTGGCCTCTAGGACCGCTTACAAGGCCCCTATTGGGATGTCCCCATATAGGTTGTTCTATGGCAAGGCGTATCACCTTCTTATTGAGGTGTAACATAAAGCCTTTTGGGTAGTAAATCGTAACGCAATCTTAACTCTGAGGAAGTTGGGGAGGCTAGACTATTGCAATTTACAAGAGTCAGAGGAAATATGGTTAGAAGTATATGAGAATTCTTTGATCTACACGGAGAAAACAAAACTATTCCATGATACAATGATTGTCAAAAAACAATTTTAGGTTGGACATAAGATTTTGATATTTAATTTCCACCTCAACCTTAAGGCAGGCAAGCTTCATTCTAAATGGTTAGGCCTTTTGCCATTACTAAAGTTTACCCATATGGTGCAATTGAGGTGACTAGCTTCGAGAGAGGAAAGATGTCCAAATTGAATGGCCATATGATCAAAGTATTTCATGAGAAGGATTCACTCCAATGCTTCGACCATGTATATCGATTGGACATTTTCAAATATGCTTGAATTGAGCCAAATATGGTCGAGAAACTGATCTTGAAAATTTGTGCTTCTAGAGGCAGCCAGAGTTTAAAAGTTATTGCTTTCATAATTTAGTTTTCTTTTAGTACTTTTTCTTTCTCTTGATCCTAATTCTTCCCATCATTCTTTTCTCTCTTTTTTTTTTTTTTTTTTTTTTTTGTTAAGATTATTTATGGAGAGAAGTTGAGTTGAGGGAGCCAAATCCTTCCATCATCCCATTATCCAAATAAGCCTTCTGATTCTATCATATTGAGGACAATGTGCACTTTAAACGTTGAGGGTGGGGTATTTGGATTCGAACACTCTATATTATGATGATGATATAGCTTGGGCTCATTGAGCTCTATGCTCAGACAATGTTGTTGCTTGCATGCCTGTTTGCTTGGTTACCTTGTTCCTTGTAATGACTAGTTGATGTTATATTCATATTGATTGTATTATGAGATTAAGTTGGAAGAAAGCAATTATGATTTTTTAGCCATTTTTGAAAAAAATTTCACTTCTGTTGTGCATCTTTTGGTCCTTTGCTTACCATCTAATGTTTTTTCTACTTAGAATTGCATTATTTATCCTATAAGCTTGTTGTCATCCCAATAGGCTTAGTAATAGAATTAAACACTCTTAAGCTTCAACTTAGCAATAAGTGCACAAGGAATTAACCAAGGGATTTCTTGCTTGTCTTGGGTGTTATGGTGGGTGGGCCGAGAGGTTGAGCTGGTGATGGGGGTCACAGAAGGGCTGAAGCTGGACCGTGAGGAGGTAAATCGAGCTGGGTTTATGAGGAATTAACAAAGAGAGTGGGATGCTGATTCAAGCTAATGTCGATTCAGCTAGGGGGTGTGGTTCAAAGACGGACCGGTTAGGTTCAATGGCAGAGCGATTTGGTTTTGTTGGATCTGGTTCCGGTTTGAGAGGGGGAAATTCGTGGGTGGCCCTTTTTGGGTCCGATTTAAGGGAAAATTTAGAGTTTACACCCCCTTGGTTGAGAATGATAAAGTGATTGTTGAGCCTTGTGAGGAGGTCCTTGATGCGGGTGTTTGTTTATGGGAGAAATCTTTGGTGTTCATTTTGTGGATGCAAAACTCTTGTATTCTGTTATTTGTTGCCTTATTAAGAGATTTTGGGGACGCGTAGAGATGCCAACTAGTACCTTGCTGGAGAACAAATAGATTATCTTTAAATTTCAAAAGGTAAAGTCATAGGACTGGATGCTGGAGAATGGCCCGTGGCACTTGGGTGACAAGCCTATCTTATTATGACAGTGGTCACCAGGTATTATTCCTGAATCCTATGTTTTTTATTCTGTTCCAATCTGGATTAAACTGAAGCGTATTCCCTTAGAGTTGTGGATGGATAGGGGTTTAGCAGTGTTGGCTAGTATCATAGGTAAGCCTATTTCTTTTGATGTTGCAACTAGAGAGCGACGTGGTTATCGTATGCAAGAGTTTGTGTTTAGGTAGATCGTGATTCGTTATTGCCCCCTTTAGTTATTGTTAGAATGCGGGGTCAGAAGTCTATTATTCTAGTAGTGTATGAGTGGAAGCTTCGTAAGTGTGCTTGTTGTGGCTCTTTTGGGCATATTGGGCTATGTGTGTGAAAAAAGGTGTGGCAAAGGGTCAGGATTTGAGTGTTGTGGTAGTGAATGAGGGGTGTTTCAGGAGAAGGGTGGCACTGAGAGTGTAAGGAAGGGTCAGGAATTGAGTATTGGTGGGAGGGGAGTTAGCCAAGTGGTTGGGAATAAGAGTGTAGAGTGTGATGACGAGTTTACTATGGTTAGCCGTCATCAGCGAGATAGAGAAGGTGTGGGACATAGGGGTGGCAATGGGTCACCGGGATCAATGCCTTTGAGGAGCAGAGTAGTTTATAGCTCCCTTGGGATTACGGGTTTATTAGGCATGTTGATGATCGGAATCAATTTGACATACTGAGTGATGAGGGGAGAGACTTGTTGGCACTGACATTAATGCAGTCTAATCCTGATCCGTTGTCTGTTTTGGATGGGATGTTTGGGAGTTCGGGAAAAAGCCCAGTGAGAGGTGGTAGGTGTGATTTCTTGCATGTTCATGGCCTGGTGTTCCTGGAATGTGAGGGAGTTGAATGACCCTATTAAGTGTAGGGTGGTGGCGGATTTTCTCTCTTCCTCCTCTGTTACTTTCTGCTATTTGCTTGAGACGAGGGTTTGTCGACAGAACTTTGTGGTGGTGGATAGGTTTTCTGATGCTTGGAGATATGTGAATAGCTATAGTGTGAATGGAGTTGGGAGGATCTGGGTGATGTGGCAGAAGAGTGTCTATGATATTATTCTGGATGTCAGTGGGGATCAATTCATTTCTGAAACATTGGTAGATATTGTTTTTAGTACTAGGGTATATATTGGTGCGATGTATGCCTCTAATTACATGAGACTATGTATGACAGGGTGTTAGGGGTGGCAATAGATTTCTTTCGTGGTAGTTTGGGGTCTCAGCGCCTAGGGTATAGGGTTCTTACTACTCGGATTGGGGATATTGTGTAATTTAGCTGGTCTGCAGAGGAGGTAGAGGCGTTTGGTCGCCAAGTGAGACGGGATGAGATTCAGAAGGCTTTTTTCTCAATGAAGTCTGGGAAGGCTTCTAGACCTAATGGGTTTTCGGTGGATTTTTACAGAGTTACTTGGAGTATGGTTGAGGATGATTTCTATGTTATTGTTATGATTTTTTTTAGTCCCGTTATCTATCTACTACTATTACTCTTATCCCAAAGAGGTGGGGAGCTGATCCTATAGAGGACTTTTGTCCTATTTCTTGTTGAATGATGTGTAAAGTGTATCTCGAGGGTTCTAGCTGAGAGATTGTGGTTGTGGTTGCCTTCTTTCATTAGTGGTAACCAGTCTGCATTTGTTCCTGGTAGGTCGATTTTTTATACCATTTTATTGTGTCAGGAGCTTGTGGAGGGCTATAAGGTAGGCAGAGGGAAACCACGTTGTGTGTTAAAGGTTGACCTTCAGAAGGCACATGATTCGGTCAATTGGGATTTTCTGTTTGGTGTGTTGCTTGATATAGGTACGCCTCTTCAGTTTATTAGTTGGGTGAAGGCGTGTGTACTTCGCCTACGTTCTTTTTGATGATTAATGGTTTTTCCCTAGTAGGAATGGATTGAGGCAGGGGGATCTATTGTCACCATTTTTGTTTGTGATGGAGATGAGGTCCTGTCCAGGTTGTTGAATAAGCCTCCTGTGTGGTTTAGGTTCCATGATTAGTGTGAGCGTGTGGGCCTGACTCATTTGGCTTTTGCAGATGATTTGATGATTTTTTGTGCAGCTGAGAGGGGTTCTTTGGAGTTTATGAGGCAGGTTCTGGCAGAGTTTGCAGAGCTGTCTAGGTTAGTTGCGAATGGTGGGAAGAGTTTCATATTTGTAGCGGGTGTGGAGTCTGGTGAGGTAGAGAAGCTTTCTGTTTTTATAGGATTCTCTCTTGGTTCACTGCCTGTTAGGTATCTAGGGTTACCTTTATTGGCTGGTCGATTGAGGGTTGTGGATTGTGTGCCTTTGATACAAAGGATTACAGCTTGTATTAGAAGCTGGGCGGCTCGGTCCCTCTCTTTTGCTGGGAGGTTACAATTTGTCAAGTCTGTCTTATAGTCCTTTTAGGTGTTTTGGTGTAGTATCTTCGTGTGTAACTCATTAGGTTGATCGTCTGTTGCGTAGTTATTTATGGAAGGGTAGCGAAAGAGTCAGGGTGGTGCACAGGTAACGTGGGATGAGGTGTGCTTGCTAAAGGGTGGGGGTGGGGGTTTGAAACATGTGGCTTCATGGAATCAGTGCTATTATGAAGTTGCTTTGGCTTCTTTTAATTAAATCGAGCTCATTATGGGTGGCGTGGGTAGAGGCGTATGTTTTGCGTGGGTGGTCTTTGTGGGTTATTTCGTGTGAGGTTGGGAGGTCGTGGTGCTTGAGGGCTATCTTGCGTTGTAGGGATAGATTCAAGCATCTGATTCGTTTGATGGTGGGTGATGGAAGTTCATGTTTTTTTTTTTTTTTTGTGGGATCTTTGATTGTCGGGGGGTGCGATTATGGATTCATATGGGTGTACGGTGGTTTATGATGCAGAGAGTAGTATGGAGGTGTAGTTATCAGAGTTTATGGATGGTGAGGGAGGTTGAAGATGGCCTACAGTGTCTTAGAATTTTCTTGAGATCTGGGGTCTTATTCAGGCAGTGAGGCCTAAGGTAAGGGGGAAGGATTATTAGGTTTGGGTGTCAAGTACTAGTGGTGGATTTTCTATCGCTAGTGCGTGGGAGAGTTTGCGCCCTCGTCGCCCTAAGGTGTCTTAGACAGGTCTTTTGTGCTCTGGGAGTGGTATTCCATATTACTCCTTTTATGCGTGGTTAGCTGTGAGGGACAGGTTGGGTACTCGAGATTGGTTGAGGAGTTGGGGTGTGTTGCCAGAGTGGGGTGTCTTCTGTGTGGGGGAGGTGTGGAGTCGCGGGATCATCTATTTTTTGAGTGTGGGTTTGGGAGAGAGGTGTGGTCAGGTATGTTGCATCAGTTGGGTTCGACTCATCGGGTGGTAGGTTGGGTTGTCGAGTTGAGTTGGTTGTGCCGAGTGGGGTCGGGTAAGGGGGTGCATAGTAAGCTGTTCCGTGTCTTCTAGTGTGCTTGCATCTACTACATTTGGCAGAAGCGCAATCGCTGGCTTCATGGGGGTAGACCGAGGACAGTGACTGCTCTGTTTCATCTTATGGTCTCTACGGTTTGTGTTCGTGCTGCTTTCTGACGGGTTGATCTTCTTGGTCTTATCTGTGCGTTTATGGATGTTTTTCCTCTTTTTGTACTTGTCGATGTTCTTTGTTTGGCTGTTGGCCCCAGGTGATGGGGTTTTGTTTCCTTTACTCTGTTTTTCTCTCAGGTGGATGGTGTTGTTTACATTTGTTTGGCTTTGTTTAAGAGTCCTATCTTTGCTTGTGCTTTGTTGCTTTGATGCCTTCATCCCAGGCTGTGGAATCTCCCTTGTTGTTGTATAATAATATCACCTATTCTTAAAAAAAAAAAATTGTTTGTCTTAATAAATAAAATAAAAATACACTGATAATAAGGAGAGGTTTACTCCATTTTCTTGAGAATGCGAGTAGCCAGGGGCAGATAGGCAACTTTTGATTTCTTTTTCGTTGAAAGCATTCTTGAGAAACGTGCAAGCTTAAGCATTCTTGAAGAAATCGTTCCGTCACTGGATGTCATTTATGTAACCCGTGTAGGCAAGTCAAAATGAAAGCAGTACCTCTAGATTGGGTTTCCTTTATACTCATAAAAAAAAAAAAGAGAGAGAGAGAGAAAAGAGAGACAATGAGAATTGAGGTTTGTTTTTCCTTTTTACATATTATTGCCATCTTGATGTTTAATTTATGACCTTTAGAGCCAAAGTAGGGGAAAACGAACTGAGGGCTTCATACAAATATTCTGAATAGTTCATGCTTAAAATAGATAGGCTTGGAAATTATTCATGCATGAGAATATTTGAAAGGAATTTCCAAACTTGACTTCAATTCATTAATTGTTTTTGGATGACTTAATCGATTGCGAGCATGATCTTGATTGACTGTTAAAGTTGGAGTAATGAACATGTAAACTTGACAAACTATATTTTGAGTGATTACATATTCTACCTTACTCGAGGACAACAAGAATAGAGTTGGAGGTGATTTGAGAACACTTGAAATGTGTTATCTCTCTCCACTTAATTCAGAGATGTTCCTTGGTTTAATATATTTATTTAATAATTTTATAGGTATTGAGTGTAATGTAGTAGAATTGACCATTGACACCATTTTTGAGGTAAAACGAGCTTGATTGGAGTTTTAGAGCATCAACGGAAGCAATAAAACTCAAATTGGGAGCAAGGTCGGTGCTTTCCACGTCGCCATAAGGCAATAACTGCCTTTTTCGTGCAAGAAGAAGAGTGTCGCAGAGCTCTACTCTAGCATTGCAGCACTACGTATATTCACAGACAGGACGAGCATGCTCTTCAAACTCGAGGGCCTGCAATGCAAGAGTGTCGCGACACTCTACCCTAACACTACAATGGCAGTCAAATTTTTCTTTTTATAACCCTAGCCGTCCACAGTGTATTATCATCTTCTTAGTCCTCTCTAGACAAGAACTCTCCTTTCACATATTCTGTAGATTTGAGTTGATCTTATGCAAATTTTGATTGTAATCTTGATTACAATGATGATTCTCGGCTAAACATGTAATTTTTAGCTTGGGTCTTAGGAGTTTCTTCTCATCTATGTAACGTGTGAGATCTATCTTTATTCTAAACTTATTTGAATCTTGTATTTCTGAAGTTTTCCACTGGAATTTTTTTTAAATTATCATATCTAATCGGTATATTGTTTGACAAATTATTGGTCAGGACTGGTATATTGCTTTAGATCCAACTTGATTCGTAATTGTTGAGTATATTGAATCTATTTTGTGGCAATTAGTGAGGTTAGCTTACAAGTTTCTTGCACATCTGATTAATGATTATTGATTAGTTCACTAAGCAGAAGAGTGCAATTGAGCTTCTAATTAGGCTTTTATATTGGTTGTTCAACCTAGTTTTACCTTGAACGTAATGCAGTTGTCCTAATTGTTGCATGCATCTCATCTCTTCGTTCTTAGATAACTAGTTAATTGTGGATAATTAGTTAGCATCTCTAATTAATTAGGCTAAGCCTAAAATACAAATTGAATCGATTAATGAGTTCAATGATTAATTTTCATAGTTAGAAGGAATTTCGACATATGACCCAAGCTAGGATCCCTCATTCATAAGAAAACTCTTCCAACATTATTTTGCAATTCACTCATTTGATTTGATTGAAATTATCAGTTTGTGCAATTTATCTTTCGTTTACAAACAACCAACACCGCTCCCCCTTCGATTATCTTGAAACACTAACAATTTAATTAGAGAAACTCAACGGTTTCTTGAGGTTCGACCATACTACCATTATCACAAGCTTAGTAAGAACAGATAATTATTTGACAGTTAAGGCCTTTGACAAGTCTTGGCTATCAGCAGCGACAAAAATTCTTGTAGTGGTGGGTTTGCTGAATGAGGGAGCTTTCTAACCTTTTACTTGGGTTGGATGAAGATTTTGACGATTTTTGTAATTTTTTTTAGACTTTGCTATATCTATAAATATTTCAGTCATTTTTCTTTATTTGAAATCAGCCGAATTTGAAATGTATAAATCTTGTGAATCCTATTCTTGTCAATCAAAACCCAGACAAATTTTGTCAAAATTCTAAATGAATCTTCAAATGATGAGTCCAATTTACTTTTGTTTCCTTTTTTCTTTTTTTTACCAAGTGGGTCATGATATGGAACCCATGTTTATTAATATGGTATAAGAGCAATCAAGCCCAAATGATTATTTGATAAAAAAATAAAAATCTCAAAGAGTCATTTTTTTTTTTTACTATGATTTTGAAGTTTGTGTGATTTTGTTTTGGAAAGAGTTTAGTTTGTATAAGTTGGACAATGAACTTCATATTTACTGAAAATCTATTGTCAGCAAGCTCCATCTATGGTTGAAATGATTATAATATCTGAGGTTGGGGGTGATCTCCAGTGGGCGGCGACTGTATGGATGTGGTGAACGTTGTTGGTGTTGGACAACCGGTGAAACTGGGTAGTTGTGTGGAAGTGAAGTCATTACGGATTAGTGGATGCATCGGGAAAATCATTTTGATTGGCTTGAAGAGTTAATCCAAATACATCTTATATAATTTCTTAAACGTGCTAATCAGAAGCTAAACACACGTTATATAGTTTCTTAGAAGTGCTAATCAAAAGATAAGTTTGTGGAAATGAGAGGTTGATGGATATGGCTTGACTCACGCCGCGGATAACAGCACTTAGACAAGGTAAACGATAGCGTTTGTAGAAGTAGACGATAACGTCTGCGGAAGGTAGACAACAGCTTCAAGAGATAGGCGGTAAACGACAGTGGTAAACCAAGTTTTCCTTTATGATTTCTTGTATTTGAAATGTACATAGGTGATGTATTTATACAATATGGAATCCATAATTTGAGAATACAAAAATAACTCAACAAATATAAATGGTTAGAGATTTGGTGGTAACCAATCTATTAGTCCTATTCTTTTGGTAGATAGGCAAGACTTTATGTGTTGGCATCCTTAATATCAACATCTTATTGCCAATTGGTTTTGAGATGAAACTTCATATATCAAACATGGTATTAGAGCCCATAAAGTCGAAACGGGTGATGTCGGTCCAATAAGAAGAAATTGTGATCCATTGGTGAACCCAAAAGAAGGCACCATCTTGAGGGACATGTTGAGAATCTCACATTGGAAAAATCAAGGGGACTCACACTCTTTATAAAATAGATGGTCAATTGGTTTTGAGATTGAACCCCATATATCAAACACGGAGAACAATAACACAAGATTTTAATTAAGTCTTAAACTTTAATTTTACTCAATTAACTAGCTTTGCTTCCAACTCCCGTACATCTTTTGATCAAACAAACTAAAAGCAAGAGTTGCAAGCTAATTAAGATAGTAGCTTTAAAGGTCAAGCTGATAGGGGAAGCCAGTGGATTGGAGCCAATCAGCACGACCAATGAATTGTCCAGCAGTAAAGGCCTTAGCTTGAGCTTTATTAATAATAAGAGACCATGGCACTCTACAACAAGTGTTGGCTCCAGCTCCATTATTATCATATTCTGCAAAGTAGGGTGTCTTTATTTCCCATTGGTTATTTCCGTTTGCATTACCACAACCCTAGCATATTCCTCCCATGGTCTCCCAAGGAAGCTTGGGAATTCTTTTATCACCGGCTGTAAGTCCGACGTCGCTTTTATCGTACACTTTTGGATCACGATTCCCGTGTTTTGATTCTTGTCGGTTCTTGATTGTGCCGTGACCATGTTCTTTTGATTAGGGCCTGGTTTGCGAGGGGTGAGGTCGGAGTTTTGGATTACGACTGCAGCATTACCGAATATAAAGTCGACTGTGCCTGCAACGACACAGTTTACGAAGAATTGACGGTTCGAATGGACGTAGAGGGTGTCTTGGTAAGCAAGCACGCCACAACGGTAAAAGGCCGAGTGATCTGAGCCAACACGGAGAGCTACAGCTTGGCCGTTGGCTGATCCGGCTGTGTTTTGAAAGGTTATGTCTCGAGCTAAAAATCTATCTCCCACAGCAGCTGCCAAGAAAAAACACATTGTTATTGTTTTTGGCTCGTCATGTTTTGTAATCTTAAAGTGTCTTTGCACAACATTGTTATTAGAAAAGTGGATGTTTTTAATATAATAATGATAAATGCTTCGACCAAATAAATGTTTGAAGTAATTTTGAAACGGTTAAAATTTTTTTTAGTTTTTCATATTCATAATTATCATTCTCAAATATATTTTTAATTATTTAAAATCAATTTAAATTTTTTTTACCATTTTAAACGATTTTATCAAAATCTAATTTGAATAATGTTAAAAAAAAAAACTCGTTTGGAATTGATTTTGAGAATATGAAAGAAATGATTTTAACCATTTCAAATTACTTTAAAAAACATATAGAAAATGTTATATGTTTGAAAGTGATTTCAAGAAGAAAAATACTTAGGTACATTTGGAATAGCAGCGTATTCCATCAAAATTAATCCATTATAATTTAACATGTGGTAAATCTGCTTATTTCTTTTTTAAATATATTAACGTTTTTATTATATGAATGATGAGAGTGAGATGTATTAAGACGAGGGCATAATTATTCAAAATCGATTAATGTTAAACTTTAAATGCTATTATTCGGCCATTAAAATTGATTTCAAATAATTGGTGACCGTTCTAGAGAAAAATGGTTTCAACATTTCAAAAATTATTTCCAAACTTTGTTTTTAAAAAAAAAAAAAAAAATTAAAGTGTTTCTTTACCCATTTTCACTTTCCAAGGGCAATGGGCCAAACAATGGAAATAAAAATAAATTACATTAACAATATTTTTGTTGACTTGTTAGAATTACCTCTTTAGAGTCTATAGTTGCTTCAAGAAGGTCCAAATATAAATGCATTATTTGACCTTTTGAGTAATAGTCTTGGACCATGTTTATGAAAATAAAACATTTTTATGTAGAAGACATAAAACAGATCTTAGACATTCTTAAAATGGAAAAGAATTTAGCATAATTTGAAGTTGATTGGAGTTTTAAAAACTTCATTAAAAACCTCCTCATGTAGAAATTTTTATAGATAGAAGAAAAAATATTAAAAAATCATTTTGTTTATAAAAAAAAAAAAAAAAAAATGACGGTCATACGGGAAATTTTCATTAGGTACCATTCCGGTAGTGCAACCAAAGCTGCATCTAAGTTTGTTTGTTTTTTTTTTCAAATGGAGTTTAAAATCAAAATAAATAAAAAAGAGTTGTGGTTTAGTTGCGTTACCGACTGTGGCGGGATTGAAGGTTGAGCTGCCACCCCCATAACTTCTACTACCTGTGATAAGGGTGTTGGATCTTCCATCTCCCCAGAACATAATATTCGTTTTACTACTTGGCACATCAACATTTTCCCTGTAAACTCCCGCCTTTATTCTTATTATATATCTTTTGCTACTCTTACTCGGCGCCGCCGCCACCGCCTCCGACTATTTTATAATTTCCATTTCCATCTGCCGCCACCACCACGTCCGCCGCAGCTTCCATCGATGACTCCATAAGCCTCTGGTCACCGGTTGCCATCCATTCTGGCCACTTTATTTCATCTTCTAAACCCTTCCTTCCTCTATTATTCTCACCTTCCTCCTATTATTTTCACAAAATTTCAATTTGGTCCCTTAGTTACTGCTCCAAATGTTTCAATGTTTCAATTTTTGTTGTGTGGTTTGTGTTTTGGGTTAATTTAGTCCTTATTGTCTCAATGTTTCCTTCCCTATGGTTTTGCCTAAACTTGAATACATTAGGATAGATCGTATCGTCGATAAGAGTCTATTTGCAATTCTTTAAAAATGTTACCATATACTTAATTATTAATCTTAAAAGTTTTATTCATTACAATTATCTCATCAATGATGGTACATTTCGGATATCCCATGATGGACTTAAATAATGTAATTGATATAATAATAATTTTGATGTATTGGCATTATTAAGTATAGTATGTAAAAATGAGTTTAGCTTGATATATAATTGATATGCAGTCGCTCGTTTGAGATTTGAGGTTCAATCCTCCCTTCATATTTATATTCAAAAATATTTAAAAAAAGAAAAAAATCTCCAATCATACGTCTCATTCACTGTCATACAATCAAAATCAAAACTAATGTAAAGGCAGAAATGTCCAATAATTGGATTCAGAAACGTGTTACAATTGTTACCTACAAAGCCGTATCTAGAACCAAGATAGGAATCAAAATACATCAAATTACTAAACATTTTCGCTTTCATATTTCTAGAAAAATAGAACGCTAGTATCGTTTTCGCAGAATGCATTTCTAATATGTTTTATCCTAAGTTCTCAATATGTATCATTATAGTCTTCAAATTTTTAAGAATATATTACTATTGATCCAAATATATGAAAAATTGGTACGGAAAAAAATTCGTAAACATAACTACATATGGTCAAGACATATTTCTTTAAGAGAATTTTTTACAAATAAGATAAATGTCAAACTATTTATAAAAATAGCAAAAAAATACTCATAGACTTCTATGTCTATTAGTGATAGACTTCTATCAATTTCAATCATTGATAGATAATGATTGACTTCTATCAACCTTTATAAGAGAAGATTAAAATTTTACTGTTTTGCATAAATAGTTTACTTTATTTTTCTATTTTTTAAAATCTCGTTCTTTAACTAGTTAAATATGCTCAAGTTGGATAACATACCAACTAGTTCTATCACCAATTATAATTTCACTAAAATAAAATTGTTTTATCCATTAAAATAATTAACATAGTTTATTACTTAGACAACAGTTAGTATTATTATGAACTATTTAAAATTTGTGATATTTAATATTCTATTATAACAATTTAATTAATATTAATAGATAAAACTACGTTAAAGTGATAAATGAAAAAACTTTGTAATATTTTATTATATAAAAATCTCGCCAACCAAAAAATATTTGTTTAATTTTTGTTAGAGAAAAACGTTATTAATTTTTTAATTGAAAATTTTGAATTTGTCAAACACATAAAATTCAAAGTTCAATGATGCATTGAGAAAAAAACATTAAAAGTTAGTTTAAAAATTTATTAAGCACTTTAAAAACTCTATAAATACAAACTTCTAATAGAAGGTAAAATTATGAAAACAAACAATAATGGTTGTAAGTAAATTAATAAATAGTTGTGAAATTACTGTACGACATAGTTGAAAGTGGTAGTTGCAATAATAAGTTGAAACATTCAATTGTTAAAGTTAGACTCGAAGCTTACATAATAGTTGTTAAAGTTAGACCGGAAAACAATTGTATAAGTTTGAAACTTCAATTTTAACATTTGGCGGATAAAATTTTACAATTATTATAAATTTGAGAGTCAGATTCTAACACTCATATAAGTTTAAGAGTTCAATTTTAATTATTAACCATATCTTAGGAGTGGTTTTTACTATTTTCCAAAATTTAAAAGATTAAAAGATTAGTACCTGGTTGTTACTGTCGGAAAATAGTACAATTTTGGGTTCGTCACTATGCGAGGATGAAGAAGTTAATTTATAAGGGAAATCGGAGACCATCAAACCTTTCTGATCTGTTAAAGCAGTGTCCGTCAATTTTTTAACCAAAGCCAATGCATTACTACACAATTTTGTCACATGAATATGTGTGCTTTCAATAAGCCTCAACACCTTTTTCTCTGTTTTGCCATTCGAAAATCCGTAGAAACAAGTCTCGTGAAAAAAATATATTAATAAGGTGCAAAATATATTATTATGTTAAAAAAAAAAAAAAACCCAACAAAAATTAAGCAGACACACTGTTTAGGATTTGTTTGAATGAGCTTTGGAATTGTTTATAAACTTTATTTTTTCATTTAAAAAATCAATAAAAATAACCCCTTATTGGTAATTATTTAGGTAAAAAAGAAGTATGTGTTTTGATGTTTCTTTGTGATGAGAGTGTGTTACCTAGGTTCCGATTGATAAATATTTAGGTCATGTTTAGTAATCATTTGTGTTTCAAAAATTTAGCTTATATATACTACTTTTATCTTTAAATTTTTTGTTTTGTTATTTGCTCTTATCTTTCTTTTTCAAAGTTTTTAAAAACTTGTTTTTGTGTTTTGTAATTTTGCTAGGAATTAAACTCTTTTTCTTAATAAAAATGAAAACATGTTAAGAAATTGAGAAGAAATATGTTTAACATTAAAAACCCCAAATTTATTAAATGGGGTAAAGATTTCGTTTTTTTTTTCAAAAAAAAATTAAGACTATTTACTATTCATTTCTTACAATGATTTCTTAGCCAAATTCCAAGAACAAACGCAATTTTTTAAAAGCAATTTTTAAATTAAGACTATTTACTATTCATTTCTTACAATTTTTTAAAACCATAGTAAGAAAGTAGGAAGAAAAACATGAATAATTTTGAAAAACTGAAAACTAAAAACGAATGCCCTGTTTGGTAACCATTTTTTTTTTCGATTTTTGGTTTTTGAAAATTAAGTCTTTTCCTTCCAATTTTTTTACAATAATTTTTATTTTTCTTAATTATAATGATTGAATTCCTAACCAAATTTCAAAAAAAAAAAAAAATCAAAGCTACGTTTTAGCAAGGATACCTGATTATAATGATCCATAGCATGTCAAACACAGTCATCCCAAAAAATACAAACAATTATAAAGATACCTGATTAGTAATGGCAGAACTTAGAAAGGTTTTGAGGTCATCAGCATACAAGGTAAGAGATTTCTTGTTGGGATACTCACGGAAATCCTCTATAGCCTTGTAAAGCTCATAAATGGTCCTTTTGGTGGTTTCAACACAATCATGAAGAGCAATCTTGTCTCGTTTACTGACATCATTGTCGAGTTCTTAACGTTCGATCTCTACATTAATCCAATCCTCAACCCTCGACTTCTAGCAAAACAACAATATTTCTCTAATATAAAAGGTCTAATATTTCTCTAATATAATAAGTTTTAAAAACAAACATATTAATATAAAAGGTCCTAGTTTTGAGGGGATAAAAAAGGAGAGTTTTGAGTATGTAAAAAATGGGATTTTAATAACCCATGGTTTTCTTTATGGGCTTAACAAACATGGGTAATAAATACCCACCCAACTCAACTTAACTCATACGCATTTATCAAACACCCCCAGAGTGACATCGAAAGTTTGTTGATATTTTTATGGTTATGCTTAGCTACATCAATAGCAACACCCAACAACACTTCAACAATATCTTTCAAACTCAACAAATTGGATGTTCCGACGATGGAGGATATTGTTGAATGACATAGTCGAGGATAACGAGTAATGGCACATGAGGTTTCTATGACACTCAAATTATTATTCATGACACTATTCCCATTGGAATTGGCTATAATAACAAGAGCATTTGTGAGTAGTAAAGTAGAAAAGAGAGCTAATGAAAATTTAGTGTTTTCCATAGCTTGGAAATGAGAAGAGTTGTGAAGAAAGGCACATAGGGTTGGTGGGTTATATAGAGAGATGGGAAGTACCTTTGGTAGCTTATCACTCACTATAATTCTAATATTTGTTTTTTAAAAAATATATATATATCCATGACGTCCACGTGGAGTGTTGTGTTCCATCCAACAATTATCTTCTACTCATAGTGTTCTTTTTTTTTTTTTTTGACACTTAGCAATAATATATAAATACTAGTTTATTACTACAAGTAGAATGTACATTGAAAGATCTAATTATGGATATTTTCTCTTATAATAAATAATTAAAATAATGTTACAAAACCACACATAAAACCTAACATTGTGGAAGAGAGGATTATTCGGCTTCTTGTGATTTCCTTCCTCAGGTATTCTCGTGCCAAAGTGAGCATCGTATATGCAAATCTAAAGAAGAACCAGATCTTGAGGGGCATGTGATAGGATATATCAGTATGCAACAAAAGCAAACAGAATCAATAAGTACGCTAATTACATTTCATTTGATTTCTAAAAGCATGCTTTGACGAAAAATCAGGAGACGGTTTCTTATGAACATACCTTTGATGAATTCTCCTAAATCCAAGCTACTCTTCACATGATTTCAACTCCAATTCTCTAGTGAATCATCAAGACATATTCTCTACTATTCCCAACCTTGAATTTTAATGGTGGAATTCAAATTAGAGTGAATTTGTGAAAGGTTTTGATGGAGATGAAGGTTTGTAGCAGTCTTCTCAATAACTCATAAATTCTCCCTTCTCAACAATTTCCAATTTTAGAGCTTGTATTCACAAAATGCATGCAAGCACTAAAACTTAGCTCAATACCAGTAGCAACTTCATGAAAAAATGGGATTTATGTGTAAGTTTGGGAGGAACACCTCTTACTTGGTGTAAATGTGGGAAAAAACCACTCAAACCAAGTTTTCAAATTTTGTATTTTCAATTTCAAATTTTACTTAATACCAAAATTAACTAAAATTTGATTTAATTAATTCATAATTAATTAAATCTAAAACATCAAATTTCAATTTCTTAAATTGATTTGAAATTGAAAACTAAACATATTTAATTAAATAAATAATTTAATATCAAATATTAAATTAATCACACACCCAATTTTAATCATGAATTTTATTCATGCAATTAATATATAAATCATTATTTAAATATTATAAATTCTCCAATTCATTTAATTTCAATAAATTAAATGTTAATTATATCAAATATAATTATTCAAACCCTAATTTGAATTTTGAACTATTCAAATTCAAACCCTAATTTCAATTTGAACATTTTAATACTAAAATTCAATTTGAACAATTCAAATTGATACCATTCCAAATTCACCTAATTTATTAATTTAAGGTGTTCATGTTTTAGGAGCTAGTAGAGGGACCTTATGGACCTATAGATCATGAACTTCAACGATTTAAGATTAATTGGCTAAGACTTTTTAGACCAAATTAATCAATATTTGTTAACTATCAAGTCACCACTATAGCTCGATAATTGCACTTTATAGATATATTTGTGTCCACTTGATTTAACCATAATCAGTAAGTCGACCCTTCACAAGTTGTTTGTAATAACGGTTGGGTCAATATGTTGTTTTATCCCCGATATTACGTCTTGCTACTTAAGTTCCACTAATCCTCTAATGAACAATTAGTTTCTGATCCAATCAATAAATCGGATCCCTCTCGGGCTAATGAGAGGGTGGGGTCTCTTGCTCAAGACCTAGATACAGTACTTAAGAGAACAACCTCTCTTCTATCCCTAAATCGGGTATGATTGAATTCCATATTGCACCTTGTGTCCCAAGCTATCTACCCAGTCTTACCCTTGAAATGGGAGGCATATTGAGCCGGCGCTGTTAAGCCAACCCTCACCTATGCAAATCCAAGGATAATCTCGAATAAACAGGAGTTCATAGTTAGCTCAGAATTAAGATCGAGTTACCTATGTCATCCAAGCGAAATAGTCAGTCTTAAACAGTAAACAACAATAGAAAGTAAGAGTGACTTATTTCTTGGTCCGATCTTACACAAACTCATTGCATAGGACGCCCCTATTCCTCATGTCAATACATGAATGAATCAGGATCACTTCGTTTGTAGCACCTTTATAATAACTTGTAAGAACTACAAAGTGGGTCGCATCCAATAGTGTAACCAGAATAAGGCACGCAGCCTTATTCGTATACTATAGATCATTTTGACTATCTACTCGAACCTGATCCACTTTTATGGCTCCACATAAAGTTCAAGTATTCATAAAATAGCCATGGATCTCAGTCTATTGGATTTAGAATGTATAAGTGCAATTTATAGATTTCAATAACAATTTTATTAAAGTAATGTCGAATACCATCTTTATTGATAATAGAATATGTTTACTTTACAAACTGTAAGTTTTAGGACATACAACCCAACAATACTCCCACTTGGACTAAAACTCCAGTGGATAAAATATATACAAATAATGTTGAGTACAATGAGAGAATAAAAGGTATAAATACAATAAACTAGGGCATTAGATACCCATAAATTCTCCCACTTGACCTAGTGATAAGTATCTCATAGACCTTGTCTTACTAGGTGACTCTCGAACACTTTAGCCGAGAGAGCTTTTGTAAATGGATCAGCTAAGTTGTCTTGTAAGGCTATCTGCGTGACAACCTTGTCTCCTCTATGTACAATCTCCCTGATAAGATGGTACTTCCACTCGATGTGCTTTCCACGTTTGTGGCTTTGAGGTTCTTTTGAGTTTGTAACTACTCCACTGTTATCACAATACAGGGTGACTGACAGGTGCATATCTAGAACTACTTCTAAATTAGTTAGGAAATTTCTAAACTATACTGCTTCTTTTGCTGCTTCACTTGCAGCTACATACTCAGCTTCCATAATGGAGACAATAATACAACTTTGCTTGATACTCCTCCACACTACTACTCCTTCATTTAGAGTGAATACTGACCCGAAAATTGATTTTCTTGAATCAATATCAGTCTGAAAGTCAGAATTAGTGTATCTAGTAAGGATCAGATCCTTAGTACCATACACAAGCATATAATTCTTCATTCTCCGAAGATACTTGAGGATGTTCTTAACGACAGTCTAATGATTATATCCTACATTGGATTGAAATCTACTGACTATTCCAATTGCATAGCATATGTCGGGATGAGTACATAACATGGAATACATTAAACTCCTACTATTGATGCATATGGAATTCGTTTCATAACCTCAACATCTTAAGGTATCTTAGGACTTTGTTCCTTAAACAAATGAATTCCATGTCTAAAAGGCCACATTCCTTTCTTGAAATTTTACATATAATATCTAAACAACATCTTGTCTATATAAGATGCCTGAGATAATGCTAAAGTTTTGTTCTTTCGGTTCCTAACTATTTGGATCCCAAGAACATACTGCACTTCACACAAATCTTTCATTTGGAATTGCGTACCAAGCCATCTTTTTATGTCAGCTAGAAATTCTACTTCATTTCCTATGAGTAGAATATCATCAACATACAATACCAGAAAAGTGACAATTTTGTTAATGATCTTCTTGTAAATACAAGATTCGTCAAAAAAATTTTCAAAGCCATAAGATTTGATCGTAGTGTCAAATCTCAAATTCTAGGATCTAGATGCTCGTTTCAACCCATAAATGAATTGATTAAGCTTGCAAACTTTTTGCTCTTGACCCTGTTCTATGAACCTTTCTGATTGTGGCTATGGACAAGAGTATTCTAATAGACTTTATTACGGCAACCGGAGAGAAGGTTTTTTCATAGTTTACCCCCTCTCTTTGGGTAAACCCTTTTGTAACAAGCCTTGCTTTGTAGGTCTATACCTTACCAGCTTGGTCTCGTTTTCTCTTGTAGATCTATTTGCAACCGATGGGTCTTACTTTTTCATGTTGATCTACAAGATCCCAAGACACCATTTCAAGGTCCATGACTTTAATCAATTGGTCTTTATCCACATCATCCATTGCTTGTTTAAAAGCCAATGGATCCTCTAATTCATCATCTGGTATGATGACTTGAGTTTCAGTTAAATCTATATACCGGTCAACCTGTTACACAACCCTCCCACTACGTTAAGGCACTCTCAACTCTTGAGAAGGATATGAAATACTAGTCTCATCAATAACTTTTGTTGATGGACCTATTTTATCAACAACCCTTGTTGATGAATTTATTATTTCTTTGGATATTTCTTCTGTTACTAGCCCATTATGAAGTTGATGTTTCTTCGTTTGGCCCTCTTTCAGGAAAGTTGCATTTGTCGATACAAATACTTTATCTTCCTAAGGATCGTAAAAGTTACCACATTTCGTTTTTTTAGGGTAGCCTACAAATAGGTATACTTTTGAATAGCATTACAATTTTTTAGGATTTTGCACCAACACGTGTGTTGAGAAACCCCTGATTCTAAAGTAATGTAAACTTCCTTTACGTCATCTCCAGAGCTCGTAAGGTGTTTTAGAAATAATTTCACTGCAGTTTCAACTACATGTCCCCAAAAAGAATTTGGTAACTGCGCATAACTCATCATGAAATGAACCATGTCCAACAAGGTTCTGTTTCTCCTTTATGCAACACCATTTTGTTGAGGTATGCGAGGGACTACGAGTTGAAACTGGATTCCATGTTCTATTAAATCGTTATGGAATTCCAAGTCCATAAACTCACCACATCGATCTAATCGAAGTGTTTTAAGCCTTTTACCTAATTGGTTCTCAACCACTGCCTTCTATTCTTTGAACTTTTCAAATGTTTCAGACTTTTGATGCATTAGGTAAATATGTTCATACCTTGAATAGTCATCACCGAAGCTGATGAAATATTCACATCCTCCTCTAGCTCTAACATTCATAGGACCGCAAAGGTCTAAATGTACCAGCTTTAAGGATTCTTTGGCTCTAAGACCTTTTCCAGAAAAAGATCTTTTAGTCATTTTACCCTGAAGACAAGATTCACATGACGGTAAGTAACTGTCTTCTAACTAATTTAGATGATCGTTCTTAACCAATCTCTCAATCCTATTGAGATTTATGTCACCAAGTCTCAAGTGCCAAAGATAGGCATTTGGAGACACTTACATTTTCTTATTTTGAGTCTTAGTTGTTTTAAACATCTCTATGTTCAAAACGGATTTTACCTTAGTCGATTTTAACAAGTATAAGTTATTTTCCTATTTTGCGGAACAAATTTTGACATTCTTCGAAGTAATGAACACTTCATCGTTATCGAAAAAAACTTTATAAGTTTTTTCCAACAAACAAGAGATAGATATTAGATTCATTTTCATAAAAGGAATGTAATAAACATTTTTTAGTAAAATGTATTTGTCTCCTATAAATAACTTCATATCTCCCACTGCTTTAGCTAAAACAACCTCCTCGGTCCCTACCTTAAAGATTGCTTCGCCTTCTGTAAACTATCTCTAAGAATTTGTTTCCTGAGAGAAAGTACAAATATGATTAACGACGACTGAATCTATTATCCAGGTTTTATCGTTTTCGACTAAGCATGTTTCAATGACAAGTAAATCATATTTATCATGTTGTTTGATTTCAGCATTCTCATTTATATAGTTCAAAACTTTAGATGAGTTGGGAGATAGAGGACAATCCTCTGTTAAAACTTGTTTTGAATCATCGTTTTCTAGTAATTTATAAGTTAGATTGGTTTTACCATGAACTAATTTGGAAGCGAGTATTTTAGAAGATTTTGACATGTTGAAAGTTTTAAACAAATTCTAATTAGAAAAATGCAACTAAATCCAAAATTAAGTTTTAGCAAAAAATAATAATGTACCCATAACCATTATTTATTTGCAACAATACTATAGTGAATCAGAATAAGTGCTACCGAGGGGTAATCAAATATTCCTTCACTAAAGCAAAACAATTTTGACCAAACACTATCTCCAGAATAACTCTTATTCCTATAGTCATTTAGTTACAATTTTCGGTCAGAAATTACTAATACTTTAGTAATTCTGTAAGTGTAACACTCTATTTTTAGACCTCAGAGGTCGGCCCCAACAATGCTACCAAAATGGAGAGTCAAGGTTAGGAATGGACCTAAGAAATCCTATCCACTTCTGGAGTTTAAGTTGTTCTGAATCCTATATTACAACCCTCTGAGGGGATAGTCGTCGTTACATGACTAGCAAGGGGCCTAAAGCAAACCAACAGGCGCAATATAGGAATCTCACAGTCCAAACTAACGGAAGAGACCGCAGGACACGTTGACACATATCCTTCACCCACTTCCTATGAACTACTTCCCCATTCACCTTGCTCTTGACTCATACAAATACTTTTCAAATGGAGATCACTCCCTGGGTGACACGAAGCGTCATATGAATCTCACGGTGTGAACTTTTTAGGGACGTGAAAGTAGAAATCAATATATCATATATTTGATTTTTATTTGAATGACCTCCCCTTGTTCACTTGAATCTTGATTTATGCAAATACTTTCCAAATGGAGGTCACTCCCAAGGTGACACGAAGTACCGTATAAATCTTGATTGTGAGCTCTTAGGGACGTGAGGGCTTAAAAATAACGTATCGTATATATTATTAATCTCCCACTGAAGTGTTTAAATAACTTTATCATATAAGTTATTAAACTTCCACTGAAGTGTTCTACTATTTGTTTGGGTATATATACTCAGGTTTATTTCGGCTAATTAAACAATCCTAAGTCTATATGGTTTATCCAAGTATAACATTTATAAAAGGATTTTAACCTACAATGTCTTAGGTGATAAACCATTTTATTACCTCACATCGCTCATGTATTACTCATAAAACTGGTTAATAACGCTCAATTATTCGATCATAATCCCCAGGTAGGAGGTGTTCCGTAGACTGTCAACTTAAGTACCTCCAGCCTTAGACAGGATTATATATCGGTTGAGTTTGTAACCACATTTTACAAGATGTCGACCCATTTTAACTATTAAAATAGGTGGTTAATCTACGTGAGCATGCAACTTATCTTTATTATGGATTTTAAACGTCTAACCTAATTGTATAATAACTTAAAAAATTTTAGACATGCTAACCATCCACAATATACATCAAAGGCATTAAATATTTAATATAACATTTATATTAAAACATTTGAAACTCTATACATGCATACTATATATTATAACATTTTATAACATATTTCAATGCATGTAACATGCTTTCTATGGTGAGATTTTAAATCTACATGGCATACTTTACGCACATACAAGATTTATTTAATTATAACATACATCACATGCATAAATAATTAAACATAGACTAATATGGTTTTAGTTTTGGCATTATCAAGTAAACAAAAGCCTAATTATTACAAAATTCAGCAAAACCCGGCTCCAAAACGCTTATGGATTGCCCAAACCCCCTTGAATTGGACCCGCACATCTCGAATTGCATCTCCAATACTCAAAATGGGCAGACCCAGGCAAAAACCATCGAGTACCATCAAGCATTTAGTATTTCACAAAATACCATCGAGTTGCATCAAGTTTCATCGAGTATGGCATCAAGTATTGAGTATTTCACAAAATACCATCGAATTGCATCGAGTACCATAGAGTATGGCATCATGCATCGAGTATTTCATAAAATACCATCAAGTTGCATCGAGTACCATTGAGTATGGCATCGTGCATCAAGTATTTCATGAAATATCATCGAGTAAATGCATTGAGTACCATCGAATATGGCAACATGCATCGAGTATTTCATGAAATTCCATCGAGAATGCCATCGAGTATTCCATCGAGCATCAAGTTTGTGGTAGTGATTTGAATTTCTAGTTCCTACTGCTTGACCTTCTTCACTTCTTTCTTCAATTACATCCTAATTGAAACTCTAATGACTCCAAACGAATTACAGACACTTAAAAACACATTAAGGCCCATAAAACAAGAGTCAATTACAAGAGTTACAGCATAATTGAAGAGAAAACAATGCCAAAACTTAGAAAAACCATATCAGTTCAACATTTTCATACAATTTATGAAAAGCACCCACCAACCTCAAATTAACGCTAACTGAGTGCTTAAATCACGCTCTGATACCAATTGATAGGATATACTAGCATGCAACAGAAGCAAACAAAATCAATAAACACTCTAATTACATTTAATTTGACTTCTAAAAGCATGCTTTGAAAGAAAATTAGAAGAGGATTTCTTACGAACATACCTTTGATGAATTCTCCCAAAACAAAGCTCCTCTTCACGTGATTTCAACTCCAATTCTCTAGTGAACCACCAAGAGATCTTCTCTACTATTCTCAGCCTTGAATATGAGTGGTGGAACTCCAATTAGAGTGAATTTATGAAGGTTTTTAGTGGATATGAATTTATGCAGCATTCTTCTCAAGAACTCAGAAATTCTCCCTTCTCAACAATTTCCAATTTTAGAGCTTTTATTCACAAAGTGCATACAAGCACTAAAACTCAGTTCAATGCCAATATCAACTTCATAAAGAAGTGGGATTTGTGTGTAAATTTGGGAGGAACACCTCCTACTTGGTGTAAATGTGGGAAAAAACCACTCAAACCAAGTTTTCAAATTTTGTATTTTAAACTTCAAATTTTACTTAATACCAAAATTAACTAAAATTTGATTTAATTAACTCATAATTAATTAAATCTAAAACATCAAAATTCAATTTCTTAAATTGAATTGAAATTGAGAATTAAAGATATTTAATTAATTAAATAATTTAATATCAAATATTAAATTAATCACACAACCAATTTTAGTCATGAATCTTATTCATGTAATTAATATTTAAATCATTATTTAAATATTATAAACTCTCCAATCTCATTTAATTTCAATAAATTAAATGTTAATTATATCAAATATAATTATTCAAACCCTAATTTGAATTTTGAAGTATTCAAATTCAAATCCTAATTTCAATTTGAACATTTTCAAACTGAAATTCAATTTGAACAATTCAAATTGATATCATTCTAAATTCACTCAATTTATTAATTCAATGTGTTTATGTTTTATGAGCTAGTAGAGGGACCTTATGGACCTACAGATCATACGCTTCAACGATTTATGATTAATTGGCTAAAATTCTTTAGACCAAATTAATTAGTATTCGTTAACTATCAAGTCACACCACTATAGTTCGAGTTGCATTCTCCTTACCATAGATATATTTGTGTCCACTTAATTTAACCATAATAATCAGTAAGTCAATCCTTCACAAGTTGTTCGTAATAACGGTTGGATCAATATGCTATTTTACCTCAATATTTCATCTTACTACTTAAGTTCCACTAATCCTCTAATGAACAATTTGTTTGTGATCCAATCACTAAACCCAATCCCTCTCGGGCCAATGAGAGGATGGGGCCCCTTGTTCAAGATCTGGATACAGTACTTAAGAGAACAACCTTTCTTTTATCCATAAATCGGGTAGGCGTGAATTGCATATTGCACCCTATATCCCCAGCGATCTACCCTGTTTTACCCCTGAAATGGGAGACTTATTGAGCCGAGGCTGTTGAGCCAACCCTCACCTATGCAAATCTAAGGATAATCCCGAATAAATAAGAGTTCATAGTTAACTCAGGATTAAGATCGAGTTACCTAGGTCTTCTATGCGAAATAGTCAGACTTAAATAGTTTAGAAAGTAAGAGTGACTTATTTCTTGGTCAGATCTTATGCAAACTCATTGCATAGGACACCCTTACTCCTCATGTCAATACATGAATGAATCCGGATCACTTCGTTTGTAGCATCTTTACAACAACTTGTAACAACTATAGAGTGGGTCACATCTAGTAGTGTTACCAGAATAAGATACCCAACCTTATTCGTATACTATAGATCATTTTGACTATCTACTCGAACCTGATCCACTTTTATGTCTCCACATAATGCTCAAATATTCATATAATAGTCATGGAACTCAGTTTATTGAAATTAAACTGTATAAGTGAAATTTATAGATTTCAATAACAACTTTATTGAAGTAATGTCGACTAACATCTTTATTAATAATAAAAGATGTTTAATGTTACAAATTGTGAGTTTTAGGACATACAGCCCAACAATATGTTAGATCTAATAAATTCCTAAATGAGCTATCATTGACATAGGCCCTCTAATCTTGTTGGTTTAAGGTGATTAATGCATTTATGTATTCGGTTTTTTTTTTAGGAAATCAAGCATTACATGCATTTTAGAGAGTTATGGGTTATTTGTTGTTAATTTAGAGCTTATAGGAGATTAATCGAGGAACTAGTGATTCAATGATGCAAAATGATCAAAATGCCTCTAGGAGTAGCATTGTAACACTCGATGGCGTTGCAGGACAGTCATTGGAGATAGAACCACAAAGTTGCAACGCTAGTGCTCAAACCTATTAGGAACTTACTATTCTATTTGTTACCTTAAATTTTAACTCAAAAACTCTTTCTTTTAAATCTGAATTTTGGAAAACGGTCTCTTAGGAAAACTTTCATATTATTACTTGTTGACAATGTTCATTTGCACTTGACCATTACTTTCTTAGCAGGTTTTTAACCATAACCACACCCGTACACATTTTTTGTCATCATAAGGATGAAATCAACCAAATATTTTTTTATTTAAAAATGGGAGACGCTTCTATCTAACTTTTAGATAAATACATTAATCTCAACTAGACTATGCTCTAGGAATCCCAAATATAAATAAATATTTGATAATAAGCTTTTCTTGCAAAAATAACAAACTGATTATTATTATGAATATTATAATAATAAATAGATGTCCATTACTTAGTGTCCCAAAAGCCATATGTCACCCTTCGTATTATCCATGTGCCTTGTAGATATTCATGCTTAGTGTCCATGTAAGTCAACATCCTACTTGCCACTTTGTCTATAAATAATGACATTTGGTGGATGTTAAAATCACACACCCATTGATAAGAAATCCACTTCAAATTCCACTAAATTTTCTATTATTCAATTTTATAATTTTAGTTCTTTTATATTTATATATATTTTATTATTATTATATTATATTTTCTCCATATCATGTTCTCGTTGTGCTCCTCAATTTCACAACATGTCAGCATGCAGCACGAGCTCCTATCGTTTTCTTCGCTAAAGGTATATCAGTTTTTTCCTCTTTGTTATAATTAATAAATTTAATATTATTTTGCATATTCAATATCTATTAAATTTCTAACATAAGTACAATATTTTATGATAGTGCTGCCATGACAAATCTCACAATATTAGAATTTGTCACTCTTGATATTAACGACAATAATTATTTTTCATGGGTACTTGATGCCGAAATCCACCTGGATGCTATGAATCTTGGGGAGACTATTAAAGAAGGAAATACGACATCCAGACAGGACGAAGAAAAATCTATCATCTCCACAAAGGATTGAAAATGGAGTATCTTACAATAAATGATCCTCATATGTTGTGAAAAAATTTGAAAAAGAGGTATGATCATCAAAAACAGTTATTCTTCTTAAAGCTCATCATAAGTGGATGCACTTGAGGCTACAAGATTTCAAATCAGTAAGCGATTACAACTCAGCATTATTTAAAATCAGTTCGAAATTGTTGTTATGCAAAGAGAAAATTACTGATGTTGATATGTTAGAGAAGACATATTCTACATTTCATGCCTCGAATATGCTTCTACAGCAGCAATCTTGAGAGAAAGGTTTTAAACACACTACTACAAAACTAGTGTTTCTTGAGAATGACTTTTCTTGACCTTTTTAAAAACGTCAAGGAAACCAGTGTCAAGACTGTCGACTTTCTTGACGTTTTAAAAACTTCAAGAAAAGTGACACTTGACATTTAAAAAACATCAAGAAATACAGACATTTGACATGTTTGAAATGTCAAGAATATAGGCTTTCTTGACAAGAAAAAACGTCAAGAAATTTTGTTAACTTGACATTTAAAAAAGTCAAGAAATTTGTTTGTGATTTTTTAAGAAGAATCTACAATGTTGATATTTTTACCTATAATTGCTCATGTGTTTTGATCCAACAACCACATTTGGTATATATATGACATACATTCATCAATCAAATAAATAATATACACGTATTAACAAACTTATATATCAACAAAAAAAACCACCAATATCTTTTTATAAATACTTAACTTCTTTAATATTGTCAATAGTACAACCTAAGGAACATAATTCTAACAGTCAACCCAATATGAACAGTTTCAAAAAATACACTTCCAAAACTTCTATCAAAACCGACCAACCACGATCACATGTAGCAACCTAAAAATTCAGCCAACTCTATCCATACCTCATCTAACTCAAATTGTGAGTACGACTTCCTATCAATCTATAAACATAAAAGCTAAATATTCTAATGGATTCTATTTTTTTCTATGCTATTTGAAATCGATAACATACCAAATCTAAGATGATAATGTCTCTTTTAGTTACAATATCCCTCATATACCTCATGACGTAAGAATGAAGTAATTCTTACACACTAGATATCTACATAATATGATGAATAAGTAGTTAATTTATACTTGTTCTCCATAAGGTTTGCTTCCTGCATTTTTTAATATTCTTTTGAGATTGAAACATCGCAATTACCTATTTGTCAAGAAATAACCACAAATTCTAAAATAAAGTACACTTTAAAACAAACACTATAAATGAAAAAGTTTAACTTACGTGTCAGTTATATATCTTATATCTATCCCTGATATTGTCCTTATTGAGTCTAGGTAGTACACAATATCATCGTATGCATTTATCGCAAGTAATGTTTAATGACCACTAGTTAATAAAATATAATTAGTATTTTTATTGCTATCGAAAATTGATAAAAACAAAATGTGTTTTAACTCACCGAGGATTAAAGGGAGCAACAACTATTTGGTTTGCTTCTTAGACCATCAGTCTACTACACAAGTCTTGAGTTTTAACTTTCTGAGAGTTATGTCCAGAGGAAATGAGAGATGGATCTACAAAACTATATTGTGAACTTTCCATTGAATTAATAAAGGATGAGTGCAAGTACCTATAAAAGATTTATAACATAAATATAGAGAACCAAAATTGGAAAGAAACGTCAGAACTAAAGTCTACAAAAGTAATAACATTACTTACACCATGTAAGCCACAAAGTCATTATCTTGACTTCATCCATGTTACAAAGGTTAATTATGTCTTCTCGCAGGACACAACTCTTTCGATTGATGCCAAAAAGTCCAACTGGAAGTTGTAAAGAAATACTAGACTCTTTGGCCATGACCTTCTTAGCATATCTAAGAATGGATTTCAAAGATACCGGAAGAACCGATGTTAAGTCACTAACTTCTTTTTTCTTAGCCATTTCCATTGAAGATTTTTCCTACGGCAGCAAAATCATAGCAAAATAAGTATATAAAGCAGAAAAATTAGACATTTGATGAACTTAATTGATTTTATTAGTGTCACTTACTTTAAAGTACCCAAAGCTTGTGTTAAGATATCATTGGGAGAGTGATGTTTGTGGCACAATGGATCTGTATTATTCTTTGAGATCTCATCCTAAAAAGAAATGAAATTTAATATAATTAAGCTATATGTCATATATTTCATGTAAATTTAATACTTGTCTTACTATTCGATTGATGACTTCTTGAACATCTTCATTGTCGTATTCTCATTTCTTATTAACTCGAGCTTTCTTCCAAAGGTTAGCTCGATCTAGATCACATTCATTTGACGATACTTTCTTCTACATTCAAATGAAGAAAAAATTAGATATTTTGATAAATTTAGAAATCGTGAGAACATATACTAAATTCTTACCATCTCCTCAACAAGGTTAGCATAACCTTTCCATGAAATTCGATGATTGTACTTATTCTTAGATCTACGTTCTTATTGCAAGCATCTTTTTTCCTATACAAATGTAATCACTATTAGTAGGGAATGACATAACAAATATTTATAAAATTAAATTAATAATATACCTGAAACTTTACACACAATCTTGATCTTACAAACTCTTCCCAATGACTTTGATCAATAAATGAATACTTTTCTGGTGGATTTATTAGAAGTTCTGAAAAAAAAAAAAAAAAAAAAAGAAGACAACTTGTTCCAACAAATCTGATATGAAGATCTTTTCAGTATGGCAGCTGAAAAAAGAAGACAACATGTTCCAATAAATCTTTGAACTTCCTTTCGTGGTTTGTTTTTTTATTATTCTTTTTTCCTTTAAAAAATTCAAGATCTTTGATTTTTAAATAAATAGCCTCCCCAGACAATGGTTCTAGAATTGTACCAAGTACCTTTTGACCGTTAAACAGCTTTTTTTGGTGCCAGTACGGATGATTTCGTGCTACAAATCTTCGATTTCCAAGGTCCATTTTTTCCTATATTTTAATCTTATAGAAGACATATTGTCTGCCAAATTGGACACGCCTTATACCCTTTCACACAACAACCACTCAAGTTACTAAAGTCTGGCCATTTAGAGTCTATTAACTTCTAAGCGAGAGAGTTTGTTGGATGTCGTAACTTACAATCTACAATTCTTTCATCAACGTGTCAAGTCAAGTTTTTAGCACAATAAATACTTCTAAAAAGCCTTTTGAATCATGGAATTGGTGGAAAGTATCATATCACTTTTAATGGTATTTTTTCCCCACAGTTTGTATCTTTCCCATTTTTTCACCTTGATTCATCACATTCAGGACATTCAATTGCATCTGCATATTCTTTTCTATACAAACAATAATAATTAGGGCATGCATGAATCTTCTCATATTTCATTCCTAGTGCACCTAAAGTTTTCTTTGCTTCATACATTGAGTTTGGGAGCTCATTGCTAGTGGACAAAATTTCCTTTAAGCTTTTAAATTATACAATTTGACTAATGTAGACAACTTAGTATATTTTTTGCTCCCTTCGTATAATGGTTTCTTAGCAGCATAAGCAACTTCTCAAATCTATTCGGATCTCTTGAACATTCCTCGTGAGCAACTTCAACCATTTCTTTTATACTTCCAATATCAGTTTCTTCATACATATGGGTGTCAAACTTAGAAGATTCTCCACAAAATGATGAGCTAGGAAGTTCTTCCCCATACCAAAACCAAATTTTATAACTTTCATCAATCCCATTGACATATAAATGATCTCTAATATCCTTGCTACTATGCTTTTCACAATTCCCACATTTCAAACAAGAACAACGAATATAGAAGCTATTTGTATTAGAAAATCCAAGTTTTATGAAGTTTTCCACACCCAATTCATAATCTTTGGATAATCTACTCTTGTGCATCCATGATTGTAAATCTAGTAAGAAAAGATGATAAACATTGATCAACTTCAAAAAACAAGTTGTGAAAAACAAACAAGTTCCCAATACATACAACTTATTATTTCTAGCTCTACAACATTCTAACCTCAAGAAAGTAAGACAAATCAGAGAACCTCAAGGAAAATCAGAGAATAAAGACAAATATCTAAAAAAAATTGAACCCAAGGTGTGCACGTGCTATAATATGCTAAACATATATTAATTCCAATAACTAAAAATTGAACCCAAGTTATGCAAAGTATTACTTAGTTCATAAAGCCCTAAGACACATTGAAATATCTAACTTTGGCAAGCATTTAATTAAAGAAAAATGGCAAGTTTTGCAAGTTCTCTAAAATTAAAGCCCTAACTTTGGCAAAGCAATGAATTAAAGTGGCAATCCCGACTTTGGCAAGTTCTCTAAAATTCAATCTCATTAAAGAACAATATGAAATAAGAGTTTATTATAAGGTTCAAGAATATACATGAGAGATTAAATCCTAACTTTGAAAGTTCAAAACCAAAAACTATCAAGCCTTAACTGTGAAAGTTCATACCTCAAACCAAGAAAATCAAGCCCTAACTTTGAAACTTCATGCCTTAAACCAAGAAAATCAATAATTAAACCTAATCTAAACAAGATTGAGCCTAATCTAAACAAGAAAATCAAGATTAAGCCTAATCAAACCAAGAAAATCAAGAATTAAACCCAATCTAAACAAGAAAATCAAGATTAAGCTCTAACTTTGAAAGTTCATGCCTCAAATCTACTTACCTCAATGAAGAATCTCTCCAAGATTGATGGAATAACAAAGATGCATCAAAGGGAAGTGAAAAACCAAGAAGATTTCGAGTGTATTGCGAATAAAATCGACTAAATCTGCTTGAATTTCTTTTAAATTTGTCTAATAGCGTTGCAACGCTACTAAAAGAGCGTTGCAACATTGTTAAAGAGTGCACAATTTTCTCGTCAAAACCCATAGCGTTGCAATGTTGCGTGCGTGAGGTTTGCGCGTTTTTTTCATTTTTCTGTCAAATTACATAGCGTTGCAATGCTACCGTGTATATTCTTGATGCTACCGTGTCAAATTACATAGCGTTACAATTCTTGATGTTTTTAAAACTTCAAGAATCTATTAGTTGAACTGTATTTTCCAGGAAAAATACACAACTCCTACTTTTTAAATCAATTCTTGACCTTTTTCCTTAAAATTACCTATTTCTTGACCTTTTTTTTTCATAAAAACGTCAAGTATTTAAAATTGCAAACGTCAAGAAAGGTGGTTTTTCTGTAGTGGCAGTATTATGAATTAATTTCATGTCTTCTCATGGCCGAATAAAATAACGAGTTATTGATGAAGAACCACGAATCTCGACCAACTGGAACAACAGCATTCCCTGAAGTGAATATTGTGAATGTTAATAATCGTGGTTGAGGTCGTGGTCGTGGTCGAGGTCATGACCGTGGTAGAGGAAGAAATAATTATTATTTTCGTGGTGTTCATTCTATTCATTTAAATTTCAAAAGAACGACACAAAATGATGATCACAAAGGAAAAGCTCCATAAGATAAATGTTCAAAGAGTGTTGAAAATAAATCCTTCCGATACGGAATGACTGGATATTGGTCATATAGTTGTCTTACACCAAAACACTTAGTTGACCTTTATCAAGCCTCCTTGAAGGAAAACGGAGAAAATGTGTTAGCAAATTTTGCATACCAGGATAATGATATTTTTGACCCATCTCATATGATAAATTTGGATGTGGCAGACTTCTTTGAATCTCCTGATAAGAGGATTGGCGTAGTTGATGGAACATCAAGTGTTTTGTTGTTTTATTTATCTATCTTCATGTTTTTTTAAAGTGTTGGTTTTCTTATTGTAATTATTTTCTTATAATGAAGAAACATAGATCATTTTTATATGCTAAGTCTTTCAAAAATGAGCAAAAAAGATCTATGACTGGTAGACAGTGCAACTACCCACAAAATACTTACAAATAAAAAATATTTTTCCAAATTGACAATGTTGAAAGCAAAAGTAAATACAATATCAGGTATTTCAAACTTGATCGAAGGTTTTGGAAAAGAAAATATTATTTTTCCTCGAGGAACAAAATTTACAATTGACAATGCATTATTCTCTTATCAATCAAAGAGAAATCTTCTAAGTTTTGAAGATATACGTTGCAATTGTTATCATATTGAGACTGATAGTAAGAATAATGTGAAATATCTATATATCATATCCACTGTCTCAAATGAAAAACATATATCGGAAGAGTTGTTTTCTTTATCTTCTGGATTGTATTATACTCATATACGAGTAATTGAAACATATGCAACAATGAACCTGAAGTTCATGAAACTAGACATATTTACAATTTGGCATGACCGATTGGGTCATCCAAGATCTATAATGATGAGGAGAATTATTGAAAATTCAAATGGACGCCCATTGAAGAACTAGAAGATTCTTCAATCTAATGAATTATTATGTGATGCTTACTTTAAAGGAAAATTAATAAATAGACCATCACCAGCTAAAGTTGGGACTATATCATCTGCATTTTTAGGATGAATTCATGGTGATATATGTGGACCCATTAACCCACTGAGTGGACCATTTAGATATTTTATGGTATTAATCGATGCATCCAATAGATGATCACACGTGTGTTTATTATCAAATCTTGCATTACCAAGATTACTTGCTCAAATAATTAAGTTAAGAGCACAATTTCCTGATTATATAATTAAGACCATTCGTCTTGATAATACTGGTGAATTTACATCCCAAGCTTTTGATAATTATTGTATGTCAGTTGGGATAAACGTTGAACATCCTGTAGCTCATGTTCATACACAAAATGGTTTAGCATAATCATTTATAAAACGTTTGCAATTAATTTCAAGACCATTACTTATGAGAGCTAAGCTTACTTCATCTGTATAAGGACATGCTATTTTGCATGAAACATCACTTGTATGCATTAGGCCAGTAGCTTATCATAAGTACTCGTCATTACAATTAGCTTATGGTCATGAACCAAATATTTCCTATCTGAAAATTTTTGGGTGTGCAATATATGTTCCAATTGCTCTGCCACAACGCACTAAGATGGGTCCTCAAAGCAGGTTAGGAATATATGTTGGATATGATTTCCCATCAATTATTAAATATCTTGACCCCTGACGGGTGATGTATTTTCTACACGATTTCCTGATTGTCATTTTAATGTGAACTTGAAGTTCAGAAAAAAAAATCATTTGCAAAATATAGCAAATCAATTACCAAATGCATTTATAGATGCAAAGAAAGTAACTAAGTCACATATACCAGCTGCAAATATTCCATAAAAAATTGATATCCCAATACAACAAGTTGTCACTAATGAGGCTAGAACATGCCAGAAGCATGGTAGACTAGTGAGTTCCAAAAATAAAAATCCTCGAAAATGAAAAATAATTAATAGTGAAAATTACTTGGTTGAGGATGTAAATACCTATAAAGAAATCATCGACATGACTAGTGAGGAAGATAAAATACCTAAAGATAATAATGAGATTTCAATCAACTATGTCATGATAGAAAAGATGGAATTGAACTAATAGAATTATTGACAACATTTTTATGTATCATGTTGCTCTTGATATTATATCTAAAAATGAGGATCCTAATCCAAAATCTGTTGAAGAATGTCGACATAGAAAAGTTTAGCTTCAGTGAAAAGAAGCAATCAAGGCAGAATTAAACTCACTTTCATAGAGTCAGGTTTTTGGACCAGTGGTCTGAACACCGGAAGGTGTTAAGACTATGGGATACAAATGGGTATTTGCAAGGAAAAGAAATGAAAATAATGAGGTCACAAGATATAAGCAAGACTAGTTATACAAGGTTTTTCACAAAGACCAGGTATTGATTTTGAGGAAACGTATTCTCCGATGGTGGATGCAATTACATTATGATATTTATTTGGCTTGACTGTGTATAAAAGTCTGAATATGCATCTTATGGATGTAGTCACAACATATTTATATGGATCTCTTGATAATGATATTTATATGAGAATCCTAGAAAGATTTTAGGTTACTGAAACATATATATCAAATTCTCGGGAATGGTATTCAATAAAGTTACAAGATCACTATATGGATTGAAACAATCAAGATGGATATGGTATAATCGCCTGAGTGGATATTTATTGAAAGAAGGATATCAAAATAATCCAATATGTCCGTGTGTTTTTATAAAAAAATCACATTCAAAATTTGTTATTATAACTGTATGTGTTGATGACTTGAATATAATTAACTCCTGAAGAGCTTTCAAAGGCAATATAATATTTTAAGAAAGATTTTGAGATGAAAGATTTCGGGAAAACAAAATTTTGCCTTGGTTTGTAAATTGAGCATTTAGCAGATGGAATATTTATTCATTAGTCAATTTATACAGAAAAAATTTTGAAAAGATTTTATATGGACAAAGCACATCCATTAAATATTCCAATGGAAATTCGTTCATTGGAATTAAAAAATATATGTATTTTGAACTCAAGAAGATAATGAAGAACTTCTTGGTATTGAAGTACCATATCTTAGTGCAATTGGTGCATTTATGTGTCTTGCTAATAGTGCAAGACCAAATATTGTATTTTCAGTAAATTTATTAGCAAGATATAGTTTTTTTCCAACAAAAAAACATTGGAACAGAATTAAACATATACTCCGTTATCTCGAAGGAACAATCAACATGAGTTTGTTTTATTCAAATAAATCAAATTCTGATCTAGTTGATTATGCATATTTTGGATATTTATCTGATCTACATAAAGCTAAATCTTAAACAAGTTATCTGTTCACATGTGGAGGAACTGCTATATCATGGTGATTGATGAAACAGACCATAACGGCCACTTCCTCAAATTATGCTGAAATTCTTGCAATTCATGAGGCTAGTCAAGAATGTGTATGACGGCTAAGATCAATGACTCAGCACATTCGTGAAACATGTAGCTTTTCTTCTAATAAAAACCCTCAAACATTATTATACGAAAACAACACAGCTCGCATAGCCCAAATCAAAAAAAGGATAAATTGAATGAGATAGAACAAAGCATATTTCACCTAAGCTTTTTTACACTTATGATTTTGAAGAAAATGGTGAAATTACTATACAACAAATTTGTTTGAAGGATAACCTGGTAGACTTATTTACAAAGGCATTACCAAGCGCAACTTTTGAAAAATTGGTGTACAACATTGGAATGCGGCGACTCATAGATCTTAAATGATTTTCATGAGGGGGAGTAAATATATTGTATTTTTTTAGGAGTATACATTATATGAAATATGTACTATTTTTCCTTTCGTTAAGGTTTTTTTCCCATTGGATTTTTCCTAGTAAGATTTTAACAAGACACATTTCATATATTTATAGGCATCTAAGGGAGAGTATTATGAATATTATAATAATAAATAGATGTCCATTACTTAGTGTCCCAAAAGTCACGTGTCACCCTTCATATTGTCCATGTACCTTGTAGTTATTCATGTTTGGTGTTCATGTAAGTCCACATCCTCCTTCCCACTTGCTTATAAATAGTGGTATTTCTTAAAATCACACATCCATTGGTAAGAAATCCACTTCAAATTCTACTAAAATTTCTATTCTCCAATTTTATAATTTTAGTTATTTTATATTATATTTATATTTATTATTATATTATATTTTCTCCATATTCGTGTTCTTGTTGTACTCCTAAAATTTCACAACAATTATATATATAGCGTAAAGGACTTTGAAAAGTATTGTAGTCCTAAACACTTTGCATTTACTCCATAGGTCTATAGTTAAGGAAAATAATTAATAATATCTTGATCTGAAGTTTTCTTTTATGCCAATAAATTTATCACAAATGCATTAAATTTCGTTAAATATTCATTTAGAGTGAGACTTATTCTCAATTGTAACTAAGAAATCTTATATGGTAAATTCAAGAAGTGGCAATAACATTAGGAGAATTACAATGGGTAGCAAAATCAATTAGAAAAGCTGCATAGATAGTTATAGGGTTCTTGGAGTTTGAAAATTTTGTAAACTTCAAATTTTGTTTTCTTGTTTTGTATTCTAATTTTTACCCTGATATAAATGTAGAAAAAAATCCCATCTTAGGATTTGGACCTCGAATTTTTCTCTCACATTTTCGTGGGTGTGATTCAATTCAATGATTTACATCGTATTCTCAACAACTTTTGTGCATTTTTTTTCATATGATTCATTTGTATTACCAATCGGATTTTCAATTTGGGATATTGTGATGGTCATTTATATAGTACCGATCATATAATCTACTACGTTATTTATGGTGCTATATTTTGGATTTAAACTACATTTATCTATTCTTTAACTCTAATTTTTTTTTTTTATATATATAAGTTAAGAATTAAGTGTGGCATTAGGAGAGAAGATTTTGTCATTATTTGCAAATTTGTTCGTAGAAATTGGAATGAGTTAGTCCAATGACATTCCAAATTAATTAATTTTTACCAATTGTACATTTTTTTTGTTTCCATTTATTTGTATACTTTTGTGTATTTTTTTCTTTTGCAACAATGTGAGTTATCATCGATATAGTTTTTATACTTTTGTTGTATTTTGTACTTATGGTTGAGCTTTTATTTTTATAGTGGTCAATGAGGTGATTGATAATACTATGTAAATTACACAAAATTGTAGTTGTAGGTATATCAGATGTTTATCAACAATTATCTATCAGTTCTTTAGTATATCAACAATGTATCAAATTTGTAGAGTACATCAGTAACCTATCAAACATTAATCAACAAACATATTAAATTTTCGAGTACTATTATTAGTGTATTGAATATCAAGCAGCAAACATATTAAATCTCTAGTTCAACAACATATTATTAGTGTATCAATAAGCAAGAATATTAAATATTTGAAGTATATTATGAGTATATTAGATATAAGACATGAGTGTATCAGTCATCCATCAAAAAGTACTTTGAAGTAAGGCATGAGTATATCCATAGTGTATCATACATCAATGTTAAAAATGTCAAACTATTTACATAAATAGTAAAAAAAAAAATACTGATACATACTGATAGACTTCTATCAATGTCTATCACATAGTATTAATGATAAACTTCTATAACCTTTTATCACTAATCACTAATAGACTTCTATCAACCTTTATGAAAGAAGATTAAATTTTACTATTTTTTATAAATAATTTCTCTTATTTTTCTATTTTTGAAAATTCTCATTTCTTTATTATCAAACCATGAATAGTGGTATGAAAATTAGAAGTATCCATGACAGTGTACAATAATAATTTTTTTTTTTTTTTTTTGACAAAAGGTACAATTATAAAAAACATTATTTAATGGGACCGAGGCCCATGTAATAATATCATCACTAAACATTAGACATGTGAGAATTTTTCTGGAAAATATTTATAGACCACCTATTTAAAAATTTTGAAATTTAGTCACACTCAATAGTCCTTTGAATGTAACTTTTGAAAAGTAGCCATTCAACATTAATAGGTTAAAAGGTAATTATATATACAACATCGAAGATTTTCTTCTTTTTGTCGGGAAGATAAATTCAATTTTGTGGAACTAAATATTAATTTAAAAAATATATTAAAAAACAAAATATATTAATGAAAAAGATTAAATTGTAAACAAAATCCTTGTACTTTCGATAGTTTTATTAATTCACTTAAACTTAACATAAAGTTAGAAAGAACGTTCTTGCCTATAGTTTTTGTACAAAAATCTATAATATTTTAAAAAAAATCGGTTAACTTTTAAAAGTTTCGTTAATACATTTAAATTTTTTAAAAATAAGAAAAGTATTAAGAAGAAAAATATCCTTAATACCTAATCTTTAGAATTATACCCTAGGCTATAGCAAGAAGAAAGAAAAATAATAAAACCAAGATATAAGATATAGTAGTTTGATTATGAATTAATACGTATGAGTTTAATACAGAAAACGTGAAATATATTCAGAATTTGGGTCCTAGTTTTAAGATAAGCGACAGGTAAAAAATAAAGAACATATTTAGATTATAAAAGTAGTGAGAGCCTCAAGAAATACGATTTTAAAGGTATGTGGAGAATCCTATATTGAGAAGATGGTGAGAACTCGCAATTTTTATAAGATGTATGAATTACTATATTTTTAATCAATTGGTTATGAGATGGAACCTCAAGTTTATCTAATATCTCATTATTAAAGATGATATTCTTTTGTTGGTCCTTTTTGTATTGAGTGATTCATCATTTTGCTGAATTTTGGGGGGAGATTTTTTTTAAAAAAAAAAATTGGTGGGGTTTTCAACTTTAATTCGAGGTTTTGAACCCTATTTATAAGATGGATCCTCTCATGTTTATCTAATACCCCATTCTTAAAGACGATATTCTTCTGTTAGTCCTTTTTGTATCTGGTGATTCATCATTTTACTGAGTTTTGAGGAGATTTTTCTAAAAAGAAAAAAAAAATAAAAAATAAAAAAAAAATAAAGAGGGGGAGGTGGTCTACTTTTAACTAGAAGTTTTGAAGCCCTAATTGGATGTTGAGAATTACACAAATTAATTGGAAAAATGAAAACATTTATACATATATAATTGAGAGTATCTTATATAAGTTGTTTTCGAATTCGCTTTTTTCCAATTCAAGATAACTTCAAAGAAAATGAAAGTTTGAGTGTTGGAATTTCTTATATTTATTATTTGGGTATGAAAAAAAAATGAAAAGAGCTTCTGTTGATATTTGAAGAGAGGGAAAGGTTGTGAGGTGTAGATAATAAATGGTTTTGGGCCATAAGCCAACTGATTATTAAAACTTTTTAAAAATTTAGAGGCATTTTTTTAAAATGAGGCCGGTTTACTAATAATTTTTGTTTATATATTAATTGTAAGGTATTTTTAAGTTTTTTTTTTTTTTTTTTTAAAAAAGATGAAAAGTATTTATGAAACTTTCAAAATTTTAGAAATACTTTAGAAACAAAGTACTAACCATTTATATGTAAAAACTAACCATAAAGGATATTTTTAAATTTCTATTGAACGTTTTTTTTAGTAGAGCAGGTATAGAGGATTTGAATCATAAAAATACACAACGAGAAAAAAAGAAAAATATTAAAAAAAAAAAAAAAATGTTTGCATGAGTGAAAGTATGTTTGTGGATAATTGAATTGACTACCACCATATGAGTGCAACTCAAAACACAACATTTGTTCAAAAAAAAGAAAAAAAAAAGGTAAACTCAAAATACAACATGTATTTTTCAAATACAAATAAAAATCATCAAAAGTCATTTCATCAATATCCTTTAATAGTATAGATTTTATCACGTGAACAATAAGTTTTCATATCTAAAAAAAAAAAAAAACAAAAACAAAAACAACAATCCACGTACAATTGGATGGATACGAATGCCAACATGGAACTTGTAGGTTCGAAATTACAAAATTGCCTCAACAATTCAAAAAAGATAGTGTTAGTTTGGTAGAATACCATATTTCGATCCAGATGAACCAAATATAGTTCAAAATTTTGATCTAATGGCTCGAAATTTTGGTAGGGGAGAATTTCAAATTTTCGTCAATTTTTCGAAATTTCAAAACTTACATCGATTATTTCAATATTTTCATTGACATTTCGAAATTTCCATTTTTGTTTTACAATTAGCTATGTTAGATCAAAGAAAGTGTAAGAGATTTTTTTTTTCCCTTTTTTACCATACAAAATCTTTATTTTCAAATAACTACATTTTTTCATTCAAATATTTTCCAATGAATTTTCACATCAAATTTGAATTAATGTGAGTTCTCAAAGTTGCTTTTTCTTCTTTCTTTTTCATTATGTTGTTTTATGTTTGTTGTTATAATTTTTCTATTCTTGTTATATTATGTTAATTTAGTGCTACGATTTTTCATATTTTTATCCAGTTTATTTTTTTAATAAACAAATTAGAATTATTTTATATGCAAATATTTCATGTCCTTCAATTTTGAAATTAATTTTCAATATTTGATATTATTTTGTAATTATTTTTTTTAAATTTCTACTCTCGTATCGACATTTATAAATATTTTATACTACAACAAAATTGAGATTTCATGACATTTGAAAATTATCACAATTAAAATTCGTGACATTTATTTTGTGTCGCCGTATCTCCTATAAAGGTATGAGCACCAATGACAGTTTTTTTTAAAGTCATAATTAAACTTTTAATGACAATAAATAATTGTCAACAATGAACACTTACTGGTAATAATAAACTGGCATTGTCAAGTTTACTATGACAAGTTATCATTATTATTAATTGACCCAAAATTGACCAACTGTTGTAGCTTTATGGGAACCAACGACAATTATAAAATGTTACAAAAGAATATATAGTGACATTTTTGTTCTTGTCATGATCAAAGTCATAATCATGAGATAAGGTATATTTACTCATCTCAGTCTGAATTAGTAGATTTTCTAGATGGGATAAAATCTATAGAATATGAATAAATATACAAAAGAGACATAAATTTGTAGAATTTGAATATACATATTTTCAAAATAAGACTCTTGGTAAAAAGTGAAACCTGACGCTGCAATTGGTGAGAAATTTTGACTGAGTCATTTTTCTCACGTGTTCCTATAATGAAATCTATGTATTATGTGATTCATTGTTGTATATGAGATATGTGAAAAAGAATAAATTCTTTTGCAAAATGAATTTCAATGCATCTATGCAAATTTGAGAAATTTTTAAAGACACAATACCAAAAGATTTACAAAATTGTATATGTTCATTTGAGAAATGGCATACACAATTAGAATCTTTGGATATAAGGAGGGTTGATATAGTATCATAACCTATGACTTTGAATAAATAATAATATTCTTGTTCATACAAAAAAATTATTGCTAAGTGGGTCTTTTATCTATTTTATATTGATCTTTTATTAGTCATTGTGAATTAAATAAAATTTTAGTATAAAAGTTTGATTATCTAACTAATTTCAAATGGTTGATTTTAATTATTTTTTTTTTGTATATTAGATGTCCAAATAGAGATTTTAAAAGCATGATGTTAAACTTGTCTCAAGCATCTTACATTAAGAAGATTGTTGTCAAATGTTTGATATAATAAGTTCATATAGCATAATAGTGTATTGCTATAAAGTGAAGTGGCCGGTAGATTTTGTCACCTAAATCCAAACCAAATAATTTTAACCGTTTCCACTAAATCTGTAGTAGTGGTAGCATGGGTCGAACATAGGGAACCGGAGAATTTTTCAATTAAATGGTTTGCAGTCCAAAGTAACCGAGAGGAGGTTTGGAGATTGATTGATTGCAAGAAATTTTAAATAGCATAAAATAAAGGCATAAAATTAAAGGTTGAACAATTATATGAGAAATCCTAGCTTGGGATGTAGATCTTCCCTATTCAACATATTTGATCATAGAATTCTCATTACCGGAATCAAGTAATTATTTGAACCTAGCCAAACTAATTGGAAAAGCCAATTATCTCTTCCTAATCAATTAACTAGTCCAATTTAAATTGATGAAAAATCATATTGAAGTTTTCCTAATTGCATTAAAATCTAGGGCAAAGTTAGATTGAATATCTACTTTTCAAGGGCCTAATTAAATACTCGTTTGGTTCAATTCTAGGTTGGTTAGAATAATACTTATCTCATTCGATTTGCAAGCTACCCTAACCTATTGCTTCTTAGCAATTAACATAAGATTAAATTTCACACATCCAATATCAATCTAAAGCAATAATGAAAAATTACCATGTGTACAATTATATGATCATAATATAAATTAAAGCATAATTGAGTCCAACAATTGCAAGAAACTTGGTTCGAAAACTCGCAAATACATTAAAATAGGGAAAGGATCCTAAAACCCAAACTAGAAAATATTTCCTTAGCCCATAATTGATATGTCAATCAATGGCATAGAATTTCGATATAGGTGCTGGACAAAAAAGAGAAGAAAAGTAGAGAGAAATCAAATTCAAATCGGCAAACAACGGAGAGAGTTTGACCTAGGCAGCTAAAATTATTATTCATAAAATCGTGATGGTATCGTGGCGCTAACAGAAATTCATGTGCGTTCATACTTCAGAGCGTCACGGTGCTCTAAGACAGAATCACGACACTATCTTCTTTTCATGGAATTGAGCATTCTTCCTTTTCAGCGCCAAGCGAGATGCCATAGAGCGCCGCAACGCTGTGCAGGTAGGGCCAAAATGGTAATTTCTAGTACTCTCTTTTTCGATTGATACAATTTAGCCCCATTTTAGCTTGTTTAAGCTCTATTTCATCACTAACGTCTAGTTCTACCTCTTAGGTGCTCGAAACCTACAAATTAGAAAAATAAATATGTAAAATCCAAGAACAATCTTGAATTAAGTGAAGCAAGATAGCATCTTTTTAGTGCTATCAAATACTCCCAACTTAATTCTTAAACGTCCTCGAGTGAGGTAGAATAAAGCATACAGTTACACAAATGATATTCTCACTCAAATTGTAATTACTCAAATTTCAACAATCTCTTAGGATTTAACTTGTACTCAACAATGAAATCAGTTCATGATCTATCAATGAAGCACAATTTAAAATTGGTTCTAAACTTATTCGTGCAAGAGTGAGTTCAAACCTATTCTAATTAAGTCCTAGCAACCCAGAATGGTTTTAAATAGCTCTGAATGCGTTTTCCCCTACACTAGCTCATGCACTAACTATCAAGTACCAACAAAAAAAAAATAATAATCAAAATAGTAATATATCAATTGAGATGCCTGAAATCAATCTCTAAGGCCCTAAACCTGCATTTCTTTTACCAAGGGGCATTCGCTTTCCCGCATTACTACAGAGAACTATATTCACTCTTTTCTCATGAGTACTAACTAATCACAGCAAGGTATAATCTTTCTACCCCTAGTCATGTATAATATTACAAGTTCATTTTTTTTTCTTTTGTTTTTTTTCATGATATTTTCTTTTCAGTACAACATTTTTATTATCTGTGGATGTTCTCAAACAAGCAAATAAATCATTTATCTCCTCGGTATTACATTACAACCTATCATGTAAGACACTATTTAATCAGTAGGGCCTATCAAAGTATCAACAAAAATATAAGCCAAGTAATACAATTCTAAGCATACAAAACCTAATGTAGGAAGACAAAGAACTTAAGTGTGCATGAAAAGTAAGAAATTTTTTTAGAATAGCTAAAAATCATGATTATTCATCTGAAACATCATATCATGCAAGAAAAGTAAGGAGTGCGTCATAAACTAGTTGTCACAATGAACCAAACAAATATGAGCAAATAAACAATTAAGCATACAACAAGATAGCCCGAACTCAGATGCTCAAGGGCTCCAACCTAAACATAGAGATCTCTCACCCCCAACTTAAAATCTAACATTATCCCCAATCTGATAGAGAATAAAAAACAAGTGACAAAATAAAAAGGAAACAAAAATCTTCCCTGCAATTTTGTCTTCCAAAGGTCTTCCAAAACATGTAAATCCTTGTTGCCTCCATGTAGCGCAATTTTTTAAGGCATGTATGCTCCACCCGACTTGGCTCATCATCCATATCCATCGCTGGTCACCGAGCCACCATCTCCTGCCCTCAACTTAGGAGGTTGGCCACTAACCTGAAAAATTAAAGAACTTGAACAAATAGGATTAATGGTAGCAGAAGAATCAATCATTAAAAAAATTTAATTTCTCTTCCTAATTAATTTGTAGAGACCCTTTGTCCATATCGATGACAACCTTAGTTTTCTTAAGGGTCTCCTTAATAAAATAGATAAACCAGATGGAGGGGAAGAAGCATTCATATTCATAACATAAAATGCAGCAAGAAAAGACAGACCATTAACTATATCAAGCATATCCTTAACTAATTCTAATGGCCCGATGAGAGAGTGGTCAGCTAACTGCACCCATATATCAGACGTATTGGGATTTAGGCCCTAAAGTCTTGTAGTTAATTAGTTATTCAATATTGTAATTGATTGTTCTAAACATAAAATAATTAGTTTTCCATTGCGGAAAAAATCCAAGGTTATTTAATGAGACTTGAATAGTATGTAGTGGACATATAAGTAGATCATATTTCAAGTAATAACCTAAAGGGTCTATGATATATGGATTAATGTTGGGTGTTTGATCCTTATGGTGTTATGGATACGATCCACTTTGTAATTGTTATATTTTGTAAATGTTACAAACGATTGATCCAAATCGTTCATGTAATGATATGCGGGTGGGGGTATCCTATACAATGAGTTTGTATAAGACCAGACCACAAAATACTCAATCTCTCATTCTAATATAGTTAATTGAAGAGATTAATACTTTATAGGATAATCATGTAACTCAATATCAATCCTTGGTGAGTTATGAACTCCAGCTCATGAGGGCCCTTTTTTTTTTATTATTTGAATGGGTGAGAATGACCTTATTGCCGACTAATATGCCTACCATTTTGGGGACGATATTGAGTGCGGGACTAGGAATATAGACACACAAGATGGAATTCACTCCTTCCCCCCTTTAGGGTAAGTAGATGATTAGTTCTCTTAAGTGCTGATTTCGAGTCTTAAACAAAGGGTATCTGCCCTTTCACTAGCCCAAAAGGGACTTGGTTTATAGTAGGACCATAAACAGATTGTTCATTAGAGGGATCAATGGTACTTAAGAAGTAAGTGGTATTTATAGGGGTAAAACAATAATTTGACCCAACTTTAATTACGAACTGTTCATGAAGGATCAACTACTTGTAATAGTTAAATCCATGAACATAGAAATATTCTACAGTGCGAAGAGTGCAACTGTGGGTCTGTTACAATTTAATGTGAATGAAATTCATATTAAAAACTATATATATATATATGAATATGATTCAAACATCTAAATTAAATATTAGATATTTAATTTTCTATGTTAATTAATTGATTAATTTATTTATTTTAATTTAATTAAAATTGTATTAATTTAATTAAAGAAAATTTGTGGGTAGTTATTCCAACTAATTAGAGAGCTATTTCTCTATAAATACAAAGTTATGGTAGAAAAGTTTTATTTTTATTGAAAAAATCTCTCTCTCCTAACTTCCAAAAGGAATTCTCTCAATTTTTACAAAGAGAGTTTTCTTTGTAAAGATCTCCACATGAACACAAATTTTTGTTATCTAAAAAAGTCAGTTTCCACAAACTTGTCTTGCCAAGAGAGTAGCCAGGAAGATCTAATGGTGGTGTCTTCATATTGTTCATGGAAGGTCAGTTTGTTGAGGAATAGTGAAGACCTGAAGAAGTTTGAAGAACGAATTTTCAAAGGTATGTTTCTTCTTTCCTCTAAATTCATGCTTAACTTACTACATATTGATGTATGTTTCTTCTTCCCTCTAATTTCATGCTTAACTTATTACATATTGATGTATGTTTATTCTTTTATGTGTTTTAATTTAAAACAAAATCAAAGCAAATCGATTACTCGCTTCCGCTATGGGATTCGATTCCTTCAATTAGTACCAGAGCTAGGTTATATATATATTTTATTTTGTTTTCAATTTTACACGGAATTGAATGGTTGGTGCATTTTACTGTACATATGAGTTGAATGATTTGTTTTTCATAATAGGTGTTACAAGTATTGAAACATTAGGTTTACAACATTGTTACTTTGATTGATCAAAGTAAGGATCCGACGTTTTGGGCATTTATCCTGTACAACAATCATGTAAATCTGGGTCGTTCAACGTGAAGCGTTTGTTGAGAAAAAGGCCAAAAATAGAGGTGAAAGACAGATTTCGAAGTGTAGATTGCAGATTTCTTCCATTGGTTATCTTTTGTTCGTCATTAAAAAGCTACTGACTTACGTTTGCATTGTTTGTACGTCATGGAAAGTTCCTCGCAGTTTTCCTTCTTGAACGTGGAATTTTCCTTCAAGCAAAAATGCGGTAGTTTTCTTCCAACTTTCGAGGCAGTTTATTGTGTTTTTATTTAAATAATGTACTTTAATTTTTGTTTTTATTAGGATGCCAATATTTAGTCTATTATTGTTATAATATAGTTTTAATATGTATGTTTAATTATATTATTATATTCTTGTATAAGTATGTCATATAGATTAAAATCCATGCATCATATTTAAATATAAGTGTTATATTATATGATAGCATGTTTTTTCATTTGTATTAATATAAGAGTTTTATTAATTAATGAAAAAGCATGATCATGCATCATATTAAATATAAATGTTATATTTACAATTTAGGTTAATTTCTAAAGTATGTATATGCATGATTTTTAATCAATAGTTTGCATGATAATAGTATAAATGTTATATTATGTGTTTTAATGTATGATTAAAAACATGTCTACTATATAGTTTTTTATTAATATTAATATAAGAGTTATACTATGTATATTAATGAAAATTGATTTGCATGAATATGGTTTTATTAATTAGATTATAGTCATTATATTTAGTTAATAATACCATGAAATGCATATAATAAATTTTAATGCATTAATATAAATATAAAAGTTATATTCTATGTTTAATGAATGTAAAGCCTAGGATAAAACTGCATGCTAGCCTAATTTCATTAGGCTAAGAATAATTTATTATTTAAAATAGTTTAAAATTCAATTAATTAATTTTTAGTTTTATTTTTAATGAGATTAAATTTAAAATAAATCTTTTATTTTGTTTTAATAAGATTAAAACGAGAAAACAAGAAAGTAATAATAAAATATTATCTATAACATAACTTTAACTCGGAAGATTTTGTTTAGGATTGAAGTATTTAAGCTAACCATAAGGGAACACCCCTACTTTAGAACTGACCTGGAGTTGAATTAGTCAATATCTTATTAAGCATGCAATAATATTTTAATTTATTAAAATGTTTAATGAATTAAAACATTATAGTAAAATTATCCAATATAAATGTTATATTGAAAAAACAATATTCACTTAGATAAATATTTTAGCCTAATTTATTTATGTTTTGAACCCTTTTCTAAGTATTTAGTGGGAGAAAAAGATATATACGATACGTCATTTTCTCTTACGTTCTTCGTAGAAGTGACACCGTGAAATTCATGCTCAGGCTCGTGTTGCCCTGGGCACGACCTCCCTTCGGAAGCTATTTGCATGGATCAATATCAAGGTGAATAGAGAAAGTATTTATATTAAGTGGGAGAAGGATATGTTAACACATATCCTGCAATCTCCTTCATTGGTGGAAAATGTGAGACTTCATGCTCAATCTCGTTGGGTGTAGCCTCCCTTCGAAAGGTGTTTGCATGAATTTAATATCAAGGTAAACTCCAGAAATGGAAAGAGTTACTATAGTTTTTGCACTATTATTGTCCTTCCATTCGACAAGATTATTGTAGCAGAACTATAGGGTCTAAAATAGTCACACTTACAAGAAATCATTAAGCAAGTTAATGATTTTTTTATTGAATAAATGGTAATTAATCATTATAGAAATACGAGTCATTCTAGTGTAATGATTAGTTAAGAATGTCTCAATCCAAGGAGTAGCAATAATACTTTAGTGGTGCTTGTTCAAATCACTAGAATATCATAGCAATTGAAATTTTAAAGTAATATAAATGAGATTCATATTATATCTGTAGGGTTTATTTCTAATTTATGTGTTGAACTTAAATAGATAATTGATTGCATATTCTTAAATAATATATTTTATTAATTTAAAATTAGGTCTTTTTCTCTCACGTGTTTTAATTTCTGATTATCGATATAAGTCAAATAAATAAATAAAAATGCTACTTGAAAAATGTCATTGACACTAAATAGCCGTGCAAATTTTAAAGTTTGTCTTTAAATTGGGAAATGTCTGTTATCAATTTATGAATAGTTCGTGAATTATAAATTGAGAGAATTTATATTTATCTTTTAATAGACATATTAGATGTCGAACTTAGAGGATAAAGGATCCGATAACAACATAGGATGTTGAAGTCAATATAAGTTTAGTTTAGATGATTACCTAAATACTTTCAATATTTAAATATGTAGAATACTTTTTGGAGAATACTTAAATATAAGTTTGTACTTTTTGGAGAATACTTCAATATGTAGAATAGCTTCTAACTAGTTGGCAATAGGAAGCTCATCTTAGTTAAAGTAATGGGAGACTTTAAGATGTTGTTTATTTAAGTTGAAAATGGTGCTTTTTTTCCATATGAGAAATAATTTTATTACTACATAATTCATACGGTATGAATGATTTTGTTAATAAAGTATGTTTTCAAAAATTGTCTAAAAATATGTTCAATTTTAAATAACTACAATTTTATATATGTTAAAAGTTAATGCATCTGAATACTATACTGAGAAATTCATGATTTATGAATCTATAAAGAAATATAAATTCTTTTCTCCTAGAAAGATACTTGTCTTTGGCAATTAAAGTTGATTATCATCAATTTTAATTAATGTTACAGAAAATTCTCAAGGTTATATAGTTAACTTACTTTTCTTGTCAAAAGATCTTGCCTATCATGCAAGAAAGTCATTGGTTCTTATTAGATAAGGCTACATGGCCAAAGAACATAATGGGCTTATGCATTTTGATCAAAGTAGTTTAGTGAATGAAAGAGTAAGTTTGACATCGTAAATATGTAATTGATGAGTATTTATAAGTAAAAACATCTTAATCTATTACAACTTAAGTCTTATTTTATTTTAAATGTTCAAAAGAAATTAGACTAAAGTTTAAGTCATTTAGGCAAGTCTATTGTGACATTATGATTAGATCATAAAGAATAGTACAGGAGTTTTATTGTATTATGCCTAATTGATAGAAATAAGATTAGATCTCAACTTCAAGCATTAGGTACAATTTGGATGAAATTGTGCTGAAATAAGAGAAAGAATACCTGTTAAGACTTGGTCATATTAATGATAAATATTTTGTTAGATAAGGTACATCATTAATAAATTACACATTATTGTCATACTTTGGTTAGGATATGCAAAATAGATTGTATTTTGAACATTATTTCCTCAAAATCGTTTGAGACACAATTTTGAATTATGGAAGTGTTGCAAAACTTGTTTACGACATTTTCAGTATTTAGGTATGTTAAGATATTCGTATCAAAACAAACCCTTACTTGTGACAAAATAAATGTTCAAAGATATGTCAGAATGTATGTCATCCTAGAGGAGCCCCAAATAAAATAATGTATTTGTACGATAAATACTATTTTTATTTCGAATGACTTATAAAAGGTTGCAAACCTGTAAAAGAGTTAAAATAATATTGATGAACTGATTCTAAGTAATTTCACTTAATTGTTAGGGACAATTGCAAATATAGACATTAAACCTAAAGTATTAGCAGACATAACATAATGTAAAAAAAATTACAACTATGGCTAAATTTAAATAGTCTATCAGTGATAGACCATATTATTAGTAGAAGTCTATTAGTGATGGATCATATCACTAGTAAGAGTCTATCAATGATAGAAGTCTATCATTGATAAACTTGGGAGTCTATCAACGATAGAAATCTATCACTGATAAACTTCAGAGTCTATCAACGATAGAAATCTATCGCTGAAAGATTTGGCTATATTTGTAATTTTTTTAAATGATGTTATATACTTGATTATTATTCCTTAAAATGCTACCAATTACAATTACCCTAATTGTTAACAAGTTTTTTTAATCATTTAATTACATTTGAGAGTCAAATGAATTCTAATCGTCAACTAGATAAATCTTCATTGTAATGGGAGAGTTATGAAATTATTCAACTTTTAAAAGGCTTACTTGAAGTCTACATTGTCATATTAGATGACAGGATGAAAACTTATAAACGTCAATAGTAGTAGGAGAGTTATAAAATGACTCAACTTTTATAATAACTTAATGGAAGTCAAAGTTGTCATATTAGATTATAAGAATTAAAAGGTGTTGATGTTGGGTTTTATGTCCTAAAACTCATAGATAGAAAATGTTATTAATCGATCGTCATCAATAAAGAGTTATAGATGTTAAATCAATAAATGTTATTGTTTGTATTGTTTTCTATTTTGTCCTAATAACATAAATCCAACAAACTAACATCCAAGACCGTCTTATGAGTTTTGAACTATATGTGGAGACATACAGAGATCAATGTTCAAGATATAGCCTAAAGAGTCTACAGTATAGGGATAAGGTTGGGTTCCTTATCTAAATAGCACTATGGATATGATCCACTTTGTATTTGATACAAATTCAATGATCCAACGCGTTCGTGTAGGTGACACGCAAGTGAGAGTATCCTATGAATGAGTTTGCATAAGACTAAACTACGAAATAGTAACCACTGGATGCAATACCGTTGACTAGTTAGGTTCCTATTTCAATAGGATGACCTAGGTGACTTAGTCATAATCCTTAGTATATTATGAAATCATGTTCATGAGGGATTGTTCTTTGATTTGCATGGTGAGGGTGTCCAGTTCGCCGACCCAATATGCCTACCATTTTGAGGACAAGATCGAGAGGGAGCTGGGAACATAACAATACAAGATGGAGTTCACTCCTTCCCGCCTTGAGGGTAAGTAGATGAGTGTTCCCTTAAGTGTGTTAGGTTATATGTCCTAAAACTCGAATTTTTAAAGTTAAACATATTCTATTATCAATAAAGGTGTTATTCGACATTACTTCAATAAAGTTGTTATTGAATCTATAAATTGCACTTATAAAGTCTAAATCCAATAAACTAATATCCATGGCTATTATATGAATACTTGAACTTTATATGGAGACATAAAAGTGGATTAGGTTCAAGTAAATAGTCAAAATAATCTATAGTATATGAATAAGGTTAGGTACCTTATTCTAGTAACACTATTGGATGCGGCTCACTCTGTAGTTGTTACAAGTTGTTGTAGAGATGCTACAAACAAAGTGATCCTGATTCATTCATGTATTAACATGAGGAGTGGGGGCGTCCTATGCAATGAGTTTGCATAAGATCGAACCAAGAAATAAGTCACCCTTACATTATAAAGTTGTTTACTGTTTAAAGACTGATTATTTCGTTTAGATGAACTAAGTAACTCGACCTTAATCTTGAGCTAACTATGAACTCTTTTTTATTCGAAATTATCATTAAATTTTCATAGGTGAAGGTTAGCTCAACAGTGCCGGCTCAATATGCTTCCCATTTCAAGGGTAAGACTGGGTAGATAGCTGGGGACATAGGGTGTAATAATGAATTCACGCCTACCCGTTATAAGGATAGAAGAAATGTGTTCTCTTAAGTACTGAATCCAGGTCTTGAATAAGGGACCACACCCTCTCATTGGCCCGAGAGGGATCTGATTTAGTGATTAGATCACAAACCAATTATTCATTAGAGGATCAGTGAAACTTAACGAGCAAGGCGTAATATCAGGGGTAAAACGGTGTATTGACCCAACCGTTATTACGAACAACCTGTGAAAGGGTCGACTTACTGATTATGGTTAAATCAAGTGGACACAATGAAGGAATGATATATTACGCAACGGAAGACTTCATAATCAATAAGCACTTAAACTACATTTAATTTGAGTTTTAAGCATGTTGTTCATATGATACTCATAAGAGGGTTTGAAACACATATTACCTTTTAAGATTTCCTTTAAGAATTCAGCTAAAACCCACCAAGATAGAGCTTGAATCTTCAAAAGAACTACCCCGAGATCTCCTGCACGAATTCAGCTGAAATCTACCAAAATGGGTGGGAGTGAATTCCATCTTGCAGGGTTATATCCCCAGCTATCCATCTGGTCTTATCCCCAAAATGGAAGGCTTATTGAGCAGTGTTGTTGAACTACTCTTACCCATGCAAATCAAAGGATAATCTCGAATAAACAGGAGTTCATAGCTAGCTCAGGATTAAGATCGAGTTATCCTAAGTTACTTAAGTATGAAATAGTCAGTTTTAATAGTAAGCGGTCGTTATAAAGAAAAGTGACTATTTCATGGTCCAGTCTATATGCAAACTTATTACATAGGATGCCCCCACTCACATGTCTCTATATGAATTGTCTGTGGATCACATCATTTGTATTACCTATACAAAATGGACCACATCTAATAGTGTTACCAGGATGAGATACCCAATTTCATCCATATACTTATAGACCATTTAGGCTATATACTATTAACTTGATCCTGTTTATGTCACCACGTAAAGTTAAAGTATTCATACTATAGCCATTGATATGTTTATTGGATTTTCATAATAGAGTGCAAAATCAACAACTTTATTGAATAATATACTCAATAATATTTTATTGATGAATAGAATGTTTAACACAAAATTTACGAACTGCGAGTTCTAGGACATTCCCAACACACAAATATATCTACAGTGAGGAGAGTGTAGCTATCGAGCTATAGTGGTATGACTTGATAGTTAACGAATACTGATTAATATGGTCTAAATAGTTTTAGCCAATTAATATTAAATCTTTGGAGCTCATGATCTGTAGGTCCATAAGGTCTCTCTACTAGCTCGTAAAATATGAACACCTTGAATTAATAAATTGAGTGAATTTGGTGTGATATCAATTTGAATTGTTCAAATTGAAATTAAGGTTTGATTTTGAATAAGTTCAAATTCAGATTAGTGTTTGTATGATTATATTTGATATAATTAACGTTTAATTTATTGAAATTAATTGAAATTGGAGGGTTTATAGTATTTAAATAATGATTTATATATTAATTACATGAATATGATTCATAATAAAAATTGGGTGTATGATTAATTTAATATAGTTAAGTAATTAAAAAACAAATTAATTTTCAATTTCAATTCAATTTGAGAAATTGAATTTTGATTTAATTAATTATGAATTAATTAAATAAAATTTTAGTTAATTATAGAATTAATTAAAATTTGAAAATTGAAAAATGAAAACTTGAATTGAGTAGGTTCTTCCCACATTTATACCAAGTAGAAGGTGTTCCTCCCAAATTTACATACAAATCCCACTTCTTCATCAAGTTGTTGCTGCCATTGAGCTAAGTTTGAGTGCTTGCATGCACTTGGTGTATAAAACATCTAAAATTGAAGATTGGATTGGGAAATTTCTGAGTTCTTTAGAAGACTGCTGCATAAATTCAGCTTCATAAAAAACCCACACATACACCCTTCACAAAATCACTCTAATTGGAGTTCCACCACTCAAATTCAAGACTGAGAATAGTAGAGAAGATCTCTTGGTAGTTCACTGGAGAATTAGAGTTGAAATCACGTGAAGAGCAGCTTGGATTTGGGAGAATTCATCAAAGGTATGTTCATAAGAAACCCTCTTCTGATTTTCTGTCAAAGCATGCTTTTAGAACTCGAATTAAATGTAATTAGAGTGCTTATTGATTCTGTTTGCTTCCATTGCATGCTTGTATATCCTATCAAATTGGTGTCTCCGAGATTTGAACAAAGGGTCTTACCCTCTCATTAGGGTTTCTGTTTATTGGTTAGACAATAAACAGGTTGTTCATTAGAGGAGCATTAGTACTTAAAGAGTAAGAGGTAACATAAGGGTAAAACAGTAAATTGACCAAGTTGGAGTTGCAAACACTCGTGAAGGACTAACTTACTTGTATTGGTTTATATCCGTGGACACATAAATATATATGTAGTGAGAATAGTGTAGTTCTGGGTCTTTAGTGGAGTGTACCCACAGCTAACTAATATTAATTAACTTAGTTAATGAGTTTAGCCAATTGATCTCATATTGCTAGAGTTTCTGATCTACAGGTCTACTAGGTCACCTCATTAACTCACTAGAAGATACTTAAGTAGGATAATTTGAATTGTTCAAATTAATTTGAGGAAACTATATATTAAAGTGATTAATATGTAATTAATTATGGATATGATCTATAATTAAATTGGACAGTAATATTTGAATAAGATTCAAATTAATTAATTTAAGTGAATTAGATTCAAAAAGAATTAATTAATAGAGAGCTTTTGCACATATACATGCGATATTTATGATAATTAAATGTAAACATTAAATTGGGTTTAATGTATAAATAGTTATTTAATTATTTGACAAATTAAAATTAAATATATGTTATTTAAATGTGCTAATTAATTAAATAAGTATTATTTACTTAATTATAGATAAGAAAAATATTGGGAAAATGACTTGACCCTCTCTATATAAAAATCTCCCAATGGCCCTTTGAGGACACACATTCTCAACCAAGAGAAAGACTAACAATACACAACACCCTAGTGTTATGGTGCAAAATTTTCTCTAAGAGAATCCTCTTTACTTTCCAAAACCATTTCTTCTCTTCCTTTCCCAATAGTTAGATACCACCTATCTCTCTATTGGAATCTCAGAAAATAATGAGGTTACTCTCATGATAGTGTTTGAGTTTACAGAAATGGAATACATCTACCTGGGAACCGATCTGGAGGGTGAATTGGGCAAATATTTTATAAGCATGCAATAAATGATTAATTTTATTAAAAAATTTTAATAAATAAAATCAAGTATTGTTAAATTATTCAATATAAATTTTATATTGAGCAAATTTAAAGGACTTAGATAAATTCATTAGCCAGGTTTTAACAAAGTATAATAAATCCAAATAAAATATTAGAATACATTAAGAGGAGAAAGTTGGTACATGTGATATATCAAAATTTCATATCTCACGTCTTCAAGAGTTCAAACCGTGAGATCCATGCTCGGTTTCCTGTCGCCCTGGGTACGACCTCCCTTTGGAAAGTATTTGCATGGGCCAATAATAAGGTGAATGGGGAAAGTACTCATGGTAAGTGAGAGAGAGATACATGTCAATGTATCCCACTATGTCCTCCATTATGTTGCACTGTGAGATTTCTATGGTATACTTTTCTATCGTCCTAGAGTGACCATCCCTTCGGAGGGCCTCATCATATGGTTCGGAACAATGCAAACTTCAGCAATGGATAAGATTTCTTAGGTTAATGTTCAATAGTTGTCTTTCCCTTCGGTAGCCAGTTGAAGCATACCTTTGGGATCCGAAAATGGGAGGGTCACACTTATGGGATGAATTAAGTTAGTTAATGAATCCTTGACTGAAACAATAGTAGCTAAAAATTATAGGAATAAGACTTATTCTGGTATTAGTAATTGGTTGATATTGTCTCAATTCAGGGGAAGAGTAGTCGATAACCCTTCAGTGGTTGTTGCTCTAAACCTCTGAAATATTAAGATTGATGTCTTAAGTATCGTAGGGTCCCATAGTTTGTACAAACATTTGTTTATGTAATAAAATATGTGATGCTTTATTTCAAAAATTAGTTGCATTAACCACAAACCAATAAACTAACATCCAAGGTTATCTTTGTAGCTTAAACATGTATGTAGAGACATATAGGTGGATCATGTTTAAGTGATAACCTAAATGGTTTGTAGTATATGGATAAGACTAGGTATCTTATCCTGGTGACACTACAAGTATGGCCCACTTTGTAGATGTTACAATTGTTGTAAAGTACTATAAATGATCTGATCATGATCATTCATGTGGAAACATATGAGTGGGGATATTCTATACAAAGGAGTTTGTATAAGACCAGACCACGGAATGTTTAGTCTCATTATATAACACCATTCATAATAGAGACTTTCATTTCTCCAAGATGACCATAGGTAACATGACTTGAATCCTGAGTGAGTTGTGAACTCCTGCCTATGAAGGCGGTCTTTTGATTTGTATGGGTGAGAGTACTCAACATACCTACCATTTTGGGGATTCGTTTGATTAAGGAGTTGGGAACACAGATATCAAGAAGGAATTCACTCATTCTCCATGTCGGGGCAAGTAGATAAATTGATCCCTTAAGGGCTGATTCCAAGGCTTGAACAATGTGGTGCCACACCCTCTCCTGGCCTAAGAGCGGTTGGATCATAGTTGGACTATGATTTATTGTTCATTAGAGGAATCAGTGGTACTTAAGGTGTTAGATGTAATTACAGGGGTAAAATAGTAATTTAGCCCAGCTGTACTTACGAGCAATTTATAAAGGGTCATCATATTGTTGATTGGTTATATTCAACAGAGTGCAGCTGTAGGAATTATGTAGATTAGTATTTTCTTGATATTTTTCTTTGGATTTCTTCATGTAATTACTTGTTCTTGAATGTTCTTGCTGAGATTTTAAAAAAAAAATGATTAAAAATGAATTGACAACTCAATTTTGATCAATTTTTGTATGTAAAATTACATGGTTCTATAACAAAATTGTAATTAGGTTGCAAGAATTAGTAATCTTAATAAAAAAAAAAAAAAAAAAAAAACTTGAACTTCTTTTCCTATTTTCTTCAAAGAACCTACTAATTCAGAACATTCATACAATCAATCTTGAATTTTCAGTTTTTTTATTTCAATAATATTCATAGTTATGAAAACCCATGAGTTTAATGCAATTTAGGGACTAATTGTGGAATGTATTTAGGAAGCAATTAAAAACTAAATTAGAATGAATTGTTTAATTGGCTAATTAGGGTATTAGGGTACTTAATTGCATGAATTTTATTAAGGTCCATGATAGAAATTGCTAAATCTACATAAAATCCCCAAGATTCATTTTTTCATTGAAATTTATTACATAATCTCTCTCATTTCTCTCCTTATTTACAATATCTTACTTCAACAAGAAACAACTTCAACTTCAAAGAAATGCCAATTATATTTTGTGTGCATGAGTTTAAAAAGGCACCTTTACCTTAGAATTGCCTCCCTCTAATATAATTTAAGTATATCTTAGACCAATAACCAAGCCAGTGTAGGGCAAAGAAGAATTGAGAGTAAAATGTCACATTCTCTTGGCCTTTTAAGTAAACTAAAACTTAATAGTCTTTTCTATTATGATTTTTCAAGAAAAATACCTTTTCTTTTCAAAAATAAGTTTCAACTCTTTGTTAGCAAAATTTTAAACTTCTAATTAATTGTTTATATCGTTACTTTCTTGACTTTTGAGAAAAGAGATGAAAGTCAAATGAATATGTGAATCAATTGAATGAATAAACCATTTAAATGAGTGAATGAAAATAAATGAATGAAAATTTGAAAAGTCACAATAAACCATTTGAATAAATGATATTTCTACTTTTTAACTTGCTCAAGATGATCAAGAGCTAAGTTGGGGGTATTTTGTTAGGTCTTCAAAAGAACCATGATTTATATGTTAATGTCCTTAATTCTACTTCAATTCTTTACTTAAAATGTATATTTTATACGTAAAATTCAATTCTGACATCAATGGAGTCATTAAAAAGAATTTGGAGCAAAATCAAGCCAAAATAGACCAAAAGAATCACTTAAGAAGAAGATCAAAGCCAAATTACCAATCTACCCCTCAGCTAAAGCAAATCAGCACAATTCAACAATGCTCGGAGCGTCACAACACTCCCAAAATAACACAACCTAACGTTGCCTCGATGCTATAAGACAAAAAGCACCATTTTGCTACAAAATAGGGTAGCATCGCAATGCTCTATGCAGTAGTGCAATGCTTCGGAGAATGATGGAAAAATAAAAACGCACACGCGCATGCCTGCGCAAGCCAGCGTCGACCTCCAATATCGTAGGGTCGCAATGCTGCCAACCTCTTCAGTATAAAAGCTTCAATTTCAAACTTCAACTCAAGGAAGAACTTCATTTTTTTTAGAGAAATTTTGATTCCCACAAATACTAAGAGCTATTCTTTGTAAATCTTAGAGAGATTCTGTCAAAATTACTTCATTCCTTGTGCCAATCATGCAATTCTTCAAGAATTTACATCTCCACGAATAGGTAAATCTTTATCTTGAGGAATTATGTAGATTAGTATTTTCTTGAGGTTTTTCTTTGAATTTCTTCATGTAATTACTTGTTCTTGAATGTTCTTGCTGAGATTTTGAATAAAATTGATTAAAAATGAATTTATCAACAGTAAAAAAGTTACATTCTGTTTATTAGTTACAACAATTTATTTGTTATATTCTGTTATAACAATTTATTTGTTACAACAGTTAAGATTCTATTTGAGTTTGATTCGGTTTGAGTTTGTTTGTATTTTCCAGCTGTTAGTTAGTCAAGCAAACTAACAAGTTCTTCTATAAAAGGAACTTGAAGTATGTAAATACAATAAGTGAAAGTAATAAGAAAGTATTTCTACATACCTTTTCTCTCCATCTATTATGGTATCAGAGCATTTTCGCAAGAGAGAAAATTAAAAACCCACCCGAACGCCATTACCCTCGTGCAGTTCTATCATGACGACATCAGAGAGTTCAACGTTCGGAAACTCTTCGGAACTCGATGCACAAATGAATCCCTTCATCCTTCATCATTCAATCATCCCAACCACGAATCTGGTATCTACTCCACTTGCAGGATCAAGCAACTACTCTTCATGGAGCAGAGCAATGAAACTTGCATTATCAGGGAAGAACAATATTGGTTTTATTACTGGAACAATTGTAAAACCATTAGAAGGAAGCTTACAATCAGCATGGAGATGTAATAATGATGTGATAACCTCATGGATTATCAACTCAGTCTCAAAAGAAATTGCTACCAGCTTAGTTTACAGGGGGAAGCGTCAAAGAGATATGGGATGAATTAAAAGAAAGGTATCGTCAGTCCAATGGGCCACATATATACCAGTTGAGAAAGGATCTTGTAACTACTACTCAAGGAAACCTTTCAGTGGAAGTATATTACGCAAAAATCACTACGATATGGCAAAAACTTGTTAAATACAGACCAACGGATGAATGTACTTGTAAAGGGTCAAAGAAGATGATAGAATTCTTGAATGCAGAATTTGTAATGACATTCCTTATGGGTTAAACGAGTCATATGAACAAATCAGAGCATAAATTCTATTGATTGACCCTCTGCCAACAATAAACAAGGTATTCTCTCTTATCATCCAAGAAGAAAGGCAAAGATCCATTGGATCCACACCTACAATTGAAAGTATAACTCTAATGGCTAATGCTGAGAAAAGGTTTACATCTGAGAAATCTAAGAAGAAAGATACTCGGCCAGTATGCACTAACTGTGGATATAGAGGTCATATTTTTGACAAATTTTATAGACTACATGGTTATCCACCAGGGCATAGACTAGAAAATAACAATTCAGTCCATCAACAAAGGCCGCAGAACTCTATGCAAACTAGTAATGAAAAGCCATTAGAAGCTCCTAAGAGCAATCAATCTGCCTTTTTTGCCAGCCGGAATAATGACCAATACTCACAGCTCTTGAACATGCTGCAAACACACTTGAATACTCAACAAATTGATGAGATCCCTAAGACAGATACTACCCACATAGTAGGTACATGTCTTTCTACTTCACTCATCGATTTTTGTTGGATCATTGATTCTGGAGCCTCTTCTCATATATGCCATGATAAATCTATGTTTAAAGAACTACACAGCACTCAAAATATGTCAGTTATACTACCAACTAAAGCTCGTTTGAAGGTTGAGTATGTAGGGGACATTCTAATAGCAAAACAGTTGATATTGAAGGATGTTCTATACATTCCTGATTTCAAATACAACCTGCTATCAGTGAGTGCTTTACTTAAGGATGGAAGATATTCTATATCCTTTACTAACACCAATTGTATCATTCAGGACAAGTCAGTTTTGAGAACGATTAGGAGGGCTGAACTAATAAGTGACCTATACTTACTCAAAGTAAATGATGAAAAGAATAAAGACTTGTCTATTGAATCTGCTGACTGGCCTATTAAATCTGCTGTGTTTTTGTGTAAAGCTTCTGCAACTACTTGGCATAATCGTATGGGACACCCCTCTATTAGTAGAATAAAAGAATTGTCAAAGATTATAGAGATTTCTGATTTCTCAAATTGTAAACAATTCTGTCACATTTGTCCTTTAGCTCTTTCATTTCTTGCCTTAAATAATGTTGCTGAGAATATTTTCGACCTTGTGCATTGTGATATATGGGGTCCCTTTAAAACTCGAACACATGCAGGTCACACTTACTTTGCCACCATTGTTGATGATAAATCAAGGTACACATGGATACATCTCTTGAAAAATAAAAATGACATTCTACAAGTCATTCCCAGTTTCTTCAAACTTGTTGAGACTCAATTCTCAAAGAAAATCAAAAGTTTTCGTTCTGATAATGCTCCTGAATTAAATTTCAGAGAATTTTTTGCCAAAACAGGAACTACTCATCAGTTCTCCTGTGCATATACTCCTCAACAGAATTCAGTGGTTGAAAGGAAACATCAACACCTCCTCAACGTTGCAAGAGCCTTAATGATTCAGTCCAATGTTCCTCTCACTTTTTGGGGAGAATGCGTCCTCACTACAGCATACTTAATCAACAGAACACCTATGGTTTTACTATCTAACAGCACTCCCTATGCTGTTCTGTTTAACAAAGCTGTTGACTATGGCTTCATAAAGACATTCGGATGCCTTGCCTATGCTTCTACACCAACAGTCAACAGGTCTAAATTCGATCCAAGAGCAAGACTATGTGTCTTCATGGGATATCCATCAGGTATAAAGGGCTATAAGCTATATGATATGACTAAAATGACATTTTTTACCTCCAGGGATGTCTTATTCTTTGAAGAAAGGTTCCCATTCCAGTCTTTCAAAGAAGACAACAAGCCCATTTCACATGATTTTATTGATCAGTTCGCCATTCCAAGCCCACTATTTGATCACTTTGAAAACAAAGGTATTACTGAAAATCTTGTTGTTAATACCTTAGAATGCTTATGTGAGGATAACCACGGTATTGATGATTCACAACCTCATATTGAAACCTTAGAAGAAACCAATCATACCACCTAAACAACCATTCCCACAGCCCCAAGAAGGTCATCGAGAGCACATTACCCACCCTTCTACCTAAAAGACTTTCACTGTAACCTCACATCCCACAGAAAATCACCCTTTCCTCTTCACAAATACCTCTCATATAATACTTACGACCAAAACCATAAGACATACATCCTAAATGTCACTTCCATCTATGAACCCACCTATTACCACCAAGTCGTGAACCACCAGATTTGGAAGAAGGCTATAGTAGAGGAAATAGAAGCCATGGAACGAACTAATACATGGACTATTGTCTTTCTTCTAAAGAATCATCATACCATAGGCAGTAAATGGGTTTACAAAGTCAAGTATGAACAAGATGGAACAGTTGACAGATATAAGGCAAGACTTATAGCAAAAGGCTACAATCAACAAGAAGGAATAGATTTCTCAGACACCTTTTCACCTGTCGCCAAAATTGTCACTATTAAAGTCTTCTTCGCCCTTGCTGCATCCTACAATTGGTCACTCACTCAAATGGACATCAATAATGCCTTCCTAAATGGTGATTTATTTGAAGAAGTGCATATGTCTTTGCCATTGGGTTATTAAACTTCACAAGTACCATGGAAAGGTGAGAAACTAGCCTGCAAACTTAACAAATCTATATATGGGCTGAAACAAGCCTCAAGACAATGGTTTCTCAAGTTTACAACTGCTCTATCTTCACATGGCTTTCATCAATCAAAGTCTGATTATTCTCTTTTTACCCGAGGACATGGATATGATTTTGTAGCATTGTTGGTATATGTAGATGAAATATTACTAACTGGACCATCCCCTCAAATAATCAGCTCAGTCAAAGAAGTCCTCAAAGGACATTTCAAACTCAAGGATTTAGGCTATGAGAAATATTTTCTGGGATTAGAATTATCCAGATCTCAACAAGGGATCATGATTTCCCAAAGAAAATATTGCCTCCAAATTCTTGAGGATACTGGATTTCTTGAAGCTAAACCAGCTACAACTCCTATGGATCCCAATTTGAAACTATCAAAGAATGAAGGAGAGCTTCTAAAGGCAGATGACATCACATGTTATAGGAGACTGATTGGCTGGCTTATATATCTTCAAATATCTCGGCCAGACATATGCTTTGTTGTTCATCGGCTAAGCCAATTCATCCACAACCCCACTAAAGCTCACTTCAATGCCGCTCATCACTTACTCAGGTACCTAAAACGGTCTCCTGGACAAGGCATTTTAATCAGCCCTATCACTTCCTTTCATTTAAAAGCCTTTGTGGATGTTGATTAGGGATCATGTCCTGATACAAGAAGATCCATTACTGGTTTCAGAATATTCCTAGGGGCATCTATCATATCATGGAAATCAAAGAAACAAGCCATCGTTTCTAGATCTTCTGCAGAAGCGGAGTACAGGGCACTAGCCTCAGTTACTAGTGAATTAATGTGGATCTCTCAACTCCTCAAAGATCTTCAGGTTAAGATCCTAAAGCCCACAACTGTATTCTGTGACAATCAAGCTGCTATTTCCATTGCCTCAAGACAAAACACATCGAAATTGATTGTCATTTTGTTTGGGACAAGATAGCTGATGGGTTTCTTAAGGTTCTCCCTATCCAATCTAGTCAACAACTCGCAGACATGTTCACTAAAGCATTGCCTACATCTGTTTTGTCTAACCTAGTATCCAAGTTGGGCATCATTGACATTCATCGTCCAACTTGAGGGGGAGTATCAACAGTAAAACAGTTACATTCTGTTTATTAGTTACAACAATTTATTTGTTACATTCTGTTATAACAATTTATTTGTTACAACAGTTAAGATTCTGTTTGAGTTTGATTCTGTTTGAGTTTGTTTGTATTTTCCAGCTGTTAGTTAGTCAAGCAAACTAATAAGTTCTTCTATAAAAGGAACTTGAAGTATGTAAATACAATAAGTGAAAGTAATAAGAAAGTATTTCCACATACTTTTCTCTCCATCTATTAGAATTGACAACTCAATTTTGATCTATTTTTATATGCAAAATTACATGGTTCTATAACAATATTAATCAAGTTGCAAGAATTAGTAATCTTGATAGAAAACTTGAACTTCTTTTCCTGTTTTCTTGAAAGAACCTACTAATTTAGAACATTCATACAATGAATCTTGAATTTTTGATCATTTGATTTCAAGAATTGTCATAGTTAAGAAAACCCATGAGTTTAATGCAATTTAGGGACTAATTGTGGAATATCTTTAGAAAGCAATTAAGAACTAAATTAGAGTTAATTGTTTAATTGGCTAATTAGGATATTAGGGTACTTCCTTAATGAACTATAGAACAACTTAATTTCATGAATTTTAGTAAGATCCATGATAGAAATTGCTAAATCTAAATAAAATCCCCAAGATTCATTCTCCCATTGAAATTTATTGCATAATCTCTTTCATTTCTCTCATTATTAAAAATTTTTCTATCGATTCTTGTACTTTACCTTGATTTTTGTTAGTTTCTTTACAAACAAACTCTCCAAGTTATCTTTTCGAATTCAAAGTTCATTTTTGGCCAATTTAAAGAGGTTGCCTTAGGATCAATCTCTTACTCCACTATTGCTATGTAGTAGTTTTAGCCGTAGTTTAAGTCTTATAAATTTCATTTGTTTGGGTTAGATAGAACTAACGACACCTATTTTTAGCACCGAATAACTGTTTTAATTATTTTTGTAATAATTTAGGTTGTTTGCTTTCTTAGGATGCCAAAACTGGTCCCTATCGGTGTGTTTAATTATTTATGCATTATGAATGTATGCTATAATTAAATAAATCTTGTATGTGCATATAGTATGCCATGTAGATTTAAAATCCCACCGTAAGAAGCATGTAACATGCATTGAAAATATGTTATAAATGGTTATAATATATAGTATGCATGTGTTAGGGTTTCATGTTTTAATATAAAGTGTTATATTAAATTGTGAAATGCTTGAGGAATGTTATGGATTGAAAGCATGTCTATTTTTATAAGTGTTATAAAATGAGCTAGACATTTAAAATTCATAACAAAGATAAGTAGCATCCTCACCTAGGGTTAACAAATAAAAACTTATTTTAATAGTTAAAATAGGTCGTTATCTTGTAAAACTTTGGTTACAAACTCATTTAGGCTAAAATCCTGTCTGAAGCTGGAGATACTTATGTTGACAGTTTACGGAATGCCTGCTACCCAAGGATTTTAGTTGGTTTTTTAGCATTGTTAACCCGATTTTATGAGCATGCGTGAGCAATATGTGGTTTTAAAATTGGTTTATGACCTAGACATTGTAGGTTAAATCTAAATATAAACATTATACTTGGAAAATCACCTAGACTTAGATTGTTTCATTAGCCGGAATATATCTAAGTCAATATTTACCCAAAAATATAATACTTCAGTGGGAGATTAATAATATATACGATATGTTTGTTCTTAGCTCTCACATCCCTAAGAGTTCACATCATGAGATTCATGCTCGGCTTCGCGTCACCCTAGGAGTGACCTCCATTTGTAAAGCGTTTGCATGGGTCAATAGAAAGGTGAATAGGGAAAGTAGTTCACAGTAAGTGGATGAAGAATATGTGTCAACATATCCTATGTTCTCTTCCATTAGTTTGGACCATGAGATTCCTATGCACGCTTGCTTGTTGTTTTTAGGCGACATAAGCTAGTCATTTTACGGCGGCTATTCCCTTGAATGGGATCAGAACAACTCAAACTCCAGAAAAGGATAGGATCTCTTAGGTCCATTCCCAACCTTGACTTTCTAATTTGGTAGCATCGTTGGGGCCGACCTTTGAGGTCTGAAAATGGAGGGTTACACTTACAAGAGTTACTAAGTGTTAGTAAGTTCTTGACCAAAAATGGTAACTAAATAATTATAGGAATAAGTGTTATTCTAGAATTAGTATTTAGCCAAGAATGTCTTACTTCAGTGAAGGAGTATTTGACTGATGAAATTTGGGTACATTATTACTTTGGCTAAAATTTGATTGGATATAAAAGCAATTTACTTATTAGAATTTGTTTATGTTTTCAGCATGTCAAATTCTTCTAAATTACTCGCTTCCGACAAGTTTAACAGTCTTAATCTTTCAACATCAAATATAAACACAATACTAGCAGATGATGATTTAAAAATTGTTTTCATAGAGGAATGTTCTCCATCTCCCAGCTCATCTGCAAACCAAAGAGTTTGGAATGCATATGACAGATTGATTAAGGCAAATGAAAAGGCCTGAATCTATATCTTAGCAAATATATCCGATACACTAGCTAAGAAATTCGAGAACATTTTTTTTGGTAAAGAAATCATGGATTTGTTATAGACATTGTTTGGATAAATTTTCAAGAACGATATTCTTGAAGTTGTTTATAACCATGACATAAATGATAGAACCTCTATTAATGAACAAGTTCTGGATACATTAAAAGTAATAAACACGAATGTCATAGATGAGGAAACTAAGAAAGCACAACAAAGTAAATGTGATTTACTTGTCATTGAGACATGTTTAGTGGAAAATGATAAATCAACCTGGATATTTGATTCATGAGTCGCTAATCATATTTGCGCTTTCACCTAGGAAACTAGTTCCTGGAGGCAATTTACAGTAGGCGAAACAACCTTTAATGTAGGAACCAAAGAGTTTGTCTCAGCTATAGCAGTGGGCGATATGAAGTTATTTATGGAAGATAGATTCATTTTATTTGAAAATGTAGATTCATTTTATTTGAAAATGTTTATTACACTCCTGCCATGAGGAGGAATTTAATATGTATCTCATGTTTGCTAGAACAATAGTATAAAGTCTCTTTTGAAAATAATGAAGTGTTCATTATTTCAAAAGGTATTAAAATATGTTCTCCAAAACTGGAAAATAACTTATATGTGTTGAAACCTACTGAGGTAAAAGTTGTTTTGAGTGTAGAGATGTTTAAAAAAGTTGAAACTAAAAATAAGAAATGAAAATTTTCTCCTAATGCCTATCTTTGACACTTAAGACTTAGCCACATTAATATCAATAGGATTGGGAGATTGGTTAAGAGTGGACTCTTAAATCAGTTAAAACAAATCTCTACCACCCTGTGAATCCTATCTTGAAGGTACAATGACCAAAAGATATTTTACAAGAAAATGTCTTAGAGCCAAAGAATCCTTACAGCTCGTACATTCAAACCTTTATGGTCTGATGAATGTTAAATCACAAGGAAGGTATGAATATTTCATCAGCTTTATTGATGATTATTCTAGATATGGCTACATTTACCTAATACATCATAAGTCCAAAACCCTTGAAAAGTTCAAGGATTATAAGGCAGATGTTGAAAACCAATTAGGTAAAAAGATTAAAATACTTCGACCAGATCGAGATGGCGAGTATATGGATTTAAAATTCCAGGACTATTTGATAACAAGGAATTCAGTCTCAACTCACAGCATCCGGTACACATCAATAAAATGGTGTAGCATAAAGGAGAAATAGAATCATGTTGGACATGATTTGTTCGATGATGAGTTATTCTTAGTTGCCTAATTTTTTTTAGGGACATGGAGTAGAGACTATTGTTTATATTATAAACATGGTTCCCTTGAAAAATATTTCAGAAACATCTTACGTGTTATGGAGAGGATGTAAAGGTAGTTTACGTCACTTTAGAATTTGGGGACGTCCAACACATGTATTGGTACAGAACCCAAAAAAGTTAAAATGTCGTTCAAAAGTATGCCTATTTGTAGGCTACCCCAAAGAGACAAAAGATGGTCTATTTTATGATCCTCAAGATGACAAAGTATTTTTATCGACAAATGCAACATTCTTAGATGAAGACCATATATAAAATCATCAACCTCGTAGTAAGCTAGTATTAAGTGAAATGTCCACAAAAGCTACAGACATGTCAACAAAGGTTGTTGACTGAGTTGGTCCTTCAATAAGAGTTGTTGATGAAATTGGTACTTCACATCCTTCTCAAGATTTGAGAATGTGTCGACGTAGTGGGTGAGTTGTTTAATAGTCTGACCATTATAGGGTTTGGCAGAAATTCATATCGTCATACCTGATGATGGCTTAGAGGATCCATTAACTTTTAAACAGTCAATGGAAGATGTGGATATAGACCAATGGATAAAAGCCATGGACCTCGAAATAGAGCCTATGTACTTCAATTCAGTCTGGAAAATTGTAGATGGGGTAAAACCTATTGGTTGCAAATGGATCTACAAGGGATTACGAGACCAAGCTGGTAAGGTACAGACCTACAAAGCTACTCATGGAAAAAGGGTTTACCCAAAGAGAAGGGGTGGACTATGAAGAAACCTTCTCTGGTTTTCATGATCAAGTCTATTAGAATACTCTTATCCCTTGCTGCTTTTTATGATTATGAAATATGGAAAATGAATGTCAAGACAGGCTTTTTGAATGGCTATCTTGAAAAGAGTACCTATATGTCTCAACCAGAGGGGTTTATAGAGCAGGGTCAAGGGCAAAAAGTTTGCAAGCTTAAAAGATCCATTTATGGGTTGAAACAAGCATATCCATCATAGAATATGAGATTTGCTACTATGATAAAATCTTTTGGCTTTGAACAGAATGTTGACGAAACTTGTGTTTTCAAGAAGATTGTCAACAAGACTGTAGCTTTTCTGGTTTTATATGTTGATGATATTCTACTCATTGGAAATGAAGTAGAATTCCTAGCTAATGTTAAGAGATGGCTAGCTTTAAAATTCCAAGTGAAGAATTTGGGAGATGCACAGTATGTTCTTGGAATTCAAATAGTTCGAAATCGCGAGAACATATGTAAGCCCTCGCTTCTTCTACTCTTTCTTAGAATATTAGGAAGCACATAGTTGAGATTGATCTCGGGGACTTGAGATAAAGTTTGATGTGGATCTCTTGTTAAGATTTATAATTAAAAATAAAAAGATTTGAATTGACATTTGTTGCATTTAGGAAGAGGAAATAAGGATTGGAAGAATAATTTGAAGTAATGAACCTACTTAAGAATGTAAAGAAAATTCGATGATGAATTTGGCATGCTCGGGACAGGTCAAATTCAATTGTAAATGTCAACGGTCAAATGGTCAAAGTCAAAGTAAACAAAGTCAACATTTTGAAATGTGGTGAAATTTTGATAATTTATGAGTTTTAAAAGGAAATTTGGCTTGTTTAAGACTTATTGGGCAAAACTAGATGAAAATCAAAGGAAATTTAAGGGGGGGAAAAAAACATGATGAGAACTAAGAGGAAAAGGATAAAAGAGAATTTGAGAGATTTTGGAAAAATTGAGGTGCTTTCTATTGACATTTCTAATTGGATGGCTTTGAGGTTAAGATTTAATCATCTATGCACGTGTTAAACTAGAAATTGAAGCTAGAAAATGAAGAGAAAAAGGGAATTTCGATTTTTTTTTTTAGTTTAGCCGACCGAAGAAGAGGAAAAAGTTGTTTTCGAATAAGGGTCATTGTTGTGAAGAAAAATTGAGAAAAATGAAAGAAAATTAAAGAGGAAGTAAAGAAGAAGCTCGTAGGAGGCTTTATTTGAAGAAATTTGGCCAAAGAAGTAAGGAAAACGAAGAAAAACAGTGGTGCTAGAGTATTCGCAAAAAACAGAGGATGCTCGGGTTTTTAGCAAATTCGTGGAGTTAGAGGCTAATTCGAAGCTCCAAATTTAAAGGTAAGTTACTTATAAGATCCTTCTAGAGTTCCATGGTATTTTATTTGATCGTTATTGGCTGTAATTTCTGATTTTAAGCTCTAAAAATTCTGCAACTTCTCGCTAGGAAAACGGGAGCACCGTGGAAAGATTGGTTGATTCCGGGCATTCTAGGGCAATTCGGACACTCAAACTTTAAGATAAGTTAATTAAGAGGTTGGGTAAAAGGCTTTTATAGGCTAATTAAGCTTTAAATGGCCGAAAAATGATGAATTTAAGTCTGAAAAGCTCACCGGAAAAACAGAGGTCAAATCTGAAAATTTCTGGGCTGGAGGTTGAAGAAAGAGTTGACTTTCCTGGTTTGACTCCTGTCTGTCATCTATTTCCGTCATTAAAAGATGGAAAATCAGATTAATTCAGGTCTCTCAAGCATAATTAGGGATCCAATTGGTATTTTTATGACACCTTAAACCTGAAATTAGAAGAAATTGAGATCCTAAGTCAACTATGAAGTTTATTAAGGGGTTAATTTAAAGTAAACCCTAAATAGGGTTAATGAGAAAAATTAAGGAAAATTGGAATAGAATTAGTTTTTATTGAAGATTAATTTTAAGGTCTTGAGTTAATTTTAGAGCAATTGAAGGACCAAATTACAAAGTAAACTCTACCTTGGATCAAATTAAGGATTTAGGAAAAAGTTTAAGTGAAATTGGTTATATTTGAAGTTTAATTTTCAAATAATTGGATTGTGGCCATGTAAAGGATAATTAGATGATTATTAATATAATTTCAGGATAAACAGGAGATGGAGAAACTGAAATTATGAGGAGGAGCCGATTAACAGTGAGTGGTTTATTTTCGAATGTTTGATATAGAAACTAATTATATATTATAATATGTTATGATTTATGAAATGTGATGCCATGATCTGTTTTACTTGACTGATATTTCAAAAATGATTAAATCATGATTTCTAAACTCTCGATGATTTTATATGATCTTGATTTATCAAAATGTAGTTTGAAATCAGAGTTTACATACTTGTGATTTGTATAGTTTTTATGAAAAACCTCTTGATGGTGGAATCAAGGTTGTTAAATGGTTATGAAAATGGTTTCAAACTACTAATTCTTGTACCCAAGAGATGGTTATTTTTTCGTTCTACTTGAATGTATTTCAGTAGCATTGCTCAGGCAATCAGGGGGCTACCAGGGTCAGATGAGGCCAGAGTATACTTGAAAGTCCAGATGAACCTGCGCCTGTAGCGCCACTTAGGCTATCAGGGGGATACCACCAGGGTCAGATGTGGCCAGAGTATATCGGGGAGTCTAGAGTAACCTAGGCCTGTGGTGTATATCTATGCTTGGCCTTGAGGCAGCTCTGCATGCACGTATGACCTTGTGATTTGGTTTACACCGCGGGGGGCATTCTTTATCCAGAGTAACCCACCGTTGTAAACGAGTATTTGGGTACAAAGTTGGTATGGTATTCTAATAACGACTGAATGTTTATAATATGTTCATGAGAGTTGATCATGCCATTATTTTACTAGCACGTGTTCGAAATGCTGTTGAATCTTTTATACTTTGCCAATGTTTTATTGAATGGTTTGATAAAATTTATTGATGATTTAGAAAGTGGTAGCTTATGTTTATATTAAACTATCACTCACGGGGCTTTAGCTCATGCTTTCCATGTTTTATGTTTTTCCCCACCTCCAGGTAGCGACAAGTTCCTGGTGCCTACTGAGCCGCCAAACACCACTAGTGTTGTTAAACATCTGTTGTATTATTTATGCATGTATTTGAGATTATTCCAGAATAACTAAAACTTGTGAGTTACATGTAATGGGAGGTTTTGTTCAAAATAAGCCTTACTGTTGGTCTGTAAATCTCTTTAAACAGTATTGTGATTTAAACTGAATCAAATTCCTAAACTCTATCAACATACATAGATTATTTTTGAAAATGGGTTTAGAAGTCTGGGTTTGATCTTAAGTACAGGATATGTTAAGAGTTGGGACGTTAGATGTCATAGAGAGAAGTGATGTTTAAAGTCTTCACGCTTCGTTCTAAGTTAGAAGGAAAATCTGGAATGGGGTGTAACAACATAATGCTAGCATTATCTCAGACATCTTATATAGACAAGATGTTGTCTAGATATAAAATGTAAAATTCTAAGATTATGTAACCTTTCAGGCATGAAATTCATTTGTCTAAGGAACAATGTCCTAAAACACCTCAAGAAGTTGAAGTTATGAAACGTATTCCCCATGTATCAGCAGTTGGAAGTTTGATGTATGCCATGTTGTGTACATGCCCCAATATATGCTATGCAGTTGGAATAGTCAACAGATATCAGTCCAGTCCTGGATATGATCATTGGATTGTTGTTAGGAACATCCTTAAGTATCTTCAAAGAATGAGGAACTATATGCTTATGTATGGTGCTAAGAATCTGATCCTTACAAGATACACTGATTCTAATTTTTAGACTTATGTGGATTCTAGAAAATCAACTTTGGGATCAGTATTAACTATGAATGAAGGAGTTATAGTATGGAGGAGTATAAAACAAAGTTGTATTGCTGACTCGACCATGGAAGCGGAGTATGTAACTGCATGTGAAGCAACCAAAGAGGCAGTGTGGCTTAGAAAGTTTTTGGCCGATTTGAAAGTGGTTCCAATTATGCATTTGCCGATCACCCTCTATTGTGATAACAGTGGAACAGTTGCAAATTCCAAAGAACCAAGAAGCCATAAGCACGAAAAGCATATCGAGCATAAGTACCCATAAGCACGAAAAGAACATCGAGCGCTAGTACCATCTCATCAGAGAGATAATACACTGAAGAGATGTGATCGTCACACAGATAACCTTAGAAGACAATTTAGTTGATCCTTTTACCATGGCTTTCTCAGCTAAAGTGTTTAAAGGTCACCTAGTGGAAGAATTAATGGGTATTTGATGCCCTAGTTTATTGTATTTATTCTCTCATACTCAACAGTGTATATATTTTTGTATATATATAAACCCACTGGAGTTCTAGTCCAAGTGAGAGTTTGTTGGTTGTATGTCCTAAAACTCACAGTTTGTAAAATTAAACATATTTTATTTACAATAGAATAGTTATTGAGGTTTATTCAATAAAACTTTTATTGAATATATAAATTGCACTTGTAAAAAACTAAATCCAATAAACTAAGATCCATGGCTATTACATGAGTACTCGAACATTATTTGGAGACATAAGAATGGATCAAGTTCAAGTAGATAGCCAAAACGGTCTGTAGTATACAAATAAGGTTGAGTACCTTATTCTGGAAACACTATAGAATGCGGCCCACTTTGTATTTAATACAAACGAAGTGATCCTGAATCGTTCATGTGAAGACATGCGAGTGGAGGCATCCTATGGAAAGAGTTTGTATAAGACTGGATCAGGAAATAAGTCACTCTTACTTTATAACACTATTTACTATATAAGATTGACTATTTCAAAGCGATGACCTAGATAACTTGACCTTGATCCTAAGCTAACTATGGACTTCTATTTATTTGGGATTATCTTTAGATTTGCATGGGTGAAGGTTGACCCAACAACATCGGCTCAATAAGCCTTTTATTTTAGGGGTAAGACAGAGAAGATAACTGGGGACGTAGGATGCAAGATGGAATTTGCTCCACCCGCTTTTAAGGATAATTGAAAGGTTGTTTCCTTAATTACTGACTCCGAGTCTTGAATAAGGGACCTCACCCTCTTATTGGCCCGAGAGGGACTCGGTCTAATGATTGGATCACAAACCAATTATTCATTAGAGGATTAGTGGGACTTAAGGAGCAAGATAAAATCTCAGGGGTAAAACAACTTTTGACCATGCCATTATTATGAACAGACTGTGAACGGTTGACTTATTGATTATAGTTATATCGAGTGGATAGAAATATATCTACACTGAGGGAGTGCAACTACTAGGCTTTAGTGGAGTCACCTGGTAGTTAACAAATGTTGATTAATTCGGTTTAAAGAGTTTAGCCAATTAATATCGTATTGTTAGAGCCCATGATCTATAGGTCCATTAGGTCCTCTACTAGCTCACAAACAGATTAATCCTTGGAATAGCATGATGAGAGAATTTAAAACTTCAATTTGAATTAAGGAAATTAGTAATTATATACGATATAATTACACGTTTAATTATCAAATTAACGAAACTGGAGAATTGAAAAATATTTAAATATGATTTAAATATTATTATATGAATATTCATGGATTAGAAATTGGTGGTTTAATAATTTGATATTTGATATCAAATTTTAATTAATTATTTGGAATTGATTAAAAAATTAATTATTTATTGGAATAATTTTGGTTGAAATTAATTTTTCCAAATTTTGAAATTTGATTCAAATTAAATTTTGGCTAAAAATAAATTAAATTGAAATTTGGTTTCAATTTTGAAAATTTATTTTAAATCAATTAAATTGGAAAATTAAGTTTAGGGGGTTTTTCCCACTTTGTTCACCTCCAATTCCATTATCCTCTTAGCTTTTGTGGTATCAAGCTCTCGTGTAATACATTTTTGGCATGAAATTTTGAATAAAATACAGTTCAATCAGTTGAGTTTTATAGGTGAAAACTGGAGAAACTTTTGCTGAAAGTATTCTTCAATACTTGACACCAAAACCTGTTTTTTTGAGTTCCCTTGAATTCAAACTCTTTTTGGAACCCACAATCCAATCTAAGGTCCTAGAGGATAGTAGAGAAGATCAAGTAGTGGTCTATAACTTGTTGGAGAGGAAATTCGTTCTGGATTTGAAGATTTGAGCAATTCTTCAAAGGTGTAACTTCAAAATCTTATTTCCTTAAATATTTAAATGCTTACTTGATCATTAAAATTGATGGAATTAGAGTGCTTAAGATCCTAATTGCTTCCGCATGTTGAATTTCAACACCATCAAACCTAAGGGTAAAACGATAATTTGACCCAATTGGAATTGCGAACATACGAGAAAGACTAACTTGTTGGTAATATATATCTGTGGACGCAGAAATATATTCATAGTGAGAAGAGTATAGATGTGGGTTTTTAGTGAAGTGTACCCACAGTTAACGAATATTGATTAACTTGGTTAATGAGCTTAACAAATTAATCTCATATCGTTGGAACTTCTGATCTACAGGTCCACCAATTAATCTCACTAGAGGATACTTAAGAGGGATAATTTGAATTGTTCAAATTAATTTTGTTTATTGTAAAAATCAAATTGTGGGATGCAACACGTTCTAACAAAACGTTTTTGCTACGCGATTTGATCCTTTTAGTTGACAAGTAGGAAATATATCAAAGTTATAAATCATGAGATAAAGTCTATGTACATATCTCAGTCTGGATTTATGGATATTCTTGATGTGGTAAAAAACTCATAGGATATGAATACTTCTACAAAACAAAATCAAATTCTGATCTATTTAGTATAATGATTTTGTTTATTGTAAAAATCAAATTGTGGGATGCAACGCGTTCTAACAAAACACTTCTGCTGCGCGATTTGATCCCTTCAGTTGACAAGTAGGAAATATATCAAAGTCATAAATCATGAGATAAAGTCTATATACATCATCTCAGTCTGGATTTATGGATATTCTTAATGTGGTAAAAAACTCATAGGATATGAATACTTCTACAAAAAAAATAAGAACGGGTAGATAAGAAGATAAAAATCTTCAAAATAAAGCTCATGACAATAGGTGAAACTAATGAGAAGTGAGATTGTGAGTCAATTTTTTCACATTTTCCCTATAATGGAGTCTTTATGCATTATTTGATTCATTATTGCATATGAGGGATGTAAAAATGAATGAAATATTTTCTGAAAAAAATTTAATGCATCTACACAAATTTTGAAACTTTCAAAGACTCAATAGTAAGAGGTTTGCAGAATTGTATATATATTCATTTGTGAAATGACTTATGCAATTAGAATATTTATATATAGGGGTTTGATACAGTATCATATCCATGACTTTGAATAAATAATAATATTCTTGTAAAGACAAGAAAATTATTAAATGTTGAGTGGAATTTTTATCATTGATGTCTAATTACTCGATGTGAATGAAGTAAAATTTTGATATAAAAGTTTGACAACCTAACCAATTTCAAATAGATATATTGTTAAACTTGTCTCAAGCATATCTTCCATTTACAAGCATTGTTTGTCTCATGTTCAATGCAATAACTTCAAATAGAATGATAATGTATCATTCTAAAGTGATAAAGTCTAAGGAAAAGTTTCTAAAGAACACCTCAAGTATTGAGGATATATGATTAGTTATCTTCCTTAAGTAGAAGACAATTAATAAATGAGACTAAATTAACATCTAATATACAACTGGTTAGTTATATTGGTTAAATCAACGGTTTGACGAGTATAAATAATTATTTTTTTCTTAAAATATCTATGAATAATGAGATATTTGTGTATATGAAGTTTAAGATTTGATCTTTGACAAGATACACTAGATCTTACATGGATTTAGAGAAATCATTGTTAAGTTTTGTCCTAGATGGTGTAGCATAACTACAAGGCAATTGTTTTGCTTATGAAGCACTACTTTGCGTAGTCATAAATATCTTTAAACATCTAAAAATTGTTTCATATGTAATTTTATCTTTCACATTTTATATAGTGGCGTAAGACTAATATTAAGGATATTGGTAATAGCATTATCTAGGGTAGAGGTATAACGAGAGAAAGTATCATGGTAATGACCAAGATGATTTTATAACGTATTGTTTGATTTATATAAAGGGACTCTCTAGGTTAATATCACACCCCCTTCTAGATTTACTTCTTTTACTGAGAAAGAGGCATGAACATAACAAATATCACCCTTTTGTGATACTTACTGTCTACCTTACCCTTATTCCTTCTGATAGCTTATGTAAACCACAACATAACTTAATAATTATTTTATTACAACCAACTTAAAGTTTATACAAATTATATTACATATTTCTGATCCAACTTCAAACTACCCGAACCCTCAGATATTGAAACTTATAAAAGGAAAACTAATCATGTAATGTGGCAGATTTCAACCTCATATCTCTTTCACTACCTGGAGGAAAGGGGGAACATAATAGAAAGAATGAGTTGGGAAACTCAGTGAATGGCATTTTAATACCAACATACAGTATTCTTTTGAAAAAATTAATAAAACTATTTTAAATGTAAGCTAACATTAGAGTATTGAAATATCCAAATAAGTTGTAAAACATGAGAATCAATAGCTAGAACATATTAAATTAGTAAAATGACATGATCACAAATTTCCTTAAACATAACCAGAGTTAAGTCCACACAATCCATACCCAAGTTCCAAAAACCACACCGAGCCTTATACCCAAAACCTTAGTTGAGGTATAGCAAGCATAATACACCTAACGTTAATATCTTCACCTACGTGCACACATCCCAAAGTTTATATGTGTGCTAAGGTGGGTCCCAAAGGCCTGTTGGATTTTCTGGATATTTTCTTCTATCCTTGAGTATCGAAAATCCTAAATTTTCCATATATCTTCTTCTATCCTTAAGTATAGAGAACCCTTTGTCCAGGGTACTAAGTATATATTTGGTAATCCAGTGATTTGAAATCCATTTCATCATAATCACTATAAATACAAGTTCCAATTCAACCATTTCAAATCATCAAATCATTTCAACAGAAACCATGTTGAAAGAGTAATTAAAATCAGGCATAAACATGTTTCCATAGATAAAACAAATTATCTAAATTCAGCTATTAAAACCAACACAAGCATATGAAGCAGATCATGTCAGGTTTCCAAACCATACATATTATAATACCATATAATAACATTTTAACCAAAACATTTGAAAATAAACCACTAGATTACTCAGAGAGATTTCCATTGCCTCCAAATTTCCCCACACTACTACAAATTTGGCCTTTGTTGATGGGTAAAAAATGTCTATTTTGATGGCAAAAAAAGTCAAGAAATCCTGGACATCAAGAAAACTGGTTTTCTTGATGATAAAAAAAACATCACAGAAATCCTTATTCTTGGCCATCAAGAAAAGGTACTTCGACATTTTTTAGAAAAAATAGTCAAGAAAAGCACTTTTATTGATACAATTTGAACTCAAGTAAGGTAATATTGACATCTTTTGTCCATCAACTATTTTTTAAAAACGTCAAGAAAATCCTTTTTATTGACTTATTTTGCATGTCAAGAATTTTTTTTATTGATAGTTTTTAAGCGTAAACAATATATTTTTTGAAAAAATATGGGTTATTGAGACCCCTCATATGCAACCTATAATCAACCCCAAACAAGCTTTTAATATGAAATTTGCATTTACACTCATGGTATCAAATGTGCACTTTATACACAAACAAAAAATATACTAAATCACTTACATAAAGTTTATAACACAACTACAAACCAACAACTTCAAATAACTCCTACAAAACAACATTACACAACTTCACTCAACTCATGTAAACCCCACCAACTACACAGATATCTTTCAATCCACCAACTATACACAACTCTAAATTTTCAAAGCACATATCTAAATTCATATCATCAGACCATCTCACTAAAATCTGATCATATAATACCTCACAGTACCAAAATTGACATCGTATCTCATATCATAAACTCATATATACACTACTACAAAAGCAACATTACTTAACAGTTGTAATTTAGAAGTACTTGACGTTTTTATGAAAAAATGTCAAGTAATATGTAAAAATGTAAAAAAAAAATAATGAAAATGTAAAAAAATAATGAAAAAAGCGAAGGATGGAAAAAAATTTCATATTTTTTTTTTCACGATGACTAAGTACATAATGATTTAAAAATGTCAAGTTTAATTTTGTTTTCTTGTCATTTTTAAAACGTTAAGTATAACTAATTTTCTAAAAAACTAAATAATCCTTGTGCATGATTTTGACTTCCCTCGTTTACAGAAAGAAAATCGATCGACGAGTACATACACCCGCACGCTTGGTTCTTCATCTTCGTCCCATTGTCTTCTTCCCAAAAGATAGGGTTTGCTATATAATCGATCCCTCACGCTGTCATCGGTGGTTCGATGTTGTCGTGGATGGTTTGATGCTACTACATTGACGATAGTCCGACGTAAACTCCCTATAAGTTCAATTCACACATTTTGATTCCACTTTCTTTCTTCTTCCTAAAATGGATGGTGCTCTCTCTATAGTTTAGGCTTTTTAGCTCTTTGTAATGGATGGTGCTCTCTCTGGTTGATGTTTATCTCTATTTTCTTTGTGCTTTTCTCTGTTTCTCTTCTACTGCTTGTCTCTTTATTTTATTGGTTGGTTTGATATTATTTGAATATTTTTGGCATTGTTCTTGCCCAAGCGTGAATCACATTTTTGTCCTAAAATGTTTGTTTGATCCTATTTGATATTTTATTTGGAGATTTTTGACGTTGTTCTACTCTAATTTTTACTAGAATGTTTGTTTGGTCTTAAAATGTGTTCAATTCTTAAAAGATAGAATTGATTGGTTTTATGAACTTTACATTGTAGTTTGTAGATTCACCCTTAACTAGAATTATGTGTATACTATGTTGAGGACCCATTGAAAGCTAAAAATTTGATAAAATGTTTGACCCAAAGATACTTATGTAAATGCTTGTATTGAAAATTAATTAGTAAGTGACCAATCTCTCTAAACATCTCTAACTTCTATGTGATTTGATCAACAAATCTCACTATCTCTGGTAGTCATCACCTAGGACATGACTTTGGTCAAAGTTGTCACCTAATTTGTTACCATACTTTATTTGTGGAAAATTAATTAGTAAGTATCATTTGTAAGTGCCATTTTTTAATATAAAGGATATAATTTTATCGAAAGTTAACCATTAGTCGTTATCTTTTCTTACTAGATTTACAATTATGGATAAATCATGAATGCACAAGAGTAGATTATCCAAAGATTATGAATTGGGTGTAGAAAACTTAATCAATTTTGGATGTTCTAATACAAATAATGCCTTTATTCGTTTCCTTGTTTGAAATGTGAGAATTGTGAAAACCAAAGTCGCAATGGTATTAGAGACCATTTATACGTTAATGGAATTGATGAAAGTTATAAGATTTGGTTTTGGCATGGTGAACCACTATCTACCTCATCCTTACGTGGAGAATCTTACAAGTTTGGCACCTACATGTATGAAGAAAATGATGTTGGAAGTATAAAATAAATGGTTGAAGTTGCTCATGAGGAATATTCAAAAAACTCAAATAAATTTGAGAAATTGCTTAATGATACGAAGGATGCAAAAAAATCACCAAGTTGTCTACATTGGTCAAGTTGTATAATTAAAAAGTTAGATATGGAAGGAGTGATATTAGTTTTTCAGAATTATTCAAAACTTTAAAGGAAATTTTGCCTACTACCAATGAGCTCCCAACATCCGAAAATAAATTGAAAAAGAAGGTAAAAAAGAAGGGGAAGACGAATGATGTTATGCAAAAGAATAAGGTGAATATGAACATGATGACCATTCTGAACGATGAACATGAGAATTTCAAGATTGAGAGCAAAAATGAACAAACTATAGAGGTAATTAGATAAGTTTGCTAAATTTGTTGCACTAGTTGATATTTGCATTATGAATTTGATATTGTTGCATTAATGACTTTCATAGGCTTTCATATTGTTGCGTTATGATCATTTTATTGCAGTAGGAGAAAGCTTCAGTGATGGTTGCTAAGGAAAAAGATATTAGTGAGTCCACAATCAATTTGCCAATACCTTTAAAATCAATATTTAGGTTTGCTGAAAAGGTAATGGGTAAAGAGTGTGCCATTTCTTTAAAACTACCTGTTGAGCTTTTTGGTATCGGTAGAAAGAGTTGTGTTCTATGGGAGGATATTATTGATTTCTGTAGCATGCAAGAAGTTAAGACTTTGACGTTGGTTTCATATATGATGTAAGTAATATAATTTCATTCGTTTAGGTACTCTAATTTTTTATAGGTACTCGTTTATTAACTTTTAATCTTTCATAAGTAGTTGCACTCAAAAGAAGTTTCAAATTACATATTTGTTGACTCATCCCTTATATCTTCTACATAAATCACTCAAGAAATTAGGGCTCCGAACCTATATAGCAGATTAATGACTTCACAAGAACACTAACTCGTTTTTTCTCCTTTCAATCTAGGGTAAGTAAAGTTTTACTAGTCAGTTCATTGAAAGTTCTTGCACTAACAGCGAACATATACTACTTGTATTTTCTTTAGTGGTCATTGGACACTGGCTATTAACACGTATGATGATATCGTCTATTATTTTGATTCATTACGAACATCATCTGGAGTAGATATCAGATGCGTGACAAACACGTAAGTTAACTTATTGTCCTATGATGCTTTTCGTCATTTTAAAGTTACATTATTTTACTGTTTTGTGGGCATGATCCCAAAAAAATATTTAAAAAGGTCGAAAACAAACATTATGGAAAATCGTAAAGGGAAGTATAAACATATTTATTCATTAATGAAGTTATATGTATTTAAGTTATTCCTAGATTGTATCCAACATAAATTACTTTATTTTATGTATTATTGCAGTGTCCTTTACAAGTTGGAACTACTGAATGTGGATACTATATGATGAGGTACCTGAGAGATATTATCACCAAAAGGAGCAAAAAAGTCCCAGATTCGATATGTTGTTAATTAATACCTATTTGCATTATTCTCAATAGTTCAAATATATAACATTTGACAAAACAAGTATTGACTTCAATATTTGGGCTTTATATTAGATTGATACGAGGGACTCATATAGTCAATTTGAGTTGGACGAGGTGTGAGTAGAGCTAGCTGAATTTTTGGGTTCACATGTGATGGTGACGATCTGCATTTTTTGGATATTGACATTCAATTTTTTTATATATGGGTTAGGCAGATATTGTTGATATTGGATGTAGGGGTAGAATGTTTATATGGTACTTTTGGAAACATGTGTGTTTTGATCATATGGGGTACCTAGATCTATATAGTTGGTGTAATTTTTGGAATTGTAGACATTTGGGTTTATTCTTTAGGGATTTTAGTTTATATTGGGATTGAACATTCTTTTTGAAATTGTTCATATGTATAGTCGGGTTGATAGTCTTCTATATAACTTACAAATTAACTAGTTGTTCATGTATGGATTTTGTTGTAAACACATTTTATGTTGTAAGTATGAGGACAACTATGTTCAAGGATATATATGCACTTTTGTTAGCTAGCTTGGTAGAAAGTTTCAAATGATATAAAAAGTTTAAAGAGTTCAATATATGTGTTGTTTGTTTACTTGGTTAATGAAATGATCATCCTCTATATTATTGTTGGACTTCAAAACATGAAATTATATAGGTAATTTCTAATAGTATAAAAAAAAAAAAAAAAAAAAAAAAAAAAAAAAAAGCTTGACAAGCAAAACGTGTCAACTAAGTAAGATTGCTAGAGTATCGCATACTTAATCATGCGGCATAGACATATGAAGCATGTAGCAAACTACCGAGAGGTGTGCATTACGCGAGTGTTGTGAGAAAATCCTCTTTGCTTAGTGTGAGGCTGTAGCAACGCTTGTCTATGAGCAGAATCAGCAGCGACTAACTGCCCGAAAGGGTAAGTAGTTGAACTCATTAAGCAAGGTAAGCAGTGTTCCTAGGGATAGGAATAATCTTATGTCAACCATGCTTTATGTGATTACCTTGTCTTATGAGTGCATCATTCATCATGTAGACATACTTGGGAGAGTAATCTAAAAACCAAATCTAGGCTTGGGAGAGTCAGATTGGATCACATAAGCAAGAATAGAGGCTTAGAAATAAGCTCTGTTTGCTATTATATAGCGCATGCACCCTATAGATAGAATAAGATAGTATGCGGTCACATCGCATGCGTCCAAAAGTAGGATACAGTGGTATGCAGTCACCTTGTTTATGTGTGAGAGCGCATGAGCAAGAATAAAGACTTAGACATAAGTTCTATCGATACTATCGCATATGCATCACATGCGTCTTAGTCAATTGTGTATAGCATAATCGCATAACTTGTCCTGGCTGGGGTTACCCTTGCGATCAAGCTTATTGATGCAGTGAAGTCATCTCCACCATTTTATCTATTTTTCCATACATCTTATTACGCGTTAATAGTTGTCGTGTCTCTAACTCTTATAGTCATACTTCCATTTCTTAATCTGTTTAGTTAGGAGTAGGAGTAGCGCATAGCCCTTAAACTTCAATATTCTTTTATTCTTCGCCGCAACACATTACTTCATAACATTTAGCTACAAGTCCCTAAGTTCGACCTTGGATCACCCCGAGAAACTTGCGATCTTGTTATACTTGGCGAGATAGCAAGAAAACTTGTGATAGGAGCGCATGGTCATCACATAGATTCTTAAACGTATATTGCATATCCCTTAGTCCAACGCATAACCGGTGATGCATAGAGAACGAACAATGAACGCATATTCCCACGCATTACCTAACACCAAACTTGAAGAACCAGCCCAAGACGGATGAGATAGTGGGTTTAGGAAGGATCTTATATTACTTGATGAAGTCAACTATTAATGACACGTATCAGCTAAAGCTGATATCTCTTCTCAATTTTTTCAATCAGTCTAAGTGGAAGCAGAGTGATCAGATGAGGGTCTTAAGGGGGGATCTTTCTTCCTCTCTAGAGCTTCAATTTCTTCAGGGTTTCGATCAAGAGATGTGGATTCTGAGCTCCAAAGCTTCAGACAATCATCTGCATGAGGCCAAGAATGAATAGAGAATGCAAAGAAAAAAACACAGAGAGGTAAAGAAGAAGAAAGAACACAGAGGATTAAAAAAGTGATTCGGCCAGAAGCCTACATCCACTGTCACAGGGAGGGTATCACCTTCTTATTAATTTCTTTGAAGTTTTCACTGACTATGAACTCTCTCTCGCTTACACTGATTATTTCTCTCTTTTATATGCAGAGATTTTTTACAATGAGATGAGCTCATGGTGAGTTGGTGGTTACAACATCTAACCATAAAAATAATAGATAAGTACTCAGGGTTACTTTTATTTTCTTATTTTTCTGTTACATAGTATCTTACTTGCTAAAGATTATTTAAAATAGAGCATTGTAGATTTTGGTTGTGATGATCATGATACATGCTTGGATGATATTCTTCTGTATGTTAAATGGTTGGATAGTCTGCAAGTTTGTAGCAAAATGTATAAACCCATGTATCTTGAGTCTTTGCATGTTATGAATGAGATAAAGAAATCTGTTGTGGAGTTGCAACAATTGCCTACTCATTTTAAATATGCATTCTTAGATGATTCTTCTTCTTCTTCTATTATTATTTTTTATAATCTGTGAATGTGAAGAAGAGAAACTATTGAGAGTGGTAAGGGACAATAAATCTGTTGTTGGTTGGTCTATTGAGGATCTTAAGGGGATTGGTCCATCTATCTATATGTATAGAATATTGATGGAAGATTCATCTACTCCTTTAGTAGAACATCAAAGGAGATTAAACTTTACCATGAAGGATGTAATTAAAAAGGAAGTGCTAAAACTTTTGAATACAGAGAGTATTTATGCTATTTCTCACAATTCTTGGGTGAGTCCTATGCAGGTTATCCCTAAGAAAGGTGGTATGACTGTAGTTAAAAATGATAAAGATGAATTCATATCCACTAGATTAGTGAGAGGATGGTGTGTTTGCATCGATTATAGGAAGTTGAATAAGGCTACTAGAAAAGATCATTTTCCACTTTCTTTTATTGATCTAAAGCAGGTTATTCTTACTATTGCTTCTTAGATGGATATTTAGGGTATAATCAGATTGCTATGGCTCTTGAGGATCAAGAGAAGACTACCTTCACTTGTCCATAGGACATTTGCTTATAGAAGATGCCTTTTGGTCTATGTAATGCACCTACCACTTTTCATATGTATGATAACAACTTTTCAAGGGTTGATAGAGGAGTTCATGGAAGTGTTTATAGATGACTTTTCTATTTTTGGATCCTTTTTTGATTCTTGCCTTGCTAATCTTACTCTTGTTTTGCAGAGATATCAAGAAGCTAATCTTGTGTTGAATTGGGATTAGTGTCATTTCATTGTGAAGGAAGCCATTGTTTTAGGGCATAAAGTATCTCAGAATGGGTTAGAGGTCAATAGAGCAAAAATTGTTGTAGTTGAACAATTGCCACCTCCTACATATGTGAAAGAACTCAGAAGCTTTGTAGGACATTTAGGGTTTTATAGGAGATTTATCAAAGATTTTTCAAAAAATTGTTAAACCCTTGAGTAACATTCTAGAAAAGGATGCTGAGTTTATTTTTAATGATGCATGTTTGAAAGCAATTACTTTTTTGAAAGAGAAATTGGTTTCTGCTCCTGTCATTGTTGCTCCTATGTGGTCTGAACATTTTGAAATTATGTGTGATGCTAGTAATTATGCATGAGGTGTTATCTTCGGCCAACGTAAGGATAACATTTTTAGGGTGATATACTATACTAGTAAAATTCTTGATAGTACTTAACAGAATTACACTACTACTAAAAAAGAGTTGTTAACTGTTGTGTTTGCTTTTGATAAGTTTAGACCTTACTTACTTGGTTCTAAGGTAAACTCTTCATACTGACCATGCAACTTTGAAATATTTGTTTGTTAAGAAAGAGTCCAAACCTAGATTGATGAGATGAGTTTTGCTTTTGCAGGAAATTTGACTTTTCCATCAAGGATATGAAAGGATGTTAAAATATGGTTACAAACCACTTGTCTAGGCTTGAGCTTGAGAATGAAGAACCTTGCTCATCTATTGTTGAGACCTTCTCTGATGAATGTCTGTATCAGGTAGAAGGCAAGTTGCCTTGGTTTGTTGACATTGTTAATTATCTTGCAGGTAAGGTGGTGCCTCCTGATCAAACCACTCAGCAAAGGGAGAGGTTTTTATACAAAGTAAAATCTTATCATTGGGAGGTTCCTCTTCTTTACAAGGTGTGTGCAAATGGTCTCATAAGAAAGTGTGTCCACTAGGAAGAAATTGTAAATATTTTGAAGTCTTGTCATTCTTCACCCTATGGAGGTCATTTTGGACAAACTAGACCTGCAACTAAGGTACTTCGATCAGGTTTTTATTCGCCTTCACTATTTAAAGACTGTTATACTTTTATTAAATCTTGTGATAGGTGCCAACGTACTGGCAATATCTCTAGACAACATAAGTTTTGTATGACTCCTATTTTGGAGGTGTAGCTTTTTTATGTATGGGAATTGACTTTATGGGCCTCTTTCCTGTGTCTTCTTAAGGTCATGCATATATTTTAGTTGCAGTTGATTATGTGCCTAAATGGGTAGAGACTGTAGCTACTGTAAATAATGATGCCCGCAATGTTTTGAAATTATTACATAAAAAATTTTCACAAAGTCTGGTACATCTAGGGCTATGATAAGTGATGAGAGGTCTCATTTTTGTAACAAATTATTTGATTCCATAATGTCTAAATATGGTGTGAAATATAAGATTGCCACAGCATACCATCCTCAAAATAATGGTCTTGTTGAGGTATCAAACAGGGAAATCAAACATATTCTAGAAAAGACAGTTTAAATTAATAGGAAGGATTGGGTTCTCAAGTTAGATGATGCATTTTGGGCCTACCGTACAACTTTCAAGACTCCAATTGGTACGTTATTGTATAGATTAATGTTTGGAAGGCTTGTCACTTACTGGTGGAGCTAGAAAGCAAAGCTTATTAGGCTATCAAGAAGTTAAACTTTGATCTACAGAAGGTGGGAGAGAAGGATTGTTGGAACTTGCTAAGTTGGAATAGTCCTGTGATCAAGCTTATGAGAATGCCAAGTTGTACAAAGAAAGTATTGCTAGATGGCATGACAAGAAGATGATTCACCGTACATTTTATCCTAGACAAAGAGTTTTACTTTTTAATTCATGATTACGCTTGTTTCCAGGTAAACTCAAATTAGATGGTCATGACCATTTGTGGTGGTAAAAGCTTCCCCTCATGGAATTGTGGAAGTATAAGGAGATGATGGATTGAGATTCATAGTCAATGGTCAAAGACTTAAGCATTATTGTGGTGATGAAGAGAGAAAGATAAGGAACCTGGTTTTCAAAGAGTGATGAATGCTTAATAGAAAGATTACTTGATAGAACTACCTCCTGTTTGACCACTTCTTCTTTCTTTTCATCATCAGGAAACTCAACCCAAACCTTCTTGCCCCTTCCAGCAAGGCTCTTGCAACTAGAAGACTACATGGAGTGTATCTCTTCCTTGTGCAAAACCTTTAAAGCAACAGTTAACCAACTAGGGAAGGGAGCAATAGAGACATAAGAATTTAAATTCAGAGGTGGATCAAAATTTACCCTACGTATTCTTGGCGAGCAAGTCATCTTTTCCTCAACATCCTCAGCATCTTCTTCACTTACAAACTCCACTGGCTCAAAAATAGGCATCGAGGAGTTCTTAATGCAACTAACAATGGAGGTTGCACTAACATTATTCATAGCTCTAAAAAAAGCTATTATTCCTAACTTAATTTGGGCTTGTTATTGGATTTTATGTGTTTATTTTCCTATTTTATAGGTATCGGGCAAACAAGAGATAGAATTGGCGATTTGATGAAAAACGAGGTTAATTTGAAGTAATTTAGAGATGATTTGAGCATCCGGACTTCAAAAGAGTCAAAGACCAAAATTCTCTCGCTTCAACGTTGCAGCGCTCACCTTATACGAAGCCTAACGCTCGTCTGATGCTGCAAGGCAGTAGCCTGATGTGCAGCATTGCAACGCTCCGAGTTGGCAGCAACGCCAGCGTTGCAACGTTTCCTTGACGCTCGTGGCCTTTCTTGTCGAGCGTTGCAACGCTGCAAAGATTTTTATAAATATCTCCTTCGGTTTTAGGTCAAATAAAGCTAACTTTTGGGGGATAAACTGATGGAGGCCGAAGTTAAACTTCAATCTTCTTCCTTTCCTTTCAAATTTTAGTATCTTTAGGTTAGTTTTTCTTTTTGTTTTGTGTTGTAATCGATGAATCGGACGTGTATCTCAGATTTGCCTATGAACTAAGAGGTAATTCCTATTTAATTTCTTTTGAGCAAGGGCCCTATGTTTAATTTCTTGAAGGTTTTTAATTAATTTAACTGAATTGTTATGAAGCGTTGCAACGTTTCCTTGATGCTCGTGGCCTTTCTTGTCGAGCGTTGCAACGCTGTAAAGATTTTTATAAATATCTCCTTCAGTTTTAGGTCAAATGAAGCTAACTTTTGGGGGATAAATTGATGGAGGCCGAAGTTAAACTTCAATCTTCTTCCTTTCCTTTCAAATTTTAGTATCTTTAGGTTAGTTTTTCTTTTTGTTTTGTGTTGTAATCGATGAATCGGATGTGTATCTCAGATTTGCCTATGAACTAAGAGGTAATTCCTATTTAATTTCTTTTGAGCAAGGGCCCTATGTTTAATTTCTTGAAGGTTTTTAAATAATTTAACTGAATTGTTATGAACTTTTTGGGATGACTTGATTGAATCTTAATGGAATTTTTATAAATTGATCTAACAAATTAATTTATTAAAATTCTTGTTTGCAAAATCGTCATAGTCTATGCATATATTGATTAATTTAGTTAAGCATATTAGGATCGCATGTGTAAGGTCTAGACTTTTTCTGACCAAATGCGTATATGCCCTAATATGATCTTTTTCAAATAAATCATGCTATAAGATATGGCTTTTCTGGCTTGTAGTATGTCTCAACAATTAAACCCTTTCGTAATGCAATTCAATTTTAACTTGTATGTCGCTTAGAAGGAAGCGTTGTAAATTAAATTAGGGCTAATTTGGTTTAATATCGAATTTGGCTAATTGGGCTATTAAATTTTCTAATAGTTTGAGGGGTTGACAGATTCAATGTAATTAATTGATGCTTAATGAAAGAAATTGCATAGGAAACTCTCTCTTGCTCAAGAAATTAGATAAACTCATATTCTAGATTACATTTACCTTTTTATTCTAATTTCACGTATATATCTCTTCCACACAAACCCCCCCTCCCATTTACGACTCTACTTAGAAAATTAACTTAACGAAATAAATCGCGCTTCCCTGCAGATCGTCTTGGACTTACCACTGCTACGTCTTTTTAGTGATAAGGTTATAAGAACTTATTTTTTATTTTTAATTAAAAATATGTAAATTTATATACAACAAATGACTAATAACTAAAATCTCATGAAATTCAAATGCTAAATACCAAATATTTGTGATATTTATTGCAAACTTTAGACAAAGATAAATATGATAACACATTTTAAAAGAAAAAATATTAAAAATTCACACATTAATCAGCACAAAGTAATCAAACTTTAAACAAAGATATATATATATATATATGTGTATGTGTGTGTGTGTGTGTATGTATGTATATGTATGTATGTATGTGTATATATATGTATGTATGTATGTATGTATGTATATTTTATTAATATATATAAAATTAGGGTTGGGTTGGGTCAATCAAATTTCTTTTTAGTCAACCCATGACCCAACCCAACCTAACAAAAATAGAAAAGTTTAACCCAACCCAACCCAAGAACAAAACTAACCCGACCCAACCCTTACATTTTAGGTTGGGTAGTCAGGATTGTTCGGCTTATTTGAACACCCGTACAACTTAGCACATTAATCGGATGACTAAGTTTGGTGCTTCAACCTTACACCAATGCACAGGTCGGCGTCCATCCAAGCTTCTTTTCCTCAGCCAACGCCTACACTAAACAACACCCCACTCGCTTGTCTTAGGCACATGCGTCTAAGCTTCTCGCTCAACCCTACCTCAACTAACCTCTAAAGCACGCCTCAACACCCCTCACGCCCATGCTTAAGTCCTTGGTAGCCACATTCTAACCTCTAAGTCTCTCGACGAACGCACGTCTTACTGCCGCCTAGCGTGCTCACCTAGCCATGGCTATCACCTAGCTTTATGCCTTGTCCCACGCCTACTCTAACCTCTTTAGCACCACTTGATGCCTCTTCAACGTCACTCGCCCATGTCATTGCCAAAACCTTGGACAACGTCCTCTCTTCTTAGCCAACACCTATTCTCATGCCTTGGCGCCCCAGAGGCACTCACGATGGCACTTGGTGGCTCACATGTCATCCACCTTAGGCCACAATAACCTCCATTGAGGATATCACCTACTTCTCCTCAACCATACCATGTCCACGCTTTGGTAGCAATCTAGTCTTACCTATAGGCCTTCACTCCACGCCTCTTTGCTACATTTAGCCAATTTTCCTTCTAAGGGTCAATACCTCCTATGGCGTCTGAGAGCCTTAAGTCTCATCCTTAAACTTTTCCTTGATTCTTGTCCTAGCTCCATGTCTAGTTACATTAATCCCTCCACTTTTCACTAAGTGTTGGTTGTTCCTTTTCTACTCGAGAGTCCTTTTCCTAACACTTATGAGAGTATATATTTGAGATCAAGTTACATATGGTCATAAATTGAAATATTAATCTCTTCAATTAACGGTGCTACAAAGAAAGATTATATATTTCGTAGTCCAGTCTTATACAAACTCATTGTATAGGATACCCCCACTCATATATCTCCATATAAATGATTTGAATCAAGTCGTTTGTAACACTTACAACATTTGTAACCCTTACAAAGTGGGTCATATCTATAGTGTTATCAGGATAAGGCACCCAACTTTATCCATATCTTGTAGACCTTTTAAGTTATTACTCGAAATCCACTTGTATGTCAACCACATATTATTCAAGTTACATTAAATAATCTTATATCTTAGTTTATTGGATTTGAGTTATGAAAATAATAAATAACACTTTACTTATTAGAAAATAAAATTTTATTAATTAAATAATTTATTTGTATTCTAAGACTACGAGATATAGGACATAAATCCCAACAAGTGGATCATTCTAAAGTTAAGTTAATAAAGTCTAAGGAAGAGTTTCCTAAGACACCTCAAATGTTGATAACAAATAATTAATTATCTTCTTTAAAGAGGATACAATTAATAAGTGCATGAGACTTAATATAACGCCTCAAGCCCAAGATTCGGATCAGGATTTGGAATCCAGATTTGGCACCTTATTTGTCCCGGGATCCCTCTGCATCCCCTTGCATCCCCTATAACCTGACATGTTATTCTCTTGTGCTTCCAAGATTGAAGACTATCCCTACAAACCAATATTGGTTCTTTCAGCATGCTTTGTCTTCACTCACATACATCCTAGAAAAATTTCCAAGAGGTCACCCAATATAGGATTGCTCCAAGCTAAGCACGCTCATTCTCACCTTTAGGGTAAGTAGATGAGTTGTTCCCTTAAGTGTTGATTCCGGGTCTTGAACAAATAGTATCCACATTCTCATTGGCTCGAGAGGGACTTGGTTTATGGTAGTACCATAAACAGATTATTCATTAGTGGGATCAATAGTACTTAAGAAGTAAGAGGTAATTTCAGGGGTAAATGGTAATTTGATCTAGCTGTAATTACGAACAACTCGTGAAGGATCGACTTACTTTATCGTTAAATCCATGGACGCAAAATATTTTACACGGGGAAGAGTGCAACTATGGGTCTTCAGTAGAGTGACCATAGTTAATGAACATTGATTAACATAATTAAAGAGTTTAATTAGTTAATCTCATATCGTTGTATGCTTTTAATCTGTAGGTTTATTAGGTCTCTCTGCTAGCTTAAAACAGGTAAACAATGACCAATAATTTTGAAAGAATTTGAATTGTTCAAAGTATTAAAGGGAATAACACTAATTATATGTGATACAATTAATATTAAGTACATTATAATATAAAGTTAATTTTGAGTAAGATTCAAAATTAAACTTTATAATGTAGGGAGATTTATATATATTTGAATACAATTGAAATATTAAAATAATATGAATTAAATTCATATTAAAACTATAAGTTAAAATTTATTATGAATGAGATCATATTAAAACTAGAGGCTATGAGAGAGATATGTATTTAAATATGATTTAAATGTACATTTAATTAAATACGAGATATTTAATTAAAATATTGATTAATTAATTATTTTATTTAATTGAATGGATTTTATTTCATTTTAATTTAAATTAAATAATAGGAAATGGGAGTTATATTTTAATCTCCCTTCACATTTTAAATTGAGGGAGGGAGGGGGTGTTTTTTTCTTAGAGATTTAGTTATTGTAGAAAAAAAAACATCCTCTCATCTCCTCCCATCTTCTCCCATCTCCTTCATCCCATCTCCTTTTCTCTCTCAATATATATATATATATATATTAACAAAGAAATGAGTTCTCTGTAAAAAGATCTTCAAAATTCAATTTCCTTTTATCATTTTCAAAAGGCGGTTCCTAGAAATCGGTCCTTACCAATAGAATAATAGGGAAGACCCTATGGTGACGTCCCTATGGTGCGTCACAATATTGTTCTTGGATGATTGGTTCATTAAGGAAAAAGAAGATGCAAAATTTTTTGGAAGAAAAGTTTCTTCAAATATGAGTTCTTTCTTCTTCTTTGTAATATTAATTTTTATTTCATGTTTAACATTTACTGTGTTGTGAATTCATGCTGAGCTTTCTATTCTATGTTGAAAATTCTAAAATAAAATTGAAAGCAAAGAGATCATTCACTTCCGCTGCAAGATTCGATCCCTTCATATTAAAATCGTGAGTGGCTAATTTTTTTGTTAGTTTTAAGATGTTGATGTAATTCATGGATTTTGAATGATTTAACTTGTGTTCTTTAGATTCAATTAATTTGAACTACATTCTAACATATATGTGTGCTTATTTTGTTGAATGCTTGATTATCATTTGATTGCCTTATGTTTATTTTCTTGCTCGAGAAAGAGGAATTTAAGTTAGAATTCACATGCTAGGTTATTGTTCAATTATGCATGAGAACGATAGAAGAGCAATAAAAGTGGATATGAAGAGTTTGGCCAATTAACTACAAAGAGATTTGGGTAAAATCATCATGTGTGAGAAATGGTTGAATTTGATAGAGAATACCTGAACATTAGACTTCCAAACTTATGTTATTGATCTAATCAATCTAAGGGTCAATTTGTTCCACCAATCTATTAAATGAAGTAAATATTATAGGATACTTTTAGCTGAAACTTTTCCAGTTGACTATTTACTTGCTTTATTTTTAGTTTAAAAACCATCATTTGCAAATCTCTAAATAAAATTGAAAGAATTTTGTGATAGGTAAATAAATTAAATACCTGATTTCTAAATGATGATACTCAATCACTAATCATTTTACTATATTATAATTTGATGCATACATTTATGCATATCAATAATATTTTAAAAAAAAGAGTATTAAAAAGATAGGATTTCAAACGACTGAAAACAGTATTTAGGTAACGTTACATATGGGTCCTCAATACAAAAGTTATGAGAACTAATGCTTGAAAAAGAGGTAAAAATTAAAAAAAAGAATAATAATAAAGTTAGGTTAGAAATAACTATTCCCTTGAGAAGTTATATATAATGATAAGTGGTAAGATTTGCTTCATCATAAAAAAGAAAGTGGTATGATTTAATCCTCCAATATTGTGTGGTTGGTGTATGCTTTTTTCAAGTAAAGGCTTGAAGTCTTGAGATCCAAAAAAAGCAAAGGCAACCCCCAGTGGCCCATCCCATCCCTTAACCATTCAGATTCAGCACACCCTTCGCCGCTCCCTGCCGCAACTTTTCCATCATTCCCATAACCTTCTCTCTCTCTGCGGAATCTTAATTCTTTGTGGCGCCATTAATGCACCATTCCTATTCCCCAGAGCAGTTTCTCAACAACGAGATAACGTACCTATGAACAGGGTGGCCTGAGAGCTTGTGAAACAATCAGGATCTCATTGGTTTCTTCGAATTTCTCTGACACAACTTCTTACACTGCCCATTCCTTCCATTTTCGTTTCTTTTACTTCCCTTTTAGGCCTAGTTTTCTGCTTCTGTGGTGATTCCATTATCTGGGTGCATTGTCTTTTCGATGCTCATTTGATTTGTAGCTTCGTTTTTCACAAATTTTGCAATATTCATTGAGACCCAAGTGGAGTTCATTTAATTTGTTCATTTGATGAGTTGGGTTTCCCGTTCGTGTGACAAATCTTTCCTTCTACCCGTGATCTGACCTGGGTGTGGACGGTTTTTGGAGTTGGGTTTCTTCAATTGAACTTCTTGTTGTTTGTTAATTGCTCTTTCCCCCTCTCTTTGGGATTTGGGATTTGGTGAAATCTGTCAATGGACGTTTCAGGTGAAGAGCTTTCGGATTTGGAGGTTGAGAATGGAGTAAAACATTGCGGGTTTGAGGATGAACCTGAAACTATTGCTATAATGGATGCTGTGAAAGTTTTGTTGCAGGGTTTGGGGGAAGATATTAACAGAGAGGGCATCAAAAAGACCCCTCTCCGTGTGGCCAAGGCTCTTAGAGAAGGAACAAGAGGTGAGAGTTGCTTTATTTCATTGTCTTTATTTTAGTCGAGTAAGCCTCAGAGAGGCACTAGTTTATAAAGACTTGCCACTATTGATTGTGCATGTGTGGTTAGGTGAGTTTTGTCTGTTATTTCTTAATTTGTATCATCGTGCTCACTTTCTTAGCTGTGTTTTTAAGAGATTTTGTACCATCTGTTTGCTGTTTTTTGTACGTCGCTCATGATATGGCAAGTAAATTCTTTGAAATAATTTAAGGTATAGTGATTGTTTGGACGTCTTTCAAAATATTTAATGGAAGTATATATGCTAACTGTTCTCTTGGTTTTATTAGTTCTTAATAATTGTTTTTAGATAGAGAAACTATTGTTCACAGCTAACTACAAAACTGCCTTTAAGTTTCTAAAAACTTGAGATAGATGAAAATTCTTATATCATGCTTGCGAGGAATTTTAGTGTAACGAAAGTATGTCACAGGTAGAGTTTCTTCTAATTTATGGCTTCTATGTTCGTTTTTCAATAAATTTTTCAGACCCCACAACCCCTCATTTACTTATGTTATTTATTGCTGTGCAAGCCTCCATCCCCCACCTTTCCAACCTTCCCCGCCTTCCCCACCTTCCCCATCTTCCAGTTTTTTAAAACATTAAGAAAAGGATTTTTCTTGTTGAAATGTTTCTGGAAGAGAGTCCCTTGGTTTGGTATTGTCTATGTTTTTACACTGAAAAACAGAACATGAATCCTTTTACCACCTCTTATTGCCATAAGGCAGGAATCAAGTTTCTAGTCATCTTACTCTTTTTTTGTTGTTTCTTCTAATGTTAAAAGAACTATCTAGCACTTGCTAATTGTTATAGTCTATAGGAGGCAGCAGACTACTTCACCCTTTTGTTAGTACCGACCACTTACACTTACTATTACCATCATCAGTTTGTCCTTTATAAGGAACTCAAGAATACTGTCTTACAACCTATAAAACAGATTATGTTCAAGTAAGGTCATAACTCACTTTGTTCTTTAGTGTTGTCTAATTCTCAACTGGTCCTCACTGATGACTGATCTCGTCCTACTTTTTGGTTGCTGGTGCTTGATGAAATTTAGTTATGGATTTGTTGTTGCTCAATCATCCGTGGTTATAGAAAAGGGAAAGAGAGGGATGACCAGTGAGGGGAGGAGAATAATTTATTTTCAGTTTTCTAATTTTTAAAATGACGTTTCTTTACCAACTTTTCTTCTTCAAATTACATTTGAAGTCTAAGCCAAATATGTAGAATAGAAGCACAAAATGTTTTTAATAAATTAATTCTACAAACTTGAAATTTTATAATTTGGATGATGATATTGACTAGGTCTTTCGTAATTGTACATAGATGGACATGAGAACTGCAGGGCTCTTCACAATGCATAGCTTATTTCAGAATTTGTTCTGAGATTATGAATATATTGTGTTTTGAGAATTAGGAGCATTGTATCCTTATTTGGGCTCTCTTTTGCTGCGTTAAATCTGTTCATGCGGTGTATGACTTGAAATATAACGCCTGGATGTTTTCATAAATCGAGTTTTGGTTCTAAAGGACTTGTGAACTTGGATAATACTAGTCAACAATTTTAAAAAATAAAACAGAAGCAAACAGAAGGAAAAGAAGGTAAGATGAAGAAATTGTCTGGAAAAATAGGAAATTAAAAACACTGATAAAGTTTCAATAGAAATAATTGTGCTGGTGAAAATGAACATTGTCATCTCTTCAATCATGTACTCTATTTTATTTCAGGCTATGGACAAACAGCGAATGACATCATTCAAAGTGCTTTATTTCCTGAAGATGGACTGCATAATGGTGTTGGTCAGGCTGGAGGTGCAGGTGGGATTGTAATTGTCCGAGATATCGACTTCTTCTCATATTGTGAGTCATGTCTGCTTCCATTTCAAGTGAAATGTCATGTGGGCTATGTTCCATCTGGTCAACGAGTTGTAGGGCTGAGCAAGCTCTCTCGAGTGGCAGATGTTTTTGCAAAACGACTTCAAAAGCCTCAGCGTCTGGCCGATCAGATTTGTTCAGCTCTGCAACATGGTATCAAGCCAGGAGGTGTTGCTGTTGTACTTCATTGTTTGCACACTCATTTCCCCAGCTTGGAGTCATTCTTTCTCGACTCGAAATCCCCGGGATGGTTCAAAGTGCAGGTTCAATCTGGTTCAGGAGCTTTTGAGAGCCAAGATGCTGATGTCTGGGTGGACTTCTTCAGTCTTCTAAAATTTAGAGGCACATATATGAGGAAAGCTGGTGCACCAGATTCAGATGCTCAACATTGGTGCCCATCACATTTTCCTTCAGCTTCGAAATTCTCAACCAAACCCGAATCATTAAATCTAAGAATGACCGCTGCAGTGACATCAATTTTGAGGTCGTTAGGTGAAGACCCATCAAGGAAAGAGCTTCTTGGAACACCTGATCACTTTGTGAACTGGCTAATGAACTTCCAAAACTGTAATGTGGAAATGAAGATGGATATGAAGAAGCTCAATGGATTTGCTAATGGCAGAACTCATTTTGATCACAATGAGAACGGTAGCCTCCCCGAGAAACAAATTCAATCAGAGACGAATTTCTTGTTCTGGTCTCAATGTGAGCACCATTTACTCCCCTTCTATGGCGTCGTGCATATAGGATTTTTAAGAGATGATGGACTCACTCCCCTTGAGAAATCACTTATAAACTCAGTAATACATTTTTATGGTTTCAAGCTTCAAGTTCAGGAGAGAATGACCAGGCAGATAGCAGAGACGGTTTCTTCATTATTAGGAACAGACGTGGTAGTCGTTGCGGAAGGAAGTCATACCTGTATGATCTCAAGAGGAATCGAGAAGTTCGGTAGCACAACAGCTACAATTGCTGCGCTTGGTCGGTTTTCATCAGATGCAGCTGCAAGATCCATGTTCTTGCAGAGCATTCCACAAACTACCATTGGAGAACTGTAAGGTCAAGCTTATGAATTATCCCTTTGCATTTTACCGGAGGTTCTTACTCGGTGTCGTTGCACCAATATTGTCTGCTTCCTCCTGAGACCTTTTCACAATAAACTCTTGGGTCGTGCCAAAGCGTTGGAACGTCATAGATAAGTTTTGCTCAATTTGATTAGTAGCTACATACACAACTGGCTGGCAGGTATATTTTGTGGGTCATTATCCCATTTATAGTTTATTTAGCTGTTTTAGTACAAAGGGATCCAAAAGGGGTAGCCGTTTATACTTTATTTGTTGGTTAGGAGCCCAGGAGTTATAGCTTTTCAACAGTTTTCATGGCCAAATTTGGTGCAATTTTATTACTAGGATGTATATCAATGAAACACTGAAACCTATATTTGTATTGGAGTCCACAATATATTTCTATCGTTCCTCACTTTTGGGGTCAAATCTTGCTTGCTGTGGTAAATGCATTTGTTTTTTCTGTACCTTCCAAAGTTTCTATGATTATGTTAAAAGTGGTCCTGAAAAATCCCAAAATCGCCTAAAATATGGTTAATTTTAAATGTTGCACTGCTTCAAACTTCTCTTTCAAAATCTGCTGTTAAGCCTTCTTGTCTAAGTTATCACTTTTTTATAAGGTTTTCAATTATATTGTGAATTTTAAAATTCATTTTTGTAAGTTTATTAACATGATTATTTGGATATTGACATAGAATGTAAATTGAATTGACAATGCTCGAGATGTGGAGATACAAAAAATTTGCATGGAATGGCAAAGCAATAATGTAATATCTTTATTGTCAAAAAAAATTTAATGTATAATCCTCTCTTACAAAAATTAATATGGGTATATTTAAAAATGATTTTGAAATAGTTGAAACACTTCGATTAATTATTCAAAATCAATTGAATCATGATTATCGCATGATCAAAATTGAATTTGAAATCATTAGGACCATATTTGATAGTGATTCTAAACAGCAAAAACGATAGATATAAGTTGAGATGATAGCAATTGCCATAATATCTATGTTCTAGGTCATGATTCGAATCTAATGCCTTTAATATTCTCCTGCAACTTCACAACATTATTATTATTTGCCTTGAACTACATAACCAAAGAAGCTGCATTTTATTGGTATAGATAATAATTATTAATTCTTTTACCTTAATCGTACGTTCATATCTACTAGATTCTCCTCATTCAGTATGGTCTTTGTTCATTTCTTAGTTCATTCACTTGTCCCTTCTCTACCTTAGCGTTACACTCCCAAACATAGCTTGACATGTCTTCAGCACCAAAATTGAGTTGGAATTATTGACAAATATTTTGTAGTAATTTGAAGTATAACAAAAATGATTTTAATCCTCCCAAACAAAGCGGGCGTCAATGAGAGTGAGTGGACCTAAAAATTTTGCTTCGGATGTGTTTTGTGGTACTGCAAAAATTCTAACTCATATATGAGGAGAGAGTGAATTGTCTAATAGCATCCACAGAATCATCACAATATGGACAGAAATGTCTAATTGAAACGGTTAGTATTTCAGCATTGTCCCACACTGTACAATCTGTAAACAATATCATTTACCCACCGATTGTTTAGTAGTCGGTGCCACGTTATTTCAGCAAACTCTGTACACACTAACAAAAGAAGATTCTGAAGTCCAAGACACTGTCCCTTCTTTACTCCTCGAGCCACAAATGCCGAATCTCATGCCAAACTATCTCCAATACGTTCTTCGGCTCCTGTTGCTCGGGACGACGATGAACAACGTACACCTGATACATATAAGCTGAGATGATAGCAATCGCCATAATGGCTAGAAAGTTGATATTTGCTGCTGATATGGAGAACATATGATCCTGCAAGTTAAAAATCGATTTTGATTAGTGGTCCCTTGGTGAAGTTGTAACACTCTTAGGTTTGAAAAAAAATCAGAATACTCTATTCATTCACCAAAGATATGAATATATACAAGTGTACAAAGCATAGAAAAGAAAAATATCACAAAATATTTACAAGAATGAAAAACCCTAACTATAGAATTATAACACCCCTTCAAGTTGGAACATATATCTTAATCTTGCCCAACTTGTTACATAGATAATCTATACATTTTCCATCCAATGCTTTCCTGAAAATATCTCCTAATTGTTCTCCAGTCTTCATATATCCTATAGATACCAACCCTTGTTGAATTTTCTCACGTACAAAATGGCAATCAACTTCAATATGTTTAGTCTTTTCATGAAGTACTAGATTAGATGCAATATGAAGTGCTGCTTGATTATCACACCACAACTTTGTCGGGATGGTGATTTCAAATCCCAACTCAACAAGAAGTTCATATATTCAAATCAATTCACACACAAATTGTGTCATTGCTCTAAGTTATGATTCCGCACTTGAAGTGACACCACATTTTGTTTCTTACTCTTCCAAGAAATCAAATTGCCACCAACAAAAACACAATACCCTGAAGTTGATCTTCTGTCTTCTTTAGATCCTGCCCAATCGGCATCTGAGAAACATTCAATATTAGTATGACCATAAACCTTATATAATAAACCACGCCTGGGAGCAGCCTTCAGATAACAAAGAATCTGTTCCAATGCAGCCTAATGATCAACTGTAGGGCATGACATGTACCAACTCACAATACTTACTGAATAGGTTACGTCGAGTCGAGTCACTATAAGGTAATTAAGTTTTTCCACTAACCTCCTATATCTTTCAGGATCTTTTAGCAATTCTCCATCTTTTGTGAGTTGTAAGTTGGGCATCATTGGGGTACTACATGGCTTAGCCCCTAGCTTTCCTGTTTCAGTCAACAAGTCAAGTACATATTTTCTCTGTGATAATAGAATTCCTTTCTTGCTTCTTATTACCTCAATTCCAAAGAAGTATTTCAACATACCCAAATCTTTTGTATGGAATTGACTGTGAAGAAAGGTCTTTAGAGACTGGATACCTAAAGCATCATCACCAGTAATCACAATATCATCCACATATATGACTAACAAGATGACACCACCCTCAGATCTCTTAAAAAAAATCAAATGATCTGACGTGCTCTTCCACATTCCAAAGCTTTTAATCACATGACTAAATTTTCCAAACCAAGCTCGTGGGCTCTGCTTTAATCCATACAAGGATTTACGAAGGTGACACACCGTTCCATTCTCCCCCTGAGCAACAAACCCTGATGGTTGCTCCATATACACCTCTTCTTGAAGATCACCACAAAGAAATGCATTTTTAATATCAAGTTGATGTAAAGGCCAATGATTGATTGAAGCTAATGAAATAAACCAACCTCACAGACGCTATTTTTGCTACAGGAGAAAAAGTATCAACATGGTCAACGCCATAAGTTTGTGCGTAGCCTTTTGCTACAAGGCGCGCTTTTAACCGAGCAACAGAACCATCAGGATTGACTTTAACTGCAAACACCCATTTACAACCGATAGCCTTCTTTCCTACAGGGAGAGAAACTAAATCCCAAGTACAATTATCATCTAAGGCAGTCATCTTCTCCACCATTGTAGCACACCAACCAGGATGAGACAAAGCCTCATGAACAATTTTAGAATGGATACAGACTCTAAGGATGCAATGAACATGTGAAAGGCGACGAATGGTTATATGAAACAAAAGAGGAAATAGGATGAGCACATGTACGTTTACCTTTATAAGGAGCAATAGGAAGATCATCACTCGTTTCTGGATCCAATGACGAAGAATACTCTGGTACAGGGCATGGAACTGAAGGAGGTTGTCGTCGAGTATAGACTTTAACGATGGGTGAAAGAGTAAAGGTAGCCACAAGTAGAGATGAATCCGGAAGAGGATCGGAAGGAAAAATAACTGTGCAGACAAGGAAATCATCCTCTGATTCCTTATGCTCCCCCTGACTTTTATTCGATGAGAAAGACGGTGATGAAAAAAATGGGGTATGTTCAAAAAACATGATATTAGGAGAGACAAAGTATTTATTTAGACTAGGACAATAACACCGATACCCCTTTTGGACATGGGACTAGGACGATAACACCGATACCCCTTTTGGACATGGGAATAACCAAGGAAAATATATTTTAAGGACTTTGGATCCAGCTTGGTATGCTGAGGCCGAACATCTCGAACAAAGCAGGTACAACCAAATATTTTGGGCGGAATGGGAAACAAATGTTGCTTGGGGCATAAAGTACGAAAAGGTATCTCACCCTTAAGAATGGAAGGTGGCATGCGATTTATTAAGAAACAAGTTGTGGAAACAGCATCAGCCCAAAAGGATTTTGGAACACGCATCTGAAACATCAAAGCTCTGGCTGTCTCAAGGAGATGACGATTCTTTCATTCTACAACCTCATTTTGAGATGGAGTATCGACACAAGAAGATTGACAAGAATTCCATGGGCATCTAAACAAGACTTGAGTGTATGAGAGAAATATTTCTTAGCATTATCACTCCGTAGGATTTTAAAAGCACCACTAAACTGAGTTTGAATTTCAACATGGAAGTTACGAAAATGAGAAAGTAACTTAGAACGACTTTTCATTAAATATAACCATGTAACACGAGAATAGTCATCGACAAATGTAACAAAATACCTAAACCCTCCTTTGGACTCAACAGGACATGGACCCCAAACATCATAATGGACTAATTCAAAAAGAGCACTAGCTCGTTTATTGACTCGAGGATACAAACTCAAACGATAAAATTTAGCAAACTGACATGACTCACAATCTCAAGAAGACAAATGTTGAAGTGGTGGACGAAGACTCTTCAACACAGAGATAGACGGATGACTAAAACGACAATGCTCTTCAAAGGGAGACGACACATTTGAGCATGTGATGGTCGTAGGTGTTTGTGGTTCAAAGATGTAAAGACCTCCAAATTCACGCCCTTTACCAATAGTCTATTTCATCGTAAGATCCTGAAATAAGAAATAACTAGGAAAAAAGGCGACATAACAATGAAGATCACAAGTGAGTTTACTGACTGAAATCAAATTAAACGAAAAATGTGGTAAATTTAAAACTGATGGCAAAGAAATTGATTTAGTAAGATGGACGGTTCCTGATCCTAAAATAGGAGTGGAGGTTCCATCAGCTATAGTAACATTAGGTGAAGAGGTAGATGTACAAAGGTTAGAGAATAAACTGGGGTTACCTGTCATATGGTCTGTAGCGCTAGAGTCAATGACCCATTTTGACGTGGAGGAAATAAGGGATTTAGAAATGTTACCTATCTCTACGATGTCGTAATGGAAGTAGAAGATGATGCCCTCAATGACTCTTGATACTGCTGAAATTTAGCAAACTCCTCTGTAGAAATCGTAATTGACTTGTCAAGATTATCAGGAGTAGAGGCGACATGTGCAGAGGGTGGTGGCATCCTCTGACCCTTATTCAGCAATCTTCTGCATTCACGCTTCGTATGGCCACGTTTATGACAATAATAGCAAATAACACCTCCTGGATTTGATCTTTGGCTATTGGGATGACCTTTGGAGCTATTTGATTCAACCCCTTATTACCTCTATAATCATTTGTGTGCCCAATCAAAGCACTACTAGAATCAGATGACGTAACTACCTGTGTCTTTTCAGTACGAAGTATTTGAGTGTAAGCTTCTTCCAACGATGAAATATTTGAGCTTGAAAATACTCGATCTTTTCATATTTAGGTGCAAGACCTACTAAAAAGCTCATGATAAACAACTTTTCACGTTGAGCCATTAGAACTTTTGGATTCGTGCTGATTGGCATCAAGGCATTGAATTCTGCACATGTATTTTTAACCTCCATAAAGTAGCTTGTAAGAGATTTTTCTCCTTGATCAGGTTGATATAAAGTCTTACAAACATCAAACACTCTATTAATGTTCTCTTTCTCTGAATAAAGGAAATCCAAATATTCCATTAGTTCCTTGACTGATTCCCAGTGATTTACTAGTTCAACAATTTCTCGGTCAATAGAATTCTTGATTTGTAGAAGCATTCTTGAATCGTCCCACCACCAAATCTTCTTATTAGCATCAATCGGTGGCTCTTCTGTGATGTGATCATCCATCTCCATGCTCCTAATAAAGTGGTGAACATTTGATCTCTATGAATAGTAGTTGGATCCATTCAACTTGTGTTCAGTTACTTTTGACACCATAGAAACAATCTCAGTCATGACTATTAGTTTCTTATCAGCCATTACCTCAAAAACTAGGCACCGGACAGTAGAGAATCAAACCCTAATTTAGCGAAGAGATGTCTTTACAAGCAGTGAGTATATCTATATATTCCAAACAAACACACCACCAAGAAGAGTCAACAAAACTGAGGAAACCCATAGAAGACGAACCAAAATCAATGGCGCACGCGCCTACACGTGCCGGCGTGTGGACGGACGGAAAAGAGGAACAAGTGGCGCGTGAGCCTCTACACTAGTCAGATGGTATCCGAACTTTGGGATTTTGTAAATCGGCGGCTGGGCTCCTCAACGGACTGGGCGGTGTCGAAAAAATAGCCTTTTTTCCCGTAACGTTGGCTAACGACGGCGAACAAACCAAAGACGACAACTGTGAGCAAAAGTGTAAACTCACCTCTCCACAAAACCCTAAACATATCACAAACGAATTCTAAATTCTCAAACCCCAAGGTTCACAAAACCCTAAGTTTGTTTAGAGAGCTCTGATACCATGTAAAACTCTTAGGTTTGAGAAAGAATCAGAATACTCTATTCATTCACCAAAGATATGAATATATACAAGTGTACAAAGTATAGAAAAGGAAAATATCACAAAATATTTACAAGAATGGAAAACCCTAACTATAGAATTATAACAAAAATATTGAATTGTTTGATACACATGGATATCTTGATATTTAAAATGTAGTTGGCTGATTTTTATTACAAATAAAACTTAGAGCAACAAGTCCTGCATGTCCAAGACATTGTCAAGATCAAGAACATTGTTACGTGATGGGCAGCAAATTTTACATAACATTTTTTCCTTATCTGTTAGGGAGATTCTACGGATTTTATGACCGGTTGTTTATTTTCTTACAGAGATATTTTATTCTTTCCTTGAATATCTTCTCAAAGCTAGCCACCATATTATATGATAGTGTTTTCATTTTTAAGGTTAGCCTCCTTATTAAAAAAAGGTGGACATTGACTATTTTGAGCTTAGGATTTGTCTAATAAGCCTTAGCCTTCATGTATTGTTGTTAAAATCTTTGTATCTCTTTGTTGAGATCTAGTTTTCGACAGCCATTTGTTAGGCCCCCAATCGTGAATATGTGTGTTAGACAAAAGAAGTGGTTTGATGACAGTGGGCCTAGCAACTAATTAGGTCATTTGTGTTTAGTTGATGTTTTGGGGTTGTATATTTTGTATTGGTTAGGTTTGTTGGGTCTTTATATATATTTTGTGGGGTTGTGCCCTTGGTATATATGTTGTGCTATTGTATGTCCCTGATATTAAATAGTGGCTTAAGAGAGGTCTGACACTCTCGAATTCAGTCGGTTGGTGTGTATCTTTTTAGTTAAATATGTATAATATCACATGGGGTCCTAGTGTCCTTACAAGTGGTATCATAGCACTTTTACATCCTAGGAAGGTGGTCGAAGATGATGCAAAAACAAATAGAGGATTGGTTAACAACAACGTAAGTGGAGATAAGACAAATAAGGAAAGAACTATAGAAACTTCCAGCGATGGAAAAAGGGATGAAAACAGTTTCGCAAGAAATGAAGTCTAGAAAACTCTGAAGCTCTTTGGAGCTGTTAGGGAAAACGGAAAAAGGGAAAAGAAACATGGAGCTAATGGAAGTAGCCGTTGGAAAAAGGAAGTTTCGTGTGCGGGGCAGTAGCAACTTCCAAACAGACGGGTTGGTGGAGAAAGGGGAGCCTTTTCGGAACAAGTTCGCGAATGGGGATGGTGATAGAATCAAGTTTAAGAAGGTGGAAATGTCGGTGTTCAATGGCGAAGACCCGGACAGGTGGTTTCTCAGAGCGGAAAGATATTTTCAACTCCACCGTTCATCCGAAACAGAAAAGCTTACCGTAGCAGTGGTAAGTTTTGAAGGCCAAGCACTGCAGTGGTACCATTGGGCAAAAAATCGTAGAAAGTTCAAAACTTGGGAAGATTCGAGGAAAAGAATGTTTTATCGTTTCCGGCCGGGTAGAGACGGTAACGTGTGTGCAAGATTTTTAAGAATAAAGTAGCTAGGAACGGTGGCCGAGTATAGACAGAAATTCAAGGAGCTTTCGACATCGTTGCCTCATCTCGCCGACGAAGTCTTGGAGTGAACGTTTGTAAATGGGTTGAACCTGATGGTTAGGGCTGAGATGGCTTATTTTTGTCCGATTGGGCTAGAGCAAATGATGAGTGTAACCCAACTCGTAGAGGACAACAGTTTGACAGAGACTAAATAGGCCCAAGTGGGAGGCCCAGCAGGAGATTTGAAAGTTGAATCGAGAAGTGAGCCCAAAATTGATGTGAAACCGATGGGAAAAAGTACCAATGGCCTGTTGACGCGTATGATTACAATCCCTGAAAGATTGCCGTCAAATTGAAAAGAAAACCCATACAGACGTTAGACCGACTTGGAAATGCAAGCAAAGAGGGATAAAGCCTTTGCTACCATTGTGACGAAAAATATAGTCCAGGTCACCGTTACAAGAACAAGGAGCTCCATTTGTTAGTCTTCTCAAACGAAATGGCTGAAAGCATGATAATCGGAAACAATGAGATGCTTGAGTTATCGGCGGAAAAAGGTGAAGTCATGCCTTTCGCAGAGTGATCACTGAACTCGGTGATGGGGTTACCACGTCGGGGACCATGAAATTTAAGGGTTTCATAGTTGAGTAGGACATATTGATCATGATAGACTGTGGAGCCACTCACGACTTCATCTCCCAAAAGTTGGTAGAGCGGTTGTAATTACCTTTAACGGAAACCACGAGTTACGTCGTGGTCATGGGTTCCAGAGAAGCCGTGTGAAGGAAAAGGAGATCTGTAAATTGGTGGTAGTGAGTCTATCGAAGATGGTGATTCAGGAGGACTTCCTCCGGATTGAGTTGGGTAATTTGGATTTGGTGCTTGAAATGCAGTGGCTGATGAAACAAGGAGCCATGACAGTTGACTGAAAAGCTCTTAGCATGTCGTTCACTATAGGTTCATCGAAGGTCGTGTTCCAGGGAGACCCGTGTTAGCTCGCATGGAAATATCTCTAGAGATGTTGTCGAAGACGTGGGAAGGAGGACCAAGGGTTCTTAGTTGAGTTCAAAAAGCTTGAGATCCAGAGCTCAGAATTTATAACAGACACGAGGTACCCTCATCTCGGCCAGCTGTAGACGGAATACGAGGACGTGTTTACATGCCAGAAGGATTACCCCAGCGTGGGCAGTCGATCATCGGATAACCCTCAAAGAAGGCCATGAACCAGTAAATGTGAGACTGTTTAAATACCCTTACACCCAGAAGGAAGAGATTGAATGACTCGTGGATGAAATGTTACAGGCAGGAATAATCTGATCAAGTGTGAGCCCCTATGCCAATTCGATCATTTTGGTAAAGAAGGACGGGAGCAAGAGGTTTTGTGTGGATTACCTTGCTTTGAACAAAGCTACCGTTCTCGACAAGTTTTTGATACCGATGATCGAAGAATTACTAGACGAGTTGCAAGGCGCGAAATTTTTCTCTAAACTCGATTTGAAATCCACTTACCACCAAATATGGGTCTACGAGGAAGATGTTTCCAAAACGACTTTTCAAACCCATAAGGGTCACTATGAGTTCTTGGTGATGCCATTTGGCCTCAGAAATGCCCTCGCCACGTTTCAGTCAATCGTGATTCCGTGAACCAAGTTTTTGTCCTCTACTTCAAAAATATTTGCTTGTGTGTGTGTGTTTTTAATGATATTCTAGTTTATATTCCTGATTTGCACACACATTTGGCTCATTTGATCGTGGTGTTCAACATCCTATGGAAGCATACTATGCCAACTATAAAAAAATGCCAGTTTCGTTGAGAAAGGATTCAGTATTTGGGCCATTGGGTCTCGGTTAATGGATGAAGGCAAATGGTGAGAAGATAAGAGCAGTGATGGAATGGCCCATTCTGACCACTATGAAAGAACTTCGGGGAGTTTTGGGGTTGATGGGATACTAACATCGGTTTGTCGAAGATTATGGGAAGATTTTCGCTCCACCGCATCCTCTAATAAAGAAGAATGCTTTTGGGTGTAACTCGGATGCTTCAATTGCTTTCGAATGATTGAAAAATGCTATGATGACACTACCAGTGCTCGCTCTACTGGATTTCTCGATTCCTTTTGTTATTAAGACAGACGCTTTGGGTATCAAGGTGGGGACCATCCTCTTGCAAAATCAACAACCCATTGCTTTTTTTAGTTAGGTGTTGTTCAAGCGAGCTCGAGCCAAATCCACAAACAGGAATTGATGGCGATGGTGCTGGGCATTTGGAAGTGGTGACATTATTTGCTAGGACACCATTTTTCGATACATACCAACCTACAGGCTTCGAAACATTTTCTAGAGCAGTGAGAGGTGCCTACAGGACACCGAAGGTGGATCTCACTAAACTCCTTGGCTAGATTTCGATATTCAATGCATGTCAAGCCTGCAAAACAAAGTTGTGATGCTCTCTCGCGTGTGCCACCAGTGGTTCACCTAAATGCTATTTCGGTCCCCTCTCCCATCGATGTTTCGATTGTCCAACAAGAGGTACTTGAATACCAAGTTAAACGGTTTGGTTCGACGACTCATAGGGGATGCCGACAATGTGCCTCGTTATTCCTTGCAACAAGGTAATCTATTTTATAAAAATCATTTGGTGTTATCCAAATCCTCTTCTCTGCTCCCCACTAGAATGCACATGTTTCATGGTTCGGCCCTCGAGGGTCATTCCAAATTTTTCCACACGTATAAGCGGGCGACCAGGGAACAATTTTGCGAAGGTATGAAATCGGATATCTGGAAGTATGTGGCAGAATGCACCATTTATCAATGAAATAAAACTCAGGCTTTACCTCTGTCGGGTCTCCTACAATCGTTACCTATTCCCGAGCGTGTTTGGGAAGATATTTCGATAGATTTTGTGGAAGGATTACTGAAATCCGAGGGATTCGACGCCATTCTAGTAGTTGTGGATCACTTAAGTGAGTATGCACATTTCATCACGGTCTCCCATCCTTTTTCTGCAAAAATTATTGTTGTTGCGTTTATAAAGTGGTCCGTCATCATGGGTTTCCCAAATCTATCGTGTCCGACTGAGATAAAATTTTTATTAGCCATTTCTGTACGGGATTGTTTCTATTGTGGGGTACTTAACTCAAGCAGAGTACCGCTTACCATCCTCAAACGGATGGATAGACGGAAATCGTGAATATGTGCCTAGAAACCTACTTACGTTGTTTCAGTGAGGAGAAACCCAAGTCTTGGTGGGAGCTCGTTCCCTAGGTTGAATTTTGGTTCAACACTAATTTTCATGCTTCCATTCAGACGAATCCATTTACAATTGTGTTCAGCCGAGAGCCACCACCTATGTTGGGTTTTGGAAACTATGATACGATCAATGGGACATTGGAACAACGACTTATGGAGAGAGATCGGGTGCTGACGGCCTTAAAAGCCCCAATTGTCGCTCGCACAATAACGAAAGAAATAGTTTGCAGACTTGAACCGTCAAGAGCTTGAGTTTGACGTGGACGATTATGTTTTCCTCAAGTTGCGCCCTTACTGCCAATTATTCTTAGCTTGAAATGCTATGAGAAATTGGCCCCCATGTTCTTTGGTCCTTGTAAGGTTTTGCAACATATTGAGGTCGTTGCTTATCGCTTGGACTTGTCGGCTGACGCGGCCATTCATCCCATTTTCCATGTCTCCCAGCTCAAGAGGGTTGTTGGGGACAACGTGCTTATCCAACGTTTTCCACCCCGAGTTTTTGATACTTTCAAATGGATGGTTCAGCCAGCGGAGGTGTTAGCAGTTCGTAAGTCGAATTTGAATGGGAGGGTTTAATTTCATGGCAGGGGCAATCGGATTGTGATGCCATCTAGAAGTCTATTACCCATATGCAGTGCCTATTTTTGGAATTTCACCTTGAGGACAAGGTGGATTCGAAAGGATTGGATATTGTCAGACCCCCAATCGTGAATATGTATGTTAGATGAAAGAAGCGGTTTGATGACAGTGGGCCTAGCAACTAAGTAGGCTGTTTGTGTTTAGCTGATGCTTTGGGCTTGTCTATTTTGTATCTATTATGTTAGTTGGGTCTTTATATATATTTTGTGGGGTTGTGCCCTTGGTATGTATGTTGTACTATTGTATGTCCCTGGTATTGGACAGTGACTTAGGAGAGGTCCGATGCTCTCGAATTTGGCCGATTGGTGTGTATCTTTTCAGTTAAGTATGAATAATATCACAAGGGGACCTAGTGTCCTTACACCATTGTAGAACTCGAGAGGAGTTTTCTTTTGATTTGTATTTAGAGGAGCCTAAGTACATTAAAGATGAGGAAATCTCACTTAGGGAGAAGCCTAAGTGTGTTGTATTGAAAGGATCTCATACAAAGCTTGAAAAAGCGTTATTGTGGAAGTAGGGGGAGCTCAAACTTAGGGGGGTCTTAAGTTAAAACTGAAGAAAAAGCTATACGCAAGTCATTGAAGAGGGAGTCTATCAGATAATTAATTTTCATTGTAATTGCTAAACTCTTTATATAGTTAAGTTTCTTTTCACCGGGCACACAGCCTCCTAGCTACCAATCCCTATGTCTTTATATTTTTATTTGTTTTTGTGTTGCTCACTTATCATACATATTTGTGACATTGTGCTTGACATTTGTACTCTATGTTAGAACCATTTTATTTTTTCAAAATGAACTAAATAAGAGACATCTGAAACTTTGGATAGGAGAGGAGGAAAAAGAAAATTAATCCCAATGATGTTTAACATGTGGGCAAGATTTTATGTTGCTTAGACCAAATACCTAGCAGATGATTCTGTCAAGGAGAAATGAAGCGAAAGGACAACACAGAAAGTAAAACTTCTAACCTAACCTATTCTAAATAGGTTCCATTATTCATAGGCACATGCGGGAAAATAAACAAGGGTCTAGCAAGTGAACTATCCAAAATAATTAGAGAAATAACATTACAGAAGTTCAATAGCAAAGTGAAATCATAACTGAAACCAAATATATAAGATGGTAAAAAAAAAAAAAAAAAAAAAAAAAAAAAGACCTCTATGCAGGAACCTAGTAAGATAAATCTTGAAAATCTTTCCAAGGCTCAAGAACAAAAATGAGCCTAAAATTTGAGTGCGGGTGGCTGTTCAAAATTTAAGTGTGAAGAGAAACATCCAGGGTGGAAAAATTGTATAATATTAATGTACAAAATGAGGTGGAAGGCGTTAAACAACCAGCAAGGGTTTTCCAACTCAGCAAGTCAGAAACAACCTCTTCCAAAACTTAGAAAGGCCCCAACTTCCCATGTACCACCATATAACAACTATCATATTGTCACTAAATGCTTTTAAAGACGGCAGTTCCAAAATGTGATTCCAAACCCTCAAAAATTTCATGTCCAGGCGCCGAGAAAGAAAATATTGTCCTTAGGAAGGCGAGAAGGGTGTTGAAAGAAGAATTCAACTCTCTTTCCTCAAGACTCATCTGGTTTCTCCCATTACCACGTGGGCCTATAGGAATGAAGACTGTTGACTTCTAAAAGGTTCCACAGAAACAGAGCAAAAATGACTGAGATTTCAAGAACAGTTAGGTTGAATAATTGCAAAGGACAACTGCCCTGTCTGTGCTTGACCAAAGTGTACACCAGTAAAAGACACTCTCTCAAACACACAAAAACCCAGCTCCAGCAAGAAAGACCACTTATTCCTCCCTCCCTCTTCAACTGTACCGAAAACAACTTTTCTTCAAGAATGAAGAAACACTCATTGTCTTCCAACAACTGCATGAGAATGGCCGTCCTTCTAGTGCCTGTGATGTTTGGCCTTTTGCTCATCCTCGGACAAGGAATATTTCCAATTCAATAAAACCAATTTGACCAAAAAAAAAAGGTCTAAGAAGATAGCATATATCCAAATCCATAACAAGAGAACTAAAATGAGTAAAAGCATATGCGTAAATCTCACGAGAGGAAGAAAGAAACCTTGATCACCGTCCAGCCCTTAGGAGGAAGGTTTTTATCGGCATGCTCTAGACAGTAATGTAAAATATCAATTATTGTCAACTCCGTGACTGGATCATACCGATCTGCTAGCACAATGGAATACCGTTATTTGTTATTATTGATAAAGAAAAGATTAGAGAAAGGATTCCAGTTCCATTCCATCGATACCAAAAGAAGTTTTCAAAAGAAAAAGGAAGTGGGATAATAATGAAACGAATGAATAAATATATTAATTAAATTTCACGAGGATAATGGACACAATATTATGATACCTGGGATGTCAAATATTTGTTTTGTCGGCGGAATCCCTAATAAATTTCCTAAATGACCACGTACACGAACACGGTCCGTAAAGGAAAGTAGATCTCCATGAGTTAAAACAACAACTGGTTTATCATCTGTCAGAAGGAGAATAATTATCCTTTCTCACTAGCATGGCAACAGGAAAAGAAAAAGACAGAATGAAGGGGGAAAAAGAAAAAGATAAGACATACAACATGCAACCACCGTGAAATGTGTGAAAAATACCAAATTTTACACAACAAAAATCATCTGGTTCTTGCCTTTCAAACATGCAGTACAGATGTATACATATTGATAGGCCACAACAGCTTCCCAAACACAAATTCTCATAACTTGTATGTTAAGCCAAGTTGGACATATGGAAGTTAAGTGACTATATAACAGTAATCACCCAAAAAAAAAACATCATACTCCTTGATAATCAGTGTGGCGCAAACTAAACACATGCATAAGGAGGTATATTTAGAGTAATATAGTAATTTTCACTAACGGTTAAACTTCAGTACTTCACCCCATGCCTAGAAAAATTTGTTTGACAACATTGACCACCGACCAGTTTCACAATAAGCAAATACAATAGAATTTCCCAAAATTTTTTGAGATCAAGATAGGCTCATGTTGATAAAAATAAGTACTTAACATGAATATATTCTCCAGATATTTTCTATATTCAGATAAAGTAATCATCATAATTTAACACGACATCAAAAACCAAACGGTAAACATACTGTTTTATTTTATGATAAAATAATGACAAGTTATTCTTAGAAACATGAATCTCTTTTTAGGATAACATCCAGCTACTCTTGTCAACATGATATAATAACTTATTATGAGTGAGATAATTTCACCTCCATATGATAAATAAGGGCAATTGAATGCAGTCGTTATCACTTTGCCATAATCCTTCTGTTTATCATCACCATCTATTGATTGAAGAACTGAAAGCCCATCAACGACAAATATGACAAAATTGATCATTCTGATCACCCTAGAACGAGGGAAGCTTTGGCGAGCTTTACACCTCATTCTATTTATTAAACTTGAAGCATCAGATTTCCTGGGAAGTTATTTACAGAAATGAATGAATTTAATGAGGATTGAATTTAAAACTGACAGCAGAAGAAAAGGGTTTCAATGTTAAAACTTCAACCTGGTGACAAGCTCCCCATGGCGAACACCCTTGGTCATCCATTGTTTCAATATTTCAATGTTATCGGATGGATCATCAGACAGACCGCGTGTGTCATATAAACAAAAAGATTTCGACTTCCTGAGGATCATATATTCTTGAAGGAAAAAGGTTCCATCTTCACCAGATGAATTACCTACATCCAAAAGATATTACAAATTTTAAGTTCAAATACTAAGTACTATTTTCATATACAGAGAACACCTCAAATGAATTTAGAGAAATACATGATACTTGTGCCCTTTCTGGGGTAAAATGGTCCTCCTCAAACACCTTGGAGATCCTATTTATAAGACTACTTTTACCGGATCCTTTTGGACCAATCAATATAAGTGATGTTGTTTGTGGGATATCGTAGTCAGATAGTTTCATACCACCTACCTGCTCAATCCATGCTCCAGGAGAATAACTGCCAAATAAAGGCTAGCATGTCAATATCAGCAAAGTATAGCAGCAGTCTTGAAAATTGTAAGTATAGTACGCATTAACTATCATCAACTTCAATAACTTCGTCCTCAACTCAAACAAGGCGTTTACACCACAATTTCAGGATTACTAAGGATAATAAACTCCTTTCTCCTTCAAGAGATGTTTAGACCTTTATCCTAACACAAGTACAGGAAAGGACCATTAGGGAAGCTCTCTTTATAGCTTTCACATAGCTTCAACATTTTCCAGCTTTATGCTTCACAATTTTTTCGTTTTCATGTAATTTGAATGCACAAAAACAATAATGGTAAGAGTACAAAACCTGTTTGTTTTCTTTTTTAGAAGGTTCTCACAACTTTTAGGACATTCCTCAACAGTCAATCCCCCGAAACAAAATAAAACGATTACTAATTTGAACATATCAAGATATATTTGAGCTGAAAATTAATAGAGATACCTCAAAATTTTTTGCTTAGCCTGGTTGAAGTTCTCACTACGATTCCGTAATTGATCATAGCTCTCGATGATCTCTCTATGTACCCTATTTATCCGCCGACGACAGATATCCACATTTAAAGCAGCCGAAGAGTATTCAGACTCAATCTCATCAAATTCTCCGATGATACATCCATTTTCCACATCCATTTGATCATCCTCAGTTTGCATGCTCAGGTTATTGTTACCCCTTTTTCATCAAGAACAAGACCGAAAATAAACAAAGCCATAAAACTCATAGGGTTTCAACAGGAAAATGAATGATCCAGAGAATCTGAAACAGAGCAAACAAACCGTATACCTGAGCAGAGTGGGCAGTTGAGTAGAAATTTGCGACTGATCATGCTCCAGAAAAGAATCCCCATCTGCAATTGAGATATAAAGTAAAATCGTACCGCAAAACTACTTCGGAAAGAAATTAAACTTGCAGAAGAAACATGGAAACTAGTCCCCAACTTCTTCGATCAAAAGAACAGAAAATCGAAAATACGAACAGAGATTACCGTGAAGGATGGAAGGAGTAGAAAGAGGAACTGTATCGCCGCCCATGGTTGCGCGGAAGCTTAGGCTGTGGGAGGATAGAGAAGAAAAATGAGGGTGCGTTTTCTAGTGCGCTAACATTTTTGACGTGCTTCGTTTACAGTTGCAGCTTTCATTGTTGTTCACCAAGTGTAATTCTGAAAAGGACTGCCTAATATAGAATACCTATAATCAAGGATCAAATATCCGTCAAATTTACATAACACTTGTTCAATGTTGATGTGCATCTAAACTTTAAATTTATAAATCTAGATTGATATTTTCATAAATTTACTTAAAATATTTTCTAACGGTTTTACCCCATAAAATAAGGATGGATATAAATATTTAAAATTATATTTACCTAAATAATCATTATATGCTTTGTAAATAAGTTTTGTAATATAACACTGATGGGGAGGGAAATCTTTAGATCCTGCGTGCCGCCTACCACCACCACTAAAATATGTAAATTATACTCCCAATAGTGACATTTTATTGTTTAATTTTTATATTTATTAAATTATAAAAAAAAAAAAAAAGAAAAAAAAATCTATGAACTTTATATTTTATGTAAAAAATACCTCTAAATTTTTAAAAATTTCAAAATATCCTTAAAGTTTCAAAAAGAGTTGAAAAATTATGCTTGCTCTTAGTTTTGGATAGAATTCAACTACTAACCCGTACAAATCTATTAAGATATTTAAGTCCATAAGTCCTTTGGTGCTTCCTTTATTATTATTTTTTTTATTATAGTTCATATATATAATTGAAGTGTGCAGTTGCATTTATTTATTTATTTTAGATAAACAAATGTCAAAGAATTAATAAAAAATGGGAGTAAAAGGTTATTGAAGAAATTGGAGAAAAACAGATAGAAAATAGAGAAGTAAAACAGTATTAACAATTTCTGTTCATATAACAATAAGGATATTTTTAACTTTTTTAAAAGTTTAAAGGTATTTTTGAAACTTCTAAAAGTTTAGGGATATTTTCGACACAAAATACTAATAGTTTCCATCCAAGATTAATGGTAAAGATATTTTTTAACTCATTATATTATTTTTATGTGTTTATGATTTTAGAATAAACATTCATGTCGTTATATTATTTTTATTTTCTTTTTTGATTGATTCCAAAAGGGGAGATGTAATAAGAAAAATTAAAATAGGTTGTTATTGAAATATTCATTGTTTTCAAGTTAATTTAAATTATATGTGTGTTGAGTGTGATTCTTATTTATACTTCATATCATAAACCTCTTTTGATTTCATTTTTCTTGTGTCATGTCATCATAAAAAGGAGAGAGTGATTTGTTGGCTTTATTACCTTTAATCTTATATTAATTAATTTTAATTACTAATAAACCTGATTTTATTTACTAACAATCTTAGTGTTTGGATGAGTCCATTACGTAGAACTCGAATTTATGGATCAAAAGCAATTTGAATAATTGAAATCGGAGCTGAAACGAAGAAGATAAAATTAAGTTTAACAGAAAAATATTCATGTCAAAGATGTGGTGGCAAAATTAATCAAATTAGACTCAATTAGAAGGTGACATGTGGATGAATGGAAGAGTGACACTAAGTGTGCTTTAGTTGGATTAAAAAGAAGAAGAAAAAAAAATGAATTTTGATGTTTGCTTGATTTTAATTTAAATTAAAAACAAAAAGAATTTAAAATGAAAATGATTTTTTTAAAAAAAATTATTATGTGTGCGTGTGCATGTGAGGTAACGGTAAAAATTGGAGGGGTAAAAAACAGATTTATCTTTTGCAGCAGGTGACCGTTGGTGAGGTTGATTTTTCTTAAAAATTATTATTATTATTATTATTATATTACTTTAAAATTTTTCAATCTCAACCTTTGATTTAACTTTAACAAGGTCTAAGGGCCCAAATTCAATTTGGTTTTTACCTGCTTTTCTCTCTATTTAAACTCTCATTATTCTCCAAAATTCCTACAACAATTTCACATTATTTTTCAATCTTCCATAACTTCAAGTCACCATCATTATTCTCTCCATGACTCAATTTTCTTCTTTTCATCTAATTTTTTAGAGAGATATCTTATGTATTGTAAGAATTTGTTGTAAGCTAAAATTTGTAAATTCACTCTCGTAAAGAGTTTGTCAAGTATACTCTTTATTTCTACCAACATTTTGTAAGGGTTGCTCTTGATCCTAGAAAAATAGTCGTTGTAACGATTTGATCCTCAACTGTAGAAAAGATCGAGTTTGTTCTTGCACTCGGAAAAAGAATGTTGTAGTAGTTCGACTCTAAGCTGTGGAAAGAGTCGAAGACTTCTAGTGAAGTACTTAAGAGGAGTTTGGGAAGTGGACGTAGGCCAATTGTGCTGAATCACTATAAAATTTCTAGTGTTAATTTCTCTATTTCTCTTTTATTTTAATTTTGCAATTGATTTATTGTTATATTTTATTGCATGAAATTATGTGCAATATTTGTTCCTTAAATTAATTGCTTAATGTTTATTTAGGTTGGTTGAATTGATCTTTACATATCTCATACCAATTTTTTTTTTATTAAATTCAAATTGGGTGCTTAAAAGTGTGAGTTTCAATTATTTGGCTATTTTAAATTAAATTTATTTGTATGAATTTATTGTTTAAACTTACTAAATTTCTTCATATCTTTTGTAGACCATCCAACCGAAAAGCGCTCATGAGTTCATCTTGTAAAGTTGAAGTCTCCACCAATGCACTGTGGACCAAATAGTAACTTTGTATAGATTGAAGATTTAGCCATAAGCATTTTCTCTCTTTATAGTCACATGGACCATAAATATTACAAATCCAGCAATAGTTTTTGTTGGGGTCAAGAATTTCATGGATAAGGAATAATCTCCTTTTAGAGTTTCCACCCACCCTACGTTACTTTCATCCCACATGGTTCCTAATCCTCCAGATTTTTTTACAAGAATCCACAAATGACAAGTTAATATCTTTTGACCTCCATATTGATATAATTAAAGAATCCACTTCTTCTTTCTTAGTCTCCTGAATTAATACCACATCTAAATTGGAAAAAATCGGCTATTTGTGGAATCAATATAGAAGAAGATAAGCTACAGACGATAGCCTTGTAAAACGTTGCACCTTCCTTTTCTATACCTTGGTCTTCCCTTGGGTGGATACCCAAAAAAAAAAAATGGAGTTTTGGCAGCCGGTTATCGATAAATTTCAGAATAAACTGGACAAATGGAGAAGATATAACCTGTCAAGAGGAGGTAGGACAACTCTAAAAAAAATTGTTAATTTGTTTAATTGGGTCCACATTAGGAAAAAAAAATTAATTAGTTCAATTAAACCCTGTTCACCCCCTTTAGGGTTGCCATACCGATCCTATATTGTCCTCTCATTTTGAGCCTCAGTCATATCATCAAATTGTTTAATGGGATCACTGGCAAGAAGCTATTCATACTAAATTATTTTCCAGGAAAGAAAATAAGACTTGTCTATTACTTCTTTACCTCATGGTAAGCATACTATTGGCAGTAAATGGGTTCATAGAATTAAATTCAAGTTTGATGATTCAGTTGAACGTTATAAAGCTCGTTTGAATGCCAAAGATTACACTCAATAGGAAGATTTAGATTTCTTTGAAATTTACTTTCGTTGCTAAACTTGTCACTATCAAGTTTTTGTTTTTAGTTGTCGCTATATGTAATTGGCTGCTTATTCAACTTGACGTCAATAACGCCTTTTTAAATGGGGATCTATTTGAAGAAGTATATATGGATCTTCCTCTTAGATATCACATGTCTCCTAAATCTACAGTTGAAGGTGAAAGACTTGTATGTAGACTGCATAAGTCTATATATAGTCTTAAGCAAGCTTCACGATAGTGGTTTTCCAAATTTTCCAAGATTTTATTGTTTCATGGTTTTTCTCAATCTGAGCCTGATTATTCTCTTTTTACTAAAGGCAGTGGTGATTCGGTGATTCGTTTATTGCCTTATTGGTATATGCGGATGATATCATTATTACAGGTCTGAATGTTGATTACATTTCTGCTTTAAAAGGCCTCTTGCATGATAATTTCAAATTAAAGGATCTTGTATCTTTAAAATACTTTTTCGAATTAGAGATTGCTCAGTTTGTTAAAGGCATATTTATTGTTAGAGTATATTAACATGCGGCAGAGAAAAACAGAATCAATAAGCACTCTAATTATACATAATTTGAGTTTAAAATAACAATTACAAAAGAGGGTTTATTGAACACAATAGCTTTGAAGAATCCTCTTCAATACCAGCTGAGTTCCACGTGAAAGAGCTTCAATCTTCAAGTAGACAACCATGAAGATCTTCTCCACTATTCTCTTGCAAGGGTTGTGTAGTGTAAACACTAAATTGAGCTGGGTGAATATAAGATATGAAGAGGGTTTGAAGGATAATAGATTTCTATATAGAGTTCTTCAAGGAAGTCTTGTAAGCATGAATCAATTATTTAGCTCAACACTTCAATTTATAGAGCTTTCATCATGCAAATTCATGACTTATATGAAAGTTAGCTCCTACTTCATAGAGAAAATGGAATTGAGTGAATAAGGTGGTTTATATCATAGTGGAAATTTCCAACTTTTGGAAATCTTCACTTTGAATTTTTTATTTTCAAAATGTTTTTTCAAAAATGATTTCCAAAATCATTTTTTAAATTAAACTTATTTAATTTCATTTATAGTTTTATAAAAATTAATTCAATTAATTAATTTTTAAATAAAACTAATTAATTAAACCTTTTAATTAATTTTGTTAATTTAATATCTAATATTAAATTAAATAATAAACAATTCTATCATTAATGAAATTAATATTATACAATTAATATTTAAATCATATTTTAAACATTAACCGTTTCTCCAATTTCGTTTAATTTCAATAAAATTAAACATTTTAATTATACCGAATACAATAAATAGAAATCCTAATTGAATTTGAACATTTCAAATTCTAAATCCTAATTTCAAATCTTATCAAAATTACTCAATTTATTAATCCATATTACGAGCTAGTAGAGGGACTTATGGATCTACAGATCATGAGCTCCAATGACTTGTAATTAATTGGTTAAACTATTTTAACCGAATTAATCACACTATTCATTAACTACCAAGACATTCCACTAAAACTCGATCATTACATTCTTCTCATTGTATATATATTTCTGTTCATTTTAACCATAATCGGTAAGTCAATCCTTCACAGGCCGTTCATATTAACAGTTGGGTCAAAGATTACCGTTTTGCCCCTGTAAATACAACTTACTCCTTAAGCTCCCACTGATCCTCCATTAAACAATTGATTTATAGTCCAACTTATAAATCATAACCATCTCTTCCATGAGAGGGCGGGGCCCTATTGTTCAAGACAAGGCATCAGCGCTTAAGAGAACAACTCATCTGCTAACCCTAAATCGGGTAGGAGTGAATTCCATATTGCAAAGCTATGTCCCCATCTATCTATCTGGTTTTATCCCCAAAATGGGAGGCTTATTGAGCAGTGTTGTTCGACTACTCTCACCTATGCAGATCAAAGGATAATCTCAAATAAACAGGAGTTCATAGTTAGCTCAAGATTAAGATCGAGTTACCCTAGGTCATTGAGTTTGAGATAGTCAGTTTTAACAGTAAACGATTGTTATAAATAAAAGTGACTATTCGAGGTCCGGTCTTATGCAAACTTATTGCACATGATGCCCCAACTCACATGTCTCTACATAAATGATTTTTGGATTACATCATTTGTATCAGTATACAAAATAGGCCGCATCCAATAGTGTCACTACAATGACATACCCAATCTCATGTGTATACTTATAGACCATTTTGGCTACATGCTAAAACTTGATCCATTTTTATGTCACCACATAAAGTTAAAGTATTCATGTTATAGACATGAATTCGTTTGTTGGATTTTCATAGAAGGAGGCAATATCAATAGTAATTTGGTAAATAAAAAACTCAATAACATTTTTATTGATAAATAGAATATGTTAACAACATTTACTAATTGCGTGTTTAGGTCATTCCCAACATTTATTTCCCAATGCCATTATGCCTTACAATTAGAGATCTCCAAAAAATCCGCTAGGTTGGTGCCCCGCGGGGACCTGCCCCAAACAGGGCAGAGAATTCTCGAATACACGAGGAATGGAGGAGAGAGTGGGGAATTTTTTTCCCCATTTACAATTCGGGGTCGGGGACGGGGAATATATTCTCCGTCTCCAGCTCCGACCCCGACCCCACCTCTCCCCCTCGACTTTGTATATAAATTATAATTTATTAATATATATATATATATATATATATATATATATATATTAATATTAATATTGTAAACTTTATTAAGATAATTATGAATGTTTTAATTATTTAAGTTTAAGTTTTTTATTAATTTAATTCTTTAGATGTTGTAATATTTAAGATAGGATGCTATAAATATTGAATTTTAATTTTTAGAAATTATGAGAATTTAGCATTTTAATTATATTTTAAAATTGCATGTGTATTATTGTTTTAATTAATAAAATTGATAACATTTCATTTAAATGAAAATTCCATTGAAAATATTTAAAGAATTGTAAAAAAAAATATTTAATTGAAATTAAAAAAATGTTAGAGAAAAATAAAGCCAGGGAATTTTTCCCTCCGGTGAATCCCTCCTCCGTTCCGCGGAAAAATTTGCGGCGATGGAGAATGGAATGGGAGCGGGGGAAGCCCCGTCCCCGCCCCACCCCACCCCGTGGACATCTCTACTTATAATTATTGAAAGATACTGGCTTTTTAGGCTCAAAATCTACTTCTTCTTCTATGGATCCAAATTGTAAGTTGAATTCTTTTGAAGATGACATGTTATCAGAATCTCTTCTATATCGACATCTCATAGGGCGATTGTTATATTTGACAATCTCTCATCCAGATATTACTTTTGCTGTGCACAAACTTAGTCATTTTATTTTACAGCTTCAACAATCTTACTTGGATGCTGCATATCATCTCTTACGTTATTTGAAGTCTTCTCCAGGGCAAGGTTCAATTTTTTCTACCAGTTCTTCTTTTATATTGAGGGCCTTCGTTGATGTTGATTGGGGTTCTCTTGTCCAGATTCTCAATAATCCATATCGGGATTTTGTATCTTTTTGGGTAATTCATTAGTTTTTTGGCGTACTAAGAAATTGTTGGGTGAACATTTAACTTTAAAAAACAAGAGGGAACCAACCTTTGGTTGGAGAATCCCACATTGGAAAATTTGGATTTTGAAGCCTATGTACTTCAATCTTGAGTTTTGGATTTGGGCCTAAGGGGTACCCATGTTTTGGAGGGAGTGAGGAGATAGACCAATGTTTGTGTGATTATTAATTTTAATACAAATATTTTTATTTTTATTTATTTTTTATTATTTAAATGAAAAAAAACAAAAGAAAAGGACCTCCCTATTCGTGCAAGTCTGCTTCGTCCGCGCAAGCGATTCGTCCATGCATGTTCTGAGGTTCATCGCCTATTTCGCTCCCTACCGTTCCACGCTGAAGGCCTATAAAAGGCATGGCCTTCAGCAATTCAAAAACACCTCTTTTCATTCACTCCATTCCAGTTTTTCTCTCATAACTCTTCCATTTTAGTTTTTGCCGGTGCATTTTCGGTTTCTTTAGTTGTTTTATCCTAGGGACGACATGGCATTTTTCAGACCTGCTTGCACACTTGGGCAGAGCCACAAAACGTCTTAAAGAGAGCGAGTTCCGCGACTCAGCCTATAACAAGTTTCTGTTTTTTAGGTTTTTGTTCTTTACTTGACCGCTGTGCCTTGACCGTTTGCTGTTCGTCGTTCTGAGGGTCTGCCATTTCCAACTGAAATATACTACAGTTTCAAGATCTTCTGTTGAGGCCGAATATCGTGCTCTTGGTACTATGTTAGTGAATTTGTGTGGGTCCAACAATTGCTAAAGGTTTTACAAGTTAATTGGCTCTCATGTTATGTGAGAATCAAGCAGCTATTCACGTTGCTTCTAATCCAACCTTTCACGAGCATACAAAACATATTGAGTTCGATTGTCATTTTGTATGTGACAAGATAAATGATGGTGATATCAAACTGTTGTCAATCCGCTCCCAACATCAACTTGCTGACACCAAAGCTCTTCCTACGAAGCTCTTGAATTTGCATTTGTCCAAGATGACCATTCTCAATCTTCATCGTCCATGTTGAGGGGGGAGTATTAGGTTCTATTATATGTAACGTATTTTTGTTATATATTTTTAGGTAGTCAACCGGTTAGGATTTAATTGCAGATTTTATTTGTGTATAAGTTAGGATTACATCTATATTTTACTCTATCTAAAGCTGCAAGCCTATGTGTAAATCGATTAAGAAGAAAAATATACAAAATATTTTTTCTCCATTTGTGGACTTACCCTCTCTCAAGTTCTCTTTTTAGCTCAAAACTCATATTTAAAGATCTTTTAGCTTAATCAATACTATTCTGTAACATTTAACTAATAAGAATGCAAATTTCCTCACGAAAGTGGTTAGCGATAGTAGCTAGATAATCCTTAGGAAATGAGAATTACAATATCGTCGAAGAGAAAGTGTAACGTGGGGGAGGAGTAGCTAATGGTGGAGGAGGAAACAAGCAAGGAAGACAAAACGGTGAAGTGAAAAACAAAGCGATATACACTTGAAACAGCGAAGAGAAAGTGCATTGAAGATGAAACGGTGAAAGCATAACGAAAAAGATGAAACAGTTTTGCTATTACTGCAAGCATCCTATTTCTTAACTAAAATTTATTTGTATATAAACCGCATAATTTTATTAATATTTATGTGATATCATGTATATTTTATTAACTATATGTAATAAATTTTTATCCATTTATTAAAATTTTGTTATTTTATATAAATAGTTTTCTTTATTTTTTTATTTTTAAGATCTCGTAGATTTATGTACCAAATAAAACAAAAATATTACCTCTGTTGCGCAGTACGTGTGACATGCTACACTGATTCAACTTTACATATAATAAATAGAGAAGTTTAAGACGAAAACTCCCACTATATCAAAAGAATCCTTCCAATTACCCCTGTACAATTGTCCACTTAATGGAACTAAAAATATATATTTTTTTAAAGTCCACTTAAATAGGACTAAATAAAAAATAAAAAAAAAAGGTTTGAAGCTTCTAGTGCAACTTATAAAAAAAGGGCACTTGCTTGTATAAGTAAAAGAAAATCTGAAATTCCAACTGTGTTCTAGGTTTTCTCTTCTACAGTTATAGCAAAATTTGAGAAAAGTCTAAATAGCTCTTAAACAAACATGGATAGAAATTAGTATATCAATAGATACTATTGATATATTGAATAGCAAGTATATTGTACTGTATGATATTCCATTTTTGGTATATATCAATAACATTATTGATATACTACTTATTTAGCTTATAACTTATATACTTTATTTTTAAAAATAAATATTAGATGCACTTTGATTTGTTAATAACTTTTTGCATATTTATGAAAGATTGAAGAATAAATATGTGAAATAGTATGAGAAAAAAAAATTGAAGAAAATCAACCTACGCAGAAAATAAACATGAATATCAATGTTATATTTAAAATTACATTTTGAATGATGCACTTCAACTATTATACATAACTCACACGCATATCATTATTGATATACAATTATATATCATTGATTTTCTTTATATTAAATATAACAATGACCTAAATACATTAGTACTGTGACATCCAAAATTTTAGGTAATTTTAATTTAGTTATGTTAAGTTAATTGGGGTAATATGTTGAATTTTGGAGTTGGAATTTAATATTTGGGTTGAGATAATCTAATTTGAGTTGTAAGTGATGAAATATTTTTCTCAAATTTGGATTGAGCTTGGATTTAATTTAATTTAGAAATTAGAAGGGGAAAAAGAAATAATTTAATTTATATATAGTTAATTGGAATCCATTTAGGGCTTGAATTTAAGTATTTTATATAAATATATATGGATGATTTTTTATTTTTTATTTTTTGTGAAATTTTTTGTGATATTATTCATGATTTCCTTGAAATTTGCAGTATTGTCAAATGCTTTAGATTTTTCCCCCAATTTCAGTGGGTTCTGTTATTTTTCTTTTGGCTATTCTTCAAAGGAAAAAGGAACATATAGATTCTTTCTTCTTAATTTACTTTGTTCGGGAAGTTGAAATGTATCTATATATAGATTTTTTCTTTTTTGTTAATTTATGTTATTTTGTAAATTGTGGTAGTAGTGGGTCTAAATTTGGCATAAGTTCACCCTCTGGCATATGTGGCAGTCGATTTTATTTTAGGTTTTCCACTAAATTTGCATTTTTGTAATTATATGTATGAACAATGGTAATTTAAGTCGTGAGTATTGCACAATTTATGTTATTTCTTTCATCGACTTATATTGATATGTTTTAATACCAAACATAACGTGCTCTTGTCATTATGTTTCAAACATAATAAATAATATCTCAAGTTATATTTCTTGAGAACTTGTTCGGTAAAATTATTTACTTTGGTTCACAATTATTTGATGATCACTTTCACATGAATATCATCAACGATACAATATCTTGCACCATTTTTTTTTTTTTATAGAAATCATAGAGAAATTTAATAGCAACGATTCCAAATGATGACAAGATCTTTGACTTTGTCAAGATTTTTTAAAGAACATACTATTGCAATGTTTGGAGGAGAAACCAACAAAGAAAAGTTCCTTGCACTTGAGGTATAGAAACATATGTAAAATATTTATGCAAGAGCCACATTTTGAGTGGACCTGATAACACACTATATAATGTATGTAGTGGTGGATTTGGCAAAAAACTACAGAATCATTAGAGAGAAATAATATATATATATATATAAAAGATAGAAGATGTCATAACAATGAAATTTATAGTCAGAAATTTTCTAATCTATAAAATGATAGATTCCAAAATTAGGATAAGACATATTTCTTGAATGTCTCCCTATAATTAAAGGTTAATTATATTTTATATGGAGTTTCATATATGAAAATATAGAAAATTCTTTATGAATTATGGAAAGGTTGAAACCTTCTTAAAATTTTATTTTATTGTGGGGTATTTGAGAAAAAATGGCTATTCCAATATTATAATCCAAGTTTTAGAATATTAGATAATAATTTTAAAAAAGGTTGGAATATGTTTGAGTTGCATACAAAAAGTTTTTGTATACCTCTTTAGTGAATAATAATAAGTCTTGATATAACTGATAAAACTTAATACAATTAGACAACTGTTTTCTAGTGAAATTAGCACAATTGACTTTGTAAGGTCAAAAGATAATATTGTAGATGAGATTGTAAAAGGTCTAACTAGAGAGTTGGTTGAAAGTTCATCCAAGAGAATTTATAGCTTAATTTTAAAAAGTTAACTAGAGAAGCAATCCAACCTAATCAATTAGAGATCTCAAGATCTAGAGTCAGTGGGCAAACCGATCTCCAGGTAACTTAATGAGTACTTCGGTGAATTTTTTTTCCTTCTTACCCATTCTTAGGATGATGAGATGGTGCAAGTGTGGTTTTAAGGGTAAGCATTGTGCTTTTAATTATTTCTATAAGTTGTTGAATCACTATTTATGAAAAGAGCATATACGATGTCCTTTATAGGAATCATCTATGTGAGCGTGAAGGGGTTGCTTCTATGAGAATTTTAAGGCAAATTCTCTAAAACACTCATGAGACCGACGGTGTTCAAGGCCAAAATAAACACAGTTATGAGAACAAACTTTGTTATAATGAGAAACTGTATGACTTTATTTGTCTTAGTTTACTCTAGAATAGTTGACAATTAAAGATACCGAGTCCACTGATTAGCTAAGTAAACTCAATTTATGTCCACTGGAGAAAGTTCAAAGTGTTTACTACTTATTTTGATGTAGATTTTTCATTGAGAAATACCAAATTTTTTTTTTCTTTTATCTTAAATTTTCAACTTACCATTTATGGAGGGAGAGATTGTTGGAATAAATAGTAGTGTTCATTCGTGTAGAATTGTATTGTTGCATAAATGAACATGTTTTTTTCGTAATTAACCAACTCGAAGAAGAGCCATGACTATTCAAATGACCATGAATAGTCTATAAATATGTCTTTTCTTCAAATTGTAAAAGAGAATTTTTAACCATTGCTTTTCTCCTATAAAAACATTTTCTCTTGTTTTATAAATTGGTTCAAGTTTGATTTATTTTCACGAAATATAGTTCGTTGGATCTTGTGAATGGGTGCTACTTTCATAAGAAAGTTAATTTGTTATATCCTAGGAGACAATTACTCAAGAATCTGAGACATTAGAGTGAGTAAAATTATTTTAAGGAGACAACGTGAAGTTATTCAGCTCAAATTTTCTTCTATATACCGGATTCTATATTGTTTAATTTTTTATGAAAGTGCTATAAATATAACAAATACTTTATCACTTACAACTCAAGTTAGATTATCTCAACCCATATATTCGATTCCAACTTCAAAATTCAACCTATTACCCCAATTAACTCAAGATAACTAAACTAAAATTATCTAAAAATTTGGGATGTCACAACTATAATTCATCCATTATTGATATACATGATATACTCAATCATAACTAATAAGGATAAGAGTTAACTAAACGCACCATATTTTGTTTCAAACGAATGTTAAAGGAAATATACAACTCATAAATTGCTAATATGCTTGAAATATCAATAAAAAGATACACCCATGTAATAATTCAAATAACGATTGATTGTTATCAGAATACTACGAATATACTTAAATATTAATAAATGAATGGTGATTGATGTCTCCTATACTGCTCATATAAACTTTAAATGTCAATAAAATAAACTACGCATGCTTTAATTCAAAATAAGTCGATGATTGATGTTTGATTTACTATTGGTAGATTGTCATACTTGAAATATCAATAAAATGATCTATTATTTATTTCAAATAATGATCGATTGTATTAATAAAACGTTACACTATTTATTTCAAAATGAGTCATTGATTGATGTTTGTTTTATTATTGATATATTTCTAATGTATATGAAATATCAATAAAATGAATATTGATTTTTATGAGATATGTTGTTGGTATATCATTGATATACTAATGATAGACGTAAACTTAAGTATATTAGTGGCATAAACCCACGTCATCAGATATGCCTTTGCAAGTATCCAAAAATTCAACGACAAATTTCTTAGACTTTTCTTCATAAATCATCTTTCTCTACGTGCAAAAGAAATTTAACGTGATAGGTGAATGAGCTAGAATGATAAACAACATCAACGATTAGAGATTATTGTATTATATTAGTTTATACTATATTTAAGTATATCAATTAACTGGTATATATAAAATATATCCGACAATATATATATATATCAAACAATATATTCTCTCTTGAGAGTATATAGTTGTTCGTTTTTTAACAACAAAGCTAGTTTAGAGCTGATTATAAAACCAAACTTTGAACCTAAACAATTCAATTATGAAGCAAAAACATAGTCTATGAGTTGTATGACTGCAAAAAGGAAAATATTTAAAAGGGAAAAAACTATAAAAACAAAATACAAAAATTATACAAATCAATGAAAAAAAAATATACAGATAATATATTTTAAATTTGATATATTAGTTGATTGACATACAAAAAATGTGACTTTGTTAAAAGGACAAAGTTGGAATGCAAAATAAATGAAGATTTAAAGTTGAGAATTTTTCCATATCTACAATTTTCGTATGTTGAAGACACACCCTTAATTATACATTTTGAATTTGCCACCCATTGCTAGAAAAAAAAAAAAAACCCTTTAGTTATTTCTTTTAAGACATCTAGAATAATGAATTAAAAGAATCGGGTTGAGTTCTAGATTTTGGCCCAAAACTTTTTCGAGTTGTGAAATGCGACCAAAGTCTCACATTGACTAGATATAAAGGAAAGATTCATACTATGTAACTAAGGATAATTATCTTTCTATTGGTATGAGATCTATTAGATGAAACAGAAAACAAAGTCATGAAGGCGTTTATGCCCAAATTGGACAGAATATCATACTACTGTGAAGATATATTGAAGAGTTTGTGTCCCTAACAAGTAGCTAGTTGGCCTAGTTGAAAGTGATTACTCAGGAGTAAAACACTAACGACAACTATTTTAGGAGAGGATTTGGTGGTGCTTCGTTCGAAGGAAGGATTGTTGAAGTGCGTCATTCTAGGGAGGGATTGTTGAAGTGCGTCATTCTAGGGAAGGATTGTTGGAGTGCAACCAAAGTCCTCACACATTGACTAGATAATGGGGAAGATTCATAGCATGTAATTAAGTGAGGACAACTATCTCTATTAATACGAGACCTTTTGATTTGAAACTAAAAACAAAACCATATAAAGGTTTACATCCAAAATATAAAATATCATACCATTGTAGAAATATGTTGGAAGAAGGTTCGTTTTTCCTTAACAATATTTTTATAAGTTTCTCTGTTTTAAAAGTCTTGTGCACAAAGTTATTTAAAAGTCTTGTGCACAAAGTTATTATTCTAGAATTTTATCATATAAAAGATTTAAAATTTATAAATTTGTAAACACTTTTAAAATTTAATGGATATATAATTATAAAATCTTCATTGTGAACGTAGATAACATCATTAATAGAAGTGAGTTTAGTTTAATGGTATTTGACATAATTTTCGTACCTAAAGATGGAAGGTTTAATTTTCGATTTAATAGCTAAAGGTTGATTACTTTAAACTTTACATAATATATGGATAGAATTTAAGACATAATGGAAAAGCCACCCAAACCCACTATAACATGTGTAATCCTCCACTTCTTAATGGCATGCACTATATGAAAAGAAGATGGATCAAAGTTTTTGATGCCACTTGTACAAGACATTTCACAAGAACAACCAACAATAGAAGAACAATTGGCTATATATTGCACACTATAAATAGTGTTCTTATGGATGAATTGTTATGTGTCCATGAATCTCAAGCCAAAACTAGTACTATGATGAGAAAGAAAGCAAGTGTGTTCCTTGTGAGTCTATTTCTTTCGATAGCTTTGTCCAAACAAGATGCCTTTGACTATGTTCAAGTGGTGTATGAATGGCAACCAGCCATATGCAACCTTGGAAAGAGCTGCAAAATACAACCCGAGAACGAGTTTGGCATTCATGGTGTATGGCCTAGCGTCTACTCCAAGGGACAAATTGGACCTTGCTCTGGCCCTTCTTTTGACCCCCTCAAAGTAATTCATCATGTCTATATTAGTATTTATATATGTTTCTTTGTCAATTTAAGTTACACTTGTTTAAGATTTACCTCTTTCTCAATGTTAAGTGTGTTCCGATCCCTACAAAATAAATGAATATGTTCTCAAAATTAACCAAATGATCACAATAATTAACATCTAATTTGAATAGCTCACAATATACTCGATAAGAAACTGAGAAAAGTTACCTTTCTAGTCCCCAAGTTTTGAATATATAGTATGTGTATTTGATTAATAAGTTTTAAAAATGTACTTTCTTAGTCTTCGTGTTTTTAAGGAAAGTATCCTTTGGTCTCTGAATTTTCAAAATGTATTTTTTTAGTCTCGAAGTTTTTAAGAATAGATTTGAAAAATTCATAAAATAATTTATTATTATTATTATTTAAAATAATTATATGACATTTTAAATTAAAAAAAAACTTTTTAGAATTATTTCTTCTCTAAATTATATTTTAAAATATTTTTCTAAATATCATATAAATATTTAAAATAATAACTAAAATTAATTACTTCAAAGAACCTTTTAAACTCATTCTTAAAATTACAAGAATGTTTGGGACGCTGAGTTGATTATTTTGGCTTATAAATTATAATATTTCGTATTTAGAGTGCAGACTATTTTAGTTAATGTAGGAAATTATAGACATTGTAACATCGAGGGAAAGATAAGAAAAGTAGGAAATAGTAAGCAAAATTGCATTGAATAGTACTTTTAAGAATAATTATTAAGTGTATGACAATATTTTTAAAAAATTACAAATATAGTATAATGATAGACTTTATCATTGATAGATTCCAAGAATCAGATCTAAATTTTGCTATAATTACAATTTTTTTTGCATTATGTTATATTTATTAATACTTTGAGCCACATTGAAGATGAAATAGTAATCTTATAGTTAATTGTAAGTTATGATAGTAAGAAACATCATCTATTAAAATTGAAACTCAAACATAAAGTGGACTTAATAAGTTGGAAAATAAAGTTTGAAAATTCATGAATGAAAGGTACATATTTAAAACTCATAAACTGCACACACATGTTCTTCCAGACTTGGAAACGACGAAATATAATATTTCCAAAAATAAAGCTCCCTCTAGCATAAGATTTCTAAACTTACTCCTGATTGGGTTATCTAGATCGTCTCATTGCAAGACCGGATGAGCCAATACTGGCAAGACCTGGAGAATGGGAACCCGATAGAAGCGTGGGCGAGTAAGTGGGCAATCCACGGGACTTGCTCGGCGACCGTGTTTGATGAGTTCAAGTATTTCTGCTTGGGTTTGGACACCTACGGCCGCCATGCCATGTTGTCATTTCTAGTCCATGGAGGTTTGGTTCCCAGCTCTAGCAAGTATCTAGACAAGACTAGCTTTGTCAAAGCCATCGCCGACATGACCTCGAAGAAGGGTGGCGTTATCTGCGCCGTTGATCAACGTGGCCGGACACAACTTCAGAAGGCAGTTTTATGTTACGCCAAAGATGGTGATACTCTCATCGACTGCCCAGATAATGTTAGTAGTTCCTGCCCTGATAACTTCTTGTGGCTTGCCTTGGGCGATTGAGTTATGTAATGGAAGCTTATAAAAGTATTATAAGCTAAGCTAATATACGTAGTTAATCTATAGTTAATGAATAAAACTATTCTTCTGCCCATCATGCCTAGCTATGTAGCAAAATGAGGCAGAAGGGGAAGCTTTGTGTTTATTTCCATGATGGTTATAATCTAATTGCATATGGATCTTTGAGTTTGAATTTCACCTTTTACGTTTCTGTCTTGTCAGCTTCGAACTTTTCCCTCAAACTCACGAATGCCCAAAAACTAAATAAATAACAACTGAACTTCAAAACCCGGACGTTACCATGAGTTCTTCCCTTCAAAAGGTAGAGAATCATTGAGAGGTGTGGGCTTCGGGAGATTAATTTTGAAAGGGGAGAACTTTTTGATTTTGAGAGCAATTTATTTATGAGAGTGCACATGGGAGCCAATTCAAGTTGTGCGTTGAATGTAGGAGAAGATCAATGAATATCCCAAAAAACCTCTCATGTACCCCATTAATGAGAGAATCAAAAGGGAGTTATCAAATAACACCCTAAAAAAACTTATTATTTTCAAATAATTAATTGAAAAACTAATTTTAAAATTAATTAATTTAATAGATATGTGTGTGTATATATTGTTGGGTTTTATGTCCTAAAACTTGTGGTTTGTAAACAATAAACTTATTTTGTAAATCGATAAAGTTGTTATTAAATATATGAATTGCTTATTTTGTTTTAGAAATAAATCCAATAAATTAAAAAATCCATGACTATTTCATGAGTACTTGAACTTTATATGGAGACACAAGAGTGAATCAGGTTCGAGTAAACAGTCAAAATGATCTATAGTTGGGTATCTTATTCTGGTAACATTATTGGATGCAACTCACTCTGTAGTTGTTACAATTTGTTGTAAAGTGCTACAAACGAAGTGATCCTGATTCGTTCATGTATTGAAATGAGAAGCAGGGGCGTCATATGCAATGAGTTTGCATAGACTGGACCAAGAATTATGTCACTCTTACTTTATAATGTTGTTTACTGTTTAAGACTGACTATTTCAAAGTGATGACCTAGGTAACTTGACCTTAATCCTGAGCTAACTATGAACTCCCGTTTATTCGGGATTATCCTTAAATTTTCATGGGTGAGGGTTGGCTCAACAACATTGGCTCAATAAGCCTCCCATTTCAGGGGTAAGACCGGGTAGATAACTAGGGACATAGGGTGCAAGACGAAATTCAATCCAACCCGCTTTTAGGGATAGTAGAGAGGTTGTTCCCCTAAGTGCTGACTCCAGGTCTTAAACAAAGTTTGTTCCCCTAAGTGCTGACTCCGGGTCTTAAACAAAGGGCTCCACCTCTCATTGGCCTAAGAGAAAATCACAAAACAATTGTTTATTAGAGGATCAGTGGGACTTAAGAAGCAAAATGTAATCTCAGGGGTAAAACAACTTTTGACCCAACCGTTATTACGAACAACCTGTGAAGGGTTAACTTACTAATCATGGTTATATCCAGTATATGTCTACAGTGAGAGGAATGCAACTACTGGACTTTAGTGGAGTGATCTTATAATTAACAAATGGTGGTTAATTAGGTTAAAGAGTTTAACCGATTAATCGCGGATCGTTGGAGTCCATGATCTGTAGGTACATGAGGTCCCCCTACTAGCTCATATTGAACCAAACCTTAAAACAGTGTGACGAACGAATTGAAGTGTTCAAATTCGATTTTTGGAGCAAAACATTAAACATATACGATATATTTAACTTAATGTTTAATTGTGAATTATACATAAAGAGAAAGAAAATATGAGATATTTAAATAAGATTTAAATATCAAGATTATGAATAGGGATTCATATAAATTGGGACTAGTGTTGGATTTAATATTAAATTAAATTATATTAATTATTTTATATTAATTTAATTTTAAAATTGATTATTAGAGTTAATTTTGAAATTAAATGGAATTGGTCAAAATTGCATTAAAAATCAAATTGTTGATTGGTAAAAAATGCAATGGAAGTCGAATTGTTAACTTTTGATTTTTGAATGTCAAAAAGTCAAATTTATTGACTTTGGACTTTGAGAGTCAAACTTTGACCAAGTTAGTCGAAAGATCCAACATTTGTGAGTGGGAAATTCCAATTATTGAATTATTAAGTGTTGTCTTCATTTGAAGACACTTGCCTCACTTAATCCCACTTTCAGTTAGTGGATATTTGAGTATCAAATTCTCATCAAACTCAAAGTTGCATGTTTTGCATGTAATGGTCTTTTAAAGGGAGTGGTTATTGAATTTCAAAAAAAAAAAAAAAAAATGGCCTTAGTGGAAATTGATGGGATTATTCCCTTTTTCCTCTCAAAATTCTAGCTTTTTCCTCTCCAAATTAGTCACTCATTGGATCCCACCATCCCATTCTAAAGTCGAAGAATAGTCGAAAAGACTCTCGTGGTGGTCTATGCATCATTCGTGAGGAGATTGAAAATAATTTGGAGAAGATTTAAAGACCACAAAGGTTGCATTCTTTTCCTCTTTTATTTGTTTCTATTGCATGCTTATCTTTATAATTAACCTAATTAGAGTATTTTAGATCCGTTTTTCTTCCGCTGCGCAAGTACTCGTTCCATCATATATATCATAACTAACTTACTAAATACATAATATATTAAACTATATGTTATATCTAATATAACATACAACCTATAGTTTTTATATGAATCACATTCATATAATTAATATTTGAATCAAAATTTAAATATTTATTTTCTCTCAAATAAAACTTAATATTATAATTTATCAAATACATTATATTAATTATATCACATATAATTAATTTATATTGATTGTATCATATATAATTAAATTTTCTCAATTAATTTGAACAATTCGAGTTAATCCAAAATTAATTGGATTCTCATTAATCCCAGTTGAGTTACTGATGAGACTTTATGGACCTATATTGAAGCTCTAATAGACTTGATTAATTAATTAAACTCTTTAATTAAATTAACCAACTTCTATTAACTGTCGGTCACTCTACTAAAGACCGACAACTGCAGTCTTCACACTACAAATATATTTTGTGTCCATTGAATGTAACCAATGAACGATGTGTTGACCCTTCACAAATTGCTCATAAGTACAGTTGGACCAAAATTACCGTTTTGCCCCTGTAATTACATCTAACACCTTAAGTATCACTGATTTCTCTAATGAACAATAATTCATAGTCCAACTATGACCAAACCCCTCTTGGGTCAGGAGAGGGTGTGGCACCACATTATTCAGAATTAGCCTTCAAGGAGCAATTTCTCTACTTTCCTAACAGTGGGAAATGAGTGAATTCCTTCTTATGAACCTGCATTCCTAGCTCCCAAATCAGAAGAATCCCCAAAATGGAAGAGATATTGAGTCGACGATTCTCACCTATCCAAATCAAATGACCGTTTTCATAGGCAAGAGTTCACAACTCACTTAGGATTCAAGTCAAGTCACCTATGGTCATCTTGATGAAATGTAAGTCTCTTCTATCAACGGTATATATAGAGAGACTATTCATTTCATGGTCCAATCTTATATAAACTCTTTGTATAGAATACCCTCACTCACATGTCTCTACATGAATGATCAAGATCAGATTATTTGTAGCACTTTGCAACAATTGTAACAACTACAAAATAGGTCATATTCGTAGTGTCACCAGTATAAGGACCCAATCTTATCCATCTACTATAGACCGTTTAGGTTATCATTTAAACATGATCCACCTATATGTCTCTACATACATGTTTAAGTTACATAATAGAATCTTGAATCTTAGTTTATTGATTTTGTGGGTTAATGCCAAATAAAATACCCAAATTTTATTAGATAAATAAATTGTTTATATAGTACAATTACAAACTACAAGGCCCACGAGATTTAGGGCATTAATCCCAACAATCTCACTCTTGTCTAAAGTTAATGGAGTGTACATGATAAAAGTCAAACTATTACAAAAGTACACAAAAACAAGAAACTAGGACATACAATACGCGCTCAATACAAAATCTCCCACTTGCACTAGACTAGACTTGGTTTGTCTCGTATACCATACTTTCCAAATGACCCTCAAACACCTTAGTCATGAGAGCATTTGTAAATGAATCAACTACGTTGGGCGCCAAAACTATCTGCGTGACAATCACATCCCCTCGATGCATAATATCCTGTATCAGATGATATTTACACTCAATGTGCTTCCGCATTTGTGACTCCTAGGCTTCGTGGAATTAGTCACAACACCACTATTATCACAATAAAGGGTGATGGATTTTAACATATCTGGAACTACTTCCAAATCAGTCAAGAATTTCCTGAGCCAGACATCCTCCTTCACAGCTTCACAAGTTGCTACATACTCTGCCTCCATGGTGGAATCAACAATGCATCCTTGCTTGGTGCTTCTTCAGACTATAACTCCTCCATTAAGAGTGAACATTAATCCTGAAGTGGATTTCCTAGAATATCTGCAAACTAGAGTTTAAAGGAGAAGGAAAAAAGTTAAAGCATGTTTTAATTCACAATAAGTTGTATACGAAATAAGACATCCGAAAGTTAAATATATTAATTGATGAGAGTTGGTAAATTATGTATTGGAAAGAGTTAGATATGTTCTTGAATTTTAGTATGAAATGTTTAATTATGGTGGGAGTTATATGGATCTAGATTTGTTCATGACAATCCTATAAATAAAATGGACATTTATATTGTTTAAGTAAGTGTGTGACGAAAAACTCAAAGAGAGTTCAACTAAAAGGTGTTAATCAAGTTTGAGGAATTTTCTAAATGCAATTGTTTTTGTGTCCTCTCAAATATTCTTTTGTTGATTATTTATATGGGTATCTTTCACACACTTCCAACAATTTTTTACTCAAACTTAAACATAGCAAACCTTTTAACACTCATTCGACCTTCTATAAAGGATCTTTAGAGTCTAACCTCCAACTATATAAATAAGCCGTTATGGCTATTACACCTAAACATAAATACCTTGAAATTCAATTATACTAAACCAAGAAAACATAAATGCGATCAGTCTCTTTCAATAGTAAAGAATTACAGAATGAGCTTTGAATTAATCTCTTCTTCAACTTTCAAGACGTCTCTCTAGACTCCAATGTGCAGAAGTTGTAAGAAATTTTTTTCCTTTCCGATTGGTTTCATCAAGACATCTTATACGAGAGAAGATTTATTTTATTGCAGAATTTGTATAAAAGAAACCTTTGGTCAGACAACGAGCGTCGTGACACGACTCTCACACCTTTGGACCATCATGACGCTCCTTTAAAGTGTTGCAGCGCTTCTCTGGCAATCTTTGTATATAATTTAATTTGGTAGAGAATCGATGACATATTGTGAAACAAGAATAGCAAGAATCTAGAGAGTCAATATGTAATTCAAAAGTTTTGATAAGTTTTAATGACCACCATGTATAAAGTTAGCAGAAACCACACCAAATCCCAGTAATCTGAAGGGTGATTTATGTTGACATTACAGAATGTATATCTATTTCTAGGTATGTTATTCATTCTTTGGCATTCTTCTTCTGTCTACGAGGGCTCTATATCCCAAAGAATGTCTTTTACTTTTTTTTAATATGTCAAAATCGAACCACTTAGCGTTTTCCTCTCTCTAACGAAATTACTTGCTCTTAATATTAGTCTCTCAATCATCTGATTAGTATGAGACTTACAGTACTATTTTCAAGTGTTTAATTTTTAAAAAATATCATTTTGAAAAAAATTAAAATATTTAACAACCACTCGTAATAGCTTTTCAAGTGTATTTTAGTCAATTTTTATAAAAAATATTTAAATAAAAATGATTTTGTTGAAAAATATTTTTTTCTCGAATCAATCCAAGCGAAACCCTTAAATTAACATCATTTTTATTCATTTCATTTAAATGCTCTTCCAATAATCATTTTTTTTTTATTTCCATCAAGTAAATTAAATAAACCTAAGGCTCAACAATAATTTTTCCAGTGGCATGGCCCTCAATACTCCTAGCCCAAGCCCTTTCTGCCTCACTCAAAGGATGCTTTGAGTCGATCACAGTCTTGAGCTTCCCTTCTTTCATTAACATAACCAAATATTCCAAATCCTTACCTTTAGGATTTAGTAACAAAGGCACCAACTTTTTCTTTGAGAAACTCACCTTCTGAAGACCATAACTCAACAATGTCCCAAATCCAGGAGTAATATCTATCACTTTCCCATTAGGACTCAAATTAGGCTCGAACCTTGACCACGGTATCCCAGTTGCACAATGTACTACAATGTCGTATTTACGCTGCGACGGGCTGTTTAGAGCAGCACCGTCCGGGGTTGTGTAGTCAAGAACCTCATCTGCCCCTAAGTTCCGGACTAGTTCGATGTTTCGAGCCCCGCAAGTTGCTGTTACATGTGCATTTTGGAGCTTTGCCAATTGAACGGCATAGTGCCCGACCCCGCCAGAAGCTGCGGTGACCAGAATGTTTGGTTGGTGACTGGGGACTACGTCGAGATGTGTGAGAGCTTGATAAGCGGTTAGACCGGCAACGGGTAAGCCTACAGCTTCAGAAGGTGAGACTTCTGGTGGTCTGTGGGCTGTTATGCTCTCTTTCACAACTGAAAACTCAGCCAACCCCCCTCCATTCTGTCATTGATAAAAACAGAATGTTTGAGATTTAAATCTTAGGTTAGTCTCTAAACTTATTTTAGTTTTTTAAAGTGTCTGTTTTTGAATTTTGCATAACAGATCAATTCTCTTAATGTTAATCCTTTTTTCTTGATTCTTGAAACCTTAGATTAGAATAGCAAGAGATGGTAAAAGATTATTATATAACTCACAAAGGGGTTAATCATAGCTAACACTTTATCACCAGCTTTGAATTTGTTTACTCCCACTCCTACAGCTACTACCTCTCCAGCAACATCAGTACCTAAAATTCAATAATGAAAAGGAAAAAAATGTCATTATAAAGCAATGTGTCTTAATAACTTCTATAAGTAAAGTTTCAAAATAAAATATTTCCCATCAATTCAAGCACAACTCAGTAGTTAGGGCCTCTTTGATTGGAAATCTGAATTTTGCTTTATATTTTTCAAATTTACCTGGTTTAGGAAATAGATGTTTCACAAACCATCAGAATTTTGTTTTTGAAAATTTGTTAGGATAGAAACAAATTGATAAGCAAAAAATAAAGAACAAGAAGAAACTGGCACACAAATTTTCATAGTTCACTAACAGTGTAGTGTTAGCCACATTTATGGGTAGAAAGAATATCAATTTTATTATCTGTGAAGAGAAGAGAATACAAGACCCGCTACTTTTGTTCATTCAAATATATAATTAAGTAGTTAGAGCAATTGCAAATATAGCAATCATGCCAAAAATATTAACGGATATAGCACAATACAAAAATAATTTACAGACATAGCAAAATTTAGATCCAATTTTCGGAGCCTATAAGTGATAAGAGTATATTGTTAGACTCAACTGATAGATTTTGTTATATTTGCAATTTTTTAAGAATGTTGTTATACACTTAATTGTTAGTCTTCAAATTTTACCCATTGCAATTACTAATATTCATTAGAATCTCAAATGTGGATGGTTTGATCTCTATTTCAGCCATTAAATTCTTATACACTTGATTTGAAGGGATTCATTTACAAGACACGCTACTTTTGTTCATTTGAATACACAACTAAGTAGTTAGATCATTTGAATACACAACTAAGTAGTTAGATCATTTCCAAATATAACAATCAAGCTAAAAATATTAATAGATATAGCACAATACAAAAAACTTTGTAGATATAGCAAAATTTAGATTCAATTATCGGGCCTATCAAAATAGTAAATAAAAAAAAAAAAGGAAGTTGGTTAATTGTGTTTACCAGGAATAAAAGGGAATTTACGTGGAAGAAGTGGTCTTAACATCCCTTTTTGGACTTTCCAATCAAAAGGATTAATACTTGCTGCCTCTACTTTTACAACTACGTCATCTTTCTCTGGACTTGGAACTCCGAGTTTCCTGTGCTGCACAACACAAGCATCTGAATTAGGTCTGGTTTGGCAACGATTTCATTTTCTGTTTTCTGTTTCTGAAATTTATTTCGTAATTGACAAATTTTTAAAGAAGAAAACTAGAAATTTGGACGAATTACTTAGAAAGTTTGAGATACAATTAAAAACTTCCCATCTCTAATTACAGTCCAAATCCGGTGGAAAGGGAAATGTGTAAAGTGAAAATTAAAAGTTACCTTTAAAGCAGACGGTCCACCGCCATAAGCATCATATTGAACTGCGCGCATGAAGTTCTCAGCCATCGGTGGAGTTTCAAACTTCAGAAGGAATTGAATTATGAAAGAATGAAATGGTAATATAGAAATTGTAAGATTGTATAAATTGTGAGGTGTGGGCTTTGGGTAGCCAACGTTTCACACACGTGGAGGATTCTCCACCCTCCAATGAAATCAAGATTCTAGTTTGTGAGAAATTAGTGGAGGAAGGCCAACTTCATTGTATTTGTATCTCTCCCTCCGTTGGGTGTCATATGACAACTTCTCTCCGGAGAAAATTAGGTTTAAATTATTTCCGTCTTAAATTTTGAATTTGGTTCTATTTTTACCTTTAATCTTTTAAAAACGTTCATTTTAGTCTCTGATTTTTTTTAAAAATATTTATTTTAGTCTATACTATTGAATTTATGTTAACTTTTAAATAGAATTGTAAAATGACTTGTATTTATCTGATGACTACATTGCCAAATAAGTAAGTCAATGCTAAAAAATCTAGGGTTTCATTTGAATTAAGTGTTCAAGTGATTTTTTATATGAAATCTCAAAAGTTATTGTGCATTCAAGATTTTGGTCATTTACTATTTTGGTAGGTTGGTTGACATTTTATTTCACACTCATCTTGCTCAAACTATGCGAAGATGGAATTTCATCCTCAAAGATTTAATATCTTAACAACAATGACCAAATTAAATATTTTTTAAAAGTTCAATGGCTATATAGACATTTTCATAGTTTAGGTACCAAAATAGAACAAGATTTAAAAATCTCGGACCAAAATAGGATTTATACATAAAAAAATATATATAATCTTTTGGTTTAAATCCTATTTTGGTCTCTAAATTTTAAATCTTGTTCTATTTTGGCCCATAAACTTTTAAAAATCTCCATTCTAGTCCTTAAACTTTAAAAACTTGCTTACTTTGGTTCTTGATATTAAAATTCTATCGACGTCTCTTAATCAAAATGGTGAGATGTCATGTATTTTTGAATGATTAGGTTGTCAAATAAGTTAGTCACGCTAAAAAAAACTTGGTTTCAATTTTGAATTAGATGGTAAAATGATCTTTATAGGAGATCTCAAAAGTTATTTTAGGTTCAAGATTTTGACTGTTCACTAATTGTGCATATTGATTATTGACATTTTACTTCATTTTCATCTTGCACAACTCATGTTAAATGCAATTTCATCCTTAAAAGTTAACCAAAACTTAATAACAGAGAAAAAATAAATACTTTTTAAAAGTTCAGGAATTAAAATAAACGTTTTTTAAAGTTTAGAGACCAAAATAGAACAAGATCAAAATTCATGGACTAAAATAGTATTTAAACTCAATCTTTTCATATTCCTAGAACTCTTAACATATTTCAAATAAGTCACATTTGAAGAATTCAAAGGACTAATTGAAAATTACGAAATACATTTAACGCACCACACCTATCTTAATTTGTAATTTTCAAAAATTTGGGATTTTTCTTTAAGGTAATAAATTCACATCATTTTGATAAAATCATCAACGAATAATATCTGATATGTTTTGTTACTGAATGATGAAGTTCTTGGGGCCACATAGATATGCTTTATGAAGTTCCAGGGAAAGAAAGTCTCTGGATTTTTCATCTTCCATTTTGGGAAGTCCAACCACCATTTTTTTTTAAGTACAAAGACTATTGGATGTAAAAATGATCATACCTTATTAGATGCCAGAAGTGAAAAATATTTACCACTATCAAAGTTAACAACATATATTTTTTTTTGGAGCAATTGACCAACATTCAACAAATTTTGAATTATGTCATATAACATAAAGAACATGTGAAATGCACCTTGTGCCTCCTTTCTTGGTAGGAACAACAATGACACTCTTTCTTTCTTCTTTCTACGTTTTAACATTGTAAGCTTCACTTGAGATCTAAAACTGTGATCATGCTTGACAAAGAAGTTTTTATTTTGTATAATGTGATTACTTTAGATTACATCATTCTTTTAGAATTGGACTGTAAGTCTTCTTTTCGGCAAAATTTAGCTTGGTATAAGAAGCTTGCTCCACAGATTGACTTGGAGAATTGGTCAACCTTTTTTCATGAGCTTGAAGTGAACCCCATTAGTTCAAAGATTGCCAACTTGACTCTTCTATGGCAGCAACGACATGATTAATTTGGTTGATTATTTCTAAAAAGCAAAAAAAGAGTTCTCGAATGTTTTAACTTTTGTTCATCCCCAAGTTGTCAAAATCTCTCCACAATGATTGCAATTTGATATAGAAATAACTTTTTTAGTTTCGAGCTTTTTTTGAAAAATTTTACAACTAGTTTTAGCTTTTTCTTAATTCCAAAAATTTGAGAAAATGGACTTACTAACACTTTATTCAATGAGATGAAGAGCTAAAGTATATACTATTTTGTTTTTTTGTTCTTCTCAAACTCCTCCTTATTTGGTGTCTGCTCTAAAGTGCCTTCATATCTTCTTCTACAAGAGGTACTTAATTAGTTAATTCATAATCTTCTTCCAACAATTTTGATAACTCTTCAAATGAGCTACCTTTCTAGACCTAAATCGTACTAGTTCTAGTAAAATTAATATTTATTCTAGTGCTTAGATAGGTTGTCGAACATAAGAAGTCTTCGAGATAGTTTGGATGCATTTCGAACTTAAACGGAACATTTAGCAATCAAAATAGAGCAAAGCGGAGAAGTTGGGATGTAGGCCGCTATGTCATGCAGCGCTTCGGCGCCATGTACGGTGTTGCATGGTAATAATTGCACAAGGACAGAGCGTCACGACACTATCTTACGGCGTTGGGAGCTCTAGAACCAGACGAATGCGCACATAGTGTTGCATTTTGGCAGAAAGGCCCTTTAAGGGCCCAGTGCCACAACATTGCCATGATACTTCATATATACTTCTTCATTTTAGGTCAAATCAGATTTTCTTCCACATTTCCTCTTTTCTATTTGTATTTTCTTTATTTCTTTCATGTAATCGATAGAGACGATGCTGAGTTTTGTCTTCTCCATTATCATGGGGAGGTAAGATCTATGGTTTTCTAGTTAAGGGGATTTTGGAACCGTTGTAATTTTTGGTGCGAGAGTATTTTCTTAATGTATAATATTTCTTGTCTATGGGTTTCTTTCTGATTAAATTGCTTGATCAATTGTATTTTCTCATGATCGTCTAACAAACTACTTAAGAATATATGATTGGATGTTTTAGATTAACATATAATATGTGACATGAAATTATAGGTTAATCTCCAAGAAGTAATAGATTGGATGGGCTTGTGATTTATAGTCAACAACGAAGAGTATTTTTCTATTGACCTAGAGAAACTATATTGAATGTTTAATTAGGTGATTGTAAATTAAATGTTCATCCTAGCGTAATCCCTAAAGTGTAATGTGGTTTATGTTCAAGTGCATAGAATGGATTTTTCTACTCATGTTGGCTAATTAAGTAATTAGGACCATTAGATGCAAGTGGCTATCTTTGTAGTCATAACACTTGCTTTCCTCACGAATAAAGGTATTATTGACATAACATCTACTAAAAATTAGTTTTTAAATCAATTGGGCTAGGCATAGGCAAGAAGTTAAAATCATGCTTTGATAATTCGATGATCAAAATTACATTGGACAATTGCATTTCCCTAAACTAGAACGTCTTGATTCGTTGCATTTCTATCATTTACTTTCATATGCTCCTCCCCCCCGCTTTAACTGAAAATGGGCTTTGAGCAACTAATCTTCGCGCTTCCCTCCAGATCGACTAGACTTACCACTTGTACTGCTCAGTAGTATATGTAGTTAGTTCGATATATAAATTTGTATTTGATTGATAGAAAGCCTCGACAAATTTCTATCTATCAAATTGGGGTCGTTTTCGGGGAAGCCAATTTGTTCTTCTTAGTTAGTTTTTAATTAAAGCTTCCTTTTGCTTTGATTTTTTCCTTTTTGTGTTAGTTAATAATGTCAAGAATTCAAAATTGATTTTGGATGTCTGAAGGCAAAGCAATAGATTTTGATGACGAGATAAGTGAGCTTAGTCATTAAATTACCAAGTTAGCCTTCTTGGTTAGCCATGTGATGGGATAGAGTTCACAGCAAGTAGAGGTGTGCAGGAATTGCCTTCTCAATAGGGGTGTATAGAAACAAAAAAAAAAAAAAAAAACCAATGAACAGGACCAAATCGAATCGAATTGACTTGTTCTGTCTAGTTTTTTTTAAAAAAAATATGTAAACACCGATTGATGAAGAATAGAACCGAGTGAATCGACTCGATCCTCAATCTACAACTCTAAAAAATCATGGAAAATTGAACCAAATCGACCCCATTATATTAATAGATATATTATAAATATATATTAATATCATTCTTATTTCAGCCTTAATTCATGCAGCTCAATCTTATTCTTATCTTAACCCAGCCTAATCTTATTTTTATCTCGTACTTAACCCAATGTAAAAAAAAAAAAAAAAAAATTAAAACTTTGATTTAAAAAAGAAAACCCAAGTCGACGTTCTTCTTCTCCTCAACTAATCGATCTTCAGCACTTCTCCTTCCTTCTTCTCCTCTGCACGCTGACCATTGCATCTCTCTATCACACCTTCACTTCTTCTAATTAATCTCTTGTCGATCGCACGATTCCACCATCCATCTGTTGGGATTGGTGTCCTAAATCTCTCTTGTATTCTTGTAGTTTGTAAATTTTGTATATACAAATTATTATGAATAAAATATTATTATTTTATGATCATACACTCAGTCCAATAAACAAAGATCCTAGGTTATTTTATGTAATTTAAACATGTATGTAGGGACATATAGGTGGATCATGTTTAAATTATAACCTAAATGAACTGTAGTAGATGGATAAGGTTGGGTACCTTATCCTTGTGACACTATGAATACAGCCCGCTTTGTAGATGTTACAAGTGTTGTAAAGTGCTACAAATGATCTGATCCTGATCATTCATGTGAAGACATGTGAGCGAGGGCATCCTATACAAAGAGTTTGTATAAGATTGGACCACGAAATGATTAGTCTGATTATATAACATTGTTAATAATAGAGACTTATATTTTACCAGGATGACCATAGGTGATATGACCTGAATCTTGAGTGATTTATGAACTCTTACCTATGAAGGCGGTCCTTTGATTTGTATGGGTGAAGGTGGCCAAGTCACTGACTCAATATGCCTACCATTTTGAGGATTTGTCTAATTGGGGAGCTAGGAACACAACTACACAAGACAAAATTCACTTCTTCCCTGATGTTGGGGTAATTGCTCCTTTAAGGGCTGATTCCAAGGCTTGAACTATGTGGCCACATCTTCTCTTGGCCCGAGAGGGATTTGGTCATAGTTGAACTATGACTTATTATTCATTAGAGGGATCAGTGGTACTTAAGGAGTTGGATGTAACTATGGGGATAAAACGATAATTTTGGCCTAACTGTCCTTACGAGCAATTTGTGAAGGGTCATCATACTGTTGACTAGTTATATCCATTTGACACATAAATATTATTGGGTTTTATGTCTTAAAACTCGTGGTTTGTAAACAATAAACTTATTTTGTTATCAATAAAGATGTTATTGAGGTTTTATTCAATAAAGTTGTTATTGAATGTATGAATTGCTCATTTCGTTTTAGAAAAAAATAAATCTAATAAACTAAAGATCCATGACTATTATATGACTACTTAAACTTTATGTGGAGACATAAGAGTGGATTAAGTTCAGTTAATAGCCAAAACGGTCTATGCTATATGAACAACGTTGGGTACCTTATTCTGATAACATTATCGGGTGCAGCCCACTCTGTAGTTATTATAATTTTTTTAAAATTTTGCAAACGAAGTGATCCTGATTTGTTCATGTATTGACAAGAGAAGCGGGGATGTTCTATGCAACGAGTTTGCTTAAGATCTGACCAAGAAATAAGTCACTCTTACTTTATAACATTGTTTACTATTTAAGACTGGCTATCTCAAAGCGACGACCTAGGTAACTTGACCTTAATCCCGACCTAACTATGAACTCCTGTTTATTCAGGATTATCCTTAGATTTGCATGGGTGAGGGTTGGCTCAACAGCGCCATCTCAATAAGCCTTCCATTTCAGGGGTAAGATCGAGTAAATAGCTGGTTACTTAGGGTAGAAGATGGAATTCGCTCCTACCTGCTTTTAGGGATAGTATAGAGGTTGTTCCCTTAAGTGTTGACTCTGAGTCTTGAATAAGAGGTCCCACCCTCTCATTGGCCCGAGAGGGACTCAGTTTAGTGATTGGATCACAAACCAATTTTCATTAGAGGATAAATGGGACTTAAGGTGCATGATGTAATTTCAGGGGTAAAACAGCTTTTGAGACAACTGTTATTACGAACAACCTATGAAGGGTTGACTTACTAATCATGGTTATATCCATGTGGATATAATATATCTACAGTGAGGGGAGTGCAACTACTGGGCTTTAGTGGAGTGACTCGATAGTTAATGAATGGTGGTTAATTAGATTAAAAAGTTTAGCCGGTTAATCTCAGATTGTTGAGCCCATGATCTATAGGTTCATGAGGTCCCCCTACAAGCTCATATCGGACTAAATCTTAGAATAGTATGACGAATGAATTTGAAGTGTTCAAATTCGGTTTTTGGAGCAAAGCGTTAAAAATATACGTTATATTTAACCTAATGTTTAATTGTGAATTAAACATAAAGAGAGAGAAAATAGGAGATATTTAAATAAGATTTAAATATCAAGATTATGAATAGGAATCCATATTAATTGTGATTATTGTTGGATTTAATATTAAATTAAATTAATTAAGTTGTTTAATTAATTATTTAATATTAATTTAATTTTAAAATTAATTATTAGAATTAATTTTGAAATTAAATGGAATTAGTAAAAATTGTATTATAAGTCAAATTAGTTGACCAGGTCAAAATTGCATCAAAAGTCTATATATTGACTTTTGACTTTGAGAGTCAAACTTTGACCTTTGACTAAGTTAGTGGAAAGATCCAATAATTGTGAGTGAGAAATGTCAACTTTTACATTGTTAAGTATTGTCTTTATTTGAAGACAATTGGCCCACTAATCCCACTTTGAGTTAGTGTTTTTTTAAGTGTCAAATTCTCATCAAACTTAAAGTTGCATGTTTTGCATGAAATGGAGATTTGAAGTTATGGGTTTAGATCTTATAGCTGATTCCTATGGCTACTATCTCGCATCCTTCTTCTTGATAATGATCTTGTTCTTCTTCTTGCTTCTTCATTTCAATTTTCTTCTTCTTCTTTCTTTGCTTCTTTTAGTTTGGGTTTTATTACTAACTGAGCTCTCTACTTACTAAACTGGGGGTTTCTTTGTTTCTCAATCTTTCCCTCTCTCAAATCGATTGTTACAGGAGGAACATTGGCATTGCACCTAACACTTTATAAAATTTTTGTGGAATGCTTAGGAAAACCACAATATTTTCCTTTCAACACTTAGATGAAAAAACAAGCTTGATATTGTTCTTAAAAAAAATCATTCAATTTGATTGATGTGTATATATCTCTATTTTTCTTCTTGATGTAGACAAGAAATATGGAAGAGGAAATGAAAAGAAAAATTATTGTGAATACATATAGATGTGCTTTTCCACTGGAGATGGATTTGGACAAGAAAAATCTTTCTAGGTATGGCCATTCTTCTTGTATATATGTTGTATCACTTTTGGTGTGTTATAAATTGGAGCACTTTTTGAAAAGCTATAATGCATCATTTGCAGTTCTGTTATGGATTTTATTTTGTTTACTAATTCTTCCAACTCATGTATCAATCAAGCATATCTATTGTAATTGGCCTGCTTTTAATAAAAAAATATATATATCGCAATTGAGCTACTTTTATTACACCACCATAGTTTTGTTTCTTTAAGTTTCGTTTGTTTATCTTATTTTTTTTGTAGCTTGACTTATGATTTTGTTTGTTAAAATTTCAGTTATTTTATTTTGTATCGTAGAGAATTAGTCACTTTTCATTTTTTTAATGAATAGTTTTGTGTACTTTTATTAAAAAAAGTTGAAGAAATTATAGCACTTTATTGGCTTTATAGAACATTGAGGCGCCTAGTTTGCTCCCACCAAAGAAGAGCATACCACAAATGCCTGAATTTCAAGTAATTTGTTTGAGCATGTATTGTTTTCATTTATTACGCTGATGTTTCTATAAGCGCCTTCGTGGATATTTTAATTATTTTGTACCATAATTTTATTGTTGTTAGCTTTTTATTTGATTGTTTTAGGTGTTGCATCTGAAGATATCATAGAGGGTCTTGCATCACACATATGATAGGAGCTATCATATTGTCTTGGGTAACATTTAGGTTATAAAGTCTCAGTTCAAACTCTTTGTAAGTTCTGTAAATTAGTTTATGACTCTTGAAAATTCTCATTCTGTAGTTGGAACCTGATTCAGAGTGTTCAAATTAAGAGTTAAGGTTATTTTTTGAGGTAAGAATTATCTCTGGAACGTTATTTCAATTTTGTTTTGAGGACGTGATTTGTGTTCCCTCTATTTCTTGGTGAATGATTTCTATTGAATTCTATGTTGATTCAAAATGGTGTAATTCATGTTGGAATTTCAACCAATTCATGAAAATTATTTGGGATGAGTTTTTCGGATGCTTCATTGTCTGCATATTGTTTGATACTTTCTTATAGGAAACGTGATTTTTGTTTTTGTAGTAATATATGCTGAAAATATTTTAGGACTGGTTTTATTTTATATTTCACTTGTTGGGTCTTGGCTTATGTAAGGCTTATTTCATGGTAGAAATTAAATTTTGATTTTCTTTTGTTAAAAAGATATGTGATGCCTACATATGCATTTTGAAGTTATTGGTATTGAACTTTGGAATAGGGATTTAATCCATATTTTAGTGGTTGATCTTTTCTTTTAAGTACCTGAAAACTTAAGGTGAGAGGTTGTTTGGATTTCATGTAAATTATACGGACACTATTAGGAGAAGACTAAGATCATGGTTAAAAAAAAAAAGTTGATTTGGTACTTGTTGTGTGATTAAAGTATGCTTTTTAAGCATTTTTTTAGTGTTTAAAGTATGTTTGGAGCTTAATTGTGTGATTGACGTTTGATTTGGAGTTTAGTGTGATTAAAGTATACTTTTAAACTTTTGTTGATTGAGGAGTTTGAAAAAATGACATTTAGTTGTTATGTTTCTTTGTGTTAGTATTAAGTTTTATTATGTTGATGGATTTTGGGATTTTTTTCATTATTACTTTCGAGTGTAAGATAGATGTCATTTCATTCGTGTGAGTTTGAGACTTGTAAAAGAAGAATATAGTATATGGAGATATGGCAGAAGCTTTTTAACATATATATTGTATCAAAATTGGTTCAACGATCTTGAAGATGAGATTAGAATTGCCAAGGTATTGATTGCATTTAAGGAATTGGGTATTTCATGATCTGGTTCTTTCTCTTTTTAAAATTTTTGTCACGCCTACTGAATTTCTGATGGATTTTGAGTATCAATGTGATATGGACTTAGAGTTTCTCTTTTAGGCATGACTTTAAAGTTGGTACCTTCCGTTTCCAATATTTTTGGACATCAACCAGCTGTTGGGGATGTCCTAAAAACTCGCCGTTCGTAATTCTGTTAAACATTCTATTTATCAATAAGATATTATTGAGTTTTTTATTCAATAAAGTAGATGATATTGCATTCTATTAGAAAATCAAATAAACAAATCTATGACTATAGTATGAATATTTTAACTTTATATAGTGACATAAATAGGATCAAGTTATAGTGTATAAGTATATGGATGAACTTGGGTATCTCATCCTAGTAACACTATTGGATACGGTCCATTTTATATGCTGATACAAATGATGTGATCCATATATCATTCATGTAGAAACATGTGAGTAGGGGCATCCTATGCAATGAGTTTGCATAAAGACTGGACCTCGAAATAGTCACTTTTCTTTATGACTATTTACTGTTAAAACTAACTATTTCATACTAAAATAACCTAGGATAACTCGATCTTAATCCTGGGTTAACTATGAATTCTTGTTTATTTGAGATTATCCTTTGATCTACATAAGTGAGAGTAGTCTAAATACACTGCTCAATAAACCTCTCATTTGGGGATAAGACTGGATAGATAGCTGGGGACATAGCCTTGCAAGATGAAATTCACTCTTACCTGTCTTAAAGTTAGCAGATAAGTTGTTCTCTTAAGTTCTGATTCCTAGTCTTGAACAACAGGAGCCCGCTCTCTCGTGGTAGAGAGGGACATGATTCATTAGTGATATTATGAATCAGTTGTTCAATAGAGGATTAGTGGGAGCTTAAGGAACTAGATGCATTTACAGGGGTAAAACGGTAATTGTGACCTAGCTGTAAATACGAACGACCTGGATCGACTTACCGATTATGGTTAAAATGGACAGAAATATAACTACAGTGAGGAGAGTGCAACTATCGAGCTATACTGGTATGCCTTGATAGTTAACGAATAGTAATTAATTTGGTTTTAAATAATTTAACCAATTAATTACAAATCTTTGGAGCTCATGATCTATAGGTCCATTAGGTCCCTCTACTAGCTCATGAATTGGATTAAAAAATTGAGTATGTTTGGATGAAATTAGGGTTGTGAATTTGAAACGTTCAAATTCAATTTTTAGGGTTTCAACCAATTGTATTTGATATAATTGAAACTTTTAATTTTATTGAAAATTGAACAAAATTGGAGAATCAATTAATATTTAAATATTAATAATATGAAATTGAATCATATTGGTGGAATTCGTGTTTTACTAATTTAATATTAAAATATTAAATTAATGATTTGTTAATTTAATTAAAAGGTTTAATTAAAATTAAAATTTATTTTATTTGAATTAATTATTTTGAATTAATTTTACAAAACTAATTCATTTAAATGAAATTGTTTTATTTAAAAATAAATTCATTTTGAATTGAGTTAGTGGATTTTTCCAACATTTTTTTGGGAAAAATCCACTAACCTCATATTGGGTGAAAAAACACCCAGTTCCACTCACTACTTGCATGATGAGATTTTGAGAGAGATTAGAACTTTTATGCAAAAAGTTGTCTGCACCCTTGGTAAACCTTTGACAGCCCACTTAATATCATCCAAAATTGAGCTCAATTAGAGTGTTTCCACCACACATTCCTTTTTGAGTTTAGTAGAGAAGACCTTGGTGGTAGTCTACTTGAAGTTTCAAGCTCAGATAAGTGGAGATCCAACCAAATTCGTGGAGAATTCTACAAAGGTATAGTACTATTCAAACCCTCTAATGAACTTTACTTATATAGCATGTTTAAAAACTCATATTAAATTTAGTTAGAGTGCTTATTGATTCTAGATTCTTCTGTTGCATGTTATATTACTCCTTCACCAGCAAGATTCGAAGATTTCTCAAGCGTTTGATGGTTGTGTCGTTTGGACGAATGGTTGGAAGACGTTGGATGTCATTGGATTGGTGATTCACTTTGGCAAATCCATGACCAACTTGACGAGATAATCAAAGACCATCAAGCCTTCGATACTAGTTTTAATATATATTTTTTTTTTCTTGATTTGGTTTATGGTAGTGTTTAAACATTACTCTTTGTAATAATCATTCATCAAATTTCATATGGTGGAGAAGAACTTGATTTTCTTTGTTGTTAAACTGGTGGGAATTTAGTTTTCTTTATTGTTGACATAAAATTGTGAATATATATTATTTGTTTATATGGTTGACAAGATTGAAAATGCCATTTATTTGGTTGATGAATATTGTTTATCTTATATATATCAATGTGATTATTGGACCTCAAAACAGGAGCAATTATATAGGTAATTTCTAATAGTATATTTTTTTTTTAAAAAAAACACATACAAACTTGACAAGCAAAACATATCAAGTATTCATTAAGTTATCAGTTTTTGAATGTCAAGAAGAAATTACATTTGACAAGTAAAAACCGTCAAGTTGTAAAAACATTGATCCATAATAAATGTCCTAACACTTAAAATAAGTCAACAAATCTCATATGTTTGACAGATATAACATATCAAGTAAATTACAACTTGACGCTTTCAGCTAGTAAAAAAAAATTTCTTATTATTGACACTGAATTATTTGACATTTTTAAAAACGTCAAGTAACACTGATACCTGACTACAAAAAATCGTCAAGTAATATAGTTTTTGTGGTAGTGGAATCACTTCAAACTCTTATTTATGCATAGGGATATTGTATAAATAATTTGATGTGTTTGAATATTTTTTAACTTTTAGGTATAGATTAATAAATAACATGATATGATTTATTTCATTAAAAAGGTTTAAGAATTTTTCAAGAGAAATTATCCATTTAAAGTAGTATTCATAATTAGGAATCAACTATTTGAATAAAAATTCATAGTGAATAATTAACTATCTAGCTAAAAAAAGTACTTCAGAAATTATTTCATTAATTTCTTTCTAAAACAAATTAAATAGGTAAAAATTTCAGTTACCGATAAGTTATGCTCATTACATGGCATGCGAAAGACAAGTAATTTAATTCTTTTCTACTTTTCTTATTACCTTGACGAGGAATATAACATATTTTTATAGAAACTCCTATGGTGAGATAAACATATTTTAAACTTAACGGCTTTTGAATTAATCGTTGATTTATTTTGAGACGTTTGTAAAATGCATTTATTTTCGTTCATTGATTCTAACCTTTTATTATGCGATTTTTTTTCTCTCTTTTCAAATACATGAAGCACGACTTAATTTAGACATACATACACTACTATTAAGTGTACAATTTAAATATCAGGATGTAACAATAAAGAAAAAGATAACTGATAATAAAAACATTACAAAAATTTCCAAATATACCAACAAATTTATTACATGGTTTCATACAAAATTGAATCATATTCATGATCATCCTAACTTATTTCCTTTCTTGCAAAATCATAAATAGAACAAAATTACCAAGTAAGGAATGTAGATTACTATTGTCACAAATTGCATATCAAGTAACTTATTTTCCTTCTAAAGGATAAATGAATTTGCACATATATATATTGAATGATATCATTTAGCAAAATCATATAAATTCACCAAAAAAAAAAAAAAAAAAAAAGAGTTAGGGTAAAGAACAAAAATGGGTTCAAGTTATATGAGAATGGTTTCTTCACTTGTATTATTGGGTTTGGTATTGATTCAACAACCATTATTGTTTGCAAAGGGAGATCCAGTTCCACTACCACTCCAAAAGTGGCATGTTCATGTGGTTAATGGGCTAAAGAATGCCACTTTGTTTGTGCATTGTAAGTCTAAAGATGATGATTTGGGACCCCAACACCTAGTTAGCAATGGAGCTGAATTCCAATGGAGTTTTAAGATCAACATTTGGAGAACCACTTTGTATTGGTGCTCACTACACAAGCCAAATGCTGATGTTTCATTTGATGCATTTTGGGTTGAGAGGAGACATATTTGGCTCCATTATAGGTGCATGAATCAAAATTGCTTCTGGATGGCTAAAGATGATGGAATTTACTTGAGAAATAATCCTGATGCTGTTGATGAATTTGTTCATAAATGGGATGAAGCTAGACAAGTTTGATGAATTGTTCAATTTATACCTCTAAATTTTGGGAGTTGTATCAAATAAAACTTTCGTAAGTATATTAATTTACATTCTCTTCTAGATTTTGTTGGACCAATATCATGTAAAGTTTATAATTTGTATAGATTTCTTTAAATATGGTTTAACAAAATAGACGATTTTCAAAGAAAATTATGTGTATGAGTTTGAATTGATTCATTTACGAAAGTTCGATAGTTTATTGATACAGTTATAAGTTTCGGACGAGATTTTTCTAAATGAAACATAAAGAAAATTGTAAATCGATATATTTACAGAAATTTAAGGTTTAAATTGATATGATTATTAATTTAGAGTTTAAATTGATACAACCTTAAAATTTTTCAATTTTATTTTATGTTAAATCTTAATCTTGTCAAATTTTTTAGTTTTGAAATAATTTGGATATCTCCAACATGAATTTTGTGTGCTAGCTAGCTAGTTTGAGGTGATCTCATAGTTCTAAAAGTACTTTAGTTTATTATATAGAGTGAGAGGTCCCAATTATAAATGAAAAGAGTAACACATCTATTTCACGAAGATTTTTTTTTCCTACTAAATGACCTTTGAACTTCATGGGATCTGATGTCATTTCAAATAACATGGAATTTCATTTCCAAATCAAACAATTTGATGATAAGAAGAGCAATTCATATATCTTATAAATTAAAAATGTGAGGTATCTTGATTTTTTCAATGTGACATCCTTAACACCAGACATGTCTTCATGGGTAAAAAGAACATTAAACCCCACTGTAATCATTGGTTCTCTTTTAAAAAAAATTATAATAGTTGTTAAGGTACTTACAATCTTTTCACACCTAATCGATGGTGGTCATGGGTTGAAGTGTTCAGAAAAACCGATGATTCTAAGAATCTGATCAACCTATTTCAATCCTTATGGTTTGGGTTGGATTTTCAACTTATTGAGATTGGGTGGAATTCAAAAAAATGAAACTTTATAAATTGTATTGGTTCATGGGTTCACTTAAAATTAGATTGGATTGAACCAAATCAACCCGACTTTCTTATTAAATTTCTATAACATTTTGTTTTTCTATTGTACAATTGTATATGCATATATTTTTTTAATCTTATTTATTCAAAACCCTTTTTCAATCCTTTACTCTCCTAACAAATCTGATAAATCTTTAAGTCTGTGGAATGTAATTTATTGAAATTAATCTACAAATCTTAATTCAATATTTCAAAATAAATAAAAATATGTTTTACAAGTTATAATAATACATTAATTTCTATTAAAGCAAAAAAATTAAATAGATGACCTAAAGAATCGAGAACCAATCCGATTCAAGTATTTCATGGTTGAGTTGGATTTAATAATTCAATGAAAAGATTAATATCAATTTATTCACCTATGGCTCCACAATGATTTTACCAGTGGCATGGCCATCCATGCTCTTTGCCCAAGCCTCCTCAGCCTTACTCAAAGGATGTCTTGAATCAATCACACTCTTCAGCTTCCCTTCCTTGATCAAATTCACAACATACCTCAGGTTCTCACTCTTGAAAGACATCCACCACAATGGCACCAACCTCTTCTTAGAAAATGTAAGTTTCTTAAAGGCGAAAGTCAGCATCGTAGCGGCATTTTCGGGAGTAATGTCAATCACCTTACCGTTGGAGCTCAAATTAGGCTCAAATACAGACCAAGGAATCCCTGTTGTACAATGGATCACTGCATCATACTTCCTACCTGATGGACTCTTCAGAGCTGCCCCTTCTGAGGTTCTGTAGTCTATGACCTCATCTGCGCCCAAGCTCTTAACAAACTCGACGTTTCGGGCGCCACAAGTAGCGGTTACATGTGCGTTTCCTAGCTTTGCTAGCTGAACGGCGTAATGGCCGACGCCACCAGAGGCAGCAGTGATGAGAATGTTTGATTGAGGGCTATTTCTATCAAGCTTGATCCCAGCAGCTTGGATTAAAGCTTGATGTGCTGTCAATGCCGCGGTGGGCAGGGCAGCACTATCAGCTGCGGTCACTTCGGCGGCCTATAAACTGTTGTAGCTTCCTTTGCTATAACACATTCAGCAAGTCCACCATTCTGTCATTGCCATACAAGAAAAAATGTAAAGATGAACACTTACCAATCACATGAATCAGTGATATAATTCTTGAGCATTAGAACGTTCTCCATGTGGATTAATAAGAGATTGGTTAGGACTCATCCATATACCAAATATTAAGCATGTGGAAGAGAGATGTTTTGAAGGCTAAATCTACCAAGTGGTCCTTAAGCTTTTACATCATTTTCAATTTAGTCCTTAATTTTTTAAAATTCTGGATTTTACCCCAAACGTATGTAAACAACTCAATTAGGTTATTCCATAAAAGAATGGTTAAATTTTGTCAACAAAAAGTTGGTGTATCATTAAATTGTTGTTTTATTAACATATTCAAAACATGGGTGCTACTTGACTCATGAGTCAAATTCAAACCGTCTATCAATATAATCTGACCCCTCTCATTAAGAAAGATTCATTTCTCTTACCTCTTCAATCTCATTTAGGAGAGCTAACGAAGATTTTGAGACAGAAAGAAAACAAAAATATATTCTCAAATTTAAAGGTGTGAAAAAAAGAACGGCAATGAATACATGGGAACATATCTTTGGTTAATAATCCCGAAGTCTCCAAATTAGGTTAGGCTTTATGATATATATATGTTAAATCATTAATTGATCCAAAAGCTTAAGTTGATGGATGACGGTAAATTTAATATTATATCAATACTCTAACACTCTCAACCAATTGTGAGCTTGAAATATGTTGAAAACTCAACAAGTGAAAATCAATATTAATTGGGAAACAAACGAGACATTGCAAGAATTTGAACACAACAGGACCTCCTAGACTTTCCGCTTCGATACCATGTTAAATTACGATTGACCCAAAAACTTTTGTACAGTTTGATACTTATCAGCAAAGTCATGATTTCCTTTTGGGACCCTGCTTATGGTTAAGCTAGATTATTATTAACTGTGGAAAAGGGTGAGTAAATACTTACAGCATGGTTAAGAAATGTCACAACTCTGTCCCCAACTTTTAAGCTTTTCACCCCTGCTCCAACCTCTAAGACTTCTCCAGCCACATCTGTACCTGTTTCAAATTCATCACCAAGATTTTTGGTCTGTTAATGTCTTGGTTTTCATAAGAAAGGTATTAACAATGGTTTCACTCTCACCTCATTCCAAACTTACTTATTCAACTAGTTAACATCAATCTTCTAACCACCTTTATATTTTTACAAACAGGAAAGAAGAATATTTTTTTTCATTTTTCAAAAAAATAAATAGCTAACTATACAAGTTTTTTCCTTGGTCCATTAAAAAACGATATAAATTTGAGGTACTTCTCTCTCGTACATCCAACGGTTTAACTTTCGGCTACATTATGGTAACCTCATTGAATAATTTCTCATATTAATGTTACCAACTCAAACTTAGTATTTTGCACTTAAACAAATGTAACATAACAAGCTTTCAAGTCGAGTTGAGAATTCAGGACACACATGGAATATGAGGAAAGCTGCGAGGATAAAATGGACGTATGACTCCATTCTGACTTTTCCAATCAAATGGATTCAGACTAACTGCTTCTACTTTCAGCAAAACCTCATCATCTTTAGGTCTTGGAATGGGAACTTCTGCATGCTGCAGGAAACATAGAACATACACATGTGAACAACAAATCATAAGATTCATAACATAAATAATCGATATTATTACATGGGTGGGAGATTAGACAATCAATTTTGAGATGGTAATATGTGTCTTATCCACTTAGTTAACTTTCAATTGGTTCAACTTCCTCAACTTGACGAAGGGCCGTTTCGATACTAAATACATGTTTTAATCCCTAATGTTGGGGTGATACTCAATTCGGTCCCTAATCTTTTAAAAGTTCAAGTTTCACCTCTTACTTAACGAATTGTTTTCAATTAACAAGTTCTTTCAAATCATCTAGGGGTGTTTGGCTCAAAAAATTGGAGTTGAGAGGGTAGAGTTGTGAACTACTAAAAAACATCAATTTTTATGCTCATTACACTGTTGGTTCTACTACTTCATAACTCTCTACATTTCACAACTCCCCAAACTTCACAACTTCACAACTTCACTCTTTACCCAATGGGGTGTTTGGCACCAACATGAGTTCGGTGGAGTTTGATTAAATAATATCAACTCCTTGTTTTGTCCATCAACTTCATAACAAACTGTTAAATAACTCCACCTACCAACTTCAACGATGCTCGTCTTTATATATATATAAGGAAAAAAAAAAGTAAGCATCCCAACTTCAGATCTCCAGGTTAAACTCTACACTCTAAACACAAATATTCTCCAGACTAAACCACTTTTACACTTCAAACACATATCATTTAACTTCCAAACTAACTCTCCTGATTAAACTACTTCAAACATAATAACTCAATTCAACTAGTCAAACGCCCCATAATAATGAAGTAAAGACCCATAAACAACTTGCAATTTCATAAAGTAAATTTCGATATTTAAGTGACACAAAATGAGTAAAGAGCAAGAGAGAGAAGACATGAAAATGAAGAAAAGAAACCTTGAGAGCAGCCGATCCGCCGCCATAGGCTTCATACAGAACTGCCTTCATAAGCCTGGAAGTGGTGGAAGCCGCCATAGCCCAATTCTTACCAATACTTTCCTTTGAGAATGAGAAGCTTAACTACTGCTATTCTCTGCTTTCCAAATTTCAGGAATGAGCTAAACCATTTATGTAGTTGCCTTTGATTTCTTCTCTCTTTTTCTCTGCGTGTCTCTGTATTTGGGTTGAATTGAATATTCAAATTTCAACGTACAGCCATAACCGCCGGCCTTTTGGAAAAATCATCACTCCAATAATCTCTTGGGGTTTCTTTTTCTTTTTCTTTTTCTTCAAGAAACTGAACTTTCATCGAGTGATCGAGCAACAGCCACATGGGCTACAAACAATTATGTTTCTGTGAACCTAAACATTTTTTGGTTGAATGAAACAGTACCTCGGAATTTCTATATAAACTTCAATTAACCACGACGGTGTTAGAGCAAGAAATTAGTTATTATAGTGCTGGATTATTGTAGTTAGATTATAATAGTTGGAGTGTAAATTATTTTAGTTTAGATTCTAATAGTATGTATTTGAAGTATAAATTATTTTAGTTTGAAAATAAAATATTAAACACTATAACAAAGAATAAAAAGGATGATGAATGTAAAATAGTAAAAATTATAACAAATAATAATTCTTAGTAAATAAGGGTTTTGAAATAGAGTTGATTGTAGCTTATTAAGAAATATAAAATAATATTTACTGTAGCAAAAAGTGGTTATTATAGTATTAGGATAATTCCTACCCAAAACACATTTTAAATGGTAAAAAATTTCGACAATTATCTCTATGATAGTCAATAATATTAATAATCGATGACAACATATAATTTTCTATACTAAGGACTAAGATTTATAGTTCAAATCCTCAAGAACAATCGTTTTCATGGCAAATTTTAAAACAATGTTGAAGTTTAGGGTTACAATGTAATTTTTAAAGTCTTGCATCTAGGATTATGATCGGGATTTTTCTACGAATTACCTAAAATTTTTTACAAAAATAAAATTTGACAAACTTTTTCAAAATAAAACTTTCTAACCAATTTCTTTAGAATTTAGCCTCTAGGATTATAATCCGGATTTTTCTACGAATAACCTAAATTTTTTTATAAAAATAAAATTTGACAAACTTTTTCTTGAAAAAGTTTTCTAACCAATTTTTCAGAGAAAAAAAAGGAAGAAAATGAATTACTAAAAAGAAAAAGATTGAAAAGGTAATAAATCCTTATTTTGAAAATTTGGGTCCAATATCATATTGGCCTTATTTTTTAGGCCATTCTATCAAATAATCGATTTTAATTAAGACCTACTTCAAAGTTGGAGAGTATTTTATATAATTTAACCAAAGTTTCAAATTTCGAGTTGACTACTCTTGTGGGCAAGGCATGAGCTCCCTCATTGTGGTTCTATTTGATTCTTTAAAAGTCCTTGTGCTTACAGGGTGTTAAAATTGGATATTTCAATAGAGATTGAGTTCGACAAAAAAGGTAAATTGACATTCTCATTAAATGATAAAAATAATTGAGAAAGTGTTTTAAAAATCCTAAGAAAATATCACTAATTTTTTTTTAGAAGTTGTGTATTACAATATTTGTTTAAATTTAAAGGTTTCTTGGATTGTCTCTACATTTACCTTATCTGACAAAGAGATGTTTTCTGAAAATATTGTTTCTGCAAAATATTTTTCTTATGTAGAAAATCTTGGTTGTTGTATATTTGCAAATCTTTTGCCTTCTTTGACGCTTTTCTTTTTCTTTTTTTGGAAGTTAGAGTTGCTCATTTGAGTGTCTGTTGTGCATATTTAATGGCTTTCAGTCTCTTGAGTTAGGTTGGCCGTTTTTACAAAAGATATCAAGATTCGTTATCTTGTGAATTATTTATACTACAAATGTGGTGTCAATCTTTGAAGGCGTTGAAGATTGTATTACTGTAAGGTTGGAGACATACACCAAGCTATTTGTGTACTTCATCAATGGACTTTGAGAAGGGCTAAAGTTGAGCGAAGTCTAAACAAAATGAGTGAAGTGGTCTTTGATCGAGAGGGAAAGATAAAGATCCAGTGAGAGAGAATCTTAGGAGAGCTTAAGTTTAGTCGAGAAGGAGGCTCAATCTTAGAGGGAGCCTAAGAAGTTCTTCATTCATATTACTACTTAGGGGGAGCCTAAGTTACTAAGAGAGAGGGAGTCTCAAATTTTGGGGGAGCCTAGGTGAATGGTTGAGTGATTAAGCTCTACAGAAGTCACTATAATCTTATTGTCATTATAGATAAGAACTATGTTGTAATTTCTTGTCATATATATTAGTGAAGTTATTTTTTTTAGGCACACTGTCCCCGATGTAGGTGGTATTCACCAAACTAGGTTACCAATCTTTGGTGTTCTTTTTATCTGGTATTCATGTCTGTTTCATGTTCTGTAGAATGCTATAGCATTATTTGTAACGGCTTTTGATATGCATTAGGTACTTTCATATTATTTTCTTTCATTCTTTCTTTCTTTCCTTCCTTTTTTTCTTTTGTTTTTGTTTTTGTTTAACATCATGAATGTATAAGTGGTGATTCCAACCTTTATCTCTTAATCAAGAATACACTTTTAAGGGGAGCTTCATATCCTCTTGGTGATTGCAAATACCCATAAGGCTGATTCCATTATTTATATCTTGGATTTTTAGCCCTTCATTGTATGATTTTCAGTTTTCAAGTTGATTCCCCATGTTTATAGGCTATTAGTGGTAGATAACGTCATTAAAGTTTAACTGTATACTCTTTTTAAGATGTTTTAGCATATGTATGAATTGACTTTCCAAGTTCTAATTTAGAAAATAAGTCGTTTTCACAAGATTTATAGTGTTTGGTGATAGCACTTGAAAAGTATTGTTCTAGGATTTATAATTTGATGTAAATCCAACAATTGATCCATTATATGTACTCAAAATAGTTATCGCAAGAAGTAAGGCAAAGAAGATTCAAAAGATTTTCATATTACATATCTTCACAAGCTAGCTAATACACAAGAAGAGAAAAAAAAAATGTAGCCCAAATTTATGCTCAATGAGTCTGGAAGATAATGAAGTGAGGATGACAGAGGAAAAGTCGTATAGTTTAGAAGCTAGCACAAAGAACAAAAAACCTGTGCATAAATTATGAAAGAAGTGTCGTCAAGGAGTGCACTATGTTGGAATTCATTATATCAAACCTTATTAAACGTGCACATCAAGGTTGTGTTCTTCTAGAGAAAATATTTAAGACAAAGCATAGTTTTGTACTTTGATTTTCGAATTGAAGTACAATTGAATTTCAATTTCCTAGGTCTTATTTTTCTACATTTTTCATTTATTAGTTTTTTAATAACTCTTAGCCTTTACAATGGCAAGTAATGTTCTTGAAAATTAAGATCAATGATATCAAAACCTTGTGTTTCTTCAACTCCTTAGTGTTGCTTTTTTTCAACGTTTTACTTTAGATTTGATGATTAAATCGATTTATTGAACTATGTTAGTGTAGTGTAATTGATTGATATTATCATAAGACAGCAGTGTGGTTGGTTGATTTTATTATTGGGGTGTATGTCCTACAGCCTCGTAGTTTTATGTTAGCTTGATTAATGGTTGATTAGTTTTATATTACTTGTACAATAATCCATTAACCTAAGATCCAAGGTTATCTGATGTAACTTAAATATGTATGTGGAGACATATAGGTGGACCATGTTTAAGTGATAAATTAAATGGTTTGTAGTATATGGATAAAGTTGGGTGTCTTATCCTGGTAACAATACTGATACGACCCGCTTTGTAGTTGTTACAATTGTTGTAAAGTACTACAAATGATCTGATCCTAATCATTCTTGTGGAGACATGTGAACGAAGATATCTTATACAAACGAGTTAGTATAAAGACCGGACCACAAAATGTTCAGTCTCTCTTTATAACATCATTGCTAGAAGAGACTTACATTTCACCAGGATGACCATAGGTGACTTGACCTTAATCCTAAGTGAGTTGTGAACTTCTACCTATGAGGGCGATCCTTTGATTTGTACAGGTGGGAGTAACCAGATTCGCTGACTCAATAAATCTACCATTTTGGGGATTCATCCTGATTGGGGAGTTGGAAACACAGCTACACAAGAAGGAATTAAGGAATTCATTCCTTCCCTATAGTTAAGGTAAAAAGATAAATTGTTCCCTTGATGACTGATTTTGGGGCTTGAACAATGATACGCCTCACTCTTTCCTGACCCGAGAGGGGATCGGTCATAGTTGGACTATGATTAATTGCTCATTAGAGGGACTAGTGGTATTTAAGGAGTTAGATGTTACGACAAAGGTAAAACAGTAATTTGACCCAACTATACTTATGGACAATTTGTGAAGGGTCAACACACTGTTGATTGGTTATATCCAATAGACATAGAAATATATCTATAGTGCGAAAAGTTCAGCTGTCAGTCTTTAATGGAGAGACCGGTAGGTAATGGATGTTGATTAATTTGATTAAAATAGTTTAATCAATTAATCTCGTATCCATGGAGTTTCAATCTATAGGTTCATAAGATCCACTCTTTAGCTCAATGAGGATGGATGAGAATTCAAATTAATTTTGGTTTAATATGAATTGTTCAAATTAATTAAAGGGAAGTAATTGTATAAGATATAGTTAAATAATGTAAATTGATACATTATATAATTTTATAAGAGAAATAAATATTTGAATATGATTCATATAAAAACTATATTTTAAAGTTTAATGTGAATATGATTCATATTAAATTTATATAGTTTTATGGAATAAATAAATATTTGAATATGATTCAAATATTAATTACATGAATATTATTCATATAGGAACTATATGTTAAATTTAATATGAATACAATTCATATTAAATTTATATATTTTATTGAGTGGTGTTATAATTTGAATATGATTCAATTATTATTTATATGGATGTGATTCATATAAAAACTATATGTTAAAAGTAATATGAATTTGATTCATATTAATACCTTAGGTTATTTGAGAGAATAATAAACTATAGTTTATGTTACATGTGATATATATTAATTATATGTTATATTGTGATATAACATATAGTTAAAATATATATTAAATTCAAATTTAGAATTTGAATTTAATTCTTTGAAATATAATTAAATAAAGGGGAGGGTCCCTCATCCCTTAATCGTAAAAAAAAAAAAAAAAAAAAGCTGGAGAGAGAAACTATTCTCTTTCTCATGGTTTCTTCCTGCTTTATGCGTTTTTGCAGAAGAGTTTTTTGGCACATAATTTTTTCTCTCAATCATTTACTTCCCTCTTCCCAAAATTGAGTGCAAACTCACACCTCTGCACGATTCTTGTCCTTGAGAATAATGGGAAAAGCCTCGTGGTAGTGCTCGGTTGCAATGTTTGTGAGAAAAGATGACACGATTTGAAGAGGAACATGAAGAATTGGTCTTCAACGGGTATGTGATTGCTTAATCCCTCTTCTCCATTTTCACAATAGTAACATGCTTGAATTAATAATGTTTATCAATAGTTTTCACTACTCTGTTTTTTTTATATGTTTTGTAAAATGAATTAAAGATTGATGCATTCAATTGCTTCCGCTGTGGGGAATATTAATCCCTTCAATTGGTACCTGAACCATCTTGAATCTCTAAATTTCATTTTTGGAACTTTAATTTGGAGTTTTGGTGGGTGCATGATGTATGAGATTCATATTCACATATGAATGAGATTCATATTCAAATGCATTGGTTCATTTTTAAATTTCTTTACTGAATTATAACGGATAATAGATTGCATATAGTCGATTCATATATTTTATATAATTCAAAGTTATGTTTTTTCTCTAAAATTTTTAATTACCGATGTAAGTCAAAAATTTTATGAATATATTATGTCGAAAATTTTATCAACACATAATAGTGGTGTAATTTTGTCTTTTAATTTGGAAAATTTTTTCAAAAGAATTGCTGCAATTTCATAATGTGTTCATGAATAAACTTTGTAGCAATTACTAATTACATAACATATGATGCGCCTAGATAAAAACATGACAAAACATATTGTAAGTTGGAGTCATGGGAAGCTAAATGACCTAAAAAGTTAAGTATCATCAAGATTCCAAGAAAATTATAATGACTAGAGCTAATGAGGAAAAAGTTTCCTAATTAGTTTGGAATGTCAATTGTTGAGAGATTTTGGAAAATGTCTCAAAAAGAAGAAAAATGAGAACAAGTAAGTCTAATTTACTAAGTTCATGGTGGAGAATACAGATTCACCACCTTGATAGATGAATAATGATTCACTATCAAAATTTTCTTCATGACAATTAGATTGTAAATCTTGGCGAATACTTATTTAAATAGAATAGTTCTACTAATTGGCAATAGGATGCTATCTCAATTAAAATAGTGGAAGGCATTAAAATGTTATTTAATTTTGCTCAATATTGTGTTTTTATCACCATAACAGATGCTTTACCACCATGAGAGACATTCAATTTCTCCAAGGAAAAATTACTAAAATATTTCATGATGTATGAATAGTTTTGGTAACTAGACATGTTTTCAAAAGTTGTTTTGAAAATATGTTCAGCATTAAATTTATACATTTTTATGCGTTAAAGGTTAACACATTTACTACTCAACTGTGAGAGTAAAAGGATTAATGAATTTGGAAATAAAGACAAATTCTATTCTTTTGAAGGATACATGACTTTGGTTTCTAGAAATGAAACTTACGGGTAATTCTCTAAGAGTTAGAGTTAAATTATTATTACCTATCAAAAGCCTTGCTTCTCATGCAAGTGTATCATTAAACCTTATTTGATAAAGTTATCTAGCCAATGTGAGCCTTTCTTTCTTTGACCCAAATGGTCCTATGTTAGAAAACATAAGTTTGATTTCATAGATAATCCATTAATATGATTGATAAATATTTATGAATAAATGTAACTTGTTTTAATGCAACTCAGGTCTTATTTTCTTTGAAATGTTCAAAAGAAATTAGACTAACGTTTAAATCACTTAGCCAAACGTATTTTGACATTATGAACTAATCATAATCAATACTGAATATTTGATGTACTAAGCCTGACAAAGATGAGATGAGATCTCGATTTGGAGCATTCAGTACAATTTGGGTGAAATTATGCTACAGCAGCACATTTTATGTTCTTTGTTGAATTGAGTCCTAACGTTTTTAAATTACACTGATTTCTGACTCCATTAAGGTAATGCGATATAGATTGCATTGTTTTGAACATTATTTCTGACAATATGTTTGCAAAACATTGTTGTATCATAGAAGTGTTATAAAACTTGTTTATGACATTTCAGGTTTTGGGTAAGTTGAGACACTTGTGTCAAAACAAACTCTTACTGAAAGAAATGTTCAAAAGATGCCTAAGTAGTCCTTTGGACATTCCAAAAATATTTTTGTGTGACAAATACTAATTCATTTGAAAAGTTTAAAGGGTGTAGCATGTATTGATGAATTTATTTCAAGTGATGCCATGTAATAGTTAACAAGTGTTGTTAACTATTTGTTTCATTTGAACATCAATTTCTAACTGTCAAACAGATAAGTTTTCATCCTACTAGAAAAGTTATGAGATAACTAGACCTTTGCAAAGTAGACCTTTGCAAAGATTTACTTGAATTTTTTATTGTCATATAAGATGACAAAATGAAAATTTATGAATCTTTCAGTAGTTGGAAAGTCATGTGGTGACTCAACCTACGCTATGACTTATTGGAAGTCAAAGCTATCATATTTGATGACAAGTACCGAAGGAAATTGATAAGAAGAGAAACATTATTATAGTCATAAATATGAGATGAAATACTATAATTTATGAGGCAACCTCAAAAGATATGCATGGGTCTACGAAAAGGAAGCTTGGAAGTGTAGTATATGGAGATAAAGATCTTCAAAGTAAGACTCTTGGCGTCATGTGAAAACCCACGCTAGAGCTGTTGGGTGAAAATGGACTATAAGTCAATTTTCTACGTAGTTCTACAGCAAAGTCTTCGTGCCTTCATTATTGCATATGAGATATGTAAAAATGAATAGCTTCTTTTATGAAAAGAAGTACAATGCATTTACACAATGTCAAGAGAATTTTTAAAGATTGAATTGAAAAAAATGTTTGCAAAATTGTGATAATTTTCACATTTGGATCATTAAGAATAAGGTTTTGATATAGTATCATAACCGGTTACTTTGATCGATGACGATGTTCTTGTACAGACAAGAAAATGAAACATGAATATTTATCTGTTCTATATTGATATTTGCTGTTATGAATGAAGTAAAAATGAATATAAAAGTTTTCGTTGTTCAACCAATTTCAAATTATTGATTTGAAGTGATTTTGTATATTAAAAGTTCACATACAGATGTTTACGTCATGTTGTTCAATTTGTCTCGTGCATTTTACATTTACAAAGTAGTTGTTCAATGATCAATGCGATTATGAAAGATGGAATAGTAATGTACCAATCTACAATGACGTTGTTATGTCTAAGAAAAATATTTCCTAAGACACCTGAAATGTTGAAGGGATATCAATTTTACATGAGACTTCATTAACATTTAATATACAATTGGTTGGTTTAATCAGGGAACTCGATGGTATGACCATTGAGCGTTAAAAATTAAAAATTACGAATAATGAAACTTTAGTGTATATAGTTTAGGATTTGATTTTTTACGAGTTACACTGTTTCATATTGGATTTATTGAAATCCATGTTTTATCTTAGATGTGTCTATTGGACTAAAAGGAAGTATTTTGCTTATGAAGCAATAATTTTCCTATGTTCAGTGTGTCTTGAGATATTTGAAAATTGTTTCAGATATAACTTAATCTATTCACTTTATGCCATAACGTAATTCAATGATTAGGTTAGAGACCATATGTCAGCACCTAATGGAAGGAATAACATGGAATGTGGGTATATCTCGTTGGTGAACAAATGGTTCTTATTGACATAAATGTTTTTATATATAAAAGGATTCTCTGGGCTAAATTTGGAGAGGATCTCCTAGACTGTTTAAGACTATAAGACATGTCTCTAGTATGCTAGGGCAAGTGGGAAAGCATGTAGGATATAATGTATGCCCTAAGATACATCTCTCACCAACTCATATATTTCCCCAGCTTTAGTGCAAGTGGGAGATTGTTGGGGGTATATGCCCTAAAGCCTCATAGTTTTATGTTAGTTAAATCAGTGGGTTGATTAATTTTATATTACTTGTGCAATAATCCATTAACCTAAGATCCAAGATTATCTAATGTAACTTAAACATGTATGTGGAGACATACAGGTGGATCATGTTTAAGTAATAACATAAATGGTCTGTAGTATATGGATAAGGTTGGTTGCCTTATCTTGGTAACACTACTGATACGGTCCACTTTGTAGTTGTTACAATTGTTGTAAAGTACTATAAGTGTTCTGATCCTGAACATTCTTGTGGAGACATGTGAGCGAGGGTATCTTATACAAAATATTTTAAGTCTCTCTTTATAATATTGTTTCTAGAAGAGATTTACATTTCACCAGGATGACCATAGGTGACTTGACCTTAATCCTGAGTGAGTTGTGAAGTCCTGCCTATAAGGGCGATCCTTTGATTTGTATAGGTAAGAGTAGCCAAATTCGTCGACTCAATAACTCTATCATTTTGGAGATTCGTCTGATTAGGAAGCTAAGAATACAGCTACACAAGAAGAAATTCACTCCTTCCCTATAGTTAGGGTAAGAAGATAAATTACTCCTTAAGGAATGATTCCAGGGCTTGAACAATGAAGTGCCTCACCCTTTTCTGGCCTAAGAGGTGTTCGATCATAGTTGGACTATGACTAATTATTCATTAGAGGGATCAGTGATACTTAAGAAGTTAGATGTAACTACAAGAGTAAAACGGTAATTTGATCCAACTATACTTACGAACAATTTGTGAAGGGTTAACGCACTGTTGATTGATTATATCCAATGGACACAAAATTATATCTATAGTGCGAAGAGTTAGCTGTCAATCTTTAGTGGAGTGACCTGCAGTTGATGAATGTTGATTAATTTGATTAAATAAGTTTAATCAATTAATCTCGTATCATTTGAGCTCAATCTATAGGTCCATAAAGTTCCCTCATTAGCTCAATGAGGACTGATGAGAATCAACTTAATTTTGGTTTAATTTAAATTGTTCAAATTAATTAAAGATAATTTATTATATAAGATACGGTTAAATAATGTATATTGATCCATTATATAATATAATGTATGCTGATATATTATATAATGAGAGAAATAAATATTTGAATATGATTCAAATATTAATTATATGAATATGATTCATATAAAAACTATATGTTAAAATTTAATGTGAATATAATTCATATTAAATTTATATAGTTTTATGAGAGAAATAAATATTTGAATATGATTCATATAGGAACTATATATTAAAATTAATATGAATACGATCCATATTAAATTTATATATTTTATTGAGAGGTGTTATAATTTGAATGATTCAACTATTATTTATATGAATGTGATTCACATAAAAATTATATGTTAAAATTAATATGAATGTGATTGATATTAATATCTTAGGTTATTTGAGAGAATAATAAACTATAGTTTCTATAATATTAACTATAGGTTACATGTTATATGTGATATAACATATAGTTTAAATATATATTAAATTATAAAAAAAAAGGTGGAGAAAGTGTTCTCTCTTTCATGGTTTCTTCCTACTCTATGTGTTTTTGCATAAGAATTTTTGGGCACAAAATTTTTCTCTCAATCATCTCTTTCCCTCTTCCCAAAATTGAGTGCAAGCTCACACCTCTGCATGATTCTCGTCCCTAAAAATAACGGGGAATACCCAGTGATGGTGTTCGGTTGCAGTGTTCGTGAGATCGGAAGAAGACGACGCGATTTGGAGAGGAACATGAAGAATTGATCTTCAACGAGTATGTGATTGCTTAATCCCTCTTTTCCATTTTCACAGTAGTAACATGTTTAAATTAATAATGTTTATCAATTTTTTCCCTTACTGTGTATTTTGTATGGTCTATAAAATGAATTTAGAGACCGGTGCATTCAATTGAGGAAAAACTCGAGCAACATGTTGTGCAACATATCAAAGACATTGTCATAAGCATTGTTCGTGTCTGGCAATAGATTCTATAAAATATCTTTTCCATATCTATCTGAGTGATTTGCACATTTTCGTATCTTCCTTCCTTATTTTCCTGTAGAGAATATTTATTCACTCAAGAAATATATTCCCATATCTAGCCTTATTTATATTGTACTCTTATTCATTTTTAGGGTTAACCGCCTAATTAACAAAGTGTGTATTGAGAGTTTTGAGCTTAGGGATTGTCTAAGCCTTAACCTCCACTTATTATTATTGAAAATCTTTGTATTTGTCGTTGAGAATTTTGATTCGGTAGCCATTTTAGAACTCGGGAGGAGTTTGATTTGATATTGTATTTAGGAGGAGCCATTGAAGATGATGAACCTCATATTTAGGGGAGCCTAAATACGATGAATGTGAAGGGATCTCACTCTTAGAGGAAGCCTAAATATATTATATTGAAGGGATCTTATACAAAACTTGAAGAATCATTATTATGGAAGTGAGGGGAGCTCAAACTTAGGGAGAGCCTACGTTGAAACTAAAGAGGAAGCTATATGTGAGTCACTGAAGAGGGAGTATATTAGATAAGTACTTTCATTGTAATTGCTAAACTTTTTATAGTGAAGTTTTATTCCACCGAGCACACTGCCCTCAAGACGTAGGTGTTTTTGCACCATACTGGTTGACCAATCTCTTTGTCGTTATTTTTCTATTTGCTTTCATGTTGCCTATTTATCATACATAACTTTTGTGATATCGTGCTTGACATTGTATTCCATGTTAGATCCACCTAATTTTTTCTATTGGTATTAGAGCGAGTTGACTACTAGTTCATTGAGTTTTCAATGGAGTCGATCAGGGAAGGTGGTTCAACTACTCATCCTTCTATTTTAAATAGAACAAATTACTCGTACTGGAAAGCTTAGATGATTGCAAAGCTCGGATGATTGCTTTTCTCAAATCTATTGATAGCAAGTCATCGAAGGTTGTTGTGACTGGATGGTCTCCTCTTTAAGTTGTTACTAAGAATGGAGTTGTTAGTCCAAAACTTGAAAGAGGTTGGACAGAGGGTGAAGATGAAGCATTTTTAGAAAACTCTCATGCCCTAAATGCAATCTTCAATGGAGTGGACAAAAACGTATTCAGATTGATCAATACTTGTGTTTTAGCAAAGGAGGCTTGGGATATACTTGTTGCTCATAAGGGAACATCTAAGGTGAAAATGTCAAGGCTGTTGGATCAATACCATCATGCAGTGGAAGAAATCAGGATCCATAAGCATTCCAATTCATTAATTTTGGTTGAAAAGAAACATGATAAAAACAGAGTATAATGAGTTTCATGAACATACCTTGGCCGAACTAACAAAATCTCCATTTCTAGCTGTAAAATCCTTTGAATCCTTGTGTAGACCACCACAAGATCTTTCTTACTATCCTCTTGGTGCTCTAGATTGAGTTGTGGGACTCAAAATAAGCTGGAATCAAAGGGAATATGGAGAAACCTCACTGAAGAGAACCCATTACACCTTCTTCATTCGAATTTTTCAGCAAAAATTCATTCGGTTCTTCATACATTCTTCACTCCAATCTCTTCAATATATTGCAGACAATTATGCAAAGAGATGTGTTGCATGGGATGCAGCTCATGCTTGGAGTAAACCAAAGGAGAATGTGGGTTCCTTGTAAGATACTTGAAGATGACTTGAAAAACCCATTTTCAATTTTGTATAATTTTTCAATTTCCAAAAATTCATTTTGATTTTAAAATCATATTTTATTTCTAAAATCAAAATTTATTAATTTTACAAATTAATTTCATAAATTAATTTTCTAATAAAATTAATAAATAATTATTTAGACAATTTAAATAATTCTAATTAATTTAATATCTAATATTAAATTAATTTTTACACAAATTCATCTTCATATATTTAAATCATATTTAAATATATTTTCTCCAATTTTCGTTTGATTCTAATTTGAACGTTTCAAATTAACTTATCACAATACTCTAGAGCTAATCCATTTCCGAGCTAGTAGGGGGACCTTACGGACCTACAGATCATGGGATCCAACGATCCAAGATTAGTCAGCTAAACTCATTAGATTGAACTAACCCCCATTCACTAATGAGTTACTCCACTAAAGCCCATAGTTGAACTCCCCTCACTGTAGATATATTATGTCCACTCGATATAACCATAATTAGTAAGTTAACCCTTCACAAATTGTTCGTAATAACGGCTGGTTCAAGTCTCTATTTCACCCCCGAAATTACCTTTTATTCCTTAAGTCCCCACTGATCCCTTAATGAACAATTCTTTTGTGATCCAATCACAAAACCGAGTCACTCTCATGCCAAATGAGAGGGCGGGATCCCTTGTTCAAGCCCTTGAATCAACACTTAAGGGAAAAATCTCTCTACTATCCCTAAAGTGGGTAGGAGAGAATTCCCTCTTGCACCCTATATCCCCAGCTATCTATCCATTCTTACCCCTGAAATGGCAGTCATATTGGGCCGGCGCTGTTGAGCCAACCCCCACCTATGAAAATCTAAGGGCAATCCCAGATAAACAAGAGTTCATAGTTAGCTCAGGATTAAGGTCAAGTTACCTAGGTCATCGCTTTGAATAGTCAGTCTTAAATAGTAAACAATGTTATAAAGTAAGAGTGACTCATTTTGTGGTCTGGTCTCGTATAAACTCTTTTGTACAAGGACACCCCCACTTCTCATGTCCAACATGAACGAATTCGGATCACTTCGTTTGTAGCACTTTACAACTCCTTGTAACAACTACAGAGCAGACCGTATCCAATAGTGTTACCAGAATAAGGTACCCAACCTTATTCATGTACTATAGATCATTTTGACTATTTACTCGAACCTGATTCGCCTTTATGTCTCCACATAAAGTTCAAGTACTCATCCAATAGTCAAATGACTTTTAGGTTTATTGGATTTCTATTCAAGTAATAGATCTATTCAATAACACCTTTATTGATTTTCAGATTAAGCTCCATTGTTTACATTCCACGAGTTTTAGGACATAAAACCCAACAAACTCCCACTTGGACTAAAACTCCAATGGTAACTTATACATCCGATATATAAGACTGAGTTTCTGAGTTTTATAGAGAAATACAATAAACTAGGGTATCCCATACCCATCTTTTACCATTTGGTATCTTTATACCCGATATTTCTCCCACTTGTCCTAGGTTATCTGTTATTCCTAGTCCTACTATGTAATTCTCAAACACTTTAGCCGAGAGAATTATTGTAAAGATTGTTAGGTATACAATAGACTTTTGATAAAACTATAAGAGGATTGCATCTTAATCTCAATAATGGCCAGGAAGCACACTTTCCTCCCACTACATTGTGGTACTCTCAACTCTTTGAGCAAGATGCATCTGACCTGTCTCAACAACTCTTTGTTAACAGTCAGATCTAGAAATCTTTAAACTTTCTATACTTTGATCTAGCCATTTAGATATCTGAATATCTACAAATGGCTTTTCATAATTTGATTCTTAATAGAGGTTGCTTGATAACGGGCAGAAATGCACGTTATTACAGTGCTAAGTTCCTAAACAATTCTGGCTTGCGTTGATAAAATATGTTAGATTGCGTCCAAAACGCGTTAAGTTTATACCATCGCGATCGCATGCGTTCATCGCATAGAAACAATTAATTTTTGTATTTTTATGCAGAATATGCATTGAAGCAAGGCGAAAAGCGCAATCACAAGAAATCAACCCGTAAGGCTTTACGGTGATTTGTATTCGCAAACATCTGCTCAAGAAGGATTTCCGCATAGAGCCGGTGCAACTTAGTGGGCGCATCTGGGTGAAAGGCATAATTAATCACGATGGGACAGAAAGCTGATGACAGTCGAATCCGAATTAAGTTGACAAGCGCTAACGATAACAAGTACACTCAACTTTTCGGTGACAAATATTTGGCGCATCAATCAGAGAATTAAAACCATCCCATCTGTGCAATCATAAGAGAGAAGTTTCCTTTCACCCCAAAGTTCTATAAATACCGAAGGCAACCTTCAGAAAATGAGTTCAGCGAGTTCAACAATTTTGGTTCTTTTTGTTCATAGTGTAGCCTTGTCCATAGTTTTCATTTTTATTTTAAGGCGGAGCAAGAGAAGGGAAGAGACACCGGAAGATCGCTTAGAGAAACTCGAGAGAGTACTCAGAGGCGTAGAAAGCAGAGAGCAGGCCGACTCTCGTGAGAGCGAGATTATCTTCATGAGTAGAAAAGACAGTGTAAAAGCCAGAGGGGTTTACACTTGGATTCCACTGAGAAAACTTGAGTGCTCAACGCATTGTCATCATCACATTTCATCCATAATTCCACCTCATAAAATAACGCATCAAGTTTTTGGCGCCGTTGCCGGGGACTTTGATAAAATAGTGTGCTAACGGTGATTTTTCTGATTTCTTTGCAGACTCTCAATCTCTGGCAAATTACGACCCAGAGATTGAGAGGACATTCAAACGAAGATTAAGAGACAACCAACAACAACAGTCAGACCACTAAACGAAAATAACGTCATGGCGAATCTAATCCTTCTGGCTAACGATCGTAATAGGCCCATTAGGGACTATGCATTGCCAAATCTCTAAGATTTCTCTCCAAAAATCATGAGGCCTGCCCTCGACGGAAGCCGATTCGAAATGAAGCTAATGATGCTACAGATGATCCAGATTGCAGGACAATTCAGAGGATGGCGTAGCCCACACGCCCACCTCCGTAGCTTTATAGAAATCTGCAATACTTTTGTGTTCTCGAATATCTCTGCCGAAGAAGTTCAACTAATTTTGTTTCCATTTTCTCTGTGTGATCAGGCAAGAAAATGGGCACATTCCCTCGAGCCGGGAGAGATCACTTCATGGGAACAAGTCGTAGAGAAATTTATGAAGAAATATTTTCCACCTACTGAGAATGCTAGATGAAGGAAATTCATAACCAGTTTTGAACAAGACATGGACGAATCGCTCAGTGATGCCTGGGCGAGGTTTAAGAGATTGGTTCAGGATTGTCCACACAACGGATTGCCAGACTGCCTTCTGATGGAAATCTTTTATCATGGTTTAAATCTCGCTTCGTAGACCGTTGCCAATGTAGCAGCTGCTAGTGGTCTGCTTGACAAAACGTATGATGAGGCTAAAAACATCTTGGATCACATCTCTAAAAACACCGAAGATTGGAGAGAGAGTGATCAGAGACTGAGAATCAAGGATAACGAAGCAAGTAATGGTGCTATTACTTCACTATAGAATCAGATGACCGCAATAATGAACTTAATTCAGTGAATTGCGATCAACAATCCAACACCGCATAATGGGCAAGTCAATGTAATTAGTCAAAACACCGTAAGGTGTGCAGCTTACGGTGATGGGCACGCAATGGAAGAATGCCCACAAAATCCACAATCTATTTACTTTGTGAAAAATAATCTATTTTCTAATACCTACAACCTCGGGTGGAAAAACCAGTAGCTTGCAACCGCCGCAATCATCCTCTTTGGAAAGCCTATTGAAGCAGTATATAGAGAAAAACGAAACTTTGCTTCAAAGTCAGGCTACGTGCATCTACAATTTAGAATTACAGAAGAGCCAGATTGCAAGTGAGCTAAAGAACAGACCGCAAGGGGCTCTGCCGAGTTTAACCGAACTCCCACGCAACCCGGGGGATCAAGTAAAGAGCAATGTCAAGCTGTGACATTGCAGAGTGGAAAAACTTGAGGGAAAAAGAAGGAGCTTAGTCGCATTGCTCCCATTGCGTTGGAACCTGAAATTGCAGTGACTCAAGAAGAAGAAGGAGAAAAGAAGTAATAGAGCCAGAAGTTGCGTCCACCTCAAAGCCAATAGAGAAGGGGATCGTGAGAGTTCAATTACCATCTTTCTCGCAGAGACTCAGAAAGAAAAAGAATGAAGAGGTATAGTACCAACATTTTATGTCTATGTTAAAACAATTACATATTAATATTCCATTCAGTGAAACGACTGAGGAAATGTCTGCATACGCGAAGTTTCTGAAGGAAATGGTAACCAAAAAGAGAGGTACTGGTAGGTTTGCCACGGTGGCCTTAACACAGAGTTCGAAATCAATAATTCCACCGAAGATGAGCAATCCTGGGAGCTTTACTATACCTTGCTTCATAGGAGGACTGTACATCAGGCAAGCCTTGTATGACCTTGGAGCCAGTATCAACTTGATGCCTCTGTCGATCTTTAAGCAGTTGAATGTGGGGCAACTTGTGCCCACACTGTGACTCTCTAACTTACAGATAGATCTCTGGTGCATCCAGAGGGGAAAGTGAAGGACGTGTTGATCACCATCGACAAATTTATCCTACCAGCCGACTTCATCATCTTAGATTACGAAGCTGACAAAGATGTGCCCATCATCTTGGGGCGACCATTTTTATCAACAGGTCATGCCCATATTGATGTGCAGAAAGGGGAGATAACTTTGAGCATAAATGGACAGAAGCTCAACTTCAACATAATCTGTGCCATGAAGTTTCCTGACGAAGAAGACCTACATGACTCAGACGACGACCAGAATTTGACTGAAGAAGAAAAGCTAGACGAAGAGAATGAAGAAGAGGATGCAAGCGCATCCATTGCTGCCTGTAATGCGATCATAAAAAAAACAAACAAGGAAGTTGAAATGATCGCACCTCAAGAAGAAGAGCCAATAGCAGAAGAAGAAAGAAAAACAACGCAACCGTCCTTAGTAGAACCACCAACAATGGAATTAAAGACCCTGTCGAACCACCTAAAGTACGCATTTTTTGGGCAGAATGAGAAGCTACAAGTAATTATTTCCTTCGAACTTAATGAATACCAAGAGAATGCGTTGATGAGCATTCTAAGGAAACATGTGCGAGCAATTGGCTGGACACTTGCCGACATTTGAGGAATTAGCCCAACCTACTGTATGCATCAAATTCGTCTCGAAGAAGACCACAAAGCAACGATCAAACATTAGCGCAGGCTCAATCCTACGATGAAAGAGGTCGTTAAAAAGGAGATCATTAAATGGTTAGATGCATGCATTATTTAGCCGATAGCAGATAGCACGTGGGTCAACCCCGTGCAGTGTGTGCCAAAAAAGGGTGGCATGACGGTAGTCCCGTACGAAAATAATGAGCTGATATCGCAAAGAACTATCACTGGGTGGCGTATTTGCATGGACTACCGCAAGCTGAATTCGACAATAAAGAAAGATCATTTCCCTCTACCGTTCATTGACCAGATGCTAGATCGTCTAGCCAGAAATGACTTTTATTGCTTTCTGGATGGCTATGCCGAGTATAACCAAATTATGATTGCTCCAAAAGACCAGGACAAGACCACATTCACCTGCCCATATGGGACCTTTGCTTTTCGCCGCATGTCATTCGGCCTTTGCAATACGCCAAGTATATTCCAAAGGTGCATGATTGCCATCTTTTAATAATATCTTGACGACTCCATCGAAATATTTATGGACGACTTCTCTGTCTATGGGCACACCTATGAAGTCTGTCTGGCCAACTTGGAGAAGATACTGAAAAGATGCGAGGAGACGAATCTCATTCTTAACTAGGAAAAATGTCATTTTATGGTAAAGGAGGGCATCGTGTTAGGGCACAAGGTTTCTCGGGACAGGTTGGAGGTGGATAAAGCAAAAATAGAAGCAATTGAAAAACTTCCACCTCCAACAAGTGTGAAAGCTGTACGAAGTTTCTTGGGGCATGCCGGATTTTACAAACACTTTGTCAAAGACTTTTCAAAAATAGCACGACCGCTGAGTGCATTGATGGAGGCTGACAAAAAATTTGATTTTGACAACAATTTCCTTAACGCATTGAGGATTTTGAAGAATGAACTGACTACCGCACCCGTGTTAATCGCACCGAATTGGACACTTCCTTTTGAATTAATGTGCGATGCAAGCGGGTATGTGATGACGGGAAATTGGGAGTCAATTTACACGACAACCAACTTCCCTTGGACATGGTGTGCGAAGCATGTTCCTAAGATATGCGTTGATAGTCATGCGTCGATGGTCATGCATTGGAATGAAAATTGTGTTAACGAATGTATGCGATGACCATAGGTCCTGCCACAAGTTTTCTTGCGTTCACGCCAAGTATAACATGAACACATGTTTCTCGGGTAATGCGAGGTCGAACACAGGGACTTGTAGGTATATGTTTGCGGTGATGTGCATGCGCCAGTTTGAATAAAAGAATGGAGGAGATGTTGCTATGTTAATCCTACTCCTACTCCTATCTATCAGACAACGCAATAAGAATATGCATGAAAGGTAGAGATGCGACAAACCTTAACATGAAATAAATGTGTGGAAAAATAGATAAAATGCAGAGATGTTTTCATTGCAAAACTTAAGAGTGATCGCAAAGGCAACCCTAGTCAATGCAATCCATGCAATCATGCTACAACCATACACGAAAAGTCATTTTTCAATGGAAATGTGGTGCTCCTAATTCTAGGACGCATATGTTGAAGGCAAAGTGTCCATAGAGCTTATTTTTAAGTCTCTACTCTTGTCCTATGCGATGTTGCAAAATGCATGAAAGCAAGATGACCGCATTCAATCGTATCCTATTTCTAGGATGCATGCTATGTGTTAATAACAAATAGTGCTCATTCCTAAGTGCCTATCTCTTGTATTATCTATTCTAATCTGACTCTCCCGAGCCTAGATTCTGTCCTTAGACTACCCTTTCGAGTATTCCTAATGGATGAATGAAGCATACATAATACAAGACAATCGCATAAACTTCACTGACCTATAGTTGTTACTATCCCTAATGAACAACGCATACCTTGCTTAATGCGTCCAACCACTTACCCTCCCGGGCAGTTGATTGTTGCTGACTTTACTTATAGACAAGCAATACGTTAGCCTATAGACTAGCGTGTAGCAGCTTCACACTAAGCAAATAAGGTTACTCACACACTTGCGCAATGCACACCTCTCGGTGGGTTGCTACATGCTTCATATCCCTAATCCACATGACTAAGTATGCAATACCCATGCAATCCCACTAAGTGTTGTAATGAAAGTAAAGATGCTAAGCAAGAAGATGGAGATGAAGTCGAAGGAATAGAGAAATTCATTGAAAAACACATTGTATTAATTTCTTAATTCAAAATGTCATACAATACAATATAGGAAAAGAAAGGAAAAATAAATGACCGGCTGGAAGCAAAATTTTCTTCCAGCAAATGTGCATTAAGGCTGCCGGTGGTGCCATGGATGGGTGGAGGAGCTGACTCTCTCGAGATCTAGCTCCAATTGAAGGCTCCGGTCGTCACTCGAAATGGATGAAGGAGGTGAAGAACTCTTAGCCAACTTCTCACGCATTTGTCTGGATCGCAAGGATCCGCCATAGATGAACCTCAGGCGAAAACCTTGGATAAAATGAATTTCAGCTCATGGGCTTCTATTTATAGAGCTTGGGTCGCCGACAACATTAATTGGACTGTTCTGAGTCTGACGTTCGGCGCGTTAGTCCTTTTCTTAACCTCTGCCACTGACAACGTGGTAGGTGAAATGTCAACATCAGCTTTGCATTTTCTCGAGGTAGATGCGTTGATGCGTTTATTCGACTTACCTTGTGTTGATCCCATTAGAATGCATTGTCGCGTAGCCGTAATTATTCAATGGCCGCATTCGCTTAACACCGCAACTCTACATGATGACCGCAATCGCTTGACGAGCGCAACTCCCATGCGATGGACGCATATGGCTGATTACCGCAACATCCATGTGTTTGCCTTGCGATGGAGTGTTTCTCCGCATGTGGTCATCTATGCGATGGTCCGATTTCCACGTTTGCATTCATTTCCTGTATTGGCTACAAAAATAGAATATTGAACGCATAATTAATGCAAAATAACAGGTTAGCTGAGATTCGACATGTTGATCAATGCAAGCTTATATTCTTGTGAATTCCTATCATGATCGACGCATATTCTGCCTAACAACCTTCATAATTCTAAGTAAAAGGCCTAAGATGACATGCATTTCTGAATGTCATCAGTATGCGATGGGAGGAGCTTTGGCATAGAAGGAAAAAAAATCTTACATCCCATCGCATATGCGAGTAAGACGTTAAATCCTGCTTAGACCAATTATACCACCATAGAAAAGAGCTACTTGTGGTAATTTTTGCGTTGGAAAAATTTAGAGCATATCTGCTAGGAACAAAGGTACTCATCCATACTGATCATTCAGCGATAAAGTATTTAATGACAAAAGAAGGATGCGAAGCCGAGGTTGATCAGATGGGTTCTCCTCCTCCAAGAATTTTACATAGAAATAATTGATCGAAAGGGGATGAAGAACCAAGTTGCGGATCACTTGTCGAGATTGGAAAACCCTGAGGTTGACCGCAATGAGTCGGAGGTGAGTGCGATGTTCCCAGATGAGCAGCTGTTCCATATTGAAGAATTGCCATGGTATGCTGACATACTCAACGGTCTTGTTTGCGAGCAATTTCTAGAGGAATATACTAACCATCAAAACAGGAGGCTCAAGCACGGATGCAGATCATATTTTTGGGATGAGTCGAATCTGTACAATAGGGGGCAAACTAGATTCTGCGGCTATACGTACCAAATGTTGCTCAACAACGCATATTATCGCAATGTCATGACTCACCATATAGTGGGCACTTTGGAGGACAGCGCACCGCAGCTAAGGTTTTACAGAGTGGATTCTTTTAGCCAACATTGTTTAAAGATGCAGCTAACTATGTAATGAAGTGTGATCGCCAACTCACAGGTAACATTTCATGGAAACATGTAATGCCAATGAACATCATCTGGGAGCTTGAGTTGTTCGACGTAAAGGGTATCAACTTCATGGGACCATTACCTCCATCGAATGGTAAAAATTATATTATGTTAGTCGTCGACTATGTATCCAAGTGGGTAGAGGCAGTGGCATGTGCCGCAAGCGATGCAGCGGTGGTCTCTCACTTCCTGAAGAAAAACATTTTCATTCGTTTTGGCACTCTACGTGCCATAATAAGTTATGAAGGGTCTCACTTTGTCAATCATACTGTCAAGAAGCTGCTGCGCAAATATAACATTCTCCATAAAGTGGCCACCGCATACCATCCGCAGACGAATGGTCAGGACAAGGTGTCCAATCGGGAGATTAAGCTGATACTTGAGAAGGTGGTAAGGCCTTTGTGAAAAGATTGGGCAGCAAAGCTTGACGATGCATTGTGGGCATACCGAACTGCATTTAAAAATCCCATAGGTATGTCCCCATATGCATTGGTATTTGATAAGGCGTGTCATTTAGCTCTGGAGCTGGAATACAAGGCACTGTAGGCGGTAAAGAAACTAAACTTTGATTTGAAGAAAGCAGGAGAAGCGAGAAAACATCAACTGGTCGAGCTGGAGGAATTGAGGATCAACGCATATGAGAACGCAAAGATTTACAAGGAGCGCACAAAGCGCTGGCACGACAAACATATATGCGGCAAGAACCTCCAAGTCGGTAGAAGGTCTTACTATTCAATTCACGACTATAGCTCTTCCCTGGAAAATTAAAGTCACGTTGGTCCGGACCATTCATAGTTAGAAAGGTATTTCCGCATGGCGCAGTTGAATTATCAAATGATGACGGAACCAACATATTCAAAGTTAATGGGCAACGAGTAAAAGCGTATCACGGAGAAGGCTGACATCACCAAGTCGAGTTTGTCGAACTGAGAAACTTTGAGTAAAGGAAGAAGTAGGTGGTCCCTGCGCTACCAGACGATCGAAATTCATTAGAAATGCAAGTTTTGGGAATCATGGAATCTTCAACTTTTCTTTACTACTCTAAATTTTCATTCCACTATATCTTTTTAGCTCTTTATTTATTCTAAAAAAAAAAAGGAGATTGCGGTAAAATAATTTTGTTTTGTTTAAAATCATTTAACCCTCTCACTATTTTTCTTGCAATGATCGAGGCGCAGGATTGCGGAGGTGTTACATGAAGAAGCAACTTATCTTATTCCGTCACTGCAATCCAAAGAAGATAGATCACCCCAAAGAAGGATGTATCAACACACAATGCGGGCGACAGTGTAAATTTGGGGGTTGTATTCTTCCTTAACTTTATTTCAAATTTTGCACTATCGCATCGCATTTTGATTTTAACAGTTTTATCACCGCATCCTCTTTGACTACTGCAATCATTTAATATTGATAAATTTCGTGAGTTGCCGCATGAGTTCTTTGCCAATTACGATTTCAATGATGAAACACATGTTTCTATTTTTTTCTCATATATACTGGAATCATCTTAATCTTAGAAAAGTCACCTCATGAAATATTTCTAGAAGTTATAGGTCTGCTAGCTTTCTTTCAAACTCTTTTTACGTAGCCTCCTAAGAACATCGCATGACTTCTTTCAATCTTTTGGCAATGGGGACATTGCCGCATTTTAAATTTGGGAATGAGGTATTTATTTTCGACCTTGCTATTTTTAGCTTTACAAAAAAAAAATGAGAATAACAACTCCACTGTCAACGCAATGGGAAAACCCATGTTGATAAGAGTTAAGTTGTGAAGGGCACTTACCCGTAGTTAGATGTCTGCATGACACACGTGGGGGCAAGCCAAAACGAAAGTAAGTCGCTAGGATCAATGCATAAATACAATGACCGCAACTCCACTGCCAAAAAGGTATGAATTTAGTCTGAGAAAGAGTGCATTGCTCGTAGTTGGATGTCCGCATGATACACGTGGGGGCAAGCAAAAATGAAGGCAAGGCACTTGGATCAGCACACGGTCAGAAAAAAATAATAATGTCAAGAAATATGCAAGGATAAAAATCATTTGACACCCCGGTGGAAAAGTTTTCTTTTTGAAATAAATCATGCAATGTCCCGGAAGTTAGTAAAGTCCTTTTGAAGGTTAAGCTTGCGGTCCCTAAATCTTAGAAATATTTTCAGAGGAGACTTCAATAAGACTTGAGGAAATTTTGGTGTATAGGATTGGAATGAAGTATCCTTGAGAAATCTAGGAAAAGAGAATTGTGGTCGACTTGCTACTCGAAATCTTTAGCTTATGCTTGAGGACAAGCATTGTTTAAATTTGAGAGTGTGATAACAGGCAGAAATGCACGGTATTACAGTGCTAAGTTCTTAAACAATGTTGGTTTGCGTTGATAAAATATGTTAGATTGCATCCAAAAAGCATTAAGTTTATAACATTGCGGTCGCATGCATTCATCGCATAGAAACAGTTGATTTTTGTATTTTTATGTAGAATATGCGTTGATGCAAGGCCGAAAGAGTGATCATAAGAAATCATCAGACGAGCATAGCATTACCGCAAGGCTTTGCGGTGATTTATGTTCGCAAACATCTGCTCACGAAGGATTGTCGCATAGAGCCAGCGCAACTTGGTGGGCGCATTTAGATGAAAGGCATCATTAATCACGATAGGACAGAAAGTTGATGACAGTCGAATCCGAATTAAGTTGACAGCCGCTAACGATAACGAGTACATTCAGCTTTTTGGTGACAAATATTCGGCGCATCAATCGGAGAATTAAAATCATCCCATCTGTGCAATCATAAGAGAAAAGCCGCCCTTCACCCTGGAGCTCTATAAATACCAAAGGCATCCTTTAGAAAAGGGGTTAACAAGTTCACCTGTTCACCGATTTAGGAGCTTTAGCCATGTTCATAGTTTTCTTTTATTTTTAAGGCGGAGTAAGAGAAGAGTAGAGATGCCAGAAGATCGCTCAGGGAAACTCGAGAGAGAACCCGAAGGCGTAAAAGCAGAGAGTGGGCTGACTCTTGTGAGAGCGAGATTATCTTTTCAACACAAGTAAAAAAGAAAGTGTAAAAGCCTGGGAAGCAAGAGATTGCTACCAGACTCTTTATTCTCTTCTTGCATTGTTATTTTGTACTTCATCTTTATATTTATACAATAGAATTTCATATTCTACATCTATTCACTCTCTTAGCATGCTTGAGTAGCTAAACTTGTCAAATGGATTGAGAAGAACTAAGCTAACATGACCTAGGATGTTCATTGCTTGCGATTATTTTGTGTTATGCTGTGCCAAACATCCCTTTAGAGCTACTCAAGAGAGAGTCTAAAGAAAGTACCTAAGATTTGAGAGAGCTAGGTTAGAATCTAGACTCAAGAGAGTAAGATTTGAACTGCATAAACAAGAGATAGGGACTTAGAGATAAGCTCTGTTTGTCAACCTGCATCGCATGCATCCTAGAGATAGGAATGATATTATGTGGTCACCTTATTTTTGTGTGTGTCATTTTATCATCACATAAATAAGAATAGAGGCTTATGTGTAGATCCTATAGACTTATCGCATATATCGCATGCGTTCTAACATTAGAAGTCGTAGCATTCACATCGAGAGACGGTTTACTATTGTATGCGTGTTGCATGATCACATAGCATGAACGCGTCCTAGGAAGTGTTAGCCGAACCCCTTCTCAACTCGTTCACCGCATACTCATCATATCTTCCGTTTTATCAACTCTTTTCGAACTTCGCTACATTTGTTTATTTTCATTACTGCAACAAACAAAACAAACAACTATTTGAGTTACCGCTTACCACAAAGTTTTCTAAAAAAATTACCACCGAAACCTGTTTTCCAAGTCCCTGAGTTCGACCCTGGACTTACCAGGAAACTCAGTGGGGTTTACACTTAGATTCCACTGAGAAAACTTGAGTGCTCAACACATTTTCATCATTCCATTTCATCCATAATTCCACCTCATAAAATAACGCATCAACAAGTTTTAGCAATTAAAAACAAGTAGCAACTTCTCCCACTGGATGAGCTGAGCAAATGGTCCCAGGGACAAGTTAGCCTGGTTACCTTTTCTCTACTCTCTTCTCGACAAGATATTGAGGACAGTGTCTCCTTCTGTGCCCTTCATCGTTGCAATGGAAACATTTCCCTTTGTAGCGCTATCCTTGCCTTTCAATCCAGTAGGCTTCATCTTCCCTTTCCCTTTGCTTTTCTCACAAGAATACTCTTACTCTTTGAAGAGGAAACAATTTCAAGCTTGGAGGACATTCCTCACTTCTCGGCAGTAGTAACATTTACTTCTGGCACCAGACCCTTTTTTCTCAACATTGTCTGGTAAACCTGTAGCTGATTGAGTAGAGTAGTCAAATTTTATTCATTAATGCATTTAGAATTGCAGAAAACTCTTCAGAAGAGATTCTAGAATAAAACCAACTTGACTTCTCTTATCTATGACAGTACCGTTTACTTCTGCCATATGAATGTGGGCCATCATGTCTAGGACATGTTCACAAACATAGGTTCCCACTTTGATGCGACTGTTAAACATGCTTAATGGCATCCCTCACAGAGATTTCATAATCTCTTTGATAGTACTCATATCCTGATGCTTCTTTTGTCAACATATCAGATAAGCTGATGAGGATATAAGCACAGGCTATATCATTAGCCTTGACCCATCTGTCATATGCATCCCGAACATTTCGGTTTGTGTTAGAGCTAGGAATGGGAGGACAGTCCTCAGTTAAGATAAATCGCAAATTGTCTATCACAAGTATCGTGTTTAAATTTGATTTCAAATTCACATAATTATCCCCAATAAATTTATCTAACGCCAACACTTATATTAATGAACTTGTCATTCTGAAATTTTATATCCAATCATGTTTTAGCAATTTTAATAATTTACCCAAGATTATTCTTTTGCAATGATACTACATCAAGACATTCTTGACTAAATACTACCTCCAGAATAACTCATATTTTGTTAGTCATTTAGGTACTGCTTTTGGTCAGACATTATTAACACTTAATAATTCTGTAAGTGTAGACCCGCCATTTTCAGATCTTATAGAACGGATGAGTATCGCTCTGAAAATAGAAAACAATACCCAAGATGAAACTATAAAACCCTATTCATGTTACTGAAGCCTGGGTTGTTCCGAATCCTATGTTACAAACCTCCGTGGGGATAGCCGTCGTTAAATGACTAGCAAAGGGCTATTTAAAGCTAACCAGCAAGCGCAACATAAGAACCTCACGATTCAGACTAATGAAGGAGACCGTTGGATATGTTACACATTTTCTTCACCCACTTACTATGAACTACTTCCTCCGTTCTCCTTGGTATTAACGCATACATCCGCTCTCCGAAGGGAGGTCACTCCTAGGGTGACACGAAACGTCATATGAATCTCACGGTGTGAACTATGTGGAGACGTGGCAGTTGAAATCGTACACTGGATTTCTGTTCGAACAACTTCCCCTTATTCACCAAAGTCTAAATTTAAGCTAAAAAAAATACTCTCCAAAGGGAGGTCACTCCCAGGGTGACACGAAGTACCGCTTAAATCTAGACTGTGAACTCTTAGGGATGCGAGAGCTAAGAATAACATACCGCGTATGTTATTATTCTTCTGTTGAAGTTTTCTAATAACTCTATCATATAGAAATTATTCACTACCACTGAAGTGTTCTAACGTTTGGGTAACTTTATACTTAGGTTCTTTTCCGACTAAATAAAAATAACTCTAAGTCTATGTGGTTTATCCATGTATAACTCTTATAAATGGACTTAAACCTATGATGTCTAGGTGATAAACCCTTTTATTACCTCACATCGCTCACGAATACTCATAAAACTAGTTACCAAAGCTCAATTATTCGACCATAATCCCCAGGTAGGAGGTGTTTCGTAGACCGTCAATTTAAATACCCCCAACCTTTGATAGGATTATATACCCGTTGAGTTTGTAACCCTAGTTTTATAAGTTTAACGACCTATTTTAATTAATTAAAACAAGTGGTTAACCTACGTGAGCATGCAGCTGTTCTTCGTTATGGATTTTAAATGTCTAACCCAATTTTATAATAGCTTATAAAACTTTAGACATGCTAAACATCCACAACATACAAGCATTCAATATCTAATATAACACTTATATTAAATACAAGAAACCCTAACATGCATACTATATATTATAACAAATTATAACATACTTTCAATGCATGTTGCATGCTTCCTATGGTGGGATTTTAAATCTAAATGCCATACTATATGCACATACAAGATTTATTTAATTATAACATACATCCAATGCATAAATAATTAAACACATACTGATATGGTTTTAGTTTTGGCAAAAACAAGCAAACAAAAGCCTAACTTATTACAAAAACAGCTTCAACACTGCTCGAACCGCTCCAAAACCGCTTGAACCGAACCCAAACCGTCTAAACCGGACCAGCAGGGACTGAACCGAACCAACTACAAACCATTTGAAGCTAAACTGGACCAGACCTCAAGAGAACTGGTCGAACCGGCTTCTCTTGCTCTCGCCCAAAATATCGCTAAGTCAGATCGTTTAGCATTGACGACCATCGTCATGCAATTGGCTTGATCCTTTAGTGTTTGGTTGATCGTTTAGCAACCAACGCCTATCGTTTAACAAAGCTACATGATCGTATAGTGTTTTCCTTCTATCGTATAGTGTCATCGTCTAGCACCGAAGGATGCTATAAGATCGCTTAGTGTCAAATACTATTACATAGCTCCATCGTTTAGCACTGCGTTGTGATCGTTTAGCACACACCCGAAGTAAGCGATCGCCTAGTGCTATCGCATAGCAATCGATGCATCGCTCAGCTGCCGCTCATGGGTAAATGATCGTATAAGCTATCGCTCAGTGCCATCGCATAGCTCTTCGCTACATCGTTTAGCTCCCGATCAAAGGTAAACGATCGTGTAAGCGATCGCTCAGCGCCATCACATAGCTCTTCGCCTCATCGCTTAGCTCCCACCCAAAGCTACACGATCGTGTAGTGCCATCGTATAGCAAAATACTCATCGTTTAGCTCCTGAGTAGACGATCGTCTAGCGTACAACACCTAAACAATTAACACCCAAAACTACCTGATTGTTTAGCTTTTCCTTCATATTGTCTAACGTATGAAGCTAAACGATCGTTTAGCTACTAAAGCTCAACGACGATATGAGGCTGATCGTCTGGAATCTGCAACTCGGCCCCTTTTCTTGTTTCTTCGAATTACAATTTAATTTCAACTCTAATGACTCCAAATAAATTACAGACTCTTAGGAAGACATTAAAGCTCATCAAGTAAGAGCCAATTACAAATTTAAACGAGAAATCAGAGAAAAATTAAAGGCCAAAACTCAGAAAACCATATCATTACAGCAGTTTCATATTTTCATACAAAACACCCACCAAACCAGAATTAATCCGAATTGAATACTTATAAGATGCTCTGATACCAATTGTTGGATCAACACCATCACGCAGCAAAAGAAATCAGGATCCATAAGCATTCTAATTCATTAATGTTGGTTGAAAAGAAACATGCTAAAAACAGAGTATAATGGGTTTCATGAACATACCTTGGCCGAACCAACAAAATCTCCATTTCCAGTTGTAAAATCCTCTAAATCCTTGTGTAGACCACCCCAAGATCTTTCCTACTATCCTCTTGGTGCTCTAGATTGAGTTGTGGGACTCAAAATAAGTTGGAATCAAAGGGAATATGGAGAAACCTAACTGAATGGAACCCATTGAAGAACAACTTCTTCATCCGAATTTTTCAGAAAAAGTTCAGTCAGTTCTTCATCCATTCTTCACTCCAATCTCTTCAATATATTGCAGATAGTCATGCAAAGAGACTTGCTGCATGGGATGCAACTCATGCTTGGAGTAAACCAAAGGAGAAGGTGGGTTCCTTGTAAACTATTTGAAGATGACTTGAAAACCCCATTTTCAATTTTGTGTAATTTTTCAATTTCCAAAAATTCATTTTGATTTTAAAATCATATTTTATTTCTAAAATCAAAATTTATTAATTTTACAAATTAATTTCATAAATTAATTTTCTAATAAAATTAATAAATAATTATTTAGACAATTTAAATAATTCTAATTAATTTAATATCTAATATTAAATTAATTTTTACACAAATTCATCTTCATATATTTAAATCATATTTAAATATATTTTCTCCATTTTTCGTTTGATTCTAATTTGAACGTTTCAAATTAACTTATCATACTACTCTAGAGATAATCCATTTTCGAGCTAGTAGGGGGACCTCACAGACCTACAGATCATGGGCTCCAACGATCCGAGATTAATCGGCTAAACTCATTAAACTAATCTAACCCCCATTCATTAACTAATGGGTCACTCCACTAAAGCTCATAGTTGAACTCCCCTCACTGTAGATATATTATGTTCACTCGATATAACTATGATTAGTAAGTTAACCCTTCACAAGTTGTTCGTAATAACGGCTAGGTCAAATCTCTATTTTACCTTCGAAATTACCTCTTGTTTCTTAAGTCCCCACTGATCCCCTAATGAACATTTGTTTTGTGATCCAATCATAAAACCGAGTCCCTCTCATGCCAAATGAGAAGGTGGGATCCCTTGTACAAGCCCCCAGAATCAGCACTTAATAGAACAACCTCTCTACTATCCCTAAAGCGGGTAGGAGTGAATTCCTTCTTGTACCCTATGTCCCCAACTATCTATTCAGTCTTACCCCTGAAATGACAGTCATATTGGGCCCGCGATGTTAAGCCAACCCTCACCTGTGCAAATCTAAGGGCAATCCCTGATAAACAGGAGTTCATAGTTAGCTCAGGATTAAGGTCAAGTTACTAGGTCATCGCTTTGAAATAGTCAGTCTTAAACAGTAAACAACGTTATAAAGTAAGAGTAACTTGTGCGTTATAAAGCACAAGGACACTCCCACTCCTCATGTCCAACATGAACGAATTAGGATCACTTTGTTTGTAGCACTTTACAACTTCTTATAACAACTACAGAGCAGGTCGTATCCAATAGTGTTACCAGAATAAGGTACCCAACATTATTCATGTACTATAGATCATTTTGACTATTTACTCGAACCTAATCCACCTTGATGTCTCCACATAAAGTTCAAGTACTCATCCAATAGTCAAGGGACTTTTAGGTTTATTGGATTTCTATTCAAGTAATAGATTTATTCAATAACACCTTTATTGAATTTTCAGAATAAGCTCTATTGTTTACATACCACGAGTTTTAGGACATAAACCCAACAAAGGCTGCAGCTCTTGACTACCAAATTTGAATCTTTGAAAATCCTTGATGATGAAACTATTGCAGATTTTAACGTGTCTTCTGGACATTGCCAATGAATATTTTTCCCTTAAAGAAAAAATTTCAGAGGAGAAACTTGTTCGAATATTTTTGCACTCCTTACTTAGAAATTTTGATATGAAGGTCACAGCTACTGAAGAAGCTGCCCATGATATTGCGAACATGAAAGTTGATGAACTGTTTGGATCCCTTCAAACATTTTAAATGTCCCTTGAAGGTCAACCAGAACATAAGTCCAAGGGAATTACAATGCAATCCTCAGTGAGCAATGAAAGTTTAAGAGCAAGAACAAAGAAACTGATGAAAATCTAGTTGAATCAATTTCCTTTATGGCAAAGTAGTTTGGAAAATCTCTTAGACGATGAGACAGACATTCAGTACCCAGTAGAAACTATGTGTCCTCCCATGTCTAGGACATTAGTAACATTAGCAATAACCTTGATCCAAAGCTCTCGAAAGTTCCTGCAAAGAGGATAAAAAGTGACAAAGAAGCAAACAGTAGTCAAGGTGTCAAAAGAAAAAATTTTAGATGTCGAGAATGTAAGGGGTTCGGACACTTTCAAATTCAATATCCAAACTTTCAAAACAGACAGAATAAAGAATATTATACTACCCTGTCAAACAATGAAACTAAGTCAAGCAATGACTCTGATGAGGAAGTTAGAACTCTTATGGCAAGTATTTCTCCTGAATTTTCTAATGTGATTTATCATTCTAATTAATGTATTTCTGTGGCAGGAAATGAAACAGAAAAAAATGTAGTTACCTCTGAAAACTTATCTTTTGAAGAAGTCTATCAACTATGATGAAGGACTCTAAAGTCTTGAAAATTCAAAAAGAAAGAATAAAAAATTTAATTGAAGATAACCATCATCTGTTAAGCACCATTTCTGAGCTGAATAAGGAGTTGAAGGTATCAAAAGTTAAACTCAAATCAATGTCAAAGTCTGTTCGCATAATGAACTCAAGCACTGATGATCTTAACATGATTCTTCCTTCTAGCATGCAGGTCTCTAATAAGCGTGACATTGGGTTCAAGAAACAGGGTAATCGATTCTATAAAGGTGAATCGTTTTTGTTAAATCATTTTATTCCAGCTCAGGATTCTTTGATGTCAGTCCCTTTGTCAAAGATAAATGATGTGTCAACATTCACTCGAAGTTGCACTGGGAAGAAAATATGGATTTGTCATTATTGTGGAAAGGCAGGACATATTCGTCCTTACTGTTTTCATTTGTTAAGAATAATGAGTCATTTCCTTCCTGGAGTTACTCTAGAAAGACCTAGATAGCCGCCAATCTTGTCAAACCAGTACATAGAAATAAATTTGAATGGAGAATTAAAAAGTTTGGATCTTCTTCTAAGTATCGATGTCAAGTGGCATTCACCTCTCTTCGTTCCTTAGCAAAAGAAGATTGGTACTTTGATAGCGGATGTTCCCATCCCATGACTGGTGAAAAGTCATTTGTCACCAATGTGTAGCCATACAATTCTGGTCATGTTACTTTTGGAGATGGAGCAATAGGAAAAATACTGGGAAAAGGGTAATTGTTGTACCCTGGCCTTCCAACACTGGAGGATCTCATTTTTAAACAACAAACTTAATCAACATAAGTCATCTATGTGATCAAGGTTTTGTTGTAACCTTCTCAAAAGATAAATGTTTGGTGACCAACAAAAATAATGTGACTGTCATGTTAGGAACGCGTTCATCTGATAATTGTTACTTGTGGACTTCTAATGTTGTTAATCATGTTTTTAACAGTCCTAAGCACAGTGAAGTTGTGATCTCACCCCAAAAAGGTGAAATAGTCAAGTGCAAGACTGGTACTCTTAAATAAACGGCTTTTGATATGATGCAATGCACTAGTTGTCATGTTTTCAATTGTCTTGCTCTTGAGTCAATGTGTATGTGCCCAAATGCTAAAATATGGAGAGGAATGAATTCTAATCATTCTAATAGTGTGAAATATTTTCATCCATTTGGTGGCACGAGTTATATTCTGGCTAATTGTACCTTAAGAAAAATATGGGTTCCAAGTAGTGATTACAGTATATTTCTGGTATATTCCACCAACAATCGAGTGCATCATAAGTATGAACTGAAGCATGTTCTATTTTTCAAGAAGTCAGAAGCAAAATTGACTGTTTTTCAAATTTGTAGTGATGACATAGCTTTCAGAACGATGTCTCAGAAGATGATCGAACAATTTGTCCAACACATGTAAATTGAGCTTGAAATGAGTTTGGTCAAACAACTTACTTACCTTTTGAGATCTTAGAATAAACAGATGAAATTTGTGGGGTTTGTTCAATTTGAATTTCTTAGGAGAACTTTATTCTTTGCAGAACAGTTTTATAGCAACTAAAGATATCAGTGGGTCAAGTTAGCTTTTATAAACAGGAAAATCTTGATTGTGATTCTAAAATATATTGAGATTGTCAGTTTTGTGTTTGGTTTGTTCTCAGTTGTGTATATTCTACTTTTTATCACTAGAGTGAATTTTTGTCAATATACTAAGACTTCTGAAAGTAAAATTGTTAATAGATCAATAAAGAAGAAAAAAGGTTTCAAGAAGGGTTGTTTTCATTCAAGAGACAATACCTATGGTGTTCGAGTGTGAGGATTTGCTTTCTCTTTTAGTGGTGAGCATAGATACATAATAAAACTAAGAAGGAAATGCGTGACGTTAAACGAGTTTTCCTAACAATGAAATACCTCATAAATCATGTCATTGAGATTACCAAGTATGTGTGTATGGATACGTCATATCAAGCATTTGCTTCCACAAAGATCTTGAAGGATACACATCTACTGCTAAATCTGATTTTTCTATTAAGATGTTTAGAAATTTGACTTCTCTTGACTTGCTTGTATTTATTGAAGAAACTAAAGTTGAGAGTGATGATCAAATTATTAATAATGTTGATAATACTGTGATAGAATCTGTGTTTATTTTTTATCATGCTGAGCTGTCTGATGTTTTGATTATTGTGCCTACTAAAATCTGTGTCTATTGTTGATCATGTTGAGTTGTCTGATGTTTTGATTATTGTGCCTACTAAAATCTGTGTCTATTGTTGATCATGTTGAGTTGTCTGATGTTTTGATTATTGCGCCTACTGAACCCACTGCTGAGAATGTTGATCTACTTGTTTCCTCTGTTATACATAATATTGTTCCTACCAAAACTGTTGTGTTAACTTGTGTTGTTCATACTATTGTCCCCACAGAGTTTGTCAGTGGAAGTACTAAGATTAATTATGTGAATTATATTGACCATGTTACTTCTGTTGAAATTTTGTTGGATCATATTGTTGGGTTGTATGTCCTAAAACTCGCAGTTTGTAATGTTAAACATTTTCTATTATCAATAAAGATGTTATTAACATTTATTCAATAAAACTATTGTTAAATAGGTAAATTGTACTTGTATAGACTAAATCCAATAAACTAAGATCTATGGTTATTACATGAATACTTGAACTTTATGTGGAGACATAAAGATGGATCAAGTTTGAGTAAATAGCCAAAACGGTCTATAGTATATGAATAAGGTATTGAGTACTTTATTATGGTAACACTATCAAACGCAGCTCACTTTGTAGATAGTACAAACGATGTGATCCTAAATTGTTTATGTAGAGACATGCGAGTGGGGGTGTCCTATGCAATGAGTTTATATAACATCAAGACCAAGAAATAAGTCACTCTTACTTTATAACATTGTTTATTGTCTAAAATTGGCTGTTTCAAATCAATGACCTAGGTAACTCGACTTGAATCCTGAGCTAACTATGAACTCCTATTTATTTGAGATGATCATTAGATTTGCATAGGTGTGGGTTGGCTCAATAGTGCTGGCTCAATAAGCCTCCCATTTCAGAGGTAAGATCGGGTAGATAGTTGGGGACATAAGGTGCAAGATGGAATTCACTCCTACCCAATTTAGGTATAGTAGAGAGGTTATTCTCTTAAGAACTGATTCCAGGTCTTGAACAAGGAGCCCCACTCTCTCATTGGTCTGAGAGGAACTCAGTTTAGTGATTGGTTCACAAACCAATTATTCACTAGAGGATCAGTGGGACTTAAAAAGCAAGAAGTAATTTCGGGGGAAACAACTTTAGACCCAGCTGTTATTACGAATAGCCTATGAAGGATCGACTTACTGATTATGGTTAAATCAAGTGGACAAAAATATATCTACAATGAGAAGAATGCAACCATTGAGCTATTGTGGTGTATCTCGGTGGTTAACGCATATTGATTAATTCGGATTAAAGAGTTTAACTGATTAATCTCATATTGTTGGAGCTCATGATCTGTAAGTCCATAAGATCCCTCTACTAGCTCGTAAAAGATTAAGCCTTGGATTAGAATATTAAGTAAATTCGAAATGTTCAAATTTAGTTTAGGGTTTCAATTTGAAGTGTTCAAAATTCAGTTTAAAGTTTGAATATTGAAGTGTTTAATTTCAATTTAGGGTTTGGACAATTATATTCGATATAATTAAAATTTATATTTATTAAAATTAAACGTTTTTGGAGTTTAAAATATTTAAATATTAATTACATGAATAGGGATTCATGTTTGAATTAGGTGTTTAATTAAATATTTGATACTAAATTATTATTTAATTAATTAAATTTGTTTAATTGATTATTTAAAATAAATCAATTTCAAATTAAGAAATTCAATTTTGGAAATTGAATTTTTTTAATTTAATTAAATTGAATTTTGTTTGATTTAATTAAATTAAATTTTGTTTAATTTACTTAAATTGGATTTTGAAATTGGAAAATAGATGGTTAGTGGATTTATACCACTTCTTCAATTTGAAGTGGATTAATCCATAATTCAACACCTAGCCACTTTAATATTTTTCTTTGAGGTGTCAATCAGCAATATTGAGAAAGTGCCTGCATGTTAGAGCTGAATATGTACTTCATTTTCTGAATTGAAGAGGATTTTTGCATGCTATTTTTTCTAAAATTCTGCAGAATTTAACTAAGCTCTAAAATCCTCTTCAATCCACCTAAATTCCCTTTGAATTCTGAGTTCCACTACTCATTCCAAGGCTGAGAATAGTAGAGAAGATTCTATTTGTGTTCTATTGAAGATTTGAAGGTCAAATTTGTGGAAATTAGCAAGAATTTGGAAGGAAACTACAAAGGTTTACATTTTAGAAACCCTCTTTATGAAAAACTATTTTTTAACATGCTTTATACTCAATTAAGTGTAATTAGAATATTTAATGATTCTATTAGTTTTCGCATTTTGTATGTTTACTCCATCACATATTATGGTCGTTGAGACTTTTATTGAACCTCATATGTTTTGTGACAAGGGTTATTGATAATGGTGCTTTTGTTGAATCTCTAGGTAAAGTCATTGTGTCTCTTAATATTGTGGTTGAATCTGTTATTCCAACTAGAAGCATTGAAAATGTTAGCCATATGCCTATTATCTCTTTAGAAAATATTGTGAATGATATGTATCTGATTGTTGATCAAATTGAATTCATTCTTCTGGTGCTACTATCATTGATTCCCAAAAAATGTTGATCCTACTTTTTCTGATAATGTTATACGAAATGTCATGTCTGTTGTTGATAATGCTTCTGCTAGCATTATTTGTGTTTCTGAGGTTAATAAAGTTACTAATGTTGCTTCAACTGGTCGTTGGCTGATTATTCTGAGATTGATATATCGGCTAGTGTTGCTACTATAAATCGACCTACTGTTTTGAATGTGCCTAAGAAAATGAATGTTGATAGTGGTCTGGTTAATCAAATGGTCGTATTTATGATGGTATGAATGGTGGTAAAAATAGCTTTGATAAAGATGTATCTGATGATTTTATCTCTGAGGAAGATATTCTTTGCTATATTGATCCTATTATTCCTAATCTCTTTCTCTTTTATGTGAATATGTGTGAAGATATTTTAGAGTTAAATTCTTGTGGAAATGAATCAATTATGGAAAAGGTTGATGTTGATTTTGTTATCAATAAATCAGTTTCAGATTTGGGGATTGAAAATGTGGGTCTAAAGGGCTTGAGGAAGTTAGTATATCTAATATTCCTACTACTGATCATGTTGATGTTGAATATGTTGTTGATTCTATTGTTCTCAGTATTGCGCTTGTCATTAGGAATACTTTCTCTGATGATCTATTGTCTTTCCAGTCCCCTCTTACTGACTGATTTTCTTCTTGGTAAAAGGGGGAGAATTTCTTGGGTTGTAATCGTGAATTCGGAGATCATGATATGTTTCTGTTTTGATTTGTTTGGTATGGGTTGTTGTGGTTTTGGTTGACAAATAATATTTTTTTTATTTATCTCGTTGGATTTGTTTTCCTCTAGCTTTACGTGCAGATATTTAGCTCTGGTTTTCTTTCCTTATTTGGTTACAGATCCGCCAGGGTGATTTTTTCAATTTTGTTCTTGTTGCGTCTGTGGTATTTCCTTATTTGGTAGCAGATGCACTGGGGTGATTCTTTCCAATTTTGTTCTTGTTGCATCTATGGTATTCCTTCCTTTTGTGTGTTGTATATAGAGGTGTTATTGCTTTTGGTTTGAGTGTAAGCCACATATTGTTGTACAAGTCGTTCTACAAAAGTTTTTGTGAAAGAGACAGGCATCAAAACTTCCAAAGAGATAAGATTATTAGAAAGTTAATCTGAGAAAAGGAAGATCTCATGTTTATGTTAGAGCATTGTTCTACTACAAAAGAGTTTGTTATTAAGCTCTCTAGAGGTGTTCATAAGCATTGGTTTAAGAATGGGTAGCTTGTCATTGTCGATCTCAATGTTACTTATGTTAGTGCTAATCTGTTTCAACGACATCTTGTGTTTGTCATCGTCCAAGGCATTCCTTTGCTTGCTTATGAGGATTTGTTTTTCTTTTTGTTGATATTTTTTATGTCTTATGTGAAACTTCTTCTGTTGGAAATTGTATCCTACAGGTTCTTACCTCTAAATCACGAGTTTGCATGATCTATTTTTTCTTTACTGATCTTATGGTTGAAGTTAATGTTGAGTTTTTGTGGTTATCTGTTATTTTTGTAAAATGTGACCTCTATGTCAAACAAAATGGGTGATTATTTGGCTGTTTCTATGATATCTGGTGTTGGCTTTGGCTATTTTTGTAAGCCAAACAAAAGGGGGAGAGTGAGTATGGTTGTTCTAATTTGGATTTGATTTCTTTACTCGATGGTTTGTGGTTGTGATTGTTGATTTGGTATGTCTGATGATTTATGGTGGTTTGTGGTTATGTGTGCATTGTTCTAGTTTGGTTGGTTAGCTTCCACTGTCATGTCTTAATGATTGGTTTGTTTTGCCTTAAAAAATAGCCAAAGGGGAAGATTATTATTGCAGTTTGATTGACTAATATTATCATAAGACTATAGTGTGGTTGACTAATTTTATTACAGAAAAAACTTGAGCAACATATTCTGCAACATGTCAAAGACATTGTCATAAACATTGTTATATGTTTGGCAGCAGATTTTGTCGAATATATTTTCCATATCTGTCTGCATGATTTGTAGATTTTCGTATCTACCTTCCTTATTTTCCTATAGAGAATATTTATTCACTCGAGAAATATATTCCCATAGCTAGCCTTATTTATATTGTACTCTTATTTATTTTTAAGGTTCGCCGCCTAATTAAAAAGGTGTGTATTGAGAGTTTTAAGCTTAGGGTTTGTCTAAACCTTAACTCCATTCATTGTTATTGAAAATCTTTGTATTTGTCGATGAAAATTTTTCTTCGATAGCTATTATAGAACTCGGGAGGAGTCCGAGTTTGATTTGATATTGTATTTAGGGGGAGCTTGAGTACATTGAAGATGATGAAAACTCGTATTTAGGAGGGAGTATAAATATGATGAATGTGAGCGGATCTTACTCTTAGGGGGAGCCTAAGTATGTTGTATTGAGGGGATCTCATACAAAACTTGAAGTTTAGGGGAGCCTAAGTTGAAACTAAAGAGGAAGCTATATGTGAGTCATTGAACATGGAGTCTATCAGATAAGTACTTTCGATGTAATTATTAAACTCTTTATAGTGAAGTTTCGTTCCATTGGGCACACTACCCCTAGAGTAGGTGTTTTTGCACCAAACTGAGCGACCAATATCTATGTCGTTATTTTTCTATTTTCTTTCATGTTGCCCACTTATCATACATATTATTTTCTGACATTGTTCTAGACATTGTATTTTGTGTTAGATCCACTTAATTTTTTCAAATTAGTTTTGATCAAACTAATTCTGAAGTAAATTGTCTCAAAAGTAACCATCATAGATTATAAGTTATATTCATTCATCTATCTAAACTCTTAATTGGAATCAATTGTTAAGTTAGCCTTATTTGTGAGTGCTTGCAATAAGCCTTAAAAGGACCTTTAATTTTGCATAAATCCAGCTTATTGGGCGTATTATAATTAGCTAGTTTTTGTTTGGCAAGTGTATGCTTTGATGTTTTTCTTTATTATTTTGTAGAAATTGAGCAATTGGATAGAATTGAAAGAGTTTAGAGTAATAATGGAGAAAATAGGCCTAAAGACTCAATTTTGGGTCTAAGACATGAAAAGATGAAGATTTGGGCCAAAAAGCTAGAAAGGAAGTGTTGCTCGATGCTAAAAATTTGAGAGTAAACATTATGACGTTGTGGGAGATCATCATGATGCTTTAGATATTAAAACAAATGCTTTAACATGTTGACTCTGTTGGGCACTGGGCCAAAGCTCTAAAGCATCATGATACTTTCAATGTTTTGGTTACTAATTAGTCACTTTGGCTATCGAGAAAATAGATTGATTTAAGGAATTTTGGTTGAATCTCTCTTTTTCGATTGATTTTTTTTATTTTCTTGTTTTAGGATTAGTTTTAAAATCAAAATGCACAACTCCCGAAATAAAATTGGTTGTTTTTTTCTTAATTGTTGATGTGAATGTTGTTGGGATTGGTGTCAATAATTCTCCTGGTGATCTCGTAGTTTATAAACATTTTGTCCACACATTTTTATTAATAAAATAAGTGTTATTTTATATGAATTTACTCAATCCAATAAACTAAGATCCTTGGTTATTTCATGTAACTTAAGCATGTATGTGAGACATACAAGTGGATCATGTCTTAAGTAATAACCTAAATGGTCTGTAGTATAAGGATAAAGGAGGGATACTTTATCCTGGTGACACCACGGAAACAGTCCGCTTTGTAGATGTTTACAAGTGTTGTAAAGTTCTACAAATGGTCTGATCCTGACCATTCATGTGAAGACATGTGAGCAGAGGTGCCCTATATAAAGAGTTTGTATAAAATCGGATGTAACGACCGGATCCTTACATATTATGGTCCGACCGCTACGACATGCATGCTTAGACTTTTCTAATATGAGATGAGTTTTGGTAAAAATCTCAAAATAACATATCTAAGATTTTATTGTAGAAAACTATATAAAAAGTTTATTTTACAAAACACCAGGATCCATAAAACACTAGCGTAGTGATACAAAAATGCATATACCTATAATAGTGAGTTTGATGGTTGGCTATTTGAGCGATGTCCAATTCTGCACCTACGCTGTGTCTTTACCTACAAAGTCTGTAAAAATAGGATGAGTATATAATATACCCAGTAAGTAGTTCTCACATAAGGTAGTGACCAAATGCACAATCACATGCAACATGTTCTGAAAACATATGATTGGGACCGAAAACATATAATAACATGTGGTGGTCGGTTATGCTTCTAACGTAAATTTCTCCGCCCTGATAGGAAGATGAGGACTTAGGCGGAAACTAAACCATCTAATGATTAGCGGGTCATGTAGTCAGTAGGGCCAGAGTCGCATCCAACAACACTAACGTAAATTTCTCCGTCCTGATAGGAAGATGAGGACTTAGGCAGAAATTAGCCCATCTGATGATTAGCGGGTTATGCAGTCAGTAGGGCCAAAGTCGCATCCAAAATCAACCATTAACATAAACGTAAGATTGGACTAGAGGGGTGCAACCATACATACCCTATTAGTCCCTAGCATATTCTTGACATAGAATTGAGTCTAGAGGAGTGCAACCATACATACCCTGCTACCCCTAGCATAATCTTGACATAGAATTGGGTCTTGAGGGGTGCAACCATACATACCCTGCTAGCCCTAGAATAATCTTGACATAGAATTGGGTCTAGAGGGGTGCAACCATACATGCCCTGCTAGCCCTAGAAGCATAACCTTTATCTAATTAAAATTTAATCTTATGAACAAACATAATGCATGGGGTCCCTTGTCGATAAACGTATTTTAAACATGAGCTTTTCCTCTTAAACTAGAAGGAAATTTGGGCAGCACCTCACCCGAGCTTTATCTCTTCTAACCTCACAGAACTTCCTCACTCATACTTACTCTTTCATACGGTTCTTTGTTACTGAGATTTCTTTGAGAATGGGTTAAATCTTCAGGCAAAGGGTCCTATTTATAGTGGTTTTCAGCTCTTCTCAATGTGACAACTCATCCTACAAATGTCTTCTTTAAAATTACTTAGGTTTAAGAATTTCTCTTAATAAGACACTTAATTTTGGCTAACGTTTGCCCTTACGTCTTTAACCTTTGTTTGTATTCAATTTTAGGGTTCTCCATGTATAATCTATAAGATCGTGGTCAAATTCAACGCATAATCCACGCTTTTGTCCAAATCTCGCTCTTTTTGTTCTCAGAATCTCGCTCTCTCTAGCTTTCTCGCTAGTTTGGCTCTCGTGACTCTCTCTCTTGCTTTCGTCGATCTCGCTCTCGCTCTCGCTCCCGCTCTCTCCCACTATCTCGCTGAGAATCTCGCTCTCTTTACTCTCGCTCTCTCCAATTTTCTTTCCAATCTCGCTCTCTCCACTGTCGCTCTCTCCAATTTTCTCTCCAATCTCGCTAGTTTTAACGCGTGGTTGCCTTCACTGCTTGTGGATTCCACTTTCCCTTTTTAACTCTTTCAAATTTTAAGAGTATATGAGCAATTAATTCACCTCCAATTCTTCCAATGAGCAGTGCCCAAACAAAAAGTTATCTACTGCCCTTTGTCTCCTGAATTAGTTAGCGTCCAACTTCTAACTAATCCTCCCTGATTCTGCCCCCTTATTCATTATTTTTAGATAATTAATAAATTTCCTATTTTTTTTCCAATTCTAAATTTTCACCCGATTTTCCTATTAAATTTATATATTTTTCATTCTTAATTATATATTTTATTTAGGGTTAGGGTATTATATTTACCATCCCTTTAAATAAAATTTCGTCCTGCTTAACATTTGACATTTAATTTCCTGTAGTGTATGCGTACAAATTTAGGTTGTTACATTGGACCACGAGATGATTAGTCTCTTTATATAATGTCGTTGATAATTGAGACTTACATTTCACTAAAATGACCATAGGTGACATGACCTTAATCTTGAGTGAGTTGGAAATTCCTGCCTATGAGGGTGGTCCTTTGATTAGTATGGGTAAGAGTGATAAGATTGCCAACTCAACAAGCTGGTGATAAAAATTTGGAAGCATATATGATGCATGTCTTAGGTTATGAGTATGTTCTCATGCGTCGGTGGTCATGCGTTGGAATGAAAAGTATGCATTAATCTTGTATGCAATGACCATGCATTCCTATCACAAGTTTTCTTGCTCTCTCACCAAGTATAACGAGATCGTAAGTTTCTCGGGTGATCCGAGGTCGAACTCAAGGACTTGTAGCTAAATGTCATGA